>NC_140923.1:36228268-37428268 GCF_045865225.1 Trachurus japonicus | reverse complement strand
GTAATTGTAATGGGCTCTATGCACAGCTCCACTACTTCCTGAACTTAAGGCAGCTCCTATATTTCCTGTCTTACATTATTGGACAAACTGATTAATCCAGGTGTGTCTGAGTAGTCACAATGGTCAAACACACCTGGATTAATCAGTTTGTCCAATAATGTAAGACAGGAAATAAAGGAGCTGCCTTAAATTCAGGAAGTAGTGGAGCTGTGCATAGAGCCTATTGTCCTACTTAGGAAAAAATACCTCACATTTCAGCCAGTACACCAATTGCTTTTCATGCTCTCAGTTGTGTATAAGTAGTTATTGTTTCTGATCAAAATACTTGAGTGGGATTTGCTTTAAAAGCTTTGCAGCGCTGTTTTCTTGGCGCAATTGTACTATACTTGACATATTTAAAAACTTTTTTCATATTTAAACAAAACTGCTCCAAAGACAGAAACAACACATACACAAACAGGTGACAAATGAAAGGAAGAAAAGTGAAACGTCTTAGCAACCAACAGATCAGCTCATCTTTATAGCTCCTTATTTTGTGTTTATACATCTCTCTTGGTTGTTTTTTCCAACAAGCTTTTACAACACTGCGGCAGCTGTAACTGTCAGTATGACTCATGAAGCTTTTAGATAACAGAGCTAACTAAAGTGCTTTTAAAGGAAGTTATAAAGACAATGATTCCCCTGCACCGAAGTCAAAAAGCCGATAGGGAACCGACTTCCTAAATGTATGTGCAGAAAATGAATAATGAAGTGGGGCTGAGAAAGCTGCAGCATGTAAAACAACTATCAGAATAAAAAACAACTATCAGATGATATTACAGCTGTAAACAATCCCAACCATCACCATGCTAACAGCATTCACATCCTACCCCGTTTGATTTAACGCCCTAAACTAATTTCTGCATTACACTGAAATTGCTATATGTTCTTACACATAAACACAGATGCACTGACCTTGCCAGCAGGCACCCACTGTCAGCTGTGTATCGATCTTTGCAGAGTGGATCGGCCAGTCGTCCGTTACCAGGTAGGGTTCATAGGTCACACCATCCACAAATAGTGTCACTGCGGGAAATTCAACGTTGATCACATAATAGTGCCATTCCTTGTCGCAGATCTGCGGAGGAGAGAGAAAGATTATCATGTTATTACCCAGCACTTTCTGCTATGTAACCATTTATTATGCTTTCAAATGTGAAAATAACCCTGGTGTGTACAAACACAAAAATAGGACATCCTTATAGAATATATTACTTCTACAACTACATTGGCTGTTAAGTGTCTTATTTAGGTTAGGAGCATTTCCCCGCAGAGGATTATATGTATGAGGCTGCTGTAATGAAGAGGGTGATATTTACTCCAATCATGCAGCCGAAACTAAAGGCGTATCTCTGAATGCTCCTTTCCTTCTTACCGTCAATGAAATAGATGCAACAAATTATTCTTCTCATCCCTGGATCATTTGCTCCCTATCGTCAGATAGATGCTGTCTAATGAGCTGTTCATTAAAGGCACATGACGAGCGACAAACACGGCTGCAGAAGACCCGTGCACCACCACGCAATTTTTATCTACCACCGTAAACACTCTTTGATCACTTGAAAAACTTCTAAGGACCCATCCTTCCCACACCTCTCTACCCAAACACACACACTCACACACATGTACTGCACACCCACACACACACACACTGATACTTTCTCCAAACCAGGGCCACAGCGGTAATCTCAGAACTAATTCACTATTTTTGCTTACAGTACATGGCTTTAGGGCTGCAAGGAAAGGATTATTCTCATTATTGGTGATACTGTGGAGGAAATAATCAATTAATTGTTTTATCTAGAAAACATCTGAAAATAGTGAAGGCTTCCAGGAGCACAAAGCGACACAGTACAAAAAAAAAAAAGCCAAAAATCTAAAGAAGCAGAGATTTGAGAAACTCTGCTGCTCAACTGGAACCATTAAAAAAAGAGACTGAAATGGTTAAACAAATCAAATTAGTTAACGACTGATTATTTGTTGTCCACCTTGTCAGTCAGCGGGTTGACTTTTTGACTTTGACGTTAACTTTATTTTTCAACTCTAAAAGGTTTTTCACCCTCAAACCTTTGATCCCAGTGAATCTCAGTTGAGCACAAGCTTCACGTTTGGATTCAAGTCTGTTGAAATGCCGGTTTAGGGCAGAAATGGAAAACGTTTGCAGGTGTGACTGTGAGTCAAAATCTGTCTGTCCATATGTGTGTGGTCACAGTTTGCACGGTGGAAGGAGGGGATTCTCGTGTTTGCACTATGATATTTTTGGCCACTGAGAGGCAGCAGAAACTAGTTGAGACACAAATTTGCCATGCCCTGTCATCTCACTGACATTGATGTGGTCAGTTGTTGGTGACTTGGTCCACTGGACAAAAGTGAGACCAATGTCCTCTTTGAACGTTTGTTTGACTTCTGACCTGCTCAGGATGAGCTTGTGTGTTTCCCACCCAGAACATTTTGGGAGATCCCACAGTACCCTCAGGTAAATGGATTAACGTCACTACCACTTGGAGTCAACCTGTCATGTCATACAGGTGTCGTATGCTGTAAATACAATAAATAGAAATGTCGCTCTTAACTATTCTACCGGCTCAAAGGATGAATGACACGTTAACACTGCACAGTGGAACAACACACCTGCAGCACAAGCCCTGTTCTTAATCTGCATCACAGTGAGATATGAAAAATATAAACAAATCAACTTAAACCACTTAAACTGTGAGTGTATTTACTTCTAAAGTGATACTTCAGGTAGGTAGATAGAAGTCTTAAAGGATTTATAAATCCTCCTGTTATTCTTTCTCTTTTTCTGGCTGTAGCATCTGGTTTTCTGTAATCAGGCTGGTGTGAAGGATTCGGATGAATTAACGGCAAACTGTTTATTCGCACTGAAGAGGAGAATATATGCTGATTTGAGATGCAGAAGGGAAAAAAAACTGCAGGGAGGAAAAAACAACATTGAGAAGGATTTTTATTTGTTACATTTATTTCTAAGGATCAGCCACACATAGATACACACAAAGACCCACACCCACACACACACACACACCCCTACACACACACGGGCAGTTTATTCAAGCTGTGATATGAACTAATGGGGTTGAGATCTGTGCTGGAGCAACCAGGGCTCTCCAGGGATATTTGATTTAGAACGCAGAGTCTCACTCTTTATGAGTGTGAAGAGACAGAAATTCCCACAGGACGTCCTGACATCCCTGCCTTACTTACTGGGTGAAAAGGCCCTGAGGCTGTGGTTTCTATGCATTTGCTTCCTTATAGGACCACAGTTAGATGTGAACCATATGATTTGATTTAAAAACCAAACACACAGACTCTTCATGTACTGCTTCATGCACTGTACACTGATTGAAATACCCCAGGACGCCATGCGTGTGTTATTGACAATGACAGTGTGTTTTAGTTTCATCGGCTCACATTCAGGATTTGTATGTGTACTTGACTAGACAGGCAGAATGAATTGCCACTTTCGTTTAGCTGCTGGCTGGCTGACTGCCAGTGGAGGTGAGTGCAGAGTTACATGTCTCTCCAATTATCTGCAGTGTTTGTGGTGGTGACTGTCTCCTCTTATAGTGCATTTAGTAGTCCCAAAGCACTGATTATGAGGAGTCTATAAAATAATGACCACGTAATAGTTCAATGCTATAATGCAATAGCAGTTGCATAATGCATATGACTTTTAATGATAAAATAATCATTCTTTACATCTTCATAATGTACCTACAAATCTCTTTCTTGCTCCCTCCCTTCACTCTGTTCATCTTTCCCTTATCGCTCCACTTTGACCCGGTGAAAATATAAAACTGTGCTGATTCATTGATTATAATTAGATAATTCTAATCTTCCTGACTCTCCCCGTCAAAATAAAATATCAATTCACACTCCCGGTACTGTAGGGCAAAGATTAAGTTCGGACATGCAAATCTATCTGTCTTTTTTAATTCTATTTTTTCAGTGTCCCATGAGCTTAAAATAGACACAGAAAAAATTGAATTCTGAGAAGCATTCGATCTTTTTGTATCTCGACTCACAGCTGTCTCACTTAAGTGTAATGTTCAATCTGTTTCCTTGTTGATGCTGCCAGAGCAAAAAAATGTTTGATGCGTGAGACGATACAAGCATTTGCATCGATGCTAACAGCACTGTGGCATTGTACACAAGACTACATTTGTGTGGTAAAATGCTCACAATGACAAAGCAAATGTGCAAATGTTTAGAAGGTATTCATTGTCTTGGTTCAGTGTGTTAGGATGCTAATTACATATTAATTTAGCAGGAATGTGGATATCAATTTTTTTGGTTGTGCAAGATTACATGAAAACTTCAACAGAATCCATGGAAAAAGTTGAGATATATCAGTCAGTATATCAGACACTGTCATCCACTGCAATACCATGGCTAAAAAACTATTTTGTGCAGAGAAAAATAAAGTTTAGATAGTGTGGAAATGTGACAGCAACAAACTGAGTTATATTATTTTCTCACACAGTAAAAATGATTGTGTCTCCTGTAATCTCTCATCTCGTGCTGGCTCACCCATTCTTTCTCTCTGCTTGTAGTGAAAAAAAAGAAAAACTAACCGATGGAGCAGGTACTGATTGAATGGCAGAAACAGAGGGCATGAAGAAAAAAAATTCTTGGATTCTCTACATACTTATTTACAATCTCGCACACACACTCGAATATTCTTACAAGCTCTTGGTACAGTTGAATTTAGACTCTATTGTTTGAATAATGAACCACAAAGGGAACATTCAGAGCTGACAGGTACTGAGGCCCAAACAATAAAGTGAAATACTATGTATAATTCTATTTA
Organism: Trachurus japonicus; assembly: GCF_045865225.1. Classification (NCBI taxonomy): domain Eukaryota; kingdom Metazoa; phylum Chordata; class Actinopteri; order Carangiformes; family Carangidae; genus Trachurus; species Trachurus japonicus. Next base: position 37,423,401 of record NC_140923.1, on the reverse strand, counting down.
ATACCAACCCACATGTGTAAATAATAAAAAAAATATTACTAGCTCCAGCTCTATGGAATAGCTGCAGCGCAATCATCCATAATAGATTTTATTTTACCTTTATTTTACCAGGCAAATTGCTTGAGATAAAAAAAAATCTCTTTTACAAGCATGGCCTGGCGAAGATGCCTGTTGACACACAGCTCATTCACACACACACATCTACAAACTCCACCATCAATCTTAAACACTGATATCAGAGCCCATGGCAATCAATAGCTGCAATAAATCAAGTCTGCGTTTAAAATTATCATTTGAAGACAAAATATTGTAACTGATGAAGTTTAGTCATAAAGCTACAATAACTGATTGATTAATCAGGTCGTCTAATGTGGCCTTATACAGCTCTTACTCTGAAAACCACCACCTGCTGTTGCAGAAAACAACACTGTGACAGCTGCGTCCAGCCGTGAACCAGAATAGTAAAAGTTGTGGTCAGGATTTGTTCTCAACTTCAAGATATTCATTTGTGCAGCTTTTTAGTCTGATTTTGTAGACGAAATTGATCTTCACAGAAGGTTCCTGCAGATGCCTGTGGATGTTATTGCTGTGCTGGTTTACCCATACACGATTATCCTCACCTTGATATTTGGTTTCTTACCTTTGGATTTTATGATCTTATTGTGGACATCAAAATCTTCGGGCTGAAATGATTATTCTTTTATATTACTGAATAATTTTCCAATTAATATGTTGAAAAATGTCCATCCTAAGTCTAAATCCGTGTCTACAGATATCCTGTTTTGTCCAGCCAAGAGTTTAAAACAAAAAGATAATTTCACGTAAACCTCTCAAATCTGGATATTTGAGAGACTGGTATTGATTATTAAAATAGCTCCAAGTAATGTTTGTTTGGGTCGACAGCTGGCTGGCTGCAGCAGGAGTAAATAGAAGGTAAATGACTGTGGTCTAATGGCCAAAGCTGATTTTGACGTAATTTATACAAAACATGAGCTGATGTAACATTAATAATGTGAGCTGCACTGATGAGTGTATGTTCTCTGTTAATGTGTGTATTTGTCATTACCCAGGATGAGTGTGAGCAATAGCAGCCAGATGGTTAATATCAAGATGGTCATCCATCATGTTGTAAAACATTAAAAACCTTGTGGTGGACAGGGATCGTCCTCTGTCTCTGCTTAGACATTTCCCTGCAGATTAAGTGTCCTTTTTTTTTGATTGCTATTAATTTATGTTTAAGTAATTTTCATTTGGCCATTTCCATTTCACTTGTGTCTAATTTGCCTTGTCAGTCTAAATGCTTTGCCCTTTGTTGGTTTATAATTAAAGAGTCGACACAGACCCACTCTGCTGACTTGAATCACAGCCCAGGTGACATTTTCCAGTCCGAGCTCTATGACTCACACAACCCCTCTTAACAAGAACTCACAAGATGGTGTTTACATATTTTTCTTCCTCTATTCCCTCAGTTTGAATGAATCAGGCTGCTAAATGTTTTTTCTGCATGTAGGCCAGCAAGAGAAAGGTAAGGGGAAAACACATGAGAAGACAGGAGGGAGGAGAGAAGAGAGGGGTCTCAGTGGAAAGTCTTATGGCCACTGTATTGGGTGTGTCACTAAAGGCTGGTCCCTCTCTGGACACATCAGCACCAGATGCTGAGCAGAACAATAACTGTACAGAATATCACCATTCAGTGCTTTGAATAAAATACAAAGAAGACTCAGACAAACTGACAAACTACAGACCTGACCACTGTAATGTTACAGCCTTAAAGCACTTCAGTTATTTACTGTATGTTGCTGACGGTCTTAACTTAAAAAAAATCATACTTGCAAAATGCACATAATGTGCACATCTTCACACAACAGTACAAGACACTTGTTTACACAGTACTTGTCTGAGGGAACGTTAGGTAGTGAGAGCATGAAAGTATTTCTGCAGCACTAACAAGACAATGAATGTTGAAACACAATAATGAGCTGGTCCCAAAGCAGGGAGCAGACCAGAGCAGCGCCACAACAGAGACAGAGAAAAAGAAACTGAAAGAGAGGTAGAGAGACACTACGACCAAATTCTTGCTAATGTAGGCTACTGCAGGTATGATTTTAAATCACTTTAGTTTCCCTTTGCGTTTGTACAGTGAGATGACAGTGATTTTTTTTTTTTGATAGACTATCAGAGTTGACTATTTCTACTTTTTTGGATGGATTAAACATCTTCTGCTGAAATAACTGAGAGAAAACGTAATTTATAACAAACTACAAGTAAAACCAAAAGCCAAAAGACTGGAAGGAAAATTAAAACATGAGTTTATTCCAATAAATGAGATTCCTCCAATAAAAACTTTTCATCTTTCTTACTTTTATGGCTGCTACAGACTTGTACCCTAATGAATCACAAACAGCTTACGACAAACTAATCTTGACAGGATGAAACACTGCTTTTCACACAATGCCAAAAGGATTACCGAAATGAAATGTGAGCATTTCATAAAACATCTAGAAAACTTCAATGGGACAAGCTGAGGGTGATCAAAACAGAGGAAGATTGGAAACTGGGAGAGTGAGAGCAGGCAAGATATGAATCCTGGCTCTAAAACATGCTGGATCTCGACACCAAGCAAGGTCATTTTTAAGACTGGCAGGTCCTCTTTGAATATTATTTAGCATATTAACACACACGGCACGCCCAGATAGGTGCTTTCAATTATTTAGCCTGAGAAGACCACTTCTCCAGACTGGGCGGGCAGGTACACACTCTTTCTTGAACCTTTTAGTTCTTATCAACCTTTTTAGGCCCTTTTCACAGCACATTTATTATTAATAATATTAAGTAAAGCTCTGTTTTATTCAAGTGTCCCAATAAAACCAGGCAGTCACCATAAGGACTCGGTCTGAGTGCGGCTCTGAATCAGTCACATGCTAATTTTAGAATCACTGTGAATTTTTGGCTCAATCTGTTGTTGTTCATGCAGCTTAAGAGGGGTCACGATGCCACATTAATTGCCTCTTCTCCTGAAAGTGATGAAGGACTTATACTACTTATACTACATGTATTATAGTGGTTCACTTGACTGGTGTCAGCCATCAGTGGCCCAGTTATTGGTTTGTTTGCCGTCATTTTTGTCAAGTTGTTTGTGGTGAAAAATAGATGACAAAAAAGGCATTGCATAAAAGAGTTTGCAATCTATGAGCCATCCATGCTATCATCCATGCTATCTGCACGTTAGCACTTAGCAATGATAAATCAGTGGCTGTTACTGCCGTATGCATATTTGAACATCTTGCTGCACATGTCAGGGTTCATACTGATGTTATGATTATTGCTGAAGTGCACTGTAATGACTGGTTTAATGTGTATGTCATCTTGCAATACCAGCGCTTGCTAATTAACATAATCATAATGTGCTATTAGCATGCGTCAGTAATAATACTATTGAATGTTAACACTGTCATTTTGCTCGTATTATAATATTCTGTTCGTTCGTACCGTATTGTAGAGCCTCACCTTCCTTAAATTATCAATAAAAAATGAAGGTGACATTTCAACATCTGTGTATCATGCTCCCTACCAGCTACAGTACACAGTCTAAGCTATCAATTCTTCGCTGCACTGACTCTGGATCAGCTAGATGGTGTTCAGTTGTCATTATTTGGATTATTTACACCTGTGCCTTTTCCTACTTTACTTTGTTAAAACGTCTTCAGTGAAAAAAGGCCTCTCCCTTTTAGTAAACATTGTTTGGCAGTGTGATCCTCAGCGTAGCTCTAATCCTCATCAACCTGCAGAAGTTTAATCAGCAGGAATAATTAAAAACACCTATGTGAGTGTGCTGGGGTTTTAAATTAGGAAGGCGACCGCCAGGGAGGTACTTGACTCATCGTACAATTTCTAAAGTATGAGGGAACTATACACACAGTTTCCTCCGTATAACTCGGATACAGAAGCTATAGAAAAGACTCCTGGCTCAGGTTATTCTCCAAGTGTTTTACACTCTGATGAATTGTCATCCCACAAACTTTTCAACTTTTGTCTGTTTCTTAGTGATTTGGATTTCTAAAACATCTGGAGCGTGCTGTGTCCCTCAGAGAGAGGAATACCGTATACAATCATCTCCTTGAGTTATTCTCAAAGGCAGATTACCTCTTTGTCTTTGTTAAATCGGATCAGCGAGTGTACAATTGAGTATCCAGACACTCTCTGATGAGTCCACTAATACTGGAACTATCTCCACTTCTTATGGAGATTCAGCTTGCTGTACATTAACCATACAATAGCAGTGTTTTATTGCTGAGCGAAAAACAGTCGTGATAAGTCTGCCTATCTTGTGGAAATCTGCCATGGCATACTGTATGTACGAGAGGATATTACATCTAATATATGACCATGAAAGGGGGAAGATCTCAAGTTCCAGTTGGACTTTGAAAAAACAGTCTCAGGGCTGAATTTCAGTTTTCATCTGAAGCATATCTGCCAAAACATACTGTAGATGCTGCCTGCTCACTAATAGGCCAACTACTAGCACAGGGAGCAGTCCCACATCTTTATTTCTGTGAGGTTATATAAAATAGGTAATAAACTAGATTGGCATATTGTGCATTTTACTAAGGAGAAAAACCAATCCACACATAATCCCTTATTCACGGATAGCACTGGGGCATTTTAAATCTGCTGACATAAACAGAATAATGAGGACATTCTGTCGTCTGCTGAGAAGCCATTTAATAGGGTCAAGTTTATTTTGATGCACTGGAGAGGTTTAGGATGGAAGGAGACTTCTTTATGTGGATGAAAACCCTCTTTTAGAAGTTCAGATCTGTTTTTTTGTGACAAACAGAGCCCTATAGGTATACTCTTTTTTTTTTTGCTGATGTGAAGAGTATAATGATTACTAATATATCTGCGCATGAATTTGCATTAAATGTGGGATTATTTTCTTTCTCTTTAGCTCCCGTCCTCTCCAAACCTATGGATTTATTAAGTTCTGTGAATTAAGTGTACTGTATATATGATTAATTTAATAAATCAGTGCTCCATCCTCACACTTTCCTCTGTCTTCACCACTTTGTCTTTCTTCTCCTGCTATCCCTACCTCCACCTCACTACTTGTTCACCTCTATTCTCATCTCTTTTTCATCTCCTTTGTTCTTATTCACATTCCTCGCCTCTCATCTGCTCTCCCTTCCTCGGCCACTGTTGTGGCACTGCATTATTGATGCCAGACTATTATGTGTCAGTGTGGTGGTGGGAAGTCATAGGGATGGTGAAAGTTAGAGCACAATAAAAGAATACTTCAAATGAGGAAGAAAAGGAAGAGCATTGCTTATAATGCTCAAGGAAAATGACATTACTGTTAAACTGATGTTTGTGTATGTGCTTTATAAATGTCTATGATGGTCACATGCTGTATATGGTTAAATATAAGGAATAACACATTACTATGCAAACATCTGCTACTCACAATGTAGAAACATCACCAGGTTTTGTACTAATTTAAAATAAAGTTTTTCCTCTAAAAAAGTGCATTCAGGTGTATTCTTTATATTTTCTCCAGTGTATATTGAGAAAGGGAAGCTGTCTGCCAGACATTATTCAAGAAATTGACACAACTGGAAAAGTTCAATAATGAAGATGTGGGTTCTTAAGAAACATCTCTTCTACCTCTGTCAAAAGTCGCTGCATGATCTCGGAAACATTTTGTCTATGCATCTGTTGTTTTTTTTTTTTAAAGTATATATTTTTTGGGCTTTTATGCCTTTATAGATAGTACAGTTGAGACAGACAGGAAATGGGGAGGCAGAGAGAGGGGGGATGACACGCAGCAAATGGCGCCCGACGCGGGACTCGAACCGGGGCCGACCGCAGCGAGGACTGTGCCTCTATACATGGGGCGCCCGCTCTAACCACTACGCCACGCGACGCCCCGTATGCATCTGTTGTTTAATGAAGTAGTATAATAGCAGTGAATTATTGAATTGACACTTCAAGGTTGGCATAAAAAGGAGGAGTTGGAGAGGGAGGAGAGGAGACAATCTCCAAGAGATGGAGAGATAGATGGAGGGAGAGAAAACAGAAACCAGAGAGATGGAAGAAACAGGCTGTCAATACATTAGCATGCTGACTGAATGCTTATGTAGTGCATTTAGTGCACTCAGCACGTCTGCTGAGTGGTGTATAAGTAGCAGACAGTGGCATTAAGTACCCCACCTCAGCGTGCGCGCACACACACACACACACACACACACACACTGCATAGACATTTACATTTTGTGAAATGTAGCCGCTCTACATGGGAGTAACACAGGAAGCACCTGAAGGAGACAAAGTACAGCTGGGCTCTCAAATGAGGTTGATTTGCAAAATGGAAGCCAGAAATTAAATTAACACATAGACTGAAAATGTGCGAACTAGAGGAAATGCTCAATCTGTTCCCTGCTGCTCTTTGTCTTTTTCTGTTTTGCTCTCACAGAAAAGGGAAAAACGCGTCTCATCAATACGAGCTGGTTTTTCTTTTATACTAAAGCATGCTGCATTCTGAAGTCCTTGCAATAGGGTGACTTGCACAATTAGAGTGATTCAGAGCAAAGTGAAAAGTGAATGAACACCGCAATGCCGGAGAACATATGACGGCAGCTGAAAGAAATTTGATGTCTGTGAGAGGTTTTCGAACAAATAAAAGCACGTCCCACCAAGGAGAGTTTTATTTTTGAAATGTCCCTTTGACTATTACAAAATCTTTTCACACACACACAGCCCTCCTGCACTGTTATTCCTGATGCTGTTTGCTTCAGCTGTTAAAAACATACTCTGTATTCCTTTATACTGCTTACTGCATTGTAACAATCTGACTGAGTCCTGATGTATGAAATGCAAATAAGTTTTAATTAGAGTGAAACATTTATCTGTTAGTCTCTCGTGTTGGAGATGGAACTAAATCACTGTTTGAATAGGCAATTCAATCTCTCCTGGTATCTACAACAAACAGGCAGAGAGGCGATACACACTCTTCCACACACACCACCAGCACCATCCAATTAATCTCCTGAGAAACAAAGGGAGGTTTCTAATCAACACAGGACAGAGAACAAGCCATGGCACAACAAGCGTGGTAATAGAAGGCAGATAAGACAGATAATTGTAGATGCTGTAAAGACAAGACGCCAACATTCAGTCGCTATAGTCGAACTCAGACATAAATGATAGATAGCAGGGGGTCTCCAAGTTGTTTCAAGCGGTGTAATTGGCGAAATTGGAAAGTTTATTTGTGTTTACAACACACAGTCGGCCATTATTGCCACTGTCAGTTGTACAGTTATCTTGGACTGATGTGCAGCAACTGCCAACGGAAAAATTTCATTGGCTCGCTTAATCTCTCTCACCTCTTAAGACTTCAGCTGAGAAAAACACTGGGTATTTGTCATTCCTCTCGCCCTTCGGTTAACATAGATTTTTCTGACTCTATCTATAAGGACCCTGCTGTGAGTAAATAAACATTTGTAAGGGGTTTAGATCAATGCCCCCATCTCACACACTTGTTCTTTATCTTACTTAGCAGGGTAAACATACAAAGCCATTCAAACTCTAAATGCAGGGACAGTATACAAAGGCCCAGTCTCTTTGTTTTGTAACTGGTATGTTTTTTCTCCTTCCTATCCGCTTTTTGCATTATGACTACGCTTGAAATATTCCTACCATCCTTGGCTTACAGGACATTACACGCATGAATCATGCTGTGTGTAGGACTTGTGTGACTGTGAGTGAATATTTTTTGGACAGCTGGATTGTACTGATAGGCTCTCTCGACTCTGGGAGACTGAATAATGTGTGTAAAGAGAAGTGATCCATCCTGTAGTCCATTACCAAGGCTGAAAGAGCTGTAGGGAGGAAAATGGACGCTGAGTGTGTGTGTATGTATGTGTGTGTGTGTGTGTGTGTGTGTGTGTGTGTGTTGTTTTACTATATTCTTGGGGTCCCAAAATATTCAGTTGTGATCTCTAGGCATTGCCTAGAGATGCCTTTGACCTGGACCAATGAGAACTGACATTCAGTTGTGATAGTTAAGGTTAATGTGGGGGATTAGGGAGTGCATTTTTTCCAATGACTTTGAGGTGAAAACAAGCATATGATGTGTGTGTGTGTGTGTCTGTGTGTGTGTGTGTGTGTGTGTGTGTGTGTGTGTGTGTGTGTGTGTGTGTGTGTGTGTGTGTGTGTGTGTGTTCACATATGCACTGTGGTTCCTCCTCAGTGTTCGATCGAAATGGAAAATAGAAGCCTCTCTCTCCATCGCCCTCTCTTTGCCAGCTCCCTTTCATCCCTCTCTGCCCCTCCCCTCTCGGGTGAGAATTGCAAAATCAATAGAGCTAAATGGAGTTGCCACGGAAGCCATTGAGTGTCCTTTCTAAGTGCTGGAGGAACAAGGACAGTTAGAAGCAGCTGTGACATCCCACAGTCACCTCTTCTTCTTTTCCACCAAAACTCTTTTCTCAACAGTTTCTATCACTGTGTGAGCTTGTCCTCATTATTAATCACTATGGAGAGTGTGACAGCTCCTATCCTTGGTTCATTTAGTGTATGGTGTAGTTATGACTGCCAAACACAATAATAATATGTAATTTCTGTAAGTAATAGACTGTACAACATAAACAACCACGTAAGTGGTGAGTACAGATGCAAGGAGTGGAAATGTTATCTTAAACTGAAGTTAGATATTTAAGCTGTATTTATTCAGGAACTCTTATTGAGGTCAAGAGCTCTTATAAGAGAAACTAGATTATGTTTTAATAAAACATTACACTACATAAAACAAGAAGTCAACAGACACCAACCAACCAAAGCCACTGCACAAGGTAAACTGACATCATTACATTATGATCTACAGTAGACTTGTGTCTACAGCTTTTCTTTTTGAAACTGACCTGCTACAATACATCTTTAAGGCAAAATTATAAAAAAAATATTAAAATATAGATCTATACTGCAAAAGTAAAATGAAAACAGGGCAAATGGATAGGACAAGATGATAACATCTATAGTAATTAGAGCTGGCTTTTTCACAGCCAATATTTCGGCAATATCTGATATCACCCTGTTTGCAATGTAATACACTCCAGTCTGCAATCTTATGAGGCTGTTAAGTGCATGTGAAATGTAGTCTCTACCCAAATTCAGTGGCCTTTAAAGATGCTAAAACTGCATTTCATAGAAGATCCCCCATATATTAGCTGTGACTTCCTGGATCCACTACCCACTAGTCTCCATTCTCGCCTGTACATCATGCACTCAACTCCATGACCAGCTGCAGCATTTAAGGAGCACTTCCACTCAGCATTCTCCACCAGAGCGACCTGTCATACCCACTGGTGTCTTTTTTTTAATCATTTGTTGGATTTTTCTTAACCAGTCTTCTCCTTGTGCCTCAGGTCACGCTTGGCTCTGTCTGGTCTACTCCCCTGCTTCCCCTGTTCATCTTCAGTCTCCACTCCGGTCAACTTCCACTCAGCCAGCTGCTCAGGGCCTGACAGTCATAGGCTTCTCCTCACCAACCACAAATTCAGAGCCTCAAAAATCACCAATAATCAGCTTCACCAAGAAAGCATTCAGTGAATATTTCACCTGCAGTGTGTTGTGCTTTTTGGCTCAAGATGAAGTAAAACAGCCATACATTGAAGGTATATAGCCTAAAGGATTGTCTTGCTGCATTGCTAATGCTAGCTGTTCACATAGCAGTTTGGAAGAAGCATTCTGGCTTCAGCATCAAACTGTATGTAATTATTTTACTTACCAAGAAGCCCATGATGGACTGAGGACAAACTGGACACTACAGTGACTTATTGTGGCATTTTGATATTACAAGATGCGGCAAATTGGAGCTGGCTGGTTAGCATGCTAACTTCAGTTCAGTTAGCGTGTAGCACAATATGTTCTTTGACAAAATCTTATAAACACTACCCATGTTTGCAGTTTCTCTCAATAAACTTAAAGCAGAAGTAAGCGGTATTTTTGTGTTAATATAAGTCTTAAATAGTTATATCTTCCGACAGCAATCACTTATCACTTATAGAGTGTTTGGTCTGAAACACGGGTCTGTCAGTCACTCTGCTCTGCTGTAAGCCGAGGAGAAAACTTTTCTCGTATCCTACAAGTTTTATCCAATGAGGAGAGAGAACGGCATGAAGGGCTGTGTGTGCAGCCAAGGGATGCGCCTGAATGTGGCGACGTAGGGACGAGGACCAATAGATCCATGACGAGGGCGGGGGCTGCTAACTCCATCCGCTGACAAAACGTTATGGTGCGTTCAAGGCAACTCGTAACTCGTGTTTTTCCGACCTGTGAAGTCGTACCAGTTCGATCTGGTACGAGTTCACGGGTCGGAAGTTACGAGTGGCCGTTATAGTGACTTTCACAGGTAAAACAGGTCGGAAAAACACAAGTGTGTTGCCTGGAACGCTACAAAGTCGTAAGTCGTGACTTGAAGCTGTAATTTACGGTTTCAAAAGCCTGCCTCGAACGCAGCATTAGCCAAAACGACCGGATCGCTTACTTCTGCTTTAATTCATCCTCTGATAGTAAGCATGTTCTTTAAAATGATAGTGGAATTTTGATAGAGCTCAAATAAAGAATAAATTAAAAGGCGCATGTGCCCAAATTTTCCCCTGAGCTATATGGTTCACTTCACCTTCTGGCTTGTTTCTCTTTTAAAAAATCCAAAGAGAATATTGTATTTATAGAAGGCTTCAACGGTTTTCAAAGACACAGTGCTCACTTCTCTTTGACATAAATACCATGTGCTGCTTCGGGGCACACATCAGGTTTTGATGTCAGATCTTTAGATTCAAAGAACAGCAGTTTCTTTCTAGACTCGCCATTTTGCACTGAGATCCCACAATAGCACAGAACTAAATCAGTTGTAAAAGAGGTAGAGACACCAGCAGTTTCTCCTTTGACAGTAGCCTTTAGACAATAATGCAATCCAGCTGCAAGACATGTTTTCTCATCAATAAAACTTCACACAAAAAAATCTTCAAAAAACAGCTTCACTAATCCACTGCTCTTTCCTCCTGAACATTAATCCAATAGTTAAGTGCCCAGTCTGGCATTTGTCAAAGAAATATTATTTAAAATATTATTAAAATTAAAAGTACAGGAAATCCATCAGCAATATATGATAATCACAGAGTAGATTTTCATCTCTTAATCTGCCCATTTGTGCTACTATGTCACTTTGCTTGTTAAGCTCCGATATTTCAGACCAGTTTCCATTTATATTTAATTAGTCTCTGCACAAGTGACTTGTTCTGGTGGGTAACTCAACACAAATTCTCTTTGACTGCGCTCCATGCTTCCTTTGTGGTCCTCTACAACATCCAACTAAAGCAGCAAATGGGATCCCGGCTATCCATGCACCATATATGTGTAGGAGAGAATAAGTCAGAGAGAGAACAGAAAGATAATGAGAGAGGGAGAGAGAATGAGAAGAAGCTAGACTGAAATAGAACAGTGTCTTGAGGTTGTTTGCTAAGAAAACGCAGCAGTCTGCCACTTGGCTGCCCCTCTCTTTGTCGCATCCCACCTCTGTGGGCTTTGGGAGAAAAGAACGCTGGACAGAGAAAAACACCTTTCGATCTACCTTTGGCCTAGAACAAACAGCTAGCTGGTTGGAAGGTACACAAGAAAAAATATATTTAGTTGTACCTGTGGCCCACAACAAACAACTCTCTGGCTGAAAGGAACACACCAGCATCAGAAAAGATAGCGGCAAGAAAACGCACAATGATGTTTGCATGCGTCTCTTCTGATGCTAAAAACAGCCTTGCATGTCATTTTCTATGCAAATGTTAGAAAGAAAACTCCCAAATAAAAGTCACCAGAGTCCAAACAAATGCAAATGCGCACTCACACAGGCATGAACACACACGCAGAAAAAGTCAAACATAAATCTCCTATAATCTGCTTACTGAACAAAAACTCTGGAGAGCTTGCTGTAATTATAAAGCATTTTCTAATAACTTAAGTGTGAGGTAGATATATTCTGTATCCCAAAGGGAAACAATTTGAATTAGATTTATATCTACCATGCATTATTACTGAGCTCGGGAGTGTCTGTGGAAAAGGGGAGATTCCAATACAAGAGAGTTCATAGACTTATCATCAAAAATCATCTCAGCCATGGGGATTTTCTTTTCTTTTTTACAGTAGGATTTTCTCTGCTCAGTGACTGCTTGGTGAGCTACAGTGACGAGGCGTCCTTCAGCTGGATGATTCTCACCCAGCCACTCACCTTGCTGAGGTCTCCTTGAACAAGACCTTTAATCCTGCCTCCAGCTCCACGGTTACTGAACTGACCCTGAACGGTAATCCCGAAAGGTAGGAGGAAGAGAGGCCTGTGTGAATGTGGGAACTATGTGGACTAAAACTTTAGATTGTTATCTTTATGCTTGCCTAAAGTACCTGCATGCTGTGCATCCACACACCTTACTGTATGCATTCCATCTGTTATTTACATCACTATTATAATAATCTGCAGGATACTTCTAGGAACAAAAATATTTTACTATATGCAGCCGAGGCAATTTCATAAATTGCATCTTTTTCTATTCAAAGGCTTTCTACAAGACTGAAACAGTAAGTGTCGCTGCAAATTAGTTCAGCAACTTCCCAGACGCATGACAGATAATCGAGATCTGCTGCTGGGTGAGCTATTACCCACAACTAAACAGACTTTCCACTCTTGGTCTATGTTTGTATGTGTGTTGTCTGTGTGTGTCTGTGTGTGGGTTAGCGTTGTCTTCCACCCTGTTATCTCCTACAGCGCGCAGAAGAAAGTGATGGAGGGCTTCGGGTAATTAGAATGGAGAGGCTCTCCCTTCACTATACAAATAATGATAGCCCTTCACCTGCTGCAGAAAATCACCCTGGATCTATTCACACACACACAAACACACACACTCCTCACCTGCTCCAGTTTCCAGTGGAACTCGGCAGGTCTGAAAGTGTCGACCTGAGTGAAATCTCTTCTGAGCAGGAACACCAGGCGGCAGTTGTGGACGTAGAGGGAGTAATGGTGGCGGTTCATCTCTGCAACAGGAACGGCACAGGCATGCATGGTAACACAACAGACACATGCACATGCAATGTAACATAATTCTACATGATTCACCGTATTAATCAACAAATATTATGCCCTGTAATTCAAAGGACAATAAACGGATGCACCTGCTCCTCAAGCTTTCTTCTGAGTTCTTGGGGGCGAGTGAAAAACTGTTAGACAGTTGAGCTGCATGAAAGACTTCACCCCTTTCATCTAGCAGAAATGATTCCTCCATATTAAAACACAGCTGTCAGCATGACAAAGAGGGTCCAGTGACTGCATACTGTATTTATGGCTTTTACAAAATAAGTAAGGTTAAGGTGGGATGAGGTGTGGTGTGTGCAGCTGATTCTCTTCCAAATACCAAGTTAGTCAGTTATTACAATGTTGCGCTACTGGTTAAAACCATGTTTATGTTGTTTTCTAATCAGTGGACTCAGCTTGGTGTTACATTGTTTGTCAGTCAGTACTGATATAAGTAAGAAACATAACTAAAATGTTATCCCATTACTATTGTTCTGTCAATAATATCTTTCAGTCTGTTCATCTAACTGTATAGTGCCAAAATCCCTCATAGGAATACAAGGGATCACTACTCACATACAGGATCTATCATAAAATAGTTCAATGATAAAGTATGAACAATGTTGTTACACTGCACCAAAATCATATGAAGAGCTAATCATTACATACTTCTGCAAAAAAATATTAATTTGTTTCATGGGTAAAAAAAAAAAAGATGCTCTGAATCTTTATAATTGTAAGTTTTGGCCATCTTGTCCACGTCTCCTTATTCAGACAGATGATGTGACCCAATACTTGCTGAGCCTTCACACATCATATTCTTTATCTAAAACATCACAAATCAAAGAAGGGGTTAAAAGACTCTGGTAGTCTAACATGAACCACTCTGCAGTTTTGCATCACAAGATCAGAGTACACATTTCCTAAGCTAATAAGCCATCTGTGAGACCATTGTGAGACTGTGCGATTTGCAGATGGCTCGGTTAATTACACAGTTCAGGCAGCCAGTTCAAACATGCAGTGGGAGAAAGTTTCAAAGACCATTTGCTATTGTGGGCTTCGGTCTCAGTCTTGGTAATCTTGTAAATTTGAAAAGAGGGTTTTGATCATACAGTGTTTGTGGCATGTCCTCTTTGTAATGCAGGGGACAGCAGGAAATTAAAGTATAAAATATTTCTATAAAAGCGATTTAAGGATCGGCAGTTTTCAGTAATCCTAAATTAGGAGCACACTGTTGATTAATGTGGTGAAATTACAGGTCAAGGGTAAATGTTGATTGCAGTTTCTAGCTCCAGATTGTAAATTTTCATTCTCTAAAAAGGCGTACAGTAACTTTGCAGTAATCAGACATGAAATCATTTCCTCACCAGTCTTGTCAGAGTTACAAAGTAAGGTTTCCTTCTCAGCTCTGAGTCCTGGACTTGGCCCGTGTTTCATCCAGGTTGCTACGGTGAACTGGTCTGTCAGGTTTTGGGGTACCACGTGGTCTGGAACATTGGCAGCCTGACGCCCGTCGAATCTGTAGATGAGGTCGCTGTCTCTCCCACTGTCAGTCAGCAGAGATGCTGTCCAGTTTGTGGAAGGGCTGGGGGCAGGAAGGAGGTCGGTGCTGCCTGATGCTGCACCTGGACGTGCCAATCAGAGGAACAGACACTGTCAAGACGGCTACACACAGAAAAAAACCTGGAGAGAAATGGCTTTGCTTGGATCGCTTTCTGTGTCATCTCTCTGGATATCTGCGTATATCAGTCCATGCTTTGATATGCCTGTGTCAGTACTCTGGTCTGGTTTAAAACAACATAACTCAACAAACTAGTAGGGTTCTTCTGATATTCTGATATTATATTACTGAATGATTTGTGCTTGTCATACAAACATGGTTAATGTATGAATTGGGTTGTTTATATTTCTACTGCCATCAAGCACTCTGTACATAGCACTATTTGAAATTCACAAGAACACGTGCAGTCCCAAAAGATACAATGAAGCCCTGCTCTACTTATATCATAAAAATGCTCTAATTTTAAACATGTCTTGAAAGCAGATGACTGATCTACAAGACACAGTATAATTAAGATGTTTCTCCTGTCAGTCATTCATTAATTCATTCCATCTTTATTTATATTTAGTCAGATATCAGTGTTTGGTGTTTTTCTCATAGTCTTTTTCAGGGTTTTAACTTCTTTTCTTTTCTCTTTAAATGACAGGATCTTTAGAGGAATGTTTGCCTTATTTGAAATGATTAGTAATGGTATCAATTTGGTGTTTTACATGTAGACTACTGTATGCATTGCAGTGCAAAGCCATGTCCAAGGATATGAAATGGAAGTAATAACAATTACATAACATGTCACACATGATGTTCGGAATTTAATTTAAAACAAAAAATTACATTTAAAATAGTTCTCAGGATTAAAATGGCACGCTGGAAATTGGCAAATTAATTTACTGCAGAGGTTAAGATGTCAAGAGGTAATTTCTTCTTTGAATTAAATTTTTACTTGTCTCTCATTATTATTTCTACTCTTTGCACCCTCACACCGCTCTTCTTCACACCTTCACTATTTCAACAGGGCTTCTCATTTTATTACTTTTCACTTGTTCTTCTCACACTTTCACTCATTTCTTTTTTCTCTCTCACCACAGAGTTTTTGAAGAGACTTCTCAGAGTATGTTTCACGGTCGCAGCCTTTCCCAATGTGATTGGTCTGTAGCTCCACCATTGCCCTCACGCCAGACAGCGGACCGCCACAGGTCTCCAAGTGCATCTTGGGGAACAGCTGTTTGCTCCCAGTCCCTGGCTCATAGTCCACACGCTTGTTCCAACCTTTAAGTACACGGTAAATAGTTTATTTAGCAACATGAAGAAAAATCAAACCATTGTGCTGTATCTGACACACATATGAGGACTGCTCCATATTCCTGTTTCCTATTCCTCGTTACACACATTCAACATTAAAAATTCACTTAGACTGAGCTCTCAGAGTATCTGCAGTTTAGTACTGTACCATCACCAGTTTCATGAAGCACATATACATATATTAAAGCATCAATGACATGATATTTGTGACTCAACTGTGGTGTAAACAAAAGAACAACATTTCAACATTTACAACAAGTCGAGAAATAGTTTGGTTCCGACTTTCTCTCTTATTTATGTTTCTCATTTCCTTCCACTCTTTCCCAATATTGACAATTTACAATGTTATTCTTCTACAGTGATCTTGCTGTCCTCATCAAACTAAATACACAATCCAACAACTCCAAAACACTCTCGTGGACAAGTTGTGACCTGCACATTTGCCACGCTATGAATACAGCACACCATGCAGAGCTCACGTCCCTGCCCCGCCGATCTAAAAACAGCTCGCACTGACAATTAAAAGTAATGAACCTACTCTAAGACTATAGGGATTATGGCAATAGGCAAATTTGCCAAAATGTTGAAATATCCCTTTAATGCTGTGTTGTAGTTGGGTTCAACATGAGGTCTTGATACGATGACGAGCAACCACACCAGTGGGTAACTTGGGAGCTTGGAATCGTCTCAGTAACATTTCAGCCTGTGTCAAGTCAAACGGACCCAGTAACATGACAGGCCTGGTGGAGAGGGTGCTCCCCTCCTTGTAACTGTCAGTCCTGTTGCATGGTGTTATATTTTCATTACCCGGGTGTTATATTCATCCCCAGTGTGTACGAGGATTGTTGAATGTAGAGGTGAAAGGGATTCATAAGCATCACTGTGTGCAGGAGAGTTCGAGTGTGAACGTGCTTGTGTGTGTGTAGGTGGACACCTGGCAGCTCTTTCCAAGCCTACAGAATAGATTAGATATGAAGTCTCCAGAGACAAACATTCACAAAGAGAGAAACGGACTGTGATTTGGTGGGTAAGGAAGAGTGAGTTGGAGCGAGACATACTTAGCCTCCATTTATGCTGCCGAGTTTTCCTCAAAAAAGCAGCAGCAGGAGAACTGCTGACCTTTACACACAGATGATAAATATGATTATGTGTACAAAAGACTTGGTGTTTGTGTGTGCACCAGTGCATTATGTTTTATTCATGGCTCCAAGCCGCTGTGGGTTAATGGTTTTACAAGAGGATTTTGCAGTATGGCCTCCTTTCATTAGCTAAATCGTAAAGAATCATGCAACATTGATGAGGATGATAGCAGGGTAATGATAGCAAGTGGTTCAAATGTGGAGAGCTGATAATGCCTGTGATACCATCTGGAAAATTACTGTGAATCTTTCTTTAAAAGCAAGAGCTTGAGCCTTCCAGCCCCAGCTCTTATTTTGTTTGTCAGTGGTTTTATGTTCTATGAATCGGTATAACAGACATAAAATGGCACATGTCCCTTTTATTTAGAAACTTGATCTGTCTTTGTGGCGAAATCAATGGGTCGGATCTCTAGATGAAGATGACATTTACATGAAGTAGTGTGCCATTTCAGACCACTTTTCTCAACACTCTTTAACTATTTCTGTCTGCACATTGAAACCCTTTGACATTTCTTCCAATGAAAGTCTCTACAGCCTAAACAGCTGGCATTCATGTCATTTTCAATACTCAACTCCTTTGCACTAATGGATCTTGTAACATTGTCTCTGTTAAGACTCATTCACATTTCTCTGACTCAATTATCTTCTCCCATTATAGCACAATTATGATGCCATTGTACAGTATAGCCATTACATTATCAAACCCATCTTGTACATTTTTACTGTGGTCATTCAGTCTGTGGACCTTAAGTAATGTTTCTGTCATCAGCTTAAGATACTTTAAAACAGAAGTTCACTACATTATATCTATCTAAAGATGTTATTGCAATTATTGCAACAGATGCAGTGTTATGGTGAGAGTGATGGAGCACTTTACTCTTAAGATCTATGGAAATAAGAGCTGGAACCAATTGTTTTAATGGGCAGCAGTATTACAACAAACAAACATATCATCTTGTGCAGCTTTTTGTCTCCAGTATATGTCTTTTTTATGTCTTCTAGCAAAACATAAAGCACAGTACAGCTTAATAATGTTTAATTAATTGTGAAATCTACATTAATTTTCTAATAACTGACTAATATTCCCCCATGCCCCATTTTTCTGAACATTTTTTGTTCTTACAGTTTCAGTTGAATTTACTTACTAAAATCTCTCTGAGCAGAGTCGATAAAAATTGTGATGTTCTCATCTGGGCTGTTCTCAGTTATGCACTCAGCTGTTAAAGCTGTTAAAGTTAAAGCTTTGCTTGCAGTGTGGAGTCTGTCACCTGTCAGGCTACACAGAGGCTACTGCCCTACCATCTGAGATGTAAATGTATATGTTTTCATTTTAATAAATTAAAGATTGAATATGTAAAATGAGCAGAATACCGCCGTCTATTGATCAGAGATAGGACTTGCAACAACAGAAAAATAATTCCAGCAGTCGGTTAAGACTGTTGCTACTGTAAGTGTAACACGCCGTTGCTAGGGAAGCCGCTCTGTCAGAGGAGCAGAGGAGAAGAACTATGCAGGATATTTTTTACCTTCATAAAACAGCTTCGGCCCAATTGTGATGTCAGATAAATGACTTGTAACTTGTTACAGGGAGAGTGGAGGCTCACTTCCACACTGTGGCTGAAAACCAAACCTGCATGATCAGAGCCTCGGATCCCCATTGTTTCCGATCAAAGGTATATTTACAAGTGTGCAATTAATAAGTATATCTGGGTCAACAGCAAAGGTAAGGAAAAGGTAAATACTTCAGTAAATGGTACACTTGGTATGATCGTGAGTGCATGTGAAAAGTAGTGTAGGCCTATGTGTTGGTATGTGTAATCCTTAGTTCAGTTTATCCTGGAATTTTACATCATATCTAAGAATATAATGTGAACTGACACTGTAACCAGGACCTGGTCATGAATTTACAAACAGCACTACAGTGCTTTGTAGCAGAATAGGGCTTTACTCACTGATACATAGTAGGCTTTACTTTGGTCGGTCATTTATCTCATCCACATTTTTTAAAGGCTTCACTCCAGCTTTGTTCCTCTCCTCTCTCCCTTGAGTTGCCTGTTCACTCGTCCTCTTTCTTTATCTCCTCCTCCCTCCTTTTCCCCTCTCCTGTCTTATCTTTCTCTGTCTTCCGCTTTCATTCCTGACTCCTGAGATGCTGTCAGTGCTGACAGGTGAAGCAGCAGGGGAGACGGGCTGCCTCGAATGCCCAGCTGCTGCCATGTTGAAGGAGGTAGAAAGAAAAAAAAAAAAAACACACATACACACTCCAGTCAACTTCCCCTCTCGAGGTTTTTGTCAGGTCCTCTGATTTCCTCGAGAGACATTCGTTCTAAAATGAAACAGAATTCCCTCTAGGGAGAGGATATGCTCAAAGACTGCACTGAATTGCCAACTTCACTTTTGATAGTATTGCTTTACATTTAAATACATTCAAACATGCCAGTGCACTTCATACCAATAGAGAAATAGGCATTTTGCAAATATTTCAAAAGGTGATTTATTTATATCTGACCTTGCCATCCAGGTTTGCAGACAGGCTTAACATCAATATGCACAGCTACATCCTCCTTTGCTCTCTTCTGACCACAGTCAAAGGCCGTCACCATAATCTTGTAGCTCTGCTGCTTATCGTAGCTCAGCCGCTCTGTATTTCTGATGTTACCTGAAGGAAAGAAAGAAGAAATAATTACATTTATTCACAGTAACAGATGAAGAGAAAATACACTGTTGTGTTTATTTGTTAATAATAAAGTGAAAAACACTTGCAGCAGAGCAATAATTGAAAGTGACGATGCATAAAAGAAACTTCTTCCTGAAAACAAAGTCTTTGTACTCACTGGAGCCTTTTACTGCAAACTCAAGGTCCAGTAACCTTGTGTAGCATTTTAATATCAAAGCCTAACTGTAAACAGTTGATGGATTATCTTCTGTCTACCACCAGGGTAACAGTGTGGGATGGAGTGAGTGTTGCAGGCTTTGAGTAGAGACACTAGATCAGGTCATACTCTGTTGTTCAACAGTGCAACCCTCTGCTGGCTAATAAATGTTTGATAGTGCTGAATCCTGCAATTATTTCCTGTAATACAAAGTCACCTTTCACACCTCTCTGAATATAGTCACAGACCAGTGGCAGATCCAGTGCCATTAACCTACATTTTCCAACTGCCTCTAACCTTGTTATTTTAGTATTTTTTCATGCAGTTTTCATGTGAATAACTGAAGAAGATTACTGAGGAAAAACTACAAAATTTCATAAATGCAAAAAAAAAAAATTCTTGAAGATCAATCCTCATTAAGATGAGAAAGGAATAGTGACTATATTTTTTTCTATCAAGCTGACTAGTCAGTCAAACGCTGATTGCAGAATTCCTTTAAAAATCTAAACTTGCATAGATTAACATGGGCAGGTGAGTTTGTTTTGTGAGGCTGCACATTGAAAACAGTTGGGTTTGTCTCTGTAATCTTACTCTGACCTTAAATTAATGCTGTGAGACTATGTATGAAACAATTCGGCTTCATGTGGATAAAATTGAATTAATTTAAAACCAAAATGTAGCCAAATATTGGGCTATTCTTGTTTTATGAGACTGGCCTCAGGTGGAGTGAAGTATACTGAATTGTAGCCACTGAGCTTATGACTGGATATTGTCCGAAGCAGACAGCACACATACGCACAGACGTGCACAGAAAAAGAAAGGGAATAAGGACTAAGAGAGGCAGAGGCGAACGTATTTCATTGATCACTGGTCATTTCATAAATTGGTTGCTTTAGATACAACCTTACGCAAGCATGTTTCAGTGTTAAGCTACAAAAGTTTGTGGCTTTCAAAAGCAAAAACTTGCAGTTTCTGAATCTTTAAAAACTTTAGTAGTTACCTAATATTTCATATTTCTGTTTCTATTTCTCTGTTATCCTTTGAACTGTGTATTTTTTGGTGCTAAGAACTGATGCAAGATGAATTCATATAAAGGTAATTTCAGTCTGTGTTCCTGTTGTGTTAAAAGTCTGAGGTCTGGCCAGTGACGTCCGGGCTGGAAGCAGGGATGATGCATGGATAATTAATTTAAATATAATTGAAATTGCATTTAGCTAATTGCTGGAGCTACAATTTTTCATTAAGCTAAAAGGTAAAATGTGTCAACATGGTTGTGTAATGTTAGCAAACAAATAACATTCTTCAGAATATTCTCAGTAAAAATGCAAAACAATTGTTCTTTTTCAACTTAAATATTGTGAAGTTCTATTTTGAAGTATTTACATGGAAACTATGATTTAGTAAATGTATGTCAGCAGTTGGAAAAACCTCTTGAAGTGTGTGGATCCATATATTTTGGGGAATCTAAGAAGGAACAAGGGTATCAGGCTACATGTTAACAAAGCAGGAGTGAGGTTCATACAGTAAGTCCATATTGCTTCGTCCCTAATGACAAACAAATGTTCCTTGAGATCAACACAAGGCTTCAAAACAATCCTGAATTCTTATTTTGTCAGTCACTGTCATCACAGTCGACAAAGACAAATAGAGCTGTTTTGCATCTGGAGGGTTGAGTGTGTGAGAGTCTATCACTCCCATGGCTGCTGGAGAGAAGAGGAGTCGAGAGAGTGACCAAAGCAGAGGAGAATAAAAGAGAGAAAGAGAGGGGAGAGCAGAGGAGAGGAGGTGCAGCGATCAGTTCAGAGCACAGCAGTACAGAACAAAAAGAGCTGAACTTGAAATGTCAGAGGGAGAAAGGCGAGGAGGTCAGAGCCAGACAGTTCCTACAAAAATCTCCTACAGTGCCTATTTGATCCGCAGCTGGTGAGAACAATTGCAACAGTAAAAACAGTGGATATCAACCATTTGCCCTTTTCAGCATTTGCCTCTCTGGTTTCACAGGGTGTCTTCATTTCCTGGTTCATTAGCAGGCAGCATCGAACATCATCTTCACAAGGAATCTAAGGAGCCCATCTGGAATCGGGATATTTTTATTCTTTCTTTTACACACATACATAGCCTACACTTGTCACAGTGGATGCTTGTGGTGCTCGTGATCTTGCCAAAAGATCTAATCACTGTCCATGATCTGAAACATCAGTCTCCACACCAATGTATCTGAACTGATCACAATATTAGCTGTGGATACCGTTGCCTGGACACAAAGGTCTTCATCCAGTTTCCTCTCTGATTTTATTTTGAAAGTCCTGACCAGATGTGATTTGTTTTATTCTCTTGTGTTGACGCTTCTATTCAATGTTTTTCATCTTCACTGAAAATCTGTCCTCTGAGCTGTGTTATAACCAATCATAGTTTTCACAGAGTGCTGTTGTTGAGCCCACTCTTGTGTTTCCCTGCCTGCAGGCAGGTCTCTCATCCTGCAGATGGACTGTAACTACACCATCTTGGACTGCAGCTGGTGATGGTGGTCCTTGTTCTGCTCAGGTGGAGAACTGGTGGATGTGGCACTACGCAAGCTCACAGGAGGATGCAGAGCAGAACAAGGACTGCTGTCTGCAGCTGCAGTTAACAGATTCACTGTCTAACACTTAACAACTGGCTGATCAGCAGCGACTGAACTTTTCAGATTAAATATCTAAATCCAACACCTAGTAATGAAGCAGGCTGTATGATTAATCTGAAAAGTAGACTGGGTGCCACAGCAAGCGTTTGATTGCCCACTCCTATGGTCTGTGAACAAAATGACATAAGGCACTGGAAAGAGATAAGTACCCTGGTATTGTCACCAGGGTCATACATGCCTTTGTTTTCAACAAGAAGTCAGTCAACAAGTAAAGATGTGATGTGTGCATGTGAAAGGTAAGGAGGCTTAATAATTGCCATGAAAGTAGCATTTCAGGAAATGTATGCTCCCGTGATCTGAGTAGCTCGCCCGGCACTAGAGAAAACCAGTCAGGATATCTCGGCCCATTTCCTAACATTGTGGAAGTGCAACGCTAAATTAAAGTAGTCATTTGAGCTTTGCATTCAGGCAGAGCACAGAGGCCATACATCAACTCAGTGACACAGGTCATTCAGTCCAACAGCAACTGTACTAAAAGCAATAGAGAGGTCAGCTGAATGGTACAAGTATGTTGGTCTCTTTCAAAGAGCAATAAGAGGTTCCTCACAGTGAGACCGATCACTCGTGGTTACAGGTGGAGTATCTTCCATCATCAGTATTATTCTTACGTTCTCCCTTATCTGCTGGCACAGGTCACTTTCTGTTAAACAGAAAAACCGCCTGCAGGGCATTGTGACGGTGTGCAGCAAAATTGCAGGTATACCCTTAAATGACCTCCATGGCCTGTATAAGGTCAGGTCTTTAAAGAAAGCACAGTCAATCTCGGCTGATCCCATCCATCCATTGTGCTATGAATCCAAATTTCTACCACTATCTGCTTCTATCTATCTATCTGCAGATCCAACAGGTTCAATAGGTCACTTTCTCCTGCTGTCGTGAGCCTAGTAAACGACACTATGGAATAGGGAATTGTGTATTTATTACTGCTGGCTGTGCATCAAATTGCCCTGAGGAGATAATAAAGACACCTTGACTTGACTAGTTACACATACTGTACCACATTTCTTCACATCACTAAATGGCAACATAAAACAATATTTACAAGTGTGCAATTAATGAGTATATCTGGGTCAACAGCAAACCTCTATTTTTATTAAATCACAACTGTTGACATCACCAAAATAAATCTCTGTCTTGGCTGAAATGCAGGAATGTCGACACAGCATGACAGAAAACCAGTACTGCACCAATAGAGTAACTGTGACCACTGAAAAGCAAAATAACAAGTAGTTAACATATGGCCGATCTAAAATTCACTTAAAACTATCTTAAATTTGTGGGTTTCAAAAAGTTAATTTGCAGGTCATATTCTGGTTAAGTTGACTGTGGCCAACTGTGCAAATAAGATGTAGACTTTAAACCCATAGTGCTGATTCAGAGACAGTTTATTATCACCACTGAACATAGGAAGTGTTTTTGAACTCATTCAATCTTAATTTACTCTTGTAAAAT
Organism: Trachurus japonicus; assembly: GCF_045865225.1. Taxonomy (NCBI): domain Eukaryota; kingdom Metazoa; phylum Chordata; class Actinopteri; order Carangiformes; family Carangidae; genus Trachurus; species Trachurus japonicus. The sequence continues at coordinate 37,399,283 of NC_140923.1, read as the reverse complement.
TTTACTCCGTGTCTGACAGCAGAGATAACACAGCAGCACAGCCCGTTTACTCCCACATTTTATCTTGCACTACCCTCAGTGCAAAAAAAAATGACCACTGTTCTATAAAGTAGGTCTAACCACTGTGCTGTGTCCTGCAGTTTCTCCCAGACAGTATCATTGTGCCTGGGAGAAGTTCATATCAAATGAGCCAAACCTCTGTAAAATACAGTGAGTGTAAGACCAGAAGGCCAAACTGAAAAAGCAATGAGACAAACATAATAAATAAGACCCTGGGAGAGAGACAAAGAAAGAGATACAGTGAGGAAAGCAGTGTGTGCTTCTGTCTGATCTATTGGCAGAGTTCAACATACACAGAGCCCTCCAGTATCCATTCAGTTTGGATTATGCTGCACTCAGATCAGCACAGTGTAGCTCAGGGAAGAAGTCAGCTAAAAGCCCAAAACTGAAATTTTATATAGACAGATATGCTGAGAATAGCGCTCAATCAGAAATGAAACCCACTCCGCCCCGTCAGCTGGGACAGGTGTAAAGCCACAAATGTATAAGGAAACTACAAAAAAATGAAAAATAAAAGCAGAAGCTGCCACAGCTGAAGGTGGATCTTTGTCAGGTAACTTTTGAGATGCGCACTGATGAAAAGCTACTTCACAGATCACAACATTATGGCAATAAAAAGAGGGATCAGCCTCAGTTGTGCGCTCCCTTCCTCCTCTTCATTCTGAATTCTTTAACTGCTTTCATATTATTCCACAAGTAGACGATCGGTGTCATCGTTACCAACCGAATGAGATGTGTCTCTCTCAGAATTTCATTTTCTATTGTTCACCCACTTTCAAACACAAGACTTATTGCGGTAACCAGCCTCCATAATAAGTTTTACACACTGGTTTGTAGTTTAAAGTCTGCTCCACGATTCATCTCCAGACTCGTTGGCTCTCTCATGTCATGTCTATCTTTAGTACAGACTCATGCTGCTCATATGAGCTTCAGCTGGATGCAAGGATAAGAAGAACATAGCTCCACAAATTCAGCCAAGGAATGGGTTCTTCCGTTCCTTTCATCAGAAAATTAACCATGCTGTTTGTGCTAAAGTGAGACAAGGACAGGACCACCATTAGTCCATCCCAAATTATGTCTCTCAAATAAGGTTCAAATGTGTTTTAACCCAGGCAAATTGTTCTGCAAAAAACAACCTCAGCACAAAGTCCATTTAGCAGCTGTTGATGTTCAAAATTAGATTTTTTTTTCAGAGCACTTAAAGGACATTTCATCCAAAATGACTAAGAAGCAGACGCTCCAAGTTCATTCTTTACTGTGGCAAACAGCATTTGAAAATCTCATCACAAGCTCCATTTAGTATAGCTGCCCCAGACTTGTTTTGTTTTATTCTCTTACAATCTGGTAAAGGCAAGGATGATAACGGCCAACAACGTAGGGCTTTGACTGCAGTCAAATGAATGTGTCTCATTAAAAGTTAACAAAAAGTACAGTAACCAAATAAATGCAATTTTATTAAATGATTATAATATTGTATGTATAGCTTGCTTTTACATTTTATGTTTTTATGTTATATGTTATGTTAAAAAGTGTCTTATTTTGGTATAATCTAAGATAAATATGTCATTTGAAAGTTCAGTCAATGTCTCATAACCTGCAGTTGTATTTCTTTGTTACATGAATGATGATGTTTCTCTGGTATAATAAATCTCTTGCACTGCTATCCTAGTTTCCCCATCTCTCTCAGACTCACACATCACTCCTATTCACATCACTATCAGCAATTATAATGCGGCCCAGTCTCTCGCTCTGCCAGGCCAGACACACACACACACACACACACACACACACACTTACCATTACGGTCTATGGCAAATGGCGTCCCTGCAGTGACAATTTCATAGTTGCAGATCTGGCTGTATTGTGGTGAACAGTCCTGGTCCCATGCCTCCACCTGTAATAATGTAATGTGACATACAACTTATTCCCAAAACACTGACAACTGCAACAACACTAAAAGACATTTGCAACATCTCACATTGTTTATTGAATGTTTTTTGTGACATTTTTAGATGATAAACTTGTACACAGCAGCACTACAGTACATTTTCTAGTTGTTTTAACTAATAAAATATTCTCTGACAAAGACGGTGATCGTAGCTTGATAACGCTGATAGGAAACAAAATCTAATATTATGCATTCACTGTCAATTATACCTGCAGGATGCTGTCGTAGATCTTCCCTTCTATCACTGATGCCTTGTACAGTGGCTCCCGAAACACAGGAGAGAACTCATTAACGTCATCTACCTGGATGTGAACCACCGCCCTGAGTAGAGGGAGGAAACGGAAGACAGGAGAAGGAGCGAAGGAAAAGGACAGAAGGACGTGAAGAAATTCAAGTGGAGATGATTGATGGAGAAAAGGTAAAGTAAGGACACAGGGAAAGAATAGATGGATGGAAGAAGCAAAAGGAGAGAAGGAAAAAAACACCCAGTAAGCCATTAGAGATGATTGAAATTAATTAAGAGCCATTTCGTTGTTTATTTTGAGAACACTGGTTAGTTGAAGCAGAGGGAAATGAGAAGAAAGCAGCTCTTCTCTGTGCATACATGATAATAAAATAGGTTTATTCCTTGAAAGCATGACTAAATAGAGCTGATAAAACAGGTGCCACACATAAAGGGTGTGTTTATTAGTATTTCTTTGTGAAATGGTTTCCATTATTATCTAAAACTTTAATCTAACAGGCCCGTCTTCGAACACAGACTCAACTTGAAAAGCTAGATTGTTTTTCAAGGTTCTAATTTTTCCCTTCCCTCCTCATCTGATGCAAAACACAAGCGCATAAACACACAATCTCATCCGCTGGGAGAAACTGCTGAGGAAATTAACTAGGCGCGTCAGTAACATTTGTGCACTAAAGTATATAAATGAAGCAATAATTCTGATGTATCATGAAGTTTTCTTCACCGGTGACCTTCTCTGACAACAACTCGCGGTGTATCTGAGGAAGCACATCTGGCTAATTAATGACATTAGCTTAATGAGGCCTATTTAGAATGTCATGCAGTGATAATGTCACACACACACGCACGCACACACACATAACACCGTGTGGCATTCATCTTCCACTGGAGGAATTTATCACAGATCCCTGAGCTGATAAATTTCCCTCTTTCTCTGTTTAGTGGCGAGCCTGCTGCATCTTATTTTAGCAGCTCCTCGTCTCTGACTTAAGGTACCAGAGGGTTTGATTTGCTGCTGTCTGTGCTGGTCTGCCTGTCTGTCAATCTCATTCACATAGCACTGCCACACACCCATATATACAAACACACATTATACTGATGGGCCATTAGGGGGGACATATCCTGAGAGCAGAACTGCAAGTCTCAGCTGTCAGAGCTGTGGGATAAAAGAAAACGAAAAAAAAAAAAAAAAAGAAAGGAGAGAAAATAGAAACAGCAAAGACAAGATCTAATTATAATAAAGTTATTTTTCTTCCTAACGTTGAGCTACAGTATAAGGAGCCACAGGAGCATGTTGTTCTATTTTACTTTGAAATCAATTTAAAGTTAGGGAAAAGACTAATGATGATAAGGTAAATATTCAAATGGATGCAACTAAATCTACATACAGTTGTAGTGTTCCTGTTATTCAGTCTTTAAGTGCTAATTGAGGCTCTATTTCAAAGAGATGTTACGTAAATATCCCATACTGCATTGGTGAGGCACTTCAGACCACTTCTACATGCCGATGAAGTTTTTCTCTTTGAGAACTTAATATGACTCATATTTGCGCAGTAGCCTTTCCAACTCTGATTTAAATACTTTAAAAGTTAATATTTGTTTTGTACGTCATGTCTCTGATATTTTGTCCGCCCCTTGTGAATCTGAATGACAATGACAGCTGCACGAGTGAGTCATGCTAAAATAAATAATAATTAGCAGTATGTGACAGTTCCAATAGAGGGTCTGGCAATCAGGGTTTTTCTTTTTTTCCCCTGGGTGCATGAGGACACTTTGAGACACAAATAGGCCACACAGTCACTGTCTGTGTGTTGGAGGAGTCACTAAGTGTCTAAAGCTTTTGAGAACAAATGCCAACAAATACACACTGACTGAAAGACAAGGATTATTTGCTTAACAACGAGCTACAACTGTCACGGCCACAGTCATGACTTTTGTGTCTATGTTGTGGGCGTGGTGCTCCTCTCTCCATCTCCCTCCTAGCTCCCTGATTGGCCATCAGCCTTTAGTCCATTTGCTCATCAGCTCAGCAGTAAGTCTACCCTAGTCCTTCATCCATTTTTTGCAACATCATTGTTTCAAAAACCACTTTGGTATCACACTTTCACAACACTTAGTATTGTGTATTCTAGGCTTTATCTCTCGTGTAATCTCACTCCTAATCCTTGTCTGCTTGTGTTTCAGGATCACTGCACGCCCAACTGCTTAGCCGTTCGTCTCTCTGCCTGCCCTGCACGCTCGCAATATTGCCTACAATCCAACTCAGCTCTGCTTCACCGGTCCTCAGCTTCCCTCAGCCCTCCACCTCAATGCCTGCCCCCCCTCCCCTCCCCTCCATTTCATCTCTCTGCCTCAGTCAGTCATCCAGCCCCCGCTCACTGCCAACCCTTCACCCAGGCTCAGCCCTGCCTCACCAGCCACCAGAAATAGACCGTCTTACTTCTGTCAAACGGTGAATCAGTTTGCTGCGTTTGTGTTCACTCATTGATCATAACAATAACTCCTCAGATTTAAGCACTTACCCAACACCCGTGTCAAGACACCTTGAGTAATACGAGCTCAAAAATAAATAGTTTTTGCACTTGTACAGGTCTCTGTAAATATATTTTTCATGAAAAAAAGTAGACATTGTTGTTTTCTCCTTTGTTGTTGTTATTTTTCCCTGTTACTGTAAAATCTACCAGGATTTTGCTGAACTATCCAATAACCACAGTTTTGTTTAAGTGTAAAGTAAATGTTATGATGTGTCAAAAACGGAAAAAAAGAAAATAATTCAATCAGACCAAAATTCATCTGCGCCTATTTTGATAATTGGTAAATATTTAACCTTTTCCATATTAAAGACAGTTATGACTTTTGTTAAACCAAAAACAATATGGGGCTGTCACCTTAGGCTCTGGGAAATTACATTTCAGATGTACAGAGAACTTTGACTGCACAGAGAATACAGGATAATTACACACTGCTACACTATTCATGGTGAAAATATTTGTTAGTTAAAGCAAAATGTCTCTGCTTATGTGGTAAAAAAAACAAAAAAGTTTCAGTGATGTACTGCCTTTTTCTTTACACTAGATCGAAAATAAATGCAGACACAAACACACACTGCTTGACTCACTTGTGGGATTTCTTCCAGTCGGCACCGCTGGCTCCGGCCCCGCAGTCGTAGGCCTGGATTATGAAGGTGTACTCTTTCTGGCTCTCACAGTCCACAGAGCTACTGGCCCTCACGACTCCCTCTCCTGATGTGCGGTTCAAGACCACTGCCTCAAATGGAACATCCTGACCATAGATCTTGAAGGCACAAATCTCCCCTGAAAAGACAAGTAAAGAAAGGTGTCAGTGATTTAATTACTTTTGCAGTTAGACTGATAAAGTTGCGTTTTAATCCGTATTTATCTTCAATCATCACTGGGCCAAAGGAAACCAGAATTTTAGAAAATCTGTCATTAATAGGTGTTTATTCCCTTTTCATGCCAAAAATGAAGGCTGCCATTTCAATTGCAAAAAATGTCCAATGTCATTTAATAGGTCAGGAGCAAATTAAAACTAAGGAAGGCAAACAAAAACAGTGTGAAGATATTCAGACAGAAGGCGAGAGATAAACATCAAGTGAAAATTGAAATTGAATCTTTACCCCAGAGAAAAGAGAAATGAGCCACATGAGCTCTGAGGAAGAAAAGGCACAGCTCCAGAAAATATCAGAAACATAATGGGCTTCAACACGTCTGTTCCCCAGCAGAGAGCGAGGACTCTGGGTGTTTAATATGGAGACAGTCGGCACAACAACTACCACAATGACAATGAGAGATAAAGTCTGAGCCTGCACTTAATTTCAGGTCCGTCTGACGCAGCATGAACAAACAAACAATTAAAAAATAAAAAATAAATTCCACAATGTTTCTGATAAATAGATTTTTTTTTATTCACTCATTTTTATTTCTCAAGGATGGCAACAGCCAGGAGGCTTTATGTTTACACATTCTCCAGCTGTCACTTTCTAATGATCCCAGTAACTCAGAAACACCTTGAGGGAATTGGACTCAATGATTAATTGATTAATATTTGGTTGTAAGAGGTGAAAGGTGATGGTCAAGTTAATGACTAAAAAGGAAGAAATTATGCAGAAATGGCATTTTATACCCAAAAGGTCAAAGGTGAACTTGTGGAATATTCCTACTTTTTCTGGCCATAATTTAAAGGAGACATATTATGGCCCTTTTCCAGAAATTAAAATAGTTCCCAGGTGTCTTAAAGACACGTCTGTGAGACGGTTTCAGTGCCTGTCCCTGTAAATGCAAATGACCCACTGCTTGCCCCGCCCTGCCCCTTCTATTGGTACCAGGTAGGTACCAGTTCGAAAACTAGTTGCATCATTGCTAGATAACAGAGGGTCCAGCTTGTAAAACCACATGGATTTTAACCTAGGGAGCCTGCAAATTCAAGATTTTTTTTGTCAATTCTCACATTTAAAGTAGAAGTAAGCGGAATGTTTGTGTTAATATAAGTCTTAAATAGTTCTATCTTCCGACAGCAATCACTTATATAGAGTGTTTGGTCCGAAACACGGGTCTGTCAGTCACTCTGCTCTGCTGTAAGCCGAGGAGAAAACTTTCCTTGTATCCTACAACCTTTATCCAATGAGGAGAGAGAACGGCATAAAGGGGCGGTCCTCTCTGTGTGTGCAGCCAAGGGATGCGCGTGAATGTGGTGACGTAGGGACGAGGGCGGGGACTGCTAACTCCATCGGCTGACAAGAAGTTAGCCAAAACGACCGGATCGCTTACTTCTGCTTTAAGGGGCCGAAAGGCAAGACAAACACCCAAATATACTGTATGTTAAAGAGCCTTCAAAAAGTGATATTTCCATAATATGTCCCCTTTAATGCTGTGACTCAGGAACAGAAGGGCAGGTTATGGCCACACTTAACATTTGGCTGGACACTTACTGTAAGTGGCGACACTAATCTTTGGTGTTGACCTTGAATTGGTGGTGATTGTAAAGATCTGCTGTGTAGAAGATGTGTGTAGGGCACGCATTATGAGACTACACAGACACAGGGGTGTAAACTATAACATGGTAGGGCATACAACTGCCAAATGTATACAGTACATCTGTGAGGTGGTAATTCTCGTTCATTTCTTTTCTTCCTTTTAACCGAGCAGCAGCACTTTGGGTAATGATGTACAGTAAAACCTAACAATGCACATTTCTGACATTTTCTGTACAGCACAGCTACAGTATCACTTCAAGTTTTGGTCTTAGCCTCATTTGTGGACACAGTGATCTTTGGCAGCATGAGAGGCTCACAGGAACAGACACAGCTCCTGGGGTGTAGTTAAGACAGAGATAATTTCTGATACGTGTCAAACTGTGCCAGCTGAACAAAAAAAAAGACAGGAATTTGTTGTGTCCACAGAGTGTTTCATCATACACACTGTGTGTGTTGTGTTTGTCTAACGCCTGTATGTGTGTGCGTGTGTTTGTGTAAATCTGGTTGTGAGTCTTGAATCATCTGCGGAGTTCATTCTTTGCTCAAGTGTTCATTTTGGGGATTTGGTAAATCTCCCTGCAGAGGGAACAAAAAGCTGCAGCACTCTGACCCTGTGCTGGCTGATATCTCTCAGAACATAGTGGGACACAGCGGAAACAAAAAGCTGCCGTGCTATGGGAATTCTGCTTGTGAGCCCAAACACCCCACTAACAAATACAAAGACAAAGTTCCCTCTCACCACTGGCTTCTCTTCACTTCTGTTCCTCTCCTCTTCGTATCCCACTGTTATGTGCGCAGTCTTTCCACTTACTCTCTCCCTCTGACTCCCTTTTAACCTGATTCAACTTGTCAAATCCCCTTCTTGTTGAAATAATGATGCTGCAGAACACAGTGGGCTTCAAGGTTCGATCCCAAACCAATTTTCGAGACACACACGCATTGGTTCCTTTAAGGTGTTATCGGAATGAAAAGGTCCCCACTACCGCAGTGGGATGCCATGTTTTATGTGCAGAAAGCGAGTAAATAATGAACACAATGGGTGGTATATGGAAGAAGGCCGATAAGCAAATGCTTGATCCTGACTGCACGTTCACGCACAAGCTGAGCAAATATAGTCTCAGATGGGACCAAAGAGGAAGGACCCAGTGATTATAAAATACTGCTGCAGCCCTTATGCATAAACCTCGACTTAGTTGTGGAGAGAAGGGAAAGGTAGTTCCACTTAACAGTTTGGGGTTGGGTGTAAATCCATTTTCCGCTCCATCTGTTGTGGCAAAAGCATTTTTCTGGATTACATTTTACAGGGGAGTGTAACAGAGTCATGGAGGGGAGGAAAGCCAGAGTGAGCAGAGGAAGCAGAGAGGGATGTGATGTGCCAATGTATATGTAAATGGTAATGACAGAGATTTCAGATTCCCACTGTGTCAGCAAATGTGTTTTCTCACCAGCCCCACCAGAAGGAACACTATAATTTAACCCTGTTGTGGGGTATGGATGAAATGAAGTCTAATCTTTTGGCCTATGTGTCATAAGGGAGAGGGGTTGCTTCTCAAAGTAAATATCAAAACGCATAGATTTTTGCCTCGAGGAATTGGCCTGTTGCCAAGGCAGATTGCAAGTAAAGCGGAAGAGTCAGCGAAAAAACGTCTCAATAATAACAATCATCTAAAGTAGATGGTACTCCACAGAAAGCTTGAGCAGCATAAAGCGCATCAACAGAAAATGTCAAACTGTCAGGGAACTCGCATTTCACAGGATGCTTAATTGCCAATATAAAGGAAAAGAACAAGATGGATACAGTTAATGAGAATACGATGCTCCATAAGCCAGCATGTTATCACAAGGAGCTGAAACACATTCATATATTTCTACCATGGGTAACAGAAGTTGACAGAGCATTTCATTTCTTTGGAGTTGTTTATCCTGTTTGTTGGATCTGACAAATAAGAGTTTGCTTCTAATTTCCGCTGTTGTTTTTATAGGTAGAGAACATGTTGGATCAGATATAGTGTTTAAAATAATGATTTTATCTCAGAACTAAGTCAGACTGGCTGAATCAGCTTTTTCCTAAATCCCCATTCATATACATATTTTCATACAGCTCTGACTTTAATATGCATCACATCAGTTGTTGTTGTTGTGTTTACTCTGGCACTGTTTTAAAAGTTTATCATTTCAGTTTGTGTAAGTAAAAAAGAAAATCAGTTGTCAGCAGGTAGTCCAAGCCACATAAACTTTTCCCATTTTGCTACAGTTTGGTTCCAACTGAACACATTTTCATATCATTAAAAATGAATTATTACTTGCAAAAACTGAAATGAAATGGAATTAAATCTAAATAGATTTATGGCAATAATACTAATGAAAATATGAATAATGAACACTTGTACATTTTACAGACGGGCAGTGGTTGAGAGAATTCAAAGCAGACTTACGTTCGTACCATAAGAAATACTTTAATGAAACATTAATGTATGACAGTTAATGCGTCGCTCTGAGTGGAGACAGCACTTCTTTATATTATACCTCTGAATTTTCTCTTGAATTCTTTTCCCTGTGTTTTATTGTTGGAGTTGTTCAGTGTGAAATCAGTTTGCAGCTTTCAGGACACTGCCCTTCATAATTGACTTTACTTTCAAGTTATTGATTTAACTGCTGCTTGATTCAGATGCTACTCTGGAGCTCATCTAGCTGATCTAAAAGCAACTATACAGTATAAATCATTGTGAGTGCTATCATGTCTTGTGTGACAATATTGTATCGATACACAAGCACCAAGTATCAATCTTTTAATTATGTATTTTGCAAATGCGAATTCAAGTGAGAATATTAGAGTACTTTTTTGTGACTGTGTTAATCAGCCTGTCTGTTTGATGATCCCATCTTGCTTCAGGACACAATCACAGTGTATTGCAACATGATATTGCAAAATATCAGCAATATTGTGTTGTGGCTTCAGCATTAAGATAATTTATCATATCGTAGGGATTTCCACCCCTAGTTTGAGGTGAGAATTAGGTTTTAGTTTTGGCTCAGGAGGTAGAGTGGGTCGTCCAATAACCGGAGGGTTGGTGGTTCAAACCCCGCTCCGTTGCTGTCGTGGTGTTCTTGGACAAGACACCTTACCCACTTTGCCTCGTGTGAATGTGCGCGAATGTATTTGAATTTGTATGAATGTTTGGTGGTGGTCAGAGGGGCCGTTTGGCCCATATTGGCAGCCATGCTTCTGTCAGTCAGCAGCTGTGGCTACAGACTTACCACCACTGGTGTGAATGTGCACGAATGAATACTGGTTTCTGCAAAGCGCTTTGGGTACCATGAAAAACGCTATATAAATCCATTATTATTATAAAAACAATGGGTTATTTTTGGTTACTGTAATAACTGAATGTGAACTACCGGTATTACACAATGGCACAGAGTGACATTTAAGCTACAGAAGGTCCAACAGCCGTACATGCTAACCTGCAATTAAACCATTATAGAAATCTGAACAGGATGTAACAGAGGCCTGAATAAAGACCTTGAAATGACAGGGCTGATCTTTGCAACCCAATGGGGAAAAAAATACAGTAACTACAGTACACCAACCTGCTCATTAAAATGTAGGCAAAGACGCAAAGACTACATAAAGACGTTGACACACAGGCACCACATGGAGTGCAGTGTAAAAGGGTCAGGACCTGAAATTTTAATTTCTGTCTTCACCTCCAACTGGAGATTTTTGAACAATTTTCCCCCTGATGTCAAGAAAACAATTATGTAAAACAGTCAGGCTGTTTAAATCCTCTGGGCTAAAGGAGAGATACCACTGTGGATAATCAGCATGACTATGAAAGAATGTGTAATATTGCCCGATAATGTGAGTCACTGGTAAAACAGCTAGAAACAAATGTAGAGAGACAAGCTACCACTCGACTAATTGGTGCCCTACAAGAAGAAACATTGTTCTTCCTCAGATTTCAGTGGTTCACGATTTGATTTGTCACGTTGCATCATGAGGTGCAAGCACAAGTCAAGGAGTGACTTCACAAGAACTGAGAGCCTCATGTGAACCAACTCCTCAGTCAAGCCTCAATGGAGAAACAGAAAATTCAATCATGTTAATTCCTCTTCTTAATAAAATGCGGTTGCGTCTCCATCTGGTGTGTATGTGCCTGTTTGGTGTGTGTCTGTGTAGAGCATTAAACACAAAAGCTTCAGTATCAAGATTTGACAGTATGTGTGTGTGTGTGTGTGTGTGTGTGTGTGTGTGTGTGTGTGTGTGTGTGTGTTTGTGTGGGTTGGGTGGGGGGAGGCTGTTAGACCTTGATTAAAGTGAGTTTCTGAGCAGACAGACTATCAGGCGGTTTTAAGCCCTTATTCCTTCACTCTCCCCTCAGTGCTGAGCTCACACTCACCCCTGTTCCTCTCGTTTAATTAATGACTGGATTACACTTCATCCCACTACTGACCCTAAGATACACCCTTACTCTCTGACACAACCACACACACAATATACAGTGATAGGGCATGTGTACACACAATTATACATGGATTTTACACATTATGCGCCGTGAGCTACTCACAGATACACACCGAGGCTAAAAATGAAAAGCATTTTGAGGGTAAAGGGCTTCATTACAATGTTTCAGATTTTAATATGTCTTTTTTGACTCAGCTTTTGCTTCGTTCTGTGTTTTATTTCCAGTGATTAAAGTAAGAAAAGGGCTGTAGCCTAAAAATGTCACCAGACTCTTGCTTCAAGTTTGTTTTTGGAGCTTTTGTGCTTTTCATAACAGACATGAGAAATTTCATAAAAAGATTTCATCATGAAGAGGCACCTTGCTTTAAATTACCTAGCGGCATACGGAGCACATGGCTGTGTATGACTGAGCAAACAAGGTAATGTGTTCTAAGTCTTCTGCTATAGAGCCTGAATCACTCCAGCTGTCGGCACTAACTTCTTGGTAGAGGAGAAAATTAGAGTGGAGAACCAACCACTTTCCCTGACTGAATGGGTTTTCATGCCAGCTTCAAGCTGTGCTTTTATGGACGTTATGTTTAGGCTCCTGCTGTTCCATCTACACCGACTTACCGGTTTTATTGGGTATACACGTAAAGTCTAATGCTATCCAACCCATATAGGAGGCCTAGTATTAAAAACACCTGTCAGTGTGATGCAGTGCAATACCACATCACAAGTCTCAAACTACCCTGGAGTTTGAAGCTTGTGTCAACATTTCTCTGGCTCAGTGTCAACCTGAACTTTTCAAGCTCAACAGAGGCAGGTGCCATGGCATTTGATCACTCTAGATTGCATAGCCTACACTAATTAACTTGAAACACTGGTGATATCCAGCCTTAGAGGTTTATAGCCATAAAATAAGTCTTTAGCCATGCTGACTCATTGTACTCACTGATACAGTAAGTGGACAGTGAGTATGAAGCACTATAAATATGGGTGAAAGCCTGTTTTCTGACGCTCCAAATTAGGACAGGTAAAGATTAGATGGTGCTTGACAAATGAGACAAATACGGCCTAATCTTAAAATCTGGCAAGATTTGTTGTTTACAACAATATCGGGTGAGATAGGTCAGGTACATTTCACAAAAAGGCTGATAAACACAAAAACACATTTATTGATACTGTTTCCTCAATGTTAGAGTGAGGTTTCTCTTTGTTGTTTGCTTGTTTGTAGTAATCGTATGAAACTGTGACATGTGATTTCTTTTGTTTGCTTATTACAGAAGATCAGTCAGAAATTGTTTGATCTACTAATGCTCAACTATTTGCTCCTAATTTGCGTTGCAGTGTCTTTTACATCCTACAGTAGTTGTGCATCACAACCTTCGTATAAATTATTTAGTTTCGATTATTATTAAGTACATATTCAGCATCAGTGCACACTGAAGGACGATGATAATGATATATAAACAAATTTTCCTGGGTTTGCCTTCAGTGTTCAGTTTTTGTATCAAGGTTAATTGTTTTAAGTATCACTTTAGGAGATGAGGGTATAATGAATAGCACATGCGCTTAAAAATGCCTCAATCAATTAATGAAAATTAATTACACAAAATGGATATTAAAAGAAAAAACTCTTTCTCTCTCAGCTTTTACTGTACAGCTCTGGCTTTGTGAGAGTGGGGTTAGAGAAGGACAGTGCTCAAGTAGGAGGAGGATGAAGACAAATAAGAGTTCACGGCCTTCCCTAAGCCCTTCTCCTGTTGGCTTTAATGGGTTTTTCTCTGCACTGTCTCAAGGTTTTAGGTGAGGACATGATGAGGACACTGACTGGCGAGCAGTTAACTGGAGGATAAATTGTCAGATGTCAGTGGCGGCTGTGCAGATTTGTCACAGGCTGGTGTGTGAATGTTCACCAACAACAAAGGAACCAAAAAAAGAGGAGGTTGATGGAGGTGGGGGTTTACATGAGCGGGAAAGATGCCAAAATTACATTCAAAAACAACAATCTGATCATTTTGCACGTGCCTATTACCTGAATAGTAACAGGTATAAATGATATTGATTGAAACCATCTGGTTGCTTTTTCACATCTATTATCCAAACAAAAATAAATCAAGCAGCCGCCAACCAATTCACAGTGCACTGTAATTGAGCCATAACAGGAAATAACTCCTGACGTATCTTATAATGCAAAAATACCACCATCAATTTTCGCACCTCGTTCTCCTCTGATGAAAGAGTGGCACTGTAGAGAAATAACAATCTCCATCAATTTCTTCGGAGCCTGTCTGGCACTCTGAGGTGCAATAAGGAGGCGTGTATTCACACAGGGCAGAGTGTGTCTGTGTGAATGGGTGCATGCGTTTGTTGACCGGTGCAGCCACAGTGGACTCCCAGTCGGCTAAAGAGAGACACGGAGGAGCAATTCATCAGAGTCCCGCTGGACTCAGATAGCCGGCCACTTCCTAATTGCATTTGGGAGATTGTCGCACCATCCACATGACCTCAGGGTGACAAATCAACAGCTCACATAGACCAAAAGCACACACACAAAGGACACACACACGTTCAGGTTATCTATTCACTCAGGAACCCCAATGCCTTGGACAACACAATATAGGGATGGGGAGAATCCAATATCAGAGACAATACACATTTATTCTGCTGGGGGCTTTGGTGGTCTGCAATGCAATTAGTGTTAATTGCAGCTTGTGAAGTTGTGGGATTAGAATTCATCAGATGAACTGTGGCTCTCAGTGGTGCCTGTTAATTGAACTGCGTGAAGATGTGACTTAAATGCTGAAGAGGAGGCGCTTCGAGAAACATTTTGGCTTAAGTGTTTAAAGTCAATACAGAAGTGGGGTGTTAACAGCCGGAGTCAGACACAACTATGAGCAGTTTAAGTTGCAACTTTTAGAGAGGCTACTTATGACTGAAAGATGATGGGTTTGAGTGCCACGACAAACTGGGAAATAAACCTTCTGCTGAGCGCTTAACCCCACATGTCTCCAGAGAAAATAGGTAAGTAGGAAAAGATAAATGAGACACTTGGTTGTTTATCAAGTTAAGTGTGTGTGGGGGTGTGTGTGTGTGTGAGAGAGAGGCTGAGTACATCAAAAGTTGTACTACAAAGGAAGCCCAGTTTTTCCCTTCAGTGGTGTTAAAAGAAATTCAGAGTATTAGTTGAACAATAGGGAGAGTAAACCTACCCAAAACAGAAAAAAGAACATCAAAGACATGAACACAGAGGAAAACGCCGGCACAGATCAGGTCAAACACATACAAGGGAGTAAGGCTGAACAAAAAAAAGAATTCCAAAATTAATAGTTTTATTATTTTGACAGATACGGATTTAGCGGGAATTTTTTTCATTTTATTTTCCAAAAATTATAATGTTGATGTGATGTTTTCCTGGGGTCTGACCCAACAGGCTTCATCCTATCGGGACATAATATGATTTGTAATCTGGAGCATCTCTGAAACCAGTGTTTCATGGTATGTTGTGACACGAACCTGCTTCTCCTATTTGGATATTGCACTCAGACGTACTGCAGTGCAGTTTAATAATATTTCGATCCACTGTCAAATCCAACAAAAACATGACTTAAAGAGACCCTGAGAAGTTTGCTTTTGGTTATAAAAGAGTCTCATATTAATGTGGATGAATCTACATTACCCACCCTTGTTAATGGGTCCATTTTCGAAAAATATATCGCTTTGTCTTTATAGTTATTTTGATATTATTATTTAGTGGTCGACTCGCCCAGCATTTCCTAGTATGGGTATCCCGGACGCTGCCCGGCGGGTCATGGGAATAACGCGGCCGGATCGCTAGTTGGCATCGTCTATGGTCCGAACTACAACGGTATCTGATCGTCTTCGAACCTCCAACTTTTGTTCTTGATTAATAAAAACATTCTTGGCAAATGCTTTCGCTTTCGTCCGTCCTGTGCCGGTCCAAGAATTTCAGCATGCGTGCTGAGGCTCATGGGAAATGTAGTGTGAAAACTTCCTTTTCTAAAACTCCTCATAGTCCCTTTAAGAGTGAGAGGAGAGAAAAAAGCTGCAGGGGAGATTAAAAAAAAAAAGAGGAGAGAAAAGGAGTGAGTATCTAAAGTGATAGCTGTGTGTGAGATAACTGATGCTGGTATAAATGGCACTATCAAACTCTCGAGGATCTCAGCGTGCTTCCTCTCCTCCTCTTCACCTTCTCCTCCCCATGTTCCTTCTTGCTTCCACTGCAGCAGATTTCGCAGTGGTAAGCAATTATTCGACTCTTAACAGCACCCAGATGCACCACTCAACCTTGCCCTCCTTTACCCCTGACACGCCTCACCCACTCCTGTCTCTGCCCTCTTGCTCACCTTCCTGACCTCTCCCTTTGTTCCACAGTCATCTGCTCTTCACCAGGTCTGACAGTTTACAGCTCAGCGAGGGTCGCCGGTTGAGTTAAATGGTCTCTTGAACAAGGGGAATTTAACAATTTGGGGATGGTGGGGAGTGCCAGTGCTCTCTCGCAATCACAAAAACATACAAACACACACACACACAGTGTAAATAAATACACAATATACACCAAAGAGTACGGAAGCGCACTGCATTCACTGTAATCATCTTGTAATTGCGAGATAAGTCTATTTTTTCTATCCAGTGAATGCAATGCGCTTCCGTAAAAGAGAGCTGAGACCCGCTGGCCAGGGTTCAGATGCTGTAGTGAGGTCTAAGGTAAATGAAGTTTATTCATCTCAAAGAGGTAAATCTGCGAATTTGCTGCAGCAGCAGAGCAGTCAGCGACAATAAGACTGGATACTGGTTGTTTATCAAAGTTCATTAAAAAATGTACATGTACTTGTTATTATGAACAGATTGTAACGTAACTTAAAAAATGAAACCTTTCTTCAGTTTCTCATTTTCTTAAAAAAAAAAGCCTGTGTGCACTGATTTCCATCCTCACTGCATCTCTTTCTCTACTTCTACTACACTGTCAACATTGTGCAACACAAGCTAACATTAGCTCAGAAACGAAGTCCACTAAACAAACAAACTACAGGATTCCACCACACTTTGTATATTTTATGTGCATTTTCTCCCACAGATGTGAATGTTCCCACTCACATCTGTTTCTAGCTGACTACCGTTGTCTCAACCCACTGCCAGACGCATTCGGTACAGTTATGTTGCTGACGAATACAGCACAGGTCAGTGACAGTGATTATGCTGAAACATACTGTGCAACAATTTATCAGAACTGCAACAAAAAAAATCTATTGTGTTAAAAATCAAGCACAACAGCACATTTTACCCATCACAGTCTGTCTAGCTCCCTAACCGTTAGCTGACATGCTGAGCCTCTCCGTGAATGCCTACGGATATAATTCGCTAGCAACATCTTGGGTAACGTTTCACTTGTTGCTTCCCGTATGTTGCATCTTTTGCAGATGTGAATGATGATGCTTGAAGCTCCACAGGAGACACGACAAAGACCTGCCTTACGTTGAAAGAACCCGACTGTTCATTCTCTGAAGTCGGTCCGCTCCCTTGTCAATCTTTTCATGCCTGATATCACATATTTGAGCAAAAATCACACCTCTTCCTCGTGACATTCACATCATTGTGTTCCTTTTCATTCCCACATTTTCGGCACCCTTCTGTCGGACTGCGGGCCGCCTGGTTCTGAGATAATCACAGACTGTCAGGTGCAGCGGGGAGTCTCCATAAGCCTCTGAGCTGTAAATGTCACAGTGGCTCCAACTATGACCTCTGTCAGCTCAACTGCTCCCTGAGAAGAAGAGGACACGGCCCAGTGGTTTACAGAGGATTCACACACAAATCCACGCACACGCATTCTCTGTCTCGTGGACATGCTCCACTGCACACAAAAACACACAATCAAGCATTCACTTCCACACATTCAAACTCCCTCATGCACATAACTGTACACACATAATATCCAGCTGGAGTCCTGGTATTAGGGCAAGGACTCCTACCTATACAAAACATGATAAATCTTTTCACGTATTTCTTTTATTTATTTGTACATACTTTTATTTTACTTTGACTTTTAGGTAGAAGTCATAAAACACTAGCATAAATACAACAGCTCCCAATCCACAGTAGCTGGAGCCACTGGAGTGTAATGACTCATTAAGTTATATCTGTTTCCCTAACGACTGAGACTACATTGCAAGTGCACAGTATAAAGTACCACACTGACCTAATAACAGTAAGTTTATTTGTTCATATGGATCATGAAGATCATGTACACTATGCTGCTCTGACTTTGAAGTCCTTTAAGATGAATTTGTGATTTGGAGCTAAGCTAACACAACTTGACTTGGATCACAAGTAATTTTCATGAACACAATTGTCTTCATAAGTCCGTTAATTTGAGAAAAGAAAGAGCCACAGCACGTACACTAATTTGAAAAGTTTATTGGTACTCCACTGTGTTTCCTATTTCTTTGACAATCTATGAATGCATGACTGGTAAGTTCATTTAAAAAACTGAACCTCTGCTAAGCTCCACAGAAGTCTAACAATGACAGCATGCCTGGGATGTGGTTTAAATTAAGTCATGACACTGCATATTATTATACATCTCTTTCAAATCAAGAGGATGTCGACATGTCCACCGGCAAATTATCGTCATGCTGTTAAGTCTAACCAGCTTATCAGCAACTAATAAACTTGTCCATTACAATACATACTGTAGCCTCCACGGAGTCTTTACAGGGACACTTTGAAAGCAAGAAGAAAAAATGAAGGAAAAACGACACCATTTTCAGATAGTGAAACAATAATTTTTGATGAATTGCTCTCAAGGCTACAACAATAACAAGGAGGAATGTCAGGTCATTTACCAAATCTACTATAAATACACCTTAGAGCTCTATTTAATAATGTCTATGCCAAAATGCAGGAGCCTTCATGTGAACACTGTACTATCTTATCAGATCCTTATTGCCTACATGTTTAAAATCAATCCTCCTCTATTTAAAAAATCAGCAGAGGTTTAAAAGTCTTCTCTCTCACCACTACCATACACAAGTACAATATTAAACAGCCTTTTAGCTCTGCTTTGGCCTATCACTTTTGTTGAGCTTGCAAGATATTTGACATTTACTTACACTGTCATTTTGCATTAGGCAGGTGGTGTGCTCTTATCTTCTGTTAGCTTGTTTGCTCAGAGCAGCTGCCGGTGACTTTACATGGCGTGTCTGAGACAGACGACCCAAAGCAATGTGATGAATTTAGCTGTACAACACAAAGGGAATAAGGCTGGTGTGTCACTTCTCAATGAGGGGGGCAGCACTGGCAGCCCCTCAACTTCTCAAATTACTGTAAGTTTCTTGCTTCTTTGTTGATCTTAAAATATTGTTTAATATGGAGCTTTAAAAAAAAAAAGATTCGGTGTGTGCTACTTCAGACGTCAGTGGAGCTGTTATGTCTCTCAGCAGTTTACACAGACGGATGTTTGGTTTATTAGGGTCCGGGCAGCTAAGCTGCCGGGACACTATTGTATTCCTAGGAATTCTTCTTCTTCTTCTTCTTCTTCTTCTTTCTTTCTTTCTTTCTTCTTCCAAGGAAGTCATACTTCCCATAGGCGAAAACTCACCAAACTTTGCACAAAGGTTCAGTCCCATGCCAGATTCACTCAACTCCAAGGACATGTGCCCCCCCCCTCCTAAGGGGGGCACAATAAGCGTTTAAATTTAAAAACTTTAAAAATTCCTACCAAACCAACGGTAGATGCTACAGTGTTGAAACTTCACCACAATGTAGCCTCAATACTGCTGAAACTTTTGTCCACTTAAACTTATTACAAATTATGAAGTCCATCACTCTGTTTTTTTCAATAACTGTAAAACTTTTAAAATGTATCTCCTCCCACAATTTTTGCTCAATTGTCACCAAACTTGCTACAGAGCATCTCCAGACCGTCCTCCACAAAACTTGTTTCTCGGATTTTTGATTAAGCAAAAATTGAGCCTACAGTGCATGAAAACGTTTGACTGTAAACAGTACTGTAAACATATACCATCAAATTCTTGCTAAATACATTTTCAAACTTCCTGAAAAAAAATGAGAATATTCTGGAGTCATGTTTAATGAAGTTTAGCAAATATCAGAATTTTAATTCAAAAACTGAATTTTCTAGAATATTTTGAATTCTGCTCTCATGGGAACAACTGCAGTCAATGTGAGACTGGAATTTATAAACATCATATTTTCTCTTATGAAGCAAAACACGTATCATTAAAAACAAATCACCAACATTTCCATGCTGTCAAGATGCAATTTATGTATTATCAGATTTTTGTTTAGATGACTGAATTATTGACATTTTGACCATTTCATCACAACAGCTGCCCGGGCACTGGCTCACCTGAGTGGATAAATGAAGCTACACAGCAGGTCTCACTACAAGCTAATTAGCTCAGCGAGTTAAGAGCTGGTTCTTGGTGTCAGAGATTGTGAGTTCGAGACCCAACAAGGATGATGATGACAGATCAAGATGTCACATGTCCTCAAGCTGTTTTGCTGTCTAAATGCAATTTATGTATTAACAGATTTTTGTTTAGATACTTTTTGAAATATGCCTTGACAACAGCTGCCCGGGCACTGACTCACCTGAGTGGATAAATGAAGCTACACAGCAGGTCTCACTAACAGCCAATTAGCTCAGCGAGTTAAGAGCTGGTTCTTGGTGTCAGAGATTGTGAGTTCGAGACCCAGCGAGGGAGATGATGACGATGATGATCCAAATAGCTTGGACTGGACCATGTGCGAAAGCTCTTAACATCTTAGACTCATAGTAGATGTTTGACAAATACATATCATTATTTTACCTCAAAAACTGATTTTTCTTTTTACTGTGGTTTCAAATCTGCCTACACGACAGTGAATGGCTTACTCAATTTGTGAAGCCACTGTTGAATGCCACTTGTCAAGTAGCTCAGTGCGATAGACAACAGTCTTTGGTTCCCGAGGTTGTGGGTTCAATCCTCAACTAATGCAAAATGAACATTATAAGGTCAACTGTCCTGTCTTCCTATTCTCCTGTTTGTTGCTCAGAATTGCCTAAATTTGCCCAAAAGTAGCCCGGACCCGACCCATCGCTGCGCAGCAGCTATAATCTCCTCTTGAAATCTGTGAACAGACAGCACCATGTGAAACTCAGCAGAAATAAATGTCCCCCCCCCCCCCCCTCAGCAGTTATATCTCCATTTGTTGTGAAAACACAATAATTTCCACATCATCTATTATAAATGTTTAACTATAGCGTCACTTAAAGCAAACACAACATCAATGAAATCTGACAGGTGGCATTTGAGAACCCCAGGAGACCTATTGAATGCTAATGCACACTTATTAAAATGACATAACTAAGTCGTCACTGAGCTGGGCCAGCAGGGGAGTGAGGCTGTGGGCTAAGACCACATGCGGCATTCATCGAGAAGGTAAACGCACTAAAAACATCTTGAGGAGGTAATGAACGGTGTAGTTTTGATATGCTGCGGAGGTTAAGATAACCTAATCTGTCATCTTTCATTGATCTCTGCATGCTAGTTATGTTTGTCATAACAGACGGCAGGCAATAGCTCACACATGCATCGCTGTCATGTTTGATCATTTGTCGGTTCTTCTGCTGAGGTCAAAATTTGAGAACACCTCAATTTTTCCAGCTGTTAACAAAATTTACATAATTGAATGTCTTGGTGTTTCTGGAATTAAAGCATGGGACAAATAAACAACTGGAGTTTCTAAACACAAGGAATAACATAGTTTGTGTAATCCAGCAGCTCAACAGATAAATTCTTCCTACAATGGAAGTCTGACAACAAATGTGTTGCATTTGTAGATTACTTTGCTTTCACTTTCTGTCTTGTTCATCTAATCCAGCTACACTGAGTCGAAGTCTGGAGATTGTGCTGGTCTTGCGTCATGTGAAGCCACCGTCTGGTTCTGTTCTTCTAATGATTTGGTTCATTATCTTGGTGTCGGATGAACTCCTGACCAACCAAGTCTGTCTTCCTTTCTTCGTTGGATTTTTCTCACCATTGTGATAGAAATGCACAGCATTAGTTCCTCCAGTACAGTATTGTCCAAGTATATCATCTATAAGAATTGTTCACTTTGACTTTCATTGCGTCATTTTCTTCCAGTGCTACAGGAAATCTATCAGCTAATTGACCACTTTCTTCATGCCTGGAAAATGGATGTTTACTCCATTGAAGGTTATTCCCTGGTCTTGAACTGCTTAAATTTCCATAGAAATACAGGGAAATAGAAGTTTTCTAAAAATCCTTGACTGGTACTGTAAATGTGACACTGTATTTCTGTTTTTAGAGAAAATGACTAATTTAAACACATTTGCAACAAAAACTCTTAGTGCAAACGAACAAGCAGTTTGTGTGCGTGCCAGTGGATTTTTATTCCTTGGCATACACCGAGTCGTCACCTCCACTGTGACTGACTATTATGAATACTAAAACAACGGCATTTACCAGGTAGGAACGGTAAATCTGATTAAACACAGATGTGACAGAAATCATACTGCAGACACAAAGCATCCGAGTGCAAATCGAGATCTTAGAACAAATCTATCTCTGCCGTGCACATACTGAGCATCCATCATTTGCATTTCACGTTGTCAGACAATAAATATGTTCAACCTCTCTAAATATTTAACCTCAAACTGCTCATGGGAATTCAAGACACAAGACAAGACAAGTCACACAATAAAAAATAAATAAATAAATAAAACTAAAAACAACAAAAAATAATGTACCAGGCTGATGCAGTCAAATAGTCAGAAGTCATCTTAACCATTGACCATTAACCAGTGCTGCAAGGCTGATGAGGACATTTTTCATTTGGGAAATATTATTAATAACTCAAACTGAAAAACAAGCCTCATATGTAAATATTTGATAAATATATGTCTGTGTAATCAATAACAACACAAATATTGCTATTCAGTCATTTGATTTTGCTCTCTGCATCACTTTCCCTTTGCAGACTGCAATTTGCTGCATTTTCAATCTGTTGGTGATATAGCCAATGCCTCACTGGCCACCTCTGAGGTTAGTTTCACCCATCAGATCTTCATAGGAAAGTTCATTTATTTTTGCTTCATCACAACAGAATCTGTCACCACACATAATACCCCACCCATATGGACTGTGAGCTGAGAAAATCCTCACCTCGTTGCGACGGCCCCACTTGTGATAGAGTTAAATGACACAAAAAGGTCAACAAAAGGTCTTAGAAGGGCAGGACGGGGCTGGTATTAGACTATCTTCATCTGTCCATGCCAAGGGAGGTAGGGGAACATTGATAGGGGAATTTTCCCTCATTCCCTCTTCTCACTCTCCTTTCCGTCTGCCTTTATCCTCACTTGCTCTCTCACAATTAGCAGAGACAAAAAAAAAAATCCTCAAGGGTGTAACACTAGATAAAAACCCATGAAAGAATACTAATAATACTATGGGAAATCATAAGAGCAAATTAGTCCAGCAACCGCAGTGCTGTAGGGCTCAAGGCTTCGTGTGATACATATTCAGTAGAACCTGAACACATGAGCACAGTATGTTTTCTTTTATATTTGTTTTTTTTTTTTAATAAAATTTGCAAACATTCCCAACAAGACTGTTAACTGAAGCTTTACTGAATCACTCCCTTTATTTACCAAATAAAAGGAAAAAATATCTAATTTGTCTTTATGTCTTTATCCTTTAGTGTCTGCTGTCTTACTGGAAGCAAAGCACTCAATAGGCATTACATCTATATTTACTCGGCGCTAATATGATTACTATTGTTTTCAGCATCTATGTGGGATGTGAGCAGAAAAAAACGGCACTTTAGGATTTTGATCTATGTGATTATTTGGCTTCCCATCATAGGATTTTTTTTTGCATTATGATGATTTGATTAAACATGCACAGACCAATACTCACTCCTCACTTTGCCGTATTTTTCTTAAAGCCAGTGAGGTACAGGAACATCATCTTTGTGAGACTTTTGTCAAATTAGTTCAGTACCAGCATTTTTTCAAATACAGAACATTCTTAGTCATACAATACATGTGGACTTTGAGTAACTTTTCAAAGTATTTTTGTTCTGTCAGCGAGGGAAATTGAGTCATTTGCAGCGAGTGCAGAGTCAGGAAAGAGTGGCTGTAAGTATATGTTAGCCAGAACTCTGACATAGTTCTGTTCAGCACTTGACTGATGGCCCTCACTGCCCTCATCCATTACTCTGTCACTTGTTTGAAATTGCCTTTCAAACGTTCTGGCACTTCTGTAAAAGTGAGCACTCCTCCTTTTTGTCTGGATAGCTGAAAGAAGGCAGTGTGGCAGGTGAGGACGCACAATAATCTTATTTCACTTGCACAGCCGTCAGATCCTTCGGGACCACAGAGGTGATCTGGCCCTACAGTGTGAATGGAATACCAAAATGGGAGCAAAGCACACTGAGTGACGAAAAAAGGTAGGACAGTAAAAAAAAAAAAGAAAAGGAAATTCAGACAAAATCCTGCAGAAAAACTAAAACCAGAGCAGACACTTAATAGACACCCTCAGAGAGAAATGTGGACATCAGGCAAGGTCTCGTTATACTCACTCCTTTTGACTAGATGTCAGAGAGACGGGATGACTTGCGCATGTAGTTTTTGAGAGATGGATGGATCTAAAAATCTTTGTGTGCATCTTTGAATCAACAAATCTTAAATACAGTTTTACTAATACTGTTTGAAGTATGCATGTACACTGCCAGCCCTGAACTCCCAGCCATCAGCACTGAGCTGCTTGGTGACATGGCAGCTCATTCCTAGACACTATTAATGATGGAGCTCCTCTTTTCTAGCACTGACCGTCATCTATCACCCACAGCCAGGCCAGCCATCAGTCCTTCACTAAATTACAACCCACTGCATGAGACATAAAATAGGGTAATAGGCTGAAAATTAGCCAATTACAATCATTACACTGCCATAATTGACCCTGGAGACCCATGCCCAGCAGTACACACTCTGCCTTAAGGTTATGTGTGTGTTTGTGTGTTTGAGGCACTTAATTAGGAGTAGATTGGACCATGAGGATGAAATCTAATTTATTGAACAGCAGCAACCCAACAGCTGACTGGCAAGTAAAATAGAAGCATTTTAGAGAGGTGTAAGGCTGAGTTGTTTTTGACTGATCAGAAAAAACAACAAAATAAATAAATAAATAAATAAAACTAAATGATTGGAAAAAGGGGGAGAAGAGTGTAAGGGGGGAGAGATGTGTATTTCAATCACAGAGAAACAAAATAAACATAGAAGGTTAACAAGGAAAGATTAAAAAAAAAAAGAAAAACAACTATTTGAAACATTATTTAGAAAGATCATAAATCAAATCAAAGTCAAAAATGCCTTTTCAAATATTCAGACAATAGGAAATGTTAAGGGGCATTTAAAGGAATAGCTCGGGACAGTCGTCACTGGTCTTTATATGTGACATAGCCCCACAGAAAGGAAAGAGCTTCAGTCCAAATTAAACAAATTAAACTAATGTGTTAATTAGTGAGCTCTAGAGGAGCTGGGAGGTGGGTTGTTACATTTGGACAGACCAAGGTTAAGTGGTTCCCCTATTTTTAGTCCTTGTGTGAAGCTAAGCCAATCAGCTGCTGGCTGTAGCTTCACATTTAGCAAAGAAATATGAAAACGCTATGGATCTCCTCGTCAAAGTGTTGGTACAAAACTCTGAGTATATCGCATTACATTTCTTTCTCTGAGGTCGAAAAGTTTATGATCACCTTCCAATCACTCATATGAAGCTGAACTGCAGCTGACTAAGGCTGACTGTAATGCTCTTTAATGAACATTTTAGTATTTCATTGATCTGAAGTGTCAACTGTGGGGGTGAAACACTTAAACGAACGCACTTCCTGCTGTTGAAAACACTCTCCATGCACTGAGAGTTGCCGATCGCTCCTCTGGTCGTCTGACTGCCAGTGCTAAAACAAACTGTCGTCTTTGCTTTGGTCAATATTCACATTCACATGATGCAGATGGTTGGTGGCGTTTTAACGGCGTGTCAGCAACAATAAGGTGAAGCAACTTGTCAAAGGCAATGTTGGGAGCTGGTGTAGATCAGAGGTGTTTGAACAGGATTGAAATGAAAGGTGACGATTGATAAGCCAGAGGCGATCACTGTCAGAAGGAGATTTAGAAGCACAACTTAAGAGGGATGATGATCCTGATGCAAAAAACAAGGGGAATGGAGCCTAAACTACAACAAATAAAATGAAAACCTACTTAAAACAAAAAACGTTTCCCAACAGAGAGAGCATTGCTGGTTATTATAAAAGTAGAGGCTGAAATTAAATAAACAAAACATTAAATATGAAGCATGTATTCTGCAGTAAATCCCAAAGATGATTTAAGAAGCTCCTTAAGGAGCTCTCTGCTGTCAACAAGCTGATAACACTTATTACTCTACAGCCATTTGTTTTTAGTTTCACCAGCTTTTGCCAAGAATGGAAATTCAGGACGCTCTGCATGATTAATTTGTATGATACTTCTGAATTAGTCTCACAATCCTGTAGCGGAAGTTATGACACAAAATCATCAGCTAACGGACTAAACTGATGGTGCAGGAAAACAAAAGCTCTGCAAATTAGTGTGTTTTGTAAAAAATAGAGTGAAAAGAGTGAAAGAGTGAAAAAGAATATTTAATAACACAGAGCAAATCATCTTTTTTTTCTCTCGTACTCATTAGTCTTTGGATGACCTGCTCTGTCACTTTGTCTTCAACGGATGTTAATCTCAGTGTCCCTCAGGCTGAAGCATCACTGAATGAAAAGGCTGTTTATCGCTTTCACTTTGACAGGAAACAGCAAGACATCCATCAGATCTCAACCACATCTTTCAAATCTAGTCTCTGACCGAGCGTCTGAAGTTAGTTAGTTAGTTCATCACTTGAAAATGAAGGACAAATGTTTCTTTTATACAGTGAGAAAAAAAAACACATATTAAGAGGAGCCCATTCATAGTTGTTTCATTCAAGTTCAATATGTTAGGAGTTTGTGCACTGTGCAAAATACTGGCTCTGCTTAACATCAATATGAGATAAAACTGCTACCAAACTGTCTGATTCTTATGAAACTCAGCTACAAAGGATGTGTGTTTTTTTCCCACAAAGCCACAAGAAAAAAAGAGACTCACACAGGTTATTTCAACTGCAATGACTTCTCCAATTAGGACAATCACATGTCTTATAATAGCTGTACTGCATGGTGGTTACTGCGCCACCAGTAATAGCTGTGCTGCACTTTTACCATCATGATAAAACTAATAACAGGCACTTGCACACACATACACATGCACACACACACACACACCTTAGAGTTAAGTGCAAACACAGGTTTTTATCAAGCTGAAACTTTAGGGTTGGTTGAAAAATAAGGCCGTCACAGAAGTGCGAAAGATTTTAGTTCTCTGAAAGGCCGCTTGAGTTTGGCAGCAAAAGTCAATCAACATACACTCTGACCAGCTTCACTGCAGAAATAAACAGCTTGGTAATGACATTTTCTTGGTCTGTACAGCTTATTTCCCTGTTCGTGATAACTGTGCATGCACTTAATATTTTTAACTCACTTTTTTATTAAGCTTTAAATTTATACATAATTGAGGCAATGTTGCTTTGATTAGCCCGTCCTTACTTAGGGTTTTATCTTTATCCATTTTTCAATCCTCTGAGAGTTAAAGCAGATATCATCGGCACGGCCGTTTCGGCTAATGCTGTGTTCAAGGCAGGCTTTTGAAACCGTAAGTTACAGCTTCAAGTCACAACTACGACTTGGTAGCGTTCCAGGTAACCCGTAGCTCGTGTTTTTACCGTCCTGTTGTCTGTGAAAGTTCCCTATAACGGCCACTCGTAACTTCCGACCCGTGAACTCGTACCAGATCGAACTGGTATGACTTCACAGGAAGGAAAAACACAAAGTACGAGTTTCCTTGAACGCACCATGAGTTAGCAGCCCCCGCCCTTGTCAGGCATCAATTGGTCCTCGTGCTACGTCACCACATTCACGCGCATCCCTTGGCTGCACACACAGCCCTTCATGCCGTTCTCTCCCCTCATTGGATAACACTTGTATCCCACAAGGAAAATTTTCTCCTCGGGTTACAGCAGAGCAGAGTGACGGAGAGACTCGTGTTTAGGCTGAAATACTTCATGTAAGTGATTGCTGACGGAAAATAGGACTATTTAGGACTTATATTAACAAAAACATTCCACTGATATCTGCTTTAAGCAGTCAAAGTCAAGTGCTGCCAACATAGCGAGAACAGAGCAGCCCACTCTGAGCTTCAGAAACATCCGCTTGCCTTGAGGCTATATCCATCTTTACTTGTGTCTAGAGTTGTGATAAGATGCTTGCACAGACATCCTACAGACTCTTTCTTTGTACAGGAGGACAGTCAAGTTAGTTACGTGCATAAGTTGTACAGTTTAAGCTGTTGAGTGTAAATGTGCTGCACTTATCCAAATATTTTCAACGGTTTATTATTTCATATTAGCATTTTTATCACTGCATTATCCCAGGGTGCAATTTTGAGCTGGGTTGGGAACATAAGTGTGCAAGTGACATACAGTAAACACAAAACTGAATAAATGAGGCCTGTGTTTTCATAAAATGTATATTTTTTTCTGTAGACTTTTAATGGCAGAGGTGGCTGGGATTTAGTAAAGTGTATAAATGGCTGAGATACATATTTCTCAAAGGGTTTTTGGAAAAGGTTTAGCTTTGTTTTCTAACCATTACCAAGGCTAAAATCCTAGATAGTGATTAATTGGTTAGTTTGCCTTATATTATTATTGATATTTATTGTAATTCAAGGGTTTCTTGGGAGGGAAAAAAAAAGCCAATTAACGCCAGCCAGAGAATGCTGTCTTCTTGTTTTTGTTACATAATTTTGATGATGAAAATAATGAGATTGGAGAGGAAGTGGAGAGGGCAGGGTGGAGGCTAAGATAAAAGGGAATGGGGAAAGATGAGACAAAGAGGATAGCACAAGAGAGGTCTATGCTGGTGAGAATACAAGAGAGATGATGTGGATTTAGGTGGGAGGAAGGGTCGTGGATGATGGAGGATAAAGTTAGTCTGACTGACTCTGATGTCGTACACAGGTCCAAAAGCCAGATTATCCTATTTTATGCTCACATGAACAAGGCAAATGGAGCGAGGAAGATATGCAAATTGCTGTCTAATTGGCCTGTCAGGATACTGAGGCCCTGTCAAACCACTGTCAGAGAGAGCGCACGAGCAAGAGCAAGAGCAGGAGAACACAGAGAATTACTGGATTAGTTTCAGCTGCCACTCACTGCACATTTCATTAAGTAATTTCAGCTCGCATCAGGACCATGGGTCAGCGCTCCATCCTTGAAGAGCAGGTTCTTTCAGCCGTAATTTTGACGGAAGAAAGGCAGCACCTCTCATCTATACGCTTTACCTCCTGTTTGTCTCCCACAACCCAAAAACACAGACACAGCCAGTAAACAAGTTTTCACTTGCTTCTCTCCTCTGCAGATGGCACAAGCAAATGCAGAGGATATGGTAATAAAGTGCTACAGTATAAAGCTAAAGATTGAAACTGAAATAAATCTGTATACCTAAATTATATTTTGCTCCTGGCAGAACACATGTGAATTAAGACTAAAAACCAGGTCAGGCAGAAGTCTGTCAAGTTCTGTTGATACTTTTACTTTTTACACTTTTAAATACTGATGGATGGAGATAACAAACAATTGAATACAGTATACTTAATTATGACATTGGTAATTTATATCAGCAACTATGGAGTTTGCCCTGTTCTCACTGACACCTGTCAAACTTCGTCCTCACATGACACTAATAAAATTTCCGGAGATAAAAGAGGCAGATTAATAATCAGTCAAGCATCTAATTTGGTTCTCAATTTCAAATGCAGCCTCTCATGTCTAACAACTAACTCTTGATTTTGCTCGCTAAACAACTGGTGCTGGCAGACTTTGTCAGCTGTATCCAGCCAGGTAATTGAGCTAAAGCTGGCTCTATGAATTTGTTGATAATGCTTTTTTCTGCTCCTCAGTTTTATCTTGTAAAACTTGTGTAAATGATGTAGTTGATGGCAACTGAAACCGTGTCTGCATGTAACTGATCAAACATGACAAAGAATTGCTCTGTGTATTGCAGAGAATAACTACTGTAGTTACTCAAAGTAAAACTGTGATGGGCATATGATAAGCAAAAATGCAAGATTGTTCTGGTAATGCTTTGCTTTCATAACTTTTTGTTATTTCAAAACGACTTGTTTTCACTTCTAATGTTACAAAAGAAAAGGCTTTAAAGATTAGGTTGAACCTTGGTGTTTGAGCTACCACAGACTTAAGTTGCTGTAGTAAACTTTCCCAATTCCAAAAAGTAGGACAGAGCTGCTAATGTTGCCGTAAACTGTAAACAGGAAAACTAGGTATAAACCTAATGCACAGCTGGACTGTGTATGGGTGTTACTGTACATGCAATCACCCAACCCCCCTGGTATCCAGGCTACCCAGGAGTTACTGGGAAGTAGAATTGCATTTCCAATTCACTGAGCTTCCATTACAGCAAATAAAGTACTTTAATTACATGTCCTCTTCTCCCTAAAGGAGGCAGAGGAATAACTAAACATAAGACACACTGAGCAAGAGACGGAGAGTGGGAGGAAGAGAGAACCCAGAGGTAACTGCTAATCTATAGAAGCTATACACTAGCACATCTGAACAGCATGTTAACAACAGAAACAGTTGCAATCAAGCAAAAAATGTCTGTAAATCTTGGAAGTTGGTACATAACAGGCTGTAAACGCACCCTAATAGAACCTGTTTGGAGCGACTCATTTTGAAAGAGCAGAGGCAAAAGTCATGTGGCATTTGGTTGACCAATGGTGTGAGGACTAAACCAGGATCAGTCAGTCAGTCATCAATATTTGCAATCATAGGTTTGGTCCCACTGTGACCAATCCATTTTTCTTTTTCTTTTTTTTGTTGGTTATCACTTCTAATTTTTGATAAAGAAAATTGTAGCTGGAATTTCAATGAGCTAACAAAGCAATTTAGATGTAAAATACATGATAATTAAATTAGCCAATAATATTAATAGATTGATAAAAGCATAGCATACAGTATCAGGATAAAATCATGGTTTTGAACACCACTGCACTAACAACAAATAAATCCAAACAAATTAAACCCAGAATGCAGTCAGTCAGGCATGTCTTCACGGTGATAAGTAGGGTCATGCCATCTAATAAATAAATAAACAAAACAAAGGAGCACCAATTGGAAGAAGTGCTTCACGTGTATCAAATATTGCCTTTTCATTTACAGTAATAAACAAGCTGCCACAGATGGTAGACCACATTTTCAGGGGATTCATCATAACCTGATAGACACAAACACTCACACACAGCCTTAGGTCATTATGAATGGACACACACATAAAAGAAATAGAATGCAATTGAGAAATTGAAAATCATCTCATAGCTTCGAGAAATGAGAGCCACATCCAGTGCAGAATTGGAAAAGGGGTTAATAGGGTAATAAGGGAAGGGACTAGGTCCTCCAGAAAATCAATCAGTGGCTAAAAGGTTGTTTGACACTGTGAGCAACTTGACAATGCACTGATGACAGAGCTCTAGTGGAGTATTACTGGACATGTAATTACTCCATCGTAGACCATCGTATATGGATCCAATTCTCTCGCCTCAACAGTGGAGATGTATGGTGATAAATAAATGGTTCAGGTTTCCCTGTGCTCCAAATGTAGTGTGACATAACATTGTTGATGTATCTTTGATCTGAATATTTTCTTATTAGGCTTTTTATTTTAATAGATGCAGATTGTTTTGCATGGGGTCTGCAGGCTCTGATACAGTCTTTTCGATGATTACAGGTATTTTTGTTATTTATTTTTTTAGAAATAGTTGATATATGTGAAATTTCATCTTGATAGTGAGAAAATCCTTTCTTCCTACAAATTCATTCAACTGCAGCTGTGCAAATTTTACACAAATGTGTAATATAGGCACAATTCACATTGCCAGATGTGCTTCATTTTTGCTGTATCACCTCATAATGCTTAAACGTTCCTGTGCAAAACTGACTAATTTTGTCAAACTGAACCTGAAAGAGGTGAAAGAATATCAGGACAGGGTACTAATCCACTGAGAGGGACCAAAAATCAATGATGGAGATTCATTTTGTCCTTATCCAGTTTAGAGGTAAAGTTGCTTTGACATTTCAAAAATGTAATGAAAATGATGTGATTAAAATGTATTTTCTAAAAGGTCCTCATGTACAACTGCCAGGCTAACAAACAGGGCCAAATAGGCTAAACATGCAGGTCAGATACAAGGTCAGGCGAGAACAGGATCAATATAAAGTGACAAACGTGATATCGCTTTTGTTTGTAATGAGAGGATGTCATTGTCTCGGTCACATGAAGTATGACTGTGTGGAAAAGTTCCAATGAGGATATATATTGTGATGAAGCAACAGAGTGGAGAAGAGAGCAAGAGACGGTGAGGGGAGGGGGAAACCATGAAAAAAAGGTTGAGAGGACTGAGAGGGAGAAGAAAGGGGAATATATCTGTCCTGCTGGGAGCAAACACACAGAAGGGTGTGGAGGCGTAGCACCGAACCTTATGTCCTCAGGCAAGACGGAGATATCAATACACACACTCTGACAGTTCACTGAGAGCCCATCTCCTGCTCTGGACAGGAAAAATGGAGGGAGATACAGTTACAGGCTTGCATAGAAAAAACATGCGCAACTACTCAAAAGAGCACTCGTAGATTTGTGTGTCTGGGCCCTGTCATACTTTCTAAAGGGTTGAATCTTTTTTTTTTTTAAATCTATACTTTTATGTCTATTAGCATTGTAGGATGTATTACAACATTGTATTGAAAGGAAAAAGCATGAAATATACATGTAGTTAATCATTGTGGCCCACCTAATGAATGTTAAATCCACATTTTACTCCACTTTTAGCTCCGTTTTGGTCTCCACCTCATTAACTTAATGGGCGAGCCAGTAGTATCATCTGCCTGCTTTTTGGTGCTCAATCCGGTAGCAGTGAGTCGGCTCCTCATAGAAAACATGGTTGGGGTGAGTAGTGAGTGACAATAAAACCAAAACAATGAGCTGAAGGATGCTAAAAAGGAAAACTACAGGGGCTGATAACTCTCTGTGGATTTGTCACCTCGAGTCACTCCTTTCGACTAATACAGCAGTAATGTTTGGTGAATGTTTCAAGAAACTGGCTAAGCGCACATTCCTACTGTATAAATCTCATGCTGGTCTGTTCATACTGGTTGCCGCAAAGAGAAATCTGGTTTGTAGGTCGGTGTCAGCCCCCTAAACAGCACACAGCATCTTTGATGTTCTGCATCCGTTTCATGTTGCAGACCTGCGTTAGCATTACCTCACGACTTAGCGCTCACTGCAGAAATTTAACAGCAACACAAAGGCAAAGAAGAGAGGGTGAGGGGTGAGGGAGGTGGGGGGAGGGGGGGGCTAAGTGATTTGTTCCTCCTCTCCTCGGGGTAGACAGTCAGACACCTGCGCGGTTTGATCAGACCGTCCCTTCAATATCCTCGCTTATCCTTTGATGATCCATCTCACCATCTCTATCTATTCCCTCTCTCTCCCCCTCACACACACACTATATATATTTCTATTTTCTGGATCTACTGTTGTTTCTCTCTTTCATCTCCCCTCTCCCTCACCTCCCTTTTCCTTGCATTTTTCCCCTCTCCCTCCATGTTCTGCTGCTTCCTCTTTTTCCTTCACCACCTTTGAAGTGACTCATAGCTTCTGCTTTGTTGGGTCCCACAGTTTAATTAGCACTTTTGCTTTTGTCACCTTGGTGCAGTTTCACTCACAAATAGTCGCTGTAGGTGGATTAGAGATTTGGCAAAGTTTAATGACCACAAAATCAAAACTATAGCCATGACCTGTGGTGAAATTGTACCTTGAAGCTATTTGTTTCTCTTCTTTATTTACCAGTAGTCCCAGTTTCTATCCTGAGCAAGAGGAAAATATTTGGGGTGATACATCATGTGTAAACAAAGCTGTGATTGTCGTGGTAACAATTGTTTTAGTATGAAGCAGTAGACAATACAGCTGAATGCAAAAGAGCATTAGGCAGTGATGAGAACCCGTCTAGTCACCTGGCAGTTTTAATGATGAGGGAAAGTTATCAGCCACTTCCTGTTTGTGTCTTCATCGTGGCAACTGGCAAACAAATGAGATGATTATTCCTGACAGTCCTGCAAGGATATTACAACTTTTCACTCACAATAATTCAACTGTCCATCACTGGGAAGCATTTACACATCAGGTAATGCGTGTCAACAATGTGCACTCTCAGTTCCAACAGCATGTTTTTCATTACGAAAATCATGCTCACCACCGGCTTTGAACTTATGATAATAAGTCCTATATTTTCCAAATCATGCTCCAAGCAGTAAATGGATTTTGACTGTGTGCTTGGTAAAAATAGGATAAATGGCACTGAATAAATGAAAATTATGTGTACCGTTTCTTTGTTGTTTTCAACAAAGTCATGGCAAAAGTAGTCTCGCTCGCCAGACCCTCCTCCAGAGAAGAAGGAGAGTCTGGCTGCTCCGCCTATGATTCTGCGATCAGAGAAAAAAACGCTCCGGCCGTTTGGAATTCTTTCAACCAGTCACAATCGTTGTGGTCGGCGCCGTAGCAACGCCGTAGCAACGGCGCGCTTGCAAAATATTGCCGGTTGGAAACTGGATTTCGGTCCGCGGTGTAACGACGGTCGGCATCCGTTGACGGATATTTATTATTTTGTTCGGTTTAACGGCGGTTGGCAACCACTGACAGATATGTATTCTTCTGTTCGGTTCATGACACGGATCCATGGTTCGGTTCCTGTTGTTGTTTGTTGATGTTTCCCTTTACCGGGCGGACTGTGAAAGCTGCAGCACGGAGGCGGGACTTCCGCCGGGTGGCTCGTTCCGACCAATCAGAGGCTAATCGCAGCAACGCACTTCCGTCAGGCCAGACTATGGCAAAAGTTTCCACAATGGAAAAATATTGTCTCTGAAAACAAACAGTTTTATCTTTGACAGAGTTTGACAGCGGCTATGATCAGAAGAAGTCTAATACTGTAGAATCCAGATTAATGAAGCCAGATTAATGAAGGTGTATTAAATAAATCCTGTTTAAAGGGCATCAAAAGCATCCCAGGTTTGCCTCCTTGCACATGAAGTAATGAGTGGATCAGCTTTCCCAGAGGAAATCCAGTACTGATTTTATTTGACTAGACTGTTTTTGATTTTTTACCAAACCAAAATCTCACTTTAGGCTTGGCGCTGGCATTAGATTTAGACAATATTTCAGATCAAATTTTACCTCTCTGGAGAGACATTTGCAATGTTTATTGCATTCAGACAAATGAGGGGACTATGTTTGTTCATGAACAGGTTAAGTTGCGCTGAACACAACTTAAATCATGAATAAATACATCTCATGCTTCCATGAATATAAGGTGAGTCTCGTATAAGCTTTGCAGTAGAAAAAAAAATTACATCTTTGACCGAGGGAAGTTGAATAAACTGCCTGAAATTTTCCACACCACAGTCCAAGGAAGTCAATTGATTGACAGTACAAAGTTTAAACTCCTGGGCTCTTCCTGCGTAGTTGTAACACCTGTCTCACAAGCATTTGACAGAACACACACACATTTTAATCAATACAGCTGTCTACACTGGCCTTGTAATGAATGGCTTGCAATGCATGAGAATAACTGCAGCGTCATCTTAGGTTTTCAAATCCACCAACCTAACTCCTGACTTACAGTACTGTAATAAATACTGTGGAAGAT
This sequence comes from Trachurus japonicus, assembly GCF_045865225.1. NCBI lineage: Eukaryota > Metazoa > Chordata > Actinopteri > Carangiformes > Carangidae > Trachurus > Trachurus japonicus. The sequence goes on along the minus strand of NC_140923.1, from coordinate 37,363,665 downwards.
AGGGCTTACAACATGCACATACACATTCATGTGTACACACACACGTGCACGCCCAAACACACATAGACGCGACCTAAACCAATCAATGAGAACAATCAAAAATGTTTTCTTGTGGCAGCTGTTCATGATGACCCACTCTCATTTTAATTTTCCATCTGTCTCTTTCATTTTTTCCTCCATTCTCCATTTCCCTCCAATTCTCCAACTACTTTTGTTCCTTTACCCTGTGTGACTTCTGCAGAGGAAACAATGTAGCATGATGAATGGGGAGAATCCCCGCTTGTTGACTGTGGCCTTGAGATAAAGAATAGGCAAATGAAACTGCCTGCCTGCCTTGCAGCACCCTAGAGCCCACTGCCACCATCCCTCATGCTAATTTGATTGAGAATGCTCGATCAGCACATACCCCTCGACCCACGCACCTTTGCCGTGTCGAGGGGACATGGGCATGGGGGGCGTGGGGGTGGAATAGAGGATGCCATCATGACATGCAATAATAGCAATTTATCTCCAGGTTGTCTGTCTCAGCGTATAATGTTCAGGTTAGGCCCACTGTGGGTAGTTTACATCAAAGTGAAATGTGGTGCTGCAGGAGAACGACAGAACATAAGACAGGGGGGGAAAGAGAAAAGAAGATAGAGCTAAAAAGGTGAAGTGAACAGAAGAGATGGAAATGGGGACGTATGCAGCATCCAGAGAGGAAACACTAGTGATGGAAGGTCAGTAAAAAGGAGAAGGAATAAAGGATGACGGGAGAAGTACAAGTAAGGAGAAAACAGGCAAGTACTTAAAAATCCTGATCTGTGTTTCCTCACTGCAATTAATGTGGAGCCAGGAGGACAGCCTACTCCTCTTCTGCAGTAAAACAAAACCAGGATTGATGAGAGTGTCTGTAATAAGCGACTGGCTGTCTATGGGCTTGCTGGGAGCCGTGTGTTGAGATAGAGAGGAGGAGAAAGGACGGTTGGATTGAGAGAGGAAGGGACTGTGGTGCTCGGTGGAGAGAGAGAGAGAGAGAGAAACAAATGGAGCCGCAGATAGAGATGAAGATTTCAGAGAACAGTTCGACTCCAAGAAAAGGTGGGAGAGAGCTGTAGCAGCAGACAAAAGCAAAGAGAGATAAATTAGGACAAAACTGCTCTTTTCATGGCTGTGTTTTTTCAGTCTCCTTGGTAGCAATTGTACAGGTTTCATTCATTTTGACCCCCTTCAATGGAAAACATTCAAGGGTGAAATATCACCAGTCAGCAGTCAGTGCACAGCTCAGCTTTTTCTTCTTGAGCGATATTTCACCAGGCTTGAACTTCTCAAGTCGACAAACAATGTGTTAATCACAGTGAAAAGCAATCAAATGTAATTTCCTCTTCAGTCTGCCTGCTCGTTGTGGCGCCATTAAGCCTCAACTGTGCCACAGCTTCGGTTACTAGGGAAAGATACCCAAGTACTGTACAGTAAATTACTGTAAGGCAGCACTGCTGGTATTGTAGGGGAACAATGTGTGTGAGGAGTATCCTCAGCATCTCCACTTTTGTGATATGAATAAAAGATGAATTAAGTTGCTATTTCTGCATAATGTATTCTGTCTTTTTCATGGTTTAAATAACTAAACCTCCTCTCCTCTACCCCTCTAAAGGATCACTAAGTCATCCACATACGCTGTAGTATTTAGGTTACACTTAACAGTACAGTATGTATACAAAACAGGACCCTTAGAGGCCGTAAGAAGAAAAGCAGACTTTAACATTAATCCAGGCTGTTTCACACTCAGCTCTACCCATTATTTACAGAACAGCTGACACGTAACATTGAAAAAGACAAAAGTATAGCTTTGGCATCAGTAACACACATACACACACACACACAAAAAATGACAACAGCAGAAGAAAAATAGCTGAGTATCAGTTTTTCATGGTTGTCAGCGCTGGGATTAATAGGAGCCATTTCACCATAATGAGCTGTTAAGCGTTAGCTGCCAAAAAGCGTCTTCGTTTGCCTTTCAGTCTCAGAATACTTTGTCTAATTACAACAGCTCTGCCTCTGGTTCCTGTCGCAGTCGACGCTGGTGTACCTGCATGACAGCTGTCTGATTTCAGCTCTGGTTAAGACAACATAATCAGCCCCAGAAACACCCGGGGATGGGCTTCATAATGATGTCACACTGACATGATTACATGTGTGGAGTACCTGTTCCATGACTCAATCAGTCAGGCTCAGTATGCCAGTGCTACAGTCTCAGCATCCCTGGTTTAATGGAAACCATTATGGGCTGTGTGGCATCTTTGTCTCTAACATGAGCAGCAATAAAAGGTGAAACAGAACAAGTGTTGTCCTGGAGTTGTTTTTTATGGAGTACTGGGGGATTTTTTACTGGCCAACTAACTGCGGAAACCTTTTCTCAAAAAGCCACAGTGAGTTCTTCTCAGCAACCAAACTCTCAGTGAATGCAGACTGCAGAGCGTCTATAAATCTACTGCTACATACCGCCAGGGGGGACATCCACAGGTCAAAGCCTTGTGTGTACAACATGCATTTCTAAAGAGCAATAAAGCCTCTGAGATTAATTTATGAGGTCAGACTTAAAGTAATATATAAATGCTACTGTGGCTAGGACCAAAACAAACCCAAGTGCTACATCACAGAAACATATGACACTCGTGCTGCAGTGCAGATACGGCAGAATTGCAGAATCTGAATAGAAACAAACGGACATGAACTTTAAAATAATTGGACCTGAGATGCACAATACATTATTCTGTATATAGACTGTAAAAATGTTGTACATGAAAACAATCCTCTGTAGCCATTTGATATTCTGTGCAAGCCTTCAGCGCAGCTTCAAAGTGTCAGATTAAGATTTAGACCAGAAATGTTGTCATTGTGAGAAGCTGACAGGGCTCAGGGGAAACGATCGTATATTCTTCCACTTTTGAGAGGAATCTGTTGGTCAGGGTAATGGGGCATTTCAGCTCAGCTTATGAGCAAATGAAAAAGGATGATGACACATGGTTTCAATTAGCAGAAGCTGTGAATAGAGGCCTGTCTGAGGGAAGTGAAGAAGATGCACCATCTAAAAGATTATGGAAAATAAATGCATTCCCACAAACCTTGGTATGCTTGAATCAATCAGCCGTCCTCCATCCATTTCAAGTTTTCCACTAATGTGACTTTGAGCTACTTCAAACCCTGGTAAAGGGTTTTGATGTTCTTGTATTTAATCTTATATTTGTGGTACATGCATTCTTCCCTGCAAGTCTTGATTTTTTTTCTGTAAGTGTAAAGTAATTTGCTAATATAATCATAATGATGAGAAGAAACTTCTCTTAAAAACACACATACACATAAACCATTTACTTTACGCTGCTTAGGGTGATACTGTAAATTGAATTCAGTCTCCATGACAAATAGTGAGTGCAGACAACTGTTGGATCATCTGTTTTTGTGAAGTTGCCACAGTTGCCTGCACACAGTACTGAGGCATCTTTGTCTTGGCCCCTGTGCGTGTGATAGACAATGGATATCTGGGAGAGTGCGTATACTGTATAAAACTGTGGTTCTGAATGTGTGTGGATACTGGAGTGTCCTTGTGTTTCCTACCAGCATAGGGGACTGGGGCATCCTTGTCTAGAGCTACCAGAGGAGGGTCCAGCAGCACCGTGTCCATGTTCTCTGTGATCACACCATGGTAGGATGTCTCTATCCACGGCTTGTGCTTGTTCACTGTGGAGAAGAAAGAAAAACAAGATAAATACAATAAAATGTTACAGGCTCCCTTTGTAGATTTAATTCTTCGTATTAGACCGTTTATATAATCATTTTCAGGATTAGAACTGACAGGCTCTGTTGTTTCTTCTTTAAATCACTTTATCTCGATGTACTGAGTCACTTCAACAGGACTGCGGGCAAGGAAATCTCTGCTTTTAAAAACTTTCTGATCATGATTGATGTCAAAGGTTTTTACAGATGACAGGACAAGTAAAGGAGGTCAGATGGTGAACACCCTCCTTCCACTGGCTGTACCACTAATACGTGCAGGGTCACAGGGAGGGATGGAGCCGGTCCCAGCTGACACACTCACATTCACACTTATGGGCATTAAAGTCGCCAGTTAAACTAACATGTCTTTGGACTGTTGGAGGAGGTCAGAGAAGCACAGGAGATCATGCAATCTGCACACAGAAAGCCCTCAGGTGTGGGGTTCAAACCCAGAACCTTCTAGTAAGGTAGCACAGCTAACCACTGCACGACCAAGAGAAGAGAAGAGAAGAGAAGAGAAGAGAACAGAACAGAACAGAACAGAGAAAACCCTGGTTGTTGTTCTCTTTTCCTCCCAGTTTGTCTACACTATATACACACTCTATGTCTCCAATAACACTCTGTCACCATGGGTAGGTTGTCGACTGCCGTGTGTCACCACACTCCAGCACTGAATCACGTCTTTGCAGCAAAGCTTCAAACTTCTAATAAATACTTTGTCTTTGTTGGGGAAAACAACAGGGACTCGGTACGCTCTGAAAATCTTTGATAATTTTGTTGAATGTGTCAAAAAAAAAGCTGTAATCTTATCCCAGACAAACTGACACAGTGAACTCAGTGTTTCTCACAGGTTTGCAAGGACATTGGGGGTGGGGTGCGATCGGACCGTACGAGTTTCGCTTTTACCGCACACTGCTGTCATGCATGCACACTTCTCTGTGTGTGTGTGAACGCCAATAATGGAGAAGGAGAGCTATGCGGAGATGAATGAATGTAACGATATTGCGTTGGTCGAGCCAAAAGCCGGAAAATCTTTTCTAATCTATTATTTATTTGTGGCGGGCCGAATGTATGGGAAACACTGGAACTACACAATTCACATCCAGCTTTGACTTAAACTCTGTGCTTTGACCTCTACACCTCCAGCACCTTCTCTACAGTGCATATGCGTGTTTCTGTTTCCACAAAATTAAAACTCCAACCGCCACGGCACAAATGTGATTGAAAAGACGGGAGGATCAGCTTCAGATTAACACAGATCACCATCACACGTAATCACTGACTCTATAATTAAGCCTCGTCTCTCATGGCTGGACCACACGGACAGAGAGACGGATGAACAAGAACAACCATATGTGTTTGTGCTCTTTTCTGTAAACACAAGCACAGATACGGGCCATATCTCTGGTGTACAAGTGTCACTCTCTGCGGGGAGCTGAGATGTCAACTTGACCCCTCAATCCACCGAAGAGGAACGTTTTGTCTCATGCCAATGAGCAGATGACATGTCCAGCTGGCAGTGATTTAAAATGCATCAAACTGTTCCTAAAACCTTCTCACAGCTTTTCATCTGTTTGGGCAGATTTCGGTAGTTTTGTCCTACTATTCTATTTTCTCCCTGGATTGTCACTATTCTGAGAGAACAGGGTCAGAGGAACAGAAACAGAGGAAATGAGTGTGTCAGCCCTGTACAAAGGAAAACTGGTTTATTTAAAACAGCAGAGAAACGATTGTGAATGGAAAAAATTTAGGACTGACATTTTGGAAAATAAGTAAAAACCGGTTGTTTTATAGTCTTATCACTTAACGAGTTCTCCTCTTTTTAGGAGTTTTTAGTGTTTTACATAAAATACAATAAACTGAAGATATGAAATATAGTCGGCAAAAAGGTGAATATTGTGTGTGTTTACTTCTCATTCACGTTTGTCAGTCGATTGAAGACAAAAATGAAGGCAGACACCTGCTGATCACTCTAGATGAGACTTTCCCCATGCTGTGACAGGGGAGGGAGTGTATTATAGGGAATGAGCGAATCACAAGGGAAGACATTATTCATATGAGGAGACTCATGCTCATGCAGGAGAAAGCACTGCAGCACACAGCATGACTCTGCTCTGAGGACAGAGGAGCTCTGTCTGCCAATGCTGTTTAGGCATTTACACACCTGGAATATTTGATTTAATGGTGGAAAATCAGTGCATTTATACACACTAACACACATATTTTACGGTATATTGAAAGTGCTGTGCCGCTTCCCTGTGATATTTAACAGCTTTCTTTGGTTTTTACTCTCCTGCATTAGTCAAATTTCCACCAAAAGCAGATATGAAATGAATTGAAACAATCTTATAAATAGACTCTTGAAAACCAAGAGCATATTTGATTGAGGCGCTGAGGTGACTATAAAACAGCCCATAAAAATGAGCATTATTGAAGTGATTCTTCATCACTGCATGCCTGCACTTGCCGGTGTAAATACATATTAATCCATCACGCTCACATAGCATTTCATTTACATTCGTGGATGACTTCAGTGAGTCCAACAGAAGCCCACAGCTAGAGCAGTGTACTCATGAATGGCAGGTTCAATTTCTGGCCCAAGGTCTTATATTTATCCCAAACAAATTGGGTGGTGGTTGAGGCAGCAGAGCCGTGACTTTTTAAAGGGAGTCTAATATACGAAGTGTTTTGTAAAAAGAGTACACATCAAACCATGGAAATGGGCTGTTTCCAAAATGGCTTTCACAACACATAGTTCTGTGAAGCTATTAGTCCTGTGTTTAAGGTATTCAACCTTGACATCCTGGTACTAAGACTCGGCAATGAAACTAAAATTGAGGTAAGCTTGCAATCACGGACAAACAAAAAACCCAGGCAGGAACGGCTGTGTAGGCAAAGTGAGCCCTAAGACATACTATAACCATCCTGAGATCACCTCTGAGACCGAGATGAGTCTACAGCCACTGTAATGACTCCATTAAGCTGCTCTCAGGCACAGCTAAATGCTATGTCAGCAGAATACTGTAACAACAAACAAATGACAATGTTAGCAGGCCAATATTAGCAGGAGCAATGTTTACACCCTTCACAATCTTAGCATGGTAACATTCACTAATATGGCAGGGGATCAACACCAAGTTCTCTAATCACCATGACCTAATAGCAGCGCATCTTACAGTATCGTTGTTAAAGAGGAACTATGCAAGTCTGGTCTCTTTCCCGCCGTTTTGCTAACCCTCTGCCTAGCCATGTGCATTTGTTTTTAATCCATGGATAATGTTATATAACTGTTACAACGTGTGTATTTGTATAGTGTTAACCATCACAATTACTCTGAAGCTTTTCATTTAGGGTTAGGGTTAGAGGGTTAGATTGCATAGCCGCAGGAAAACTCCTGCATACAGTGGTTCCCCTTTAAGATATTTCAGTCTGGACCAAAGTGGCGGACTGAGTGACCAAAAAGGCGAACATTGCCATCCCTGGAGCTATGTCACCAGCGTGGTTAAGAATAACCATTTCTGTAGCAGCTGATTCCTCCTTTAATGAGGTTACAAGTGTCACTGGCTGCAATATGCATGGCATCCCAGGCTATTTCCGAAGGAGCATCTGCAGCCATTACAGCATTAGACTCTACATTATGGAGGACTAATTCACTTACTAGGAGAAAGAGTCTAAAAGTGGATACAGCACAGCACTGGATAAAATCTGATATGACAGTAACATGAACAAAGAAATCCAGAAAAAAAGATTTCCTGTAAATTACATTACCGCAGGGGATTGTCAGCTTGTCCGCCTTGGCACTAAAATCAAAATATCTGTTAGTGTCTCCCCTGTGACTGAGGTTCGTGAAACCATATTACTGTGGGACACAGCCGGACGATAATCTATATTTAATTTGGGTCCCAACTCATATTCCAAGAGATGCTGCATCACTGTGTTATGTATTGATCAATATAAGTCATGTCAAATCTATTTCTTTTTAGCGTTTATTTGATTACAGTGATGTTGCAGTGAAACCGAGTCCTCCCAATGTCTGCAATAAGATAAAACACCAAGGCATGAATAACAACACCACCACCAACAAGTAAAAATAACAGGAGGAGAAAGACAAAGAAGAAACTCTTCAAAGGAGTCTTTTTAAGGGAGGATGTCTTGTTTCTGCATCCAAATAACAAATTGGCTCATGGGGAGGTATGTATAGATGAAGGCTGGCCTAAAATTGGTAGCAGGCAAAGGGAAGACAGTACGGTTTGGTGGGAGCGCTCGGCTTCTCATGCAAATTACATGATGCCTTTGATAATCTATAAGTGCATGCACACATATGAATCTCAAATGGAAGGAGGGATATGCATTGTCCTAAGAAATCTGAAGCTGTGCAGGTGACTTGCTGTTTGTGCAAAACAAACTCAACACCAAGGACAAAGGCAGATCATGCAGATGGGTGTACTGCACCAGCACATGGTGCAAACAGAAGGAGTGAAAAGACAAAATGTGAGATGTGAGATGACATGATCAATGAATAGAGGGTGGGGAATAAAGGGTTAACCCAGAGATAAGAGTTAAAAGAAGGAAGGGAAGATAAGAGGCAGCAGTACCAGAGGAAGTAGGGTGAGTGGGGTGAGGAGGAGGAGATAAAAGTGGAGGGAAGTCAGAGAGAAAATAGGGCAATCAAGGGGTAGAAGAGAGGGCAGGAATTACTCTCACTTCCTGCATGGAGAGCATGCTGCAGCCTATAGGATCTCACAAATCCTCCAATTTATTTTTCTATTAGAAATATTGAATTGGATTCCTATACTATACATTACATGCCAGAGATAACACGTGATCGAATAGTAGCACTGGGGCTCACTCCCTCTTGTGTACAGAAAGATCTACTGTAGCAGTACCTTCCAAAATGATGCTTTAGGACGAGCTTTTGTAGCACACCTCAAAGTGAAACGCCTCCTCATTAACAGCAGAAATAAAACAGGAAAAGACACAGGGAAAGGAGGCGTCATGCCAGTTAGGTACAGCTCGTGTCATCACCAAGGCTTTTCAATCCAAGTTTTGTGTAAAGTTTATTTATGGTGCTGCTGATGTGTGTGGTGTAAAATGCAGCATCCCTGATTCAAGTCTGGCTGCATGGGGACCTTTTAGTCGTATGTAGTTTTGGTGTTTTTTCGCTCTCCGTCTTTTGTCCCACAGGGGTGATGCTGTTATCACCCTTTTTAGTTCCCTTTTTACTGCCCTTTCCTCTGTGCTGTCAACTATCAACTAACAGAAAAGTGCCATAAATAATTGGTTGTCTTCACACAATATAAATTGCAGAGGACTGGTGTCTAAACACGAAGCCCAAAGATAATGCCCCTCTCCTCTTTTCTCGTTCTCACTCAATTTCCAGCTTGATTAACAGAACAAGAGTAAAGCCAGAGTCAGCAGACTTGCATTCAATTATTGTTAATTAACTGCATGTTAATTTTACAGAAATTTGGAGCATGAGAGGGTATTTAAAATAATTCTAATTATCTCACAAAAAGATACATTTCCTCCATTTGAGAAAACAGGAAAATTCATTCAACTCCAACACCAAGACGGGTATGATATTAAACAATATCTTCATCTTGTTTTCTCTAATGAGGCAGTTAAAACAAATCATCCCACAAACTTGTCTCTCACAGTGATGTGTCCATGTGGGAAAGTGTTTATGATGCAGTTAGTTTAACAGTAAAAGCGGTCAGAGAATTAAAACTGCAGATTCAGAGCCATTCAGCTCAGTTAGGAGGTGATAATTGCTTCACCGGTGAACAGTGAATCTCATTATATCACACTTCTAAAAATAAATCATGCAACTTAGTGTCAAAGCTGCATCGGAGTTGATTAGGGGTGAAGACAGGTAATATGGGACACTTTTTGGTAGAATTACTAAACCACCATCAAAACAGGTGGTTACTCACTGATGTTTTTATCATTTATCACAGATCTCTTGTGAAATTATGTTGTATATTATGTAAGTATATTTTGTTTAGAAACTACAGACCTATAAACTCTCTTCTCTCCCCCTTCTCTAAGTTTCAGGTAATATGGGACAGCTCTTATGGTAATACGGGACATACAGTATGTTCAGATAAAGAAAAGAAAATCTGTCTGAAAATGAATGTGCCAAGTTCAGTTTTTAAACATAGAAGAAAATAATAATTACCACAATGCAAACAATCAATGATCATTCCTCTCAAAAGTTGATTTTGGCACATTCAATGCCCAATAGGCTACCCTGCCCACACACAGGTATAAAGCAACCAATCCCTAGATTCACATTGATAGCCTTGGCTAGGCTATATTAGCCTAGAGATTATTGTAACTTTGTGAGGCAAAATGTGTATAGCTACAAGGTTAAAAATTATATGAAAATTACCAACAACACTAACACAGGATTGTTCGCCGTAACTGCTCAAATCATGATTTTATTGCAACTATTAACAGTTTATAAAGTGTCCCGATAGAGCTGAAATTTTTGTCCCATATTACCAACCACGTTTTGGTAGGGACAGTACCAAAAATGCTAATTGACAAAAAACAATGTGTATTTAAAAACATTTTTATGAAAATTATAAGACTTCATTAAACACATCATAAAAATACAATTTAGCAGACACTTAGTTGGTTTAGAATCCTTATCACACAAAATGCATATCACTGAACTTCATCGTTACCATTACCAACAACTGATCAAATTGATTGTTTTCTGTCAAGGGGTGTTATGGCAACAACCCAAAATCATTTTTTGGGATTGGCTGGTAATATTTTAATTGCAAAATGCCTCAGACCTATGTCCGATTTTACCTGATGTCCCTTATTACCTGACTTCCTCCATGTCACAATTTGAACAAAGCAGGCGTTATTTCTCAAGATGTAGCCACACAGTAACTCTTTACTAGAACTCAGAGTAACATATTACATGCAATTAAATAGTAGGCTATCTATATTTTGAAGTACCTTGCTGGTAATACGTAACTGCATTTTTATGTAGAATGATTAAGATAGTTAAGTTGTTTTATGTGCAGTTAACACCTGAAATAAAAAAATCTGCTCCATACTGTAATAGGGAGGGAATGTTTTTTTGTTTTTTTAAAATTATTATTGTCATTCATTACTCCCCTACAGTAATTTATCCCCACTTAACCAGCCCCGCCCCATTTTCTTTCAGCCTGACAACTGTGTAGACATCCAGGTAATCCATTTGTCAGGCACCTAACCTTTGTGTAGTCAGTGCATGTGCAAAAGCCAAGGGCAGGTGTTGCTCAATGCTCACACAGCATCATGGATAAACCTGCTTAATCTCAGCCTGAGGAGAAACCATCATGGCCAACACTTCAGCAGTTACTGTATACAAAACCAACCCTGCACTGCTCTCTGAATACTGAATATTGTCAACTTGATAATTTTCTAAAGGAGTGGTAAAACTGTTATATAGCTAGAGAACATGTGATCAAGGTTATGCAACTGTCACACTTTGGTCAAGTTTAGCTACAGAAACAAGTTGGTTATGTCAAGGAAACAATCATGGGTTTGGGTTGCAAAGTATTATCAAGGCTGGAGGACTGTCTGTCACCATGGTGACGATAATAAACCCACAGTTAAGGTTGTGGAGAGACATCATGGATAAGGGAACCAACCATTTCAAATGGGAAACAAACTGTGGTTTTGGTTTGGTTATGATGAGCTGCTTGCACAGACATGGGCTCTTTAGTCTTATTAATTAATGCAGCTTGAACTAAAAAATAATATTAGACTGCTTTTGTTTCTTTACTTTCTTTCTCAGAATACAGCTATTGATTTTTACTTTGTTTCAGTTTCAGGGGCCAGAAAGCAGCTCTGCCTGGAGGGGGTGACTTTGCTTGCAAAATACAGTGCTTAGCCTGTATGTGCTGTAACCAGTTCAGAGACCATTCATCCAGTGAGTTCAGGGACCAGCACTGAGAAACGCTGACATATACAGTAACACAACAGTTAAATGCATTTCCAGCAATGGCTGAGAAGGGAACCACCTACACCAGGGCGCATTAGGCATTAGAAACTCCAACGCCCATGAGAGGAGCGGGACAAAATCATTACATTAGGTCCGTAAGTACTGTGAGCATTAACTCTGACTTTTACGGTCCCAGAGCTGAAGTGCAAGATGCAGTTAGCAAGAACAGAGTAATTAGGCATATTGACTGCTGCACAAGTCCTGCACTTAAAGCAAAACTAGGTTGGAGCTGACCAGTGGGTCATTTTCTGGACATTAATTCTTCCCACTCACTCTCTCCTAGGACCCCTCCTACCCGTGCAGTTAGATTCGCCGGCTGTGCAGATGTTGTTTATATATCTACAGTATATATATAGCTCTGGAAAAAATTAAGAGACCACTTCAAAATGATCAGTTTTGGTTTTACTATTCATACGTTTGTGTTTGAGTAAAATGAACACTTTTGTTTCATTCTATAACCTACTGACAAATTTCTCCCAAATTGGAAATAAAAATATTGTCATTTAGACCTTTTATTTGCAGAAAACAGGTCAAAATAACAAAAAAATTCTGGTGTTTTCAGACCTAGCAAGGAAAACAAGTTCATATTGATTTTAAAACAACACAACACTGCTTTTTAAACTTAAGAAGAGTTTAGAAATCAAAATTGGTGGAATAATCACAATTTTTAATCGCAGCAGTGTTTTTTTTTTTATTTATAATCTTTCTTCCTCATTAAATATGATTTGGTTCAGGTGATCAGCTAAGTAGAGTGAGGTGTACTTGTGTTGGAGTTCAATAGACACTGGAATCGATGGCTGCCATACATGTACAGAAGCTGATTTATTAAGAACATTTGAGTGGTCTCTTTATTTTTTCCAGAGCTCTACGTATAACACATGGTTGTTTTTTTTCTTAATGACTCATTAAAAAGGGGCCATAGTCTTATCTCCACCAGCCACAAGCCATTTTCATGGATTTTTATTTCATTTGCCTTTGCCCTCAGTCTCATCAAGACAGTTCACAGGTTGTTCCCTTATCTTAACAAGAAGGTGTGAGATACAGATGTGTCATAATTGCTGTGTGACATTCAATCCCTTGTTATTCCCTGCCTGGTGCTGCTGACTGCATCAAAACAAACTGCAGAGGGAAACAAAGCCACTGTGTTTACTTGGAGTTGCATATTTTACAAGTAGTGCATGAAAAAATAAGTGTTGGTAGAGTAGATGGCCATGGACAAAAACCTACTGAGAACTAAACAAGTGAACTGAGTGAAAGCGGAAAAAAAGTGATTGGAGTACTACTGAAGGTGGAGAGAAATACGTAAAAACACAGCATGAGGAAAGAAATAAAGGAAGAAGTGGAGATGTTTGGCAGTCAATGGTGTGTGATGGTGTTGTACTACCCTTGTGAGCGTGAGATGAAACTACAGGTTTCTAATTTGGGTGAAACTGATGATTCAGAGGAATATAATGGAGACTATGGAGTCAGTGGATTTGTAAGTTGAACAGCAACACAAAACTAGGAAAAGGCCAATCCATGATCCCCATGTCTGTTACTATGCAAGATACAGAGGATTTATTGGTCTCAACCTGAGGAACAGAGGAGCTGCAGTACATCACAGACTGAAGGTTATAACCTGGACTGGATATTACAGTATCATCATTTCATCATTCAGAACATAAGAGTGGGTAACAGCTTATGACAGCATGGGATTCATCTGGAAGAGTTATGGGAGCCAAGGTATCACTTAAAGGTATATTGTGTAGGAATTACTCCCATCTAGCGTTGCGGTTGTATATCGCAAGCAACTCAATCGTTTTTTTTCATGCTGCATTCACGTGAAATTGGGCAGCCGGCAGACGGACGACAGCCGCTGCACGTAACGGCATAAACAAGCCTCTATGTAAACAAGTGGTCCGTCAGTACGAGGCAAAACAATACACGTGACAATATGTTGTCATGGCGATGTCGTATTGTTTACTGTACCTGACCCACGTTTTACCGGCTTTCTCTCGACTTCTGTGACTAAAATGACATCTGGTTCGTTACTGACGGCCGTCTGTCCGACTGCACTTGAATGCAGCATCAGTGTAACGCTCCGTTCCTCCTCACTGTGTTACCGCGGTGACTTTTCACAGACGCCACCTCGACCTGAGCCGACAGCTACTTTTGAATGAAATTATCGATTTTCGTGAATTGATTACAGGAGAAGTTACACAATGTCCCTTTAAGTTAGTTGGAAAGTGGCTTTAAAAAAAATCATCAGAAACATTAGCAAACATCCCAATTTTTTTTTAAATCTTTCTGATATATTTTTTGAGCTGTGGTATATCCTGACACCACGGCTAAACTGAGTCTCAAAATGTTAATTGTTTGCCATTAGAGTGCTTGGCATTCACTATACGGAAATACTGATTCTGGCTGAGAGAAATCAGTATGCCTGCCTTCCAGAAGTGCACTCAATAATAACCCCTTTTTGTTTTTCTTCCTTGTCTGCCTCTTCTGAATCAGTTGTTGATTTACAGTACAATGAGAGAGGGAGAGAGCAGAGTGCTCTGAGTGATGGCTTACTGTCGATTAGTTTCACTGAGTGGGCCAATGAAGAGGCACAACAGACGGATTTGAAAGGAGAAAAGTAAAAGTGGAATGGAGGGAGAAGGACAACAAAGGGAGAACAGAGGAGTAGGACAGGGAGGGAGAGTGAGGGAGGACGAGGGAGGAGGTGATATCTCCATTAACAGAAAGCAGCAGGCGGCAACAGGAGCCACGGTGAGGAGAAATGGATGGCAGTGTGACTGACTGGATTGAATTAGAAACTGTTCCACTCTGCAGACTTGGGCTTCATGTGAAGATCAACAAACGTAAACAGTCGGCCATTTGCAGTTATTTCAACTCACTTCAAATGCAACAATCTCATAAACATCAAAAAACTTTCAAATGGAAATTCCACGCTCCTGACTGGCTGGAACGAGTTATTCCTCCATCTGTTCATGACTAGCTTTGCATCTCCCTATTCAGCCACTTTTTTCCTTCTTTTTTTTTACACTTTTAATGCAAATCAAAATCGCGTGGTAGCCGAGAACAAATATCCACACAGTCCACACCGAATTGAATGTTGTGGACAAGTTACATTCCCCGCCATAAAGATGTGCATGTACGTGACAGCAGCACAAATCGGAATTACCAGCTTATCGCATTAAAAGAAAGTGAATGATTACAGGGAAATGTGAATATCATTTAAATCAGTTAACTGCTGCCAGGTTCAAGTTTGACTCAGGGGAATGATTTGTAATCCATGCATGTGGTTCTGCCTTTTGAAATCATTTTCTATTGTTTTGTTCAGGCATTCATGTTGCGGAAAATGAATGGAAAAGCAGCTATGGTCTCTCACGGTGTATGCACACATGTACTATACATACAGTACATAAAGAATATGTATACGGTATGTATACAGTATTTAAAAAAAATAAACCCCTCAACAATTCAAAGCATGAGTTCATTGAGCTACAAAATTTAAATCCCTGATCAACCTGATGAGAAAGAACAGCTTTAGTGTGGATCCAACGTATGCCAATCACATGTGCTCGGTTTACAGGAGTGATAGCAAAATTGCCTCTGCTCTCCTTCCTGTTATTTATGATCAAAGCTGACACCAATGTCCCCACTGAAGAATGTGAGATTGCATGTGGCCATGTCATTGATAATGGAGGACCGTGTCTTCTTATGCCACATGGATACCATGCTGTAGGTAAAAAGGATGCAACCAAATCATGTGCAACCAGTGAGAGTCTGGAGCCTCTGGACAACAACACCCGCACCCGCCCCATGTATTGAGGCTATAGTGCTGCAGGCGGCCCCGGTTCGAATCCCGCGCCGAGCGGCCCTATCCTGTGTGTCATTCCCCCTCTCTCTGCCTCCCATTTCCTGTCTCTCTCTCTCAACTTTCTGTCCATTAAAGGCAAAAAAGCCCCAAAAATATACTTAAAGCAGAAGTAAGCGGAATGTTTGTGTTAATACAAGTCTTAAATAGTTATATCTGACGGCAATCACTTACATAGAGTGTTTGGTCCGAAACACGGGTCTGTCAGTCACTCTGCTCTGCTGTAAGCCGAGGAGAAAACTTCTTGTATACTTCCTTGTATCCTACAACCTTTATCCAATGAGGAGAGAGAACGGCATGAAGGGCTGTGTGTGCAGCCAAGGGATGCGCGTGAATGTGGTGACGTAGGGACGAGGACCAATAGATCCATGACGAGGGCGGGGGCTGCTAACTAACGAAGTTAGCCAAAACGACCGGATCGCATACTTCTGCTTTAAATAATAATAATGTGTGATCTTTAATGAGACATGAAACATGTTTCCATGAACAACAGTGATTGGGACATGACCATTTTAATTTAATTGCTGCCTCCCACCTAAAATGATCTAAAGTTTTCTATTGAACTTTCATGGATTATTTAGTTTCCACTGATCTCTGAACACCGTGTGTCGTTCTTATCAGTCACAGCAGGTACATAGAGCTTTGGCCAGATCCCAAGCTAACACACCAACTATCAGTCATTACCGTTTCTATTCTGCCATGTCATCGCACAGATCACCAAAGAGAGGACAAGTCTCCACACTGGGTGAGGGACACATTAACCCGGTCATTAAGCTTGTAGTCTGACAGACATATGTTTGGTTGCTGTTCCTCTTATCCTCTATGTCACTGACACACATCTCAGCTGTACCAGCTGGGAGTTGGACTGTCTCTATACTCTTCTTACCGTCTGGCTCAGATCTTCAGACTGTCACTGTCTCCCATGGTAAATCTGTCATCTATACCCCCACATCCCACCTCCACCATCTCTCTCTCTCTCTCTCTCTATCTGTCAGTGGTATTAGGTAACAGGTGTTAACTGTCAGGTCTGACAAGTTGGTGGGACATTTCCCAAGTTCCCTGTGAAGACACAGTCATAAAGGGGAAGAGTTATGAGACACACATTTTGTATGATTATCAGTGATTGTATGCCTACTGACACAAAACACAAAACACAAACGTGGTGATGTACTGTAGGTTAACACGTGATGATTAAGAGATGTGAAAGTGTGCATTGCTGGCCTGGTGCTGATAATGAGGTGAAAAACTAATTTCTCATGAATTAGCACTCTGATCAGTAAAATTCAGAACACTCAAAGTCCCTCTCCATACATATTTTAAACTCATATTTTGTTTAACGTGAATTGTACAGCATTATCATAATGATTTGCATATTGTTTGTTAGCTTGCACCTGGCAGTGGCTGACATAATGTTCAGTCGTTGTGCTAATGCAAACTCTTGCTCTCTGTATTTACATGGTTCTGGGTTCATTCCCATCAATCCCTGGCTGTCTGAAGCCATTATTAGGAGACTGTTACTGGTTTACTGCAGTTCTGAGGTGATAATATGCAGTCATGGTACAGTACAGTGGCATGAAAACATTTGTGCAGCCCTGGTTAAAATGTCTGTTAATGTGAACAGTTAAGCAAGTGAAAGATGAAATGATCTCCAAAAGGCATAAAGTTAGAGATGGCATACTCCCTTTACATTTTAAACTATGTATTATTTTTTATTTTCATATTTTACATTTTCAAAATGACAAAAAAGGAAAAGGGCCAGCAGCAAAGGTTTGGCCACCCTGCATAGTTAGTACCTAGCTGCAGGGTTTCCCTTTTTCACTCTAAAATTATAGAAAACAAAAATAATACACTACAATTGCTTAATTAAAATATTGCAAAAGATTGTTTCATGTTTAACCTTATGCCTTTTTGAGTTCATTTAATCTTCCACTGCTTAACTGTTCACATTAACAGAAGTTTTGACCAGGGGTGCCCTCAGGTTTGCATACCACTGTATTTTGCTGCATGTGCTGTCTTGTATTATATATTTTTTAAAACTCATAAGGATATGTTAACAAGGCTAAAAACTTGATTTTCATTGCAGAGGGCCATTAAACAGTTGATTAAAAATACAACATAGTCAGGACAAAGTCGACTTAAAGTGAAATTCCGGCGTAAGTGTAAACCATGGTCAAACACACCGTAACACCGAGTTAGACCCCCCCTCGAGAGATCAATTTGCCCGACCGCTACATTCACGAGATCCACCAACTTCAGCAAATACCGCAATATCGCCACACACGGCGCTGTCCGGATCCACTGTCTGACCGCAACCAAAACGCCACCATTTGCCCAAAATAATGCTCAGAACTGCACCAAATGTCATCAATAGTACACACAGGGTCCCAGCACGTAGTACGAGTTGTCAAACATCTGCTAGCTTTGCCTGTTTTCTTTAGCAAGGAGATGCAACTCAACTCACCTACTTCTCCTCCGGGAGCCGCTCGTTGGTGAGGAAGCCCTGACGAGTCGATCACCGAGTGCACCGGAGTTCCGC
The DNA here is from genome assembly GCF_045865225.1 of Trachurus japonicus. NCBI lineage: Eukaryota > Metazoa > Chordata > Actinopteri > Carangiformes > Carangidae > Trachurus > Trachurus japonicus. The sequence goes on along the minus strand of NC_140923.1, from coordinate 37,345,509 downwards.
AGCTCTTAAAAATGCTCATTTGCGCCTATATCGTGGCCAGCACTCGATAATAATAGTTATAAAGTGATATGCAAGATTAAAAAAAAAAAAACTCTGATTGTATTTCCATGAGGTAATTGTTGATTGAGCTGCGGAACTCCGGTGCACTCGGTGATCGACTCGTCAGGGCTTCCTCACCAACGAGCGGCTCCCGGAGGAGAAGTAGGTGAGTTGAGTTGCATCTCCTTGCTAAAGAAAACAGGCAAAGCTAGCAGATGTTTGACAACTCATACTACGTGCTGGGACCCTGTGTGTACTATTGATGACATTTGGAGCAGTTCTGAGCATTATTTTGGGCAAATGGTGGCGTTTTGGTTGCGGTCAGACAGTGGATCCGGACAGCGCCGTGTGTGGCGATATTGCGGTATTTGCTGAAGTTGGTGGATCTCGTGAATGTAGCGGTCGGGCAAATTGATCTCTCGAGGGGGGGTCTAACTCGGTGTTACGGTGTGTTTGACCATGGTTTACACTTACGCCGGAATTTCACTTTAAGGCTTGTACTTTTGAAAGTAAAAAAAAAAAGCACAAAAAGTACCCCAATACCGTCAGTCCACGGGAGGAATAATGGGCTGAAAAGAGAAGGAAGTCTGTTATATCTGTCCGAGCTGCAAGATGTCTGATTCAATTACGGCCCAAAATCAGTTCCAATAGCTGTCTAACAAGAGGGGAGCAGGAGATTACTTCCACTGTGGTGTCCTCAGCAAAGCTCATAGCCGAGCACAGTGACAACATCACAAGGTCTAAAAGTGCCTGGCCGTTCCCTTTGTAAAGAGGAAGTCTTGAAATTACATCATTTAATTTCAGAAACTGCTGTGTAAATATGGATGTTTCTTCAGAGGTGCTTACTGTGCTCAAACATGACTCTAGCAAATGCACTGTTGTATCACCATTAAATATGCTGTCACAGCTCATGTGGGTGCTATTATTTCTATGTTAAAAACTGCCACCCACAAAGCACCCATAACAACGGGCCTAATTATGGTCACAGCTAACAAGTTCCTCGAATGAGAACAGCACTGAGAAATCACTTGTCCAATTATTAGCCATTTCCGTGGCACCTATAGTTTATATATCCTGAGAAGTCTTAATTCATTTGTTGGGTAAAAATGTGTGAAGGAATACATTCAAACTGCAAATAGAGGCTTAAATAACCTTAAATGTATAGATATAATATATGGCAGGAAAATAGTTGCAAATCCATGTATGGTACCGTGGATAAAGACTGAGAAATCACCCCAGGGAGGTTAAAGTTGCTGGCAGAGGCATTTTTAAAGCGAGAGAAAAGCTTTAGTCATGGCTGAAGGGGCCTATAAGCCCCTCTAGAAAAGTACGAGCATGAAAAACAGTTACATTCCACAGAGGACTCATTTAGTGCACGCAAATGTGTATGCAAACACACCAACACACAGTCACCCAACAACACTGACAGAATTATTAAGTACTGCACCACTGGGAATGAGGATTTAAAGCTTTTAAGTACCGTTTTAGTACTTTTTCTCAGCAGCCGTCTGGTCACAATGTTGTGCACAGCAGTACGTGTCTTACTTGAATACCAGGGCTCAAAAGAAACCATGTGAAACCTTCCCACCATCGGATTCTCAGAGATGAAGGTGGCACCGAAAGAGGAGACTGTCCTACAGCGAGGTTATCAGCACAAGCAGTTTGTTACCACCCATGGTCACATTTTGGTGTCTACAATTGACAGTCGGACAAAATCCACTTTGGGTGAAGGTTGGGAATGGATGGATGAGTCGGCAGTGTGAAGGAACAGTGCAAAACCATTTGTCAGCATTGATTCTTTATTCATTGATCTGTTCCAACCTTAAGCAAGTGTTTATTACTGTAATCATGACGACAAAGGTCTACGAACAATAAAGTATTTATTTCCACCCAAACCAGCGTCATGTTACAGCTTTAACAACTAAAGTTGTATCTGCCATCTACAGGTTGTAACTCTGGACAAACAACCTGCGTGGTTGTTTTGGTTGGAGGACTTGTTGAGAACACATACAGATACACCTGCAGTAGTCAGTCAGGAGGGTGGAAGGTGGATTTCACTTCACTTCAACAACCTTTATGTGGAAAGATGAAGACCTATCATAACAACAACAACATCAGGCTGCAGTTCACCATTAACATTAACAAAACATATTACCCATTATCTGGGGAAAGAGTAATGAACCAATAAATTAATAAATGGAAAACATCTTATCCTCATGTGTGAGATTCATGTCTTAGCCCTTATCGGATGAATCGTGATGGAAATCAGTGTTAGAAACAAAATCTTCATAGTACAATTTTTAAAAAGTCATTCACCTCCAGGATGAATGAGTATGCTTCAGAGAGCTGAGATCCTGACATTCCCCTCAATTTACACAAAGTGAAATTCAATTTAAAATCCTGAGTTTATATTGAAAGCAAGTGTTTGTGTCACCTGCTGACTGACTCATGTTGCTTTGTTTGCTATTACTTGACAAATAATCTTCCGATAGACTTCCCCCTCACTGCCTGATGGCCTTGAGGTGTGTCCTGACTGAAAATGAAGTGAATTTCTGGAGGCAGCGTGCCTGGTTATATAGTCGATGCAAAGATGTGAGTAAGTGCAACTTCACCATGTGCAGTGACAAATAGGTAAAGATTAATCTAAGGTTTTATAACACTTACAGTGGGTATGTTGCTAGCTGGCTTAACACAAACATGAGCAGAGTTGATACTTGATATCTGGCTCTACAGGGAGAATAAACAAGGATTTAATCAAATCAAGTCACTTTCATGAAAATAACATGAGTCTAATGTCAGTGTTAAAGGGATAGTTCAACATTTTGGCAAATTGGCCCATTGCCATAATTGCTATAGTCATAGCAGTAGGTTCGTTACCTTTAATTGTAGGTGTAAGCTATTTTTAGTACAGCGGAGCGCAGCAGCTGGCTGCTCAGAGCTACGCTATGGAGGCTAACGGAATTTCTTGGTTTCCCTCATTAAACTCATCAAATTCAACATCCCAAAACTCCACAGCGCTTTTGTAGACAAGTTGTGACCTGCACAACCACCACGCTATGAGATAATGACGGAACGATACGAAATGGAGCCGTTTTCGAGGTAAATTCATACAAAACCGCTGATGCGCGTTGCGTTCAGGGACAGTTTTTCAGCAAGCAGTCTCCGTATTTACCCTGTATTTACCTCGAAAACGGCTCCGTTTCGTATCGTTCCGTCATTATCTCATAGCGTGGTGGTTGTGCAGGTCACAACTTGTCTACAAAAGCGCTGTGGAGTTTTGGGATGTTGAATTTGATGAGTTTAATGAGGGAAACCAAGAAATTCCCTTAGCTTCCATAGCGTAGCTCTGAGCAGCCAGCTGCTGCGCTCCGCCGTACTGAAAATAGCTTACACCTACAATTAAAGGTAATGAACCTACTGCTATGACTATAGCGATTATGGCAATGGGCCAATTTGCCAAAATGTTGAACTATCCCTTTAAGTGTTTCTGGATTTTTTTTAAATTTTTTTTTTAGGTAAGACACACTGAAACCATCCCTGTTTTAAACCGCTGGATTATTAGAAAAGACCAGAGGTATTATCACCCAACAGCTCAGCATCATCCAGGATCATTCAGTTGCAATGCACAGAAACAGCACAGCATATGCAGTTCGAACCACTGGCATGTAACTTAATAAATTGCATTTACTTCCTCATAATTGGAAAAAAAAAATCACATGCAAGTGGATACACTCACATTTTCTCGGCTCTCCTGGCATCACTGAATAAGGAGAGTGTGGATGAGAATTTGATCTGACATTCATGGGGGCTGGAGTTGGTGTTGGTTGGTGTCTGCATTATACATGTACAAAACATGGTTGTTTGGTAGGCAAGCAAATGTCTCTGTAGACAGTGTAGAGACGTTTAATCATATCCCCTATATTCTAATAATGAGTAAGCAAAACAGGCCAGCTCTAAATGTTTTGTCCTCACCCCAGGACCACCTGTTTCTTAAATGGCCCATTTCACCACAGTGTGAAAATAAGCACAGTTGATGGCCATTAGAAGCCATTACTGCTGGAATGAGGCTATTATTATTATTGGGAAACTATTTTCTCAATCTGTTAATAAATAAAAATGTTTCCATCTCGCGCTGCCTCCCTGTATCTATCCATCTCTGTCTCTTTTATACCTGTTCAGTGTATGCCTCCAGAATCACAAACACACACACACACACACACACACACAGCCGGAGGCTATATCCAAACCACCATGGTAGAGAGGACCAGGGGTGATGGACTATTGACTGATGGAGTTCAAGCAGTCCATGTAACTCCTGGTGGTTAGCCAGTCATTTCAGCAACGGCCTTGGGCAACCTGCTACTGCTCACTGTGTCTGTTTGCGCCTGTGTGCACAAGGATTTGTGTGTTTGTGTTTTTGTTTCCCGCTGCAGACTGATGGAAAACCCAGAAGCCTTTGAGAGTGACTGGGAGGACGTCTGACAGGTGAAGATAAGATGGACCAACAGCCAACAGCGTGGAGGCGGTGGGTTTCATAAGCACAACATGGCAGGGAGCACACATTGTCTACTCTGCATAAAAGTTGTCTAGGTTTGGGATTTAAAACGGATAGGGTGCTGCATTTGTGTATGTGGTGGTGGTTGCCAAAGCACCCAGGATGTTGAGGTGTGTATGGGTTAAAGAAGTGTTTTAGTGAGTGAAAAGCAGCATAAAAATCTAAATGAGTGCAATGAGACAGAAAGATGGGGGAATACTTAGGGAATGAGAGGTGGAGCAGTAGATGAATCACCAGCACCTCAGGACAGCAGGGCGGGAGAGAAGTTAAAGGTATCCCCTGTGTTTTTAGATTTAATGCTGAAGTGGTTCAACTAAATTCCAGTGCACAAAAAGACATTATAGTGACATAACCAGACAAATCCAATGTCCTGAAACTGCAACTGATCCAGTTATTATACTTTATCAAGTGGCCACATGCAGGGGGAGAAGAAAGCAGGATCATAAAAAGGCTCGGCAACCTAGCCTTAAGCCGCAAGTGTCATGGCAGTGAGAGACTTTCATCTTTTTACACTATCTTAAGTGGACTGATAAATTTAATCCATACTACCTGGCGCTCCTGACTCTACCACGTCTCCCTTTACCTGCAAGCACCACAGATAAGAGTAGGCTACACACCATTAGGGCTTCCCTGCAGTGGAGGGACACACACACACACACACACGCACACGTACACACACACGCACACGTACACGCACACACACACAAACACAAACAGAGAGCAGAGGAAAAATCCTGACAGACTGGTGCATGCACTGTGCTTTGTCAGTGGTAAAAGAGCACACTGTGTAATGCGAAATGTCCGTCTGTGTGACATTTTTCATGAACTCTCTTGGGACATTTGGTCTTTGATGTTTAGATAGCATCAATCAGCCACCAAAGTGATCAAAGCAAATCCTGTAACGCCAAACACTTGAGTATTTAAATGATCATATTAGGTCTGCAACTAATATTTATTTTCATTATCGATTAATCGATAATGAAAATAGTTAGTTGTTTGGTGAATAAAATGTTGAAAAATGTCAGTGTTTCACAAACCATAAGATGGCATCTTCAAATGTCTTGTTTTCTCCACAAACTCAACTACTACTCAGTTTATTATCATGAAGGAACAAAGAAACCAGAAATCAGAGAATTTGGACTTATTTTCCTTTAAAAAAAAACACGACACGATTATTCGATTAATAGTTGACGATTAATTTAATAATTGATTATTGAGCGATTATTCAATTAATTGTTGCAGCTCTATATTATATTCTGTATGTGGAAGCACTGTGAAAGAAGGTAACAGTTGTCGCATGCTTCATCTCTGGTAGTCTTAGCCTCCCTGGGGCAGAACCCTACATGCACGTCGTTGGATCCCACAAATCGCTCTACACCAGAAAAAAAAAGGCCTTCATAGATACTGAACATGTTGTTTCTGTGCATGCACTTCTTTTGACACAAGGTTTTCATGTAAAGTCACATCCACTGAGGCAGCTCAGTAGTCACGCTCCAGGACTTCAAGGCTGTGTCTTACAAAACAAGTGTTCCTGGCTGATTGAGGAGTTGTTCTTCTCATATAACAAAAAGGTACTTACTACTCAGTCGGCTTCTCTGTGATACAGAATAATCAGCAGTTTGATTTATGGCTGTTTCACAATATCCAATCTAACTGTCACAAGGTGAGGATCAGATGGAGACCCTCTTCTTCCATGCTGCAGAGTTTGAATGAACCTCAACCTGCAAATAGGTCTTAAACGTTCATAACAGCCCCTCATGTTGGAGCAGGGGAGTTCATTTTGACCTTGGAAACAACAGCTCTGACAAAAAGGTCTTAACTGATGGTTCACTTACTGATTTTGTGACTGAGATGTGCTGAAGAAGAGCTGGACATTAACCTTTCACTCCCAGTGTTTGTGAGTCTTTATTTAAATCTTGTAAAATCCTACAGATGCACTGACCTGGTGTGTGACGGTGTCTGTGAGAGACGGAGAGACGGAGAGAGGCAGGGATGCTGGGTCGTGGATGAGCCAGCTAAGATCTATGTGCTGTCAGTAACACTAATCAGGCTTTGCCCAGCAGCTTTCATCTCTGGAGCAGCACCAAGAAGCGGGCACTGACCAGCAGCTGGCCAGCCAACAAACCGCAGGCTGCCATGGCTACAGCACCGCTTCAACTGCCCAGCGATAACAATGGGGGAGGCAGATTCCTCTAAAGGAATGCCATGTCGTATTGAGTAGTGTAACAGCCTCCAACTTTTGTCGCTATCTTAACGATGCTTTTCTCAATTTGAAAACTATGTGTCTGCTTGAAAAAGCTTCTCGCCTCGCCTGGTTGTCGCCAAGCTGCTTGGCGGAAATAATTGTTAAAAAGACAAAAGAGAGAATGAGCACATAGAGGCTAGAGCACACGAAGAGATTGTGTGAGAGCGAACCATATATTTTCACCAACAACATAATGAATAGAGTAGGAGACAACATCGTGACAGAACACCTTGTAAGCTACGTGGAAAATATATGCACCGACTGACTTCAAGGGTAAAAACTCAAGAAAACGCAGTCATCAGTTCTTCAGCAATGCCAAGCTAATGGCATCTGAATCCTTTTTTATTGTTGCTTGGCTGTTGTTGCTATTTCCAAAACCTCTTCCTCTCCCTGCCAGCCTTGTGTTCACTTTCAATCCTCTGCAGTTTGCATCTGACTTTGTCAAAGTTGTCTGCATTACATTTGAAAGAGTATGTCATTGGAATAAAAAGGCATGAGGGAGGAGGAGAGGGGGCCAAAGTAATCAAGGGAGCTGAAAAGCGTGAAAGTACCATTACTCATAATGCCATATACACATAGGAAAGATAAATGACTGCAATCCAATGGCAGCCCTCTAATACTGGATCCAGTTAGGCGGAAAGGAAGAGAAAAACCGTCCCTTTGCTTACCATCCTGCCATTGTTTCAAAGAATTGTCACACACGCTGGGAGCTCATATGAAAACGCGTGTCCTTAAAGCAGCGTGAAACAAAAGGACCGCGAGACGCCGACAACAGAAATCCGAGGCTCTGTAAACCAAGGTCAGGCTTCATTCATTCATTCATTCAATCCTTTATTTAAACTCGGAGATATATTGAGGAGTAACCTCATTTACAATATAGCCGAGATGAAACATAAAACACACAAGGACAGAAGACAAGACATTTGAAACATACAAAAACATAACAGAATATCAGAATATAAATAAATTGAAACATAGTTAAAAGCACGAGCAGTTAGAGGTAAAATAAGATGTAGTTATGGCTTTAAATTGTCCCATTGATAAAAGTGAGGTAAGTTTCAAATGATTCTGCAGAGTGTTCCAGGTTGTAGGTGCACAGTAAGAAAAGCTGGTCTTTCCAAGTTCGGTGTTAACTGAGGGAACCTGCAGTGTGAGCCAGTCCTTTGAGCGTGTGCGATAGAGACCTGTATTGAAAGATACTAGTGAGTTAATATAGGATGGTAAGAGACCAGTAAGAGCTTTAAAAATAAATAAAATCCAGTGTCGATCACGCCTGTTGGATAGTGAGGGCCATCCAACTTTGGAATACAGGTCACAGTGATGAGTATTGTAGCTGTCGCCAGTAATGAACCTCAGGGCTGAGTGATAAACGCTGTCAAGTGGATTTAAAGTTGTAGCTGATGCATGCCTGTATATGATGTCTCCATAATCTAAAACTGACATAAAAGTTGCTTCAATAAGTTTCTTCCTGCAGTGAAAAGGAAATGATGATTTGTTTCTGTAAAAAAAGCCTATTTTTTGTCTTAATTTAATGACCAGATTAGATACATGATGTTTGAAGGTGATTTTGTCGTCGATCCAAAGTCCAAGATATTTATATTCAGAAACTCTTTCAATAGCTGTACCATTAATTGTGGAGATGATTTGCATATTGTAAGTGATATTTTTTGATTTAGTGAAGAGCATAAATTTTGTTTTACCTGCATTAAGAACCAGTTTGTGATTATTGAGAGCAACTTGTAAGTCAGTGAAACAGTGCTGAAGAGCTTGAATAGCAGAGTGTACAGAGTCAGAAATGCAATACAAAATAGTGTCATCCGCGTAAAGATGAATGTTACAGTCAGTTACAGTAGTTACAATGTCATTGATATACAGTGAAAATAAAACAGGGCCAAGGATTGAACCTTGGGGTACACCTTTTGTGATATTTAAAAAGTTTGATTTGACATTACCGAAGGTCACACATTGCTGTCTGTCTGTGAGGTAACTTTGGAACCATTTAAAAGTAATGCTATCAAGTCCGATATTGAGAAGTTTGGTTAAGAGTAGTTCGTGGTCAACTGTATCGAAGGCTTTTGAAAGATCGATAAAGAGAGCAGCACAGTGTTTCTTTTTATCTAGAGCTAGGATGACATTGTTTAGAACAAGCGTTGCAGCGGTGGTGGTACTATGCTTTTCTCGGAAGCCAGATTGGTGAGTGCTCAGGATAGAGTGCTCTGAGAGAAATGTTTTAAGTTGATTATTTACCAATGACTCCAGTATTTTTGCCAGGCAGGATAATTTGGATATGGGCCTATAGTTATTAAGGTCGGCTGTTCCACCGCCTTTATGTAGGGGAGTTACTGAGGCAGATTTCCAAACTTTAGGAACAGTACCAGAGATAATAGAGAGGTGAAAAATATGTGTTATGTAATTTGCTATAAGTGGGGCAGCTAGTTTTAGGAAGTATAGATCAAGTTTGTCCTCGCCAACTGATTTCTTAGTGTCTATAGTTTGTAATGAATTGGTCACTTCATCAGAAGAGAACAGCTGTAAAGTGAAACGAGGCCTTGGTAACGTGATGATATCAGGATCACTGGCAGAGATAGGGGGGCCTGTATAAGTATGGTCAAATAGATTACCAGCGGATGCAAAATGCTGATTGAAGGCAGTACATATTTCTGTGTCATCTGAGAGTGAGCGTCCATCAGGTGTAATGACAGTAGAGAGAGAAGGAGAAGATTTACGGTTAACAGAATTTATAGCCCTCCAGAATTTTGCTGGGTTTGAATAGGCTTTAGGAATCAATTTTAAATAATAATCAGACTTGGCCTTTCTTAATGCAGTGGTAAATTTATTTCTAAGTTGCCTAAATGCAAGCCAGTGACCTGGGTCCCCAGTACGCCTAGCAAGTATCCAGGCTTTATTTCTTTTTTTAAGTAAAGAAGATATTTCCGCCGAAAACCAGGGACTAGATCTATTCTGAATTCGATATTTTTTAAAAGGGGCATGTTTATCAACTGTAGAATTAAAAGACGTACAAAAATAATCAAGGGCAAGATCCACATTAGGGATTTTAACAGTGTCATGAATATCACTATTCATCAGATCCCTTAGGAAGGCTTGCTCATTGAAATGTTTCAGGTTCCGTTTGGACACCAGGCGTGGACCTAATTTTGTCAATTTGGTTGTTCTAATGCAGGCTATTGGGCAATGGTCACTAAAACCAAGTTCAAATACTCCAGAGTGAGAAATTTTCTCTCTTCGGTTTGTTAAAATCAAGTCAATCAGAGATGACTTTGAGGGATCTTTTAAATTTGGTCTGGTAGGATCAGTGATTACTTGAGAGAGATTAATATTCGCACATACCTCTTTTAAATGATCAGAGGTGGAGTTTAACCAGTTTAAGTTAAGATCACCCAAAACTATCAACTCTGAATTTATATATGGAGCTAACAGGTCAGCTAGTTTGTCAACAGCTGAGGCAGAAGCAGATGGAGGTCTGTATACGCCAACGACGGTAATGACAGTGTTTTTTGCAACACAAACTTTTAGAGCTAAAAACTCAAAACACTTATCTACTGTGACAGCATTAAGAACAGTACAATTGAAACAAGTTTTAGCATAAATAACCACACCTCCCCCTCTTGAGTTTCTGTCAATTCTAAAAAGGTTGAAATCATTCAAGGCTATCTCAGAGTCATTCACAGCACATCTCATCCAAGTTTCAGATAAAACCACAATATCAGGATCTGTCTGTGTCACCAGAACTTTCAGGTGATCCAGTTTATCTTGCTGAGTGATACTCCTGATATTTAAGTGAATAAGACCTAAACCTTTCCTGTTTTTAAACTCTGTTGGGTCAAGTTTAGGGTGTATATCAAGCAAATCATGGTAACCTGTTTGAGTGAGTGCCGGTTGTGTTGGTACCTGGAGTGGATGATAGGGGGCGCTGTCGTAAAGCGTGACGACTTCAGGTGGAGCAGTAGAGGAGCAGGTGAATGACGTAGGCGGAACAGCCTGAGCGGGTGTGTGTTGTGTAAACAGTCACGCACGTGAAGGGGGCTGGGGAGAGAAAGCCTTACAGGACTGCAGAGTGAGATAAATATTTTGAGACAGGAGGCGGGATCCTGCTTGATTTAGGTGGAGTCGATCTTGTTTGAAAAAGTCCGGTCTGTTGAGAAAGGCGGCGAAGTTGTCAGCATAAGGAATGCCGGCCCTGTTACAGTAATCCTTGAGCCATACATGGAGCTGCCAGAGTCGGCTGAACTTGACTTCGCCAAAGGTGGGAGGGGGAAGAGGACCAGAGATGACACATTGACTTTTTGACTGTAAGATCGTGTCGATGAGACGGATGCAGTCATTTCTAAGCTTTGTTGACTGCTGGAATTTAAGGTCATTTATTGCTCCAACATGAGCTACAACGGCGCAAGCAGAGGGGAATCTCTGCAACAGCTGGGGGATGACGTCAGTAACATGATTGGTTTCGGCGCCTGGGTGACAAGAGGTGACACATCTATTGATTCGGACATCACGAACCATAGATGAACCAACTACTAGGACGTCGGTCGGCGACTTCGACCCACGAAGACCAACAGACATCTGGAGTTTGCTTCACATTACACACTCGCGTTCACAGGGTTGTCACTGTCAAGATGAAGCTATCAGCCCCAATACAAGCAAGGCAAAGCCAACAGAGTGAAAACAAATCCTGTTTGTGTAAAAAAAAAAAAAAAATGATGCTGAACCTGCAGCAGACAAGACGCAGTCCCCTTCCCCAACAACAGTTGTGGCTTTACAGGTGCCAGTTATCTCTGCCTCTGGCTACATGTGTATCTAAGGCTAGGAAACGCATCGGGATGGGAAACGTGCTGGGAGAAGCTGACCAACTGAGAGAGAGGAGTCAAGGCATAACAATAACACTTCACTGCCTCAAGGCCTCTTCTTCCCACAGAAAACTACATATTGTAGAAATATGATATCAGAGAGTGAAAAACAGCATATTCTGACAGCTCTGTCAAAAATATGTCTGGTCTGTCTGCTCAAAAACATTGCCAAAACAACACAGTAGATATAAAACACTGGGAGTTATACACAGCTTTATTTCAGCATCCTAGAAAACTATAGCTGGTGTCCTGGACCCATCACAGCAGCTAGAACTAGATCATGAGGCTGCTCCAAACAGCTCGCACAGGATGACGCTGTTTGTTTAACAGACATGAAAACATCCCCAGTGGTTGGTGTGATTTGAAAGATCTGCACTATCCGTGGAAATTTTAAACTTTTTCCATTTTCTGTAAACATACTATTCCTTAGAAGCACTGAAGCAGACTAACTAACTAACAATACGCAAAACTCTCTTTGTCATGCATGGCTCATCTAACACTGGTTATCGGCAGCTCCTCTCGACATGGATACGTGACACATTCGCCCACCTCCCAGTGTGATTTCACTTTCCTGGTGTTTTTTAGAGGTTGTTGTTTAGCTGCTCGGTAAAGCTGTGGGAGCTAGGGAGAGAGGTAACAACTGTCAACAGCAAGACACTTTGACGAACAAAAGAGAGAGAGAGACTAAAAGTAAAAGGAAGATACTGTACAGATAAAGAATGGAAGGAACAGAAACAGGGAGAAATAAGAAGAGTTAATTAGGGAGACTCCACTTGGAGGAACCATAGGGTTCACATAATAAGGATTGAGAGGCTGAATAACACTCAGCTGAACTAATGCCATATACTGAAAACAGCCTGCAGTAACAGTAAGAAACATTTATGCTGTGTTACATCATGTTTCCCTGTGGGCTCAACACAAAAGGTTTCCATCGTGCCACAGAAACGGCTGGTTAGAGTGAGCGAGCAAATTAAACTCTGGTCATGAAATTCTTTGGGTGGCTTCAAAGCTCAAAGATTTCTACCTGAACATGTATGGATTGTATGAGAATGATTTAAAAGTACCGGTATTTTGAAAAAATATGTGCCAGCAGGGATGTAGGTCTATAAATACCTGAGGCATAATGTCTTTTGTAACATTGTTCTAAACAATATATAATTGTTTTTTCATAAACAGAAAGTATACAGTGAGTCACTAAGCTAGGTTCCTTGGGAAAAAAGAGAATAAAACCAAAATGACATTACATAAAAATTAGGCTCATATAATTTGTCAATTTGTGGACAGTGCAGGCATCCCATGTGGGTGAGGTTTTAGCCCTTTTGGGTTTCATACCTCCCCTTTGCACATCCCAGTCATGTTGATTGTTCATGTTGTTTTTTTATATGATATTGTTTGTGCTAAATTAATAAATAAATAAAAAATCCATGATTTTGTAAGGCTCATGGACAGACAGACACACACACACACACACACACACACACACACACACAATATATATATATATATATATATATATATATATATATATATATAGACAAAAGACGAGTCTGAAGACCAAGGTGACAAATTTGGGTGTTTTTCTTTTGACAAAGAGAGAGGGAGACGTGGGCGCAAATAACCAATTCAGTGCAGCAAAACACTGCAGCAGCCTCGTGATGGAAACTGTGACAACAAAATACGATGTTGGGAGAATGCGAAGATTAAATAAAAATGTTTTTTATCTAGTTTTGCTGCCACATTTCTGGCAACACTAAGAGATAATCTCCATTTCAGTCTACTCTGCTATTCCCTCGATGAATCGATGAACCCATATGCTTTAAGTGTTTGTTGAAAGTCTTAAGCTGGCATGTCAGATTCACCTGTTAGAAAGTGTACAACCAAGATTCCTTTTGTTCAAGATGCTGCCAAACCAGTGAGTTGCAGGAGACCTACAGTATGTCCTTTGTTTTTTTATTATAATCATATATTTGTTCATATTAATTGATTATTTCATTCCGTCAGTGTATACGAATTTATGAGTTTTTGTCATCTGAAAGTTTGTTTCTAAACTATGAAGAAATTCCTTTTAGATGCACTAAATATGTTTTTAGTTCTTTTCTTTTCATATTCTACTTTATTTGAATTGTGATTATTCACTTTCTCCCCTAGCTCAGACCAATACTTGATGATGTATGCTTAGTTGAGCATTGTTTACATTGTTGTAAATTCAGAAAATAAAATAAAATCTGATTATTAAAAATATATATATATGTTTTTAGTTTCTTTGTTATTTTTGCACCATGCACGGTATTAACTTTTTGTTTGTTATACAGAATCCATCCTTTCACCCATCCATGGCTCTATGGTCCACTCATGAAGGCTGAAGAGCAGCTAGCTCTTTACAGTGGTAAAACACCAAATACTATATCATTCAAAACTTGGATCCGTAACATGACCACAAAAACGCACACATGTATGGTTGTCAACAAAAACAAAGAAGAAGGTTTAACTAATTTACTCTCAATTCTCTGATCAGCAAGCCTATTTTAAAGACAGACGTTTGTACCTACAGTAACTGTACATGAAACACAACTAAAAAACATATACACACTGCGTTTGTACTACAAGCTCCGTTACATCAAAAGGTAGGACAATGTTAACATCAAGCACATACACACATGCAACCTCCACTGGTTTACAATCCTCATATACAACCTTTAGTGAGAACCATGTTTTCCACCTCTGACATAGAAACAGTCATGCTTTCCCACCACAATGTTTTCACAGGTGAGGACATAATGTTTCCCTGAGAGAAAAAAACATTAAGAACAGACACACAAAGCTGAGAAACCTGCCTGCACCTATAGTTGTGTTCCAGCCAGCCAATTACATTACAGCCAGATAAAGCACATTGATTCATCAGCGGCAAGACCTTGACTTTTACCACAAAAGGAGCTCAAAGAAGTTCTCCTTGATAAGATAAGAGACAGGCATTCAAAGGTCGAATTACATATTTTATTTCATTGATCTTTCATGACCTTATTTCAAGTCAATCAAATAGTGCTGTACTTGTGAGAATTTCTACATCTCAGCAGTAACTTACTAGTACGAAGTTGAGGAAGGATTTTGGCCAAGAGAGACATTTGAGTTTAAACATTCAGCAGGTGTGAATCTTTTTTCTTTTTGGCATTCATATTCAGTTCTGTCCACATTATGCATGTCCTCTCAGCTCTGATTTAGTCTCTGTTTACTCTGGAGAAAAATATCTGGTTGTTCGGTTCTTTAGCTTTGTTCAGCAGCTGCTAAGTCACTGGTGATCTCCAGTCTGGTATTGTGATTATTTGTTCTAATAGTATTGTAATTGTGATATGTTGTTAAGTCAAGAGTTTGCCTTGTGCATTAAATGCGCTTTATAAATAAAGTTTGATTTTATTTTATTTTGATTTAATATTTCTCTAGGCTACACCTTCCACTTTACAATTAGTGCTGTGTTAGTGTTGACATTGAAATAACTGAAGTATAAACGAGATCGGTCCTGGGCATGCAAGTTTAGTTTTTTGCAGCAGCAGGAAAGCCGGTTAAAAAAAGAAAATAAGAGCCATTTCATTTTTATTCCAACTTCACTTAACTCATTGAGTGCCAACCACGTAACTTCTCGTTTTTCGTTCCCATGCGTTGAGTGCCAAAAACGAGATTTCTCGTTTTTTGCTTTTTTTTTAAATTATGAAAATAGACACTTTAACACACCTTATGTGTAAATTTGGGGACTCTACGACGAGCAGAACTGAAATAGATGACGATCAAAAACTCATGACAGTTCATGATCTGGAAGTTTTTATCATAACTCGGCTTTTGCAAATGGAGTTCTGCATGTGGATGCAGCAGCTACTCTGCTCTCACCCGCGAGGCTCCAGCAGCTCGGAGCCGAACAGGAAGCTCTCAGCCGACAGTCCCGCCCGGTCTTCCATCTCGAGCAACACTGTGTCCTCCCCAAGGTCCTCCCGCGGTAAAATGTGATGGTCTCTCAGCCAAAGCAGGCCGCCGGCACGGACCCGTACCACAGAAGAGTTTTCTAGAAACAAACGGTTTGTGGCCATTTGAAGCATAAAGTTTCACCTTTCAAATGAGCCACAGTATGTGTTGGTGGCAATAATATAGAATGCACTGTGGCTCTACAAAAATCGTCAAAAATGGTCTAAATTGCCGGTACATTTGACTAAAACTTTGGAAAGGAGCGCAGCACTCAATGAGTTAAGATGGATCACAATTCATAGTAAGAATCCTGTCCTACCATTGTGTTATTCTGATCTGTAGAAGCTTATGTCCCTGCTAAAATTACCAATTATGTTCTTCTGACATTGGATTATCATTATTGGAAACTGACAGGTAGAGAATTTATAATTATGTTGATGTTTCAATTATTAAACTTTCAAATTATGTTATCCAGAAAAAAAAATTGACAATAACCGCCAGATATTTTGCCGACAGGCTTTGAAAATGGTTTTGTTTGGATTTACAACTACTGGAAATGGTCCAGTAGCAATTTCAATTCAATGCTTCCTCACTCTACTGTCTCCTTCACTGCTTTCTCTCTATCTCATTAAATCTGAAAAAAAAAAAAAAACTTTCCAAGATTCAATTTGGCTGTGTCCTCCAGTAAAAGGTGTTTAAGAGACTTTTAAAAAATGAGATGCCCTGCAGGTGTGAGGTGGCAGTTTCCTGATTCAATGGTGTAAAAACCATACAGAGAGATTTAAGCTGGGAAACTGTATTCTTCTATTCACAATCAGGCTTACAGAGACCACTGCTGAAAGAATTTCATTATTGATTGAAAATTGGAAATGGACATGCATTTAAAGTCAATGGACATGACCCTGATGTTCTGAACAGTAGTTACGGCCTTGGCCACAGCACAGTATGAAGCCCAATCAATAATCCAATAAGCAGAAGGACAGACGAGAAGTCAGTGACGAGTGAGCTGGTCACACAGAGGTGGTGTTTATCACCAGAGAGTGCTTTATCCAGAGGAGTTACAGCACTGAGGGGAGCAGAAGTGTTTTGAAGTCATTGTATTTCTCTTTGGCACAGCAGACTCTCAGCTCCCACTGTGGCATTAGCCAGCTCTCAGCTTGCAGCTGCTGGTCACTGACTCTCTCTCCAATCTTTCCTATCAAAATCTATTCACTTCCCATGTGCTCTGACAGCTGCCAGGAGAGAATCAGGCTTAGAGTAGAGAATGAGCAAAGGAGATGGAGAGAGCATACCCGGCTTTAAGTGGTCGATGAACAGGAAACTCTTCTTCTCCATGATACTATACCTCTTGCTTCTCTAAACTCTGATCACAAATGGCCCACCAAACTGAAATCACACCTCACCAGGTCTAGTTTGGGCTCTATTTAAAGCATCTTACCTTTTTTCCAGTTTTCATCAGCATACTGTGTTGAAAGTACAACTCTGTACAAAAGGTTCTCACAAATACATTACAATGCAGATCAATTAATTCAGTGATTCCATATCAAAACCATGATTTGAAAGAATGCACTTTTCACAACGTTAAAGTGAAAACTTTAAGCCAGCAGACAACTGATTTGTTGGTCGTGTGTAAATGTATTTAGTTTCAGCTAATTAAAAATAAATTATGAATGTTAACCACTCTCTTCAGTCAGTACATTACGTCAGTTGGTTTTGCAGTAGAAGACACTCGACTCAAACTTCAAACTACAAAGACATTCGACTCAGTCTTTTTGTCTTCGCTGTTCCAGAGAATGACAAGTTTTTCAGACGATTCCTCGTTTCACACAGGGAGCCACTCAGACACCTGAATCTCCCAGTTTAACACAATTTATAGTTCTAGTCTTTTTACCATAAAAGCTCAGACAGAATGAGTTCCAGCAAAGCTCTCAACATCTCACTTCACACAGCCAGGCTGATGTTAGTTTGTGAGTTTAGCTGCAGTAGCACCAGTATTGAATGCTGTTATTTTATGACAGCTACTTATTTTATTTCATACTGTAATTAACCTTCTAATGTGATAAAGAAAAAACAAATCGAAGACCAAAATTACATGACGCCCTGGCCATGATTATGTTTGATAATTATGTATTAAATTAAATTAATTTAATTTAATCATTTACTACAATAATAATGGTTATATATAGGAACTTAATTAATTTGACAGGTTAAAATTAAGTGAGTTAAGTTGACATTTCTAACCCTCTACACAACAACTACATTTTAATTAATTTTAATTGTCAAACAATTTAAGGTTCTCACCTTGACAGCTATTTCGTCTTCCAGCCTCAGAAGCCACTGAAGGACGATGCTCCATGAAAATTTTATACAGTACCAATTAAATGCATAGTGTGGCACAGTAAGGTGGCTATGTCTGCACAATATGCTGCAAAGAAGAGGTAAAATATAATAGATGCAGATTGTTGTCTCTCTGCACTACACATTCCTGGCACTTTAACCGGCTACGACTGCATGGGAACTGGAAAAGGAACAATGACGCGACTCAAAACAAAATCATTCAGCTGGCATTCACGCTGCTGCTACATTTGCAACTTTTTAGAGTTCGGCTCGGCCTGCTGCTTCATTCTGCGCTCCTGACACAGCATCGCGGTGGTTGTAAGGTAGTCATGAGGCCTTTGTGCTGGTTGAGACGACACAGCATCCCTGTTTGGCAACTTCTTCACAGCCACTTGATAAAGGCATCACGGCCTGAATGCAAAATAGCAACAAACAGAGCTGGAGATTTTCTTCGACCAAATCTTTGCTGTGGGTGGTGGTGTGAACAGAGATCCTGCATGTTCTTGTACTCAGCTGACCCTGAGAACAGGGATGAGGAGTGGCCAGCCTTTACACTTACAAGCATGGTTTGAAGTGTGTAGAGCATGGATTTGTGTATGGTGGAGAAATAGGCAATCAATTCTGATCTTTTGAGGTTTAGTCAGTCAACTCCAGCTTATTTATACCGACATGGCGCTTGTGAATGAAGTTTTTAGGCCTGAAATCTGTGTTTGTTTTAGTCTCATACCACAGAGGTCTTTAAATCCATCTCTGTCTGGCTTCTATTTATGCTAAGTGAGAGGCTGTGTGAGGGCTAAAGTCAGATAACCCAATCTGAATTTATGTTTGAATTTCAAAAACAAAGGAGTCAAGAGGATCCAGGGGCCAGGTGAGGTAAAGCTACTTACTTATTGCATTACATTGCATCACTCCCTGTCCATCTGTGCAGGTAAACAGGTGCCTGTTGGTATATAGAGAATAATACAAAAATAAAGGCTTTTTGCTGTGAAGTAGTAAGTGTCAGAAATACCCGTTATGCAACTATTAACAGGAGAGAAATGCCCCCAACAGGAGAGAAAAGCTTTTTGAATAATTAAAAAATGATTGCTATGTCATGAAAGCTGGACTGCAGGCCAAATACTGTACCACAACAGAAATTCCTCTGAAATGAAGCCTTCAACCATGGTGGATGAAAATGAATCCAACAGTGTGACGAAACCATCTCACACATGTGAGAAAGGGCAGAGAAAACATGCGGTGGGGGGGAAGGGAAGAGGGGGGGGATTTGACCAAGCCAAGGTCAGAGAACAGGAGGAAACTGCTTAATAGGCAAACCATTATAGATGGTGAAATGTGTGCGTGTCAAACAGAAACAGAGAGAGAGAGAGAGAGAGAGAGAGAGAGGGGTAGAAACAAAACTAAAAATAGGAAGACATCAGCAGTAGGGAGGGAGAGCGAAGGCTTGAGTATGAGAAGATGAAACAGGTCATTTTAATTTTTCCACATAAAATTCCTCTCGCCCTTCTCTGACTACACCCCCAACCCCCCCACCTGCACCGCTCCACCCCATCACATTTTCCCTGGTTTTTGGCTCTTGATTTGAATTTAGACAGGGAACAGTGAGCAGAGTGCACGGCTGAGGTTTACAGCAGGTGATTTGTCCTCGCTACCCTTGGAGTCAGCCAAAGGGACAGCATTCAGGTTTTTGCCAGGGGCAGGAAGACCAGAAAGACATGCACATGTAGAGGTGAGGTCTGTGATTCCAGGTGTCCTAAGGGTTCAAGACACTGAGAATATAATTGTGTTTCATCTTCCTTCTGTTCGCTCATTTGTCAGGTCTCTACTGTCTGCTGTCTACTAAAAGGAAACGTGTCCCAAAAAGAGCATACTTGTGTGTGTTTGTAGGGCTCTAAAATGATGTTTTGTGCAGATCAACACAGCACAATTTACCCAATACAAACATCCAATGTCAATGCATTCAGCACTGAGCTGCAAATGCAGCGGTGTAAGGGAGTGTGTGTCGTGCATCAGACTTTGGTGTAGGAAATCGCCACTACTTAAAAAAATCCTAGAGAAAACACTGCATCCTAGAGAAAACACTGCATTGTGTGTATGTGTATACATACGTACATATACATACAATACATATACTGTATATACACAGTATATTGTGGGTTATCTCTCTATATCTGTGTGGGTTGGTATTGTGTGTATTTATGTGTTATATGGGGTTCAGTGGAATACAAATGATACACATGTAACAAGCCCAATCTGCAAAACAATCTTCTTCATATCTATTTTGTTTAAATAAAGTTACTTCCCATATAAAGTAAACTTTCCAGACTGCCACACAAACTTAATAAAATGCACAAACTTGTGTGCTTTTCTTCGTCAGTTAGCTGCCATGTATACAATAAGTAATTGTGGGGGAAATTACTACAGAAATACCGTATTTTATGCAAATGAGACAATGTAGGTCTAGAATAAACAACATGAGAGGAAAGAATGGAATAGAGAAATAGTCAGGCAGGCTGAGGTGGTGAAACCAACACTGAGAAATAGTGCCAAGAAAGACATATTGAGCATTATTGCATTCTCTAAACTGAGAACTTGTAACTAACACTAGTTTAGGCATCTTAAGCCAGGCACACGGAGAACAGTCTGCCCGTGAACCAAAGGTTTTATAATTGAGGGTAAAATAAGATGTTTGTTCTTCAGTGCCTTGGCGACAGAACAAGAAATAAAACATTTTGTTGTCTGTTTGATAGATTACCATCTGCCCACTATTCCCACAGCATGATTCTTCAATCAGACACAACCATAGATCTTTCCAGATAAATCTCCTTCTCTAATACTGTAAGGGGTAGAGGGGAGGGACAGACAAAACAAATCTAAAATCTAATTTAACTCACAAACAGTAGAATGTGTTCATCAGATTACAATCAAATTGAATTTCCTACTCCCCGTCTCCCAAGTTGCCTTTCTTCTACATCCACTTGTACACAAACCTCCCTCAGTTTCTGTGTTTGCTTTATTACGAGACATCAGTTGGGGCAGTCCGTCGCTTCTGTCAGCCCAAACAGAGCACCCCGACACTTTCCTGTGTGTCTTCTGACATTCTCATTTTCAGGTGGGTGGGTTCAAATGCTTTCGCAGCTACAGCATTCATGAATACAACAGACACTAATCATCTGCAGGTAATTTCCCAGGGTAGGGAACTAAACTCGTAGATTTCCCCTGAGGTGACTGCGTAAAAATGCTGCTAGTTTTTTGTGGCTGCTCTTTTATATACTTTCTGTCTCTCTCATGTTTAAATCATACGGCAGCCGTACTTTTTGGGTGTATGTTGTATACTGTAGTCAGGACTCAGGTTTTTGGGCTGTAGGGTGAACATTAATCATCAAAACAAGTTCATTTAAAACACATTGTGTGTTTTATGAATGTGGTGGTGCTGTGATACACCAAGCAGCAGTTTGCCAATGCGAGAGACTGTTTCACTTTCAGCAAGCAGCTACAAACATTCACACGTCCACTGCAGATACACATTTTGTAACAGCTGAGAAGTTTTAAGGCTGATAGCTTTGAAAATATGTATGATATACACTGTGCTGCATATTCTACATAAGACACTTCCACACAGTGTTTCAAGGTCTTTTTTTTAAAAAAAAAACATCTCCCTCCACACTGAAACAGCACAGATTGTAAAATCCCCACCAGCATTTTAAGATTCATCCACTCTTGAGGCTGTTTTTGAAAAGGTGCACACTTTGTCATTTTCAGATTCTAAAACAACAAAGGAAGCATTACAACTACAAAATTTCCCCGCCATCACCTTCACCATCAAAAGGTCCTGACATTAATTAAGTCTCATCCAATCAGGACTGTGGATCTCACCTTCCCGCCTTCTGTGCAGTGATAATGGGTCACTGAGTTCATACGATTTATAAAAGAGAGCTGCAAGGTTGTGAACTAATCATATGGTCTTGTGTTTGTTTTGCGTGTGTGAATACAGCTGTAGTGCGGGTCCTGAATACTAACATGCACATATTAGGTGCTTTAAATAAGTTATGGGAAAGAAAACGTCGACTCTGGAAGCCGGTAGTGAAAAACTTTATGTGCCTTTCCATAAGAAAAGCAGTTGAATCACCAGCCTGTATTACCGCAGACTGCAGAGCATCTGTCAATTACAGTACTTGGGTTCTTAAACAAGCTGGAGAATTGCCCGCTTTATTTTTAGACTTTTCCGAGACTGATCATAAAAATAGCATTAACTTTCAAGATGTCAGTCAAAACTCATCTCTATTCACTCTCATTTTCTCACTTCCTCCTGTTTCTCTTTTCGCTTTACTGCATGAAGCACGATCGCATTAGGGGTCAGGTAAGTGAAAATTAAAAAGGGAGAGAGAAAGCAGCCAGCGGACAAACTGTTAACACAGCAAGGTCAGTAGATAGCCATCAGACCATTATCAGGAAAAGGTCACAGCCATAATGCTAATGTTTGTGTGCACGCGCGTGTGTGCGTAAAATGTGGATACATTAACATGTAGGGGATGAATGCTGCTGCCTTCCAATGTAAAGGATAATTTACACACTTGAACCAAATCTCATTACTCTGATAAAGCTTTGTCCTATTGTGCGCTCAGTGTTTATTCAGTGGTGTTCAGATGAAGTGATACAATCCAAGCTGTTCAAAGTCTTGAGGAAGGATGATGCTGAGGAGTAGGACCATTAGCAGCCTGTCTTTATCGCGCCATGTTCCCTCGGGCTTGAAACAGACCAGACATGGAACCTCTCACTTTCACTGTAACAAAGCAGCAGTGACTAGAAGAACACTGGAGACTTCTGCTTTCCAATCATATACTTCAGTCCAGCTCCGTTGATGTCTTTTGTGTACTTGGTTTGCGCTGATTTGACGTATTATGTGACAGACACTGGCATCACTTGCTTTATTGGCAACTTATTGATTCACCAAAGATGGTTAACACTCTACTAACCTAGCACATGGCAGTCTACCAAGGTCCAGGCATGGACCTGGGTTTTTACAGGGGATGGGAGATGGCACCTCGATTGGTTTATTGCATGTTATGTCCAGAACACACATGAATAATTAAGAGGCTGAGCGCAACGGGCCTGGTGCAGCAATCTCTTCTTCTGACATAAAATAGCAGATGTGAATATTGACACGCCCTAAATGCCTGTGCAACGTGCACTTTAGGCCACAAGCTTTGGACAGCAAAGATAGAGTCCTGCATCTGTTCCGTGTCAGTGTGTTGTTGTACCATGAAAATCTAGATGTGCACTGAATACTCACTTTGAGAAAAGGGTATCTGGTGCATACTAAATTAACTTTCAAGGTCTGAACTATGTTAGTTTCTTTTTTAAACCTTCATTTAACCAGGAAGCCCATTTGAGGAAGACATGGCCTTAATAGCCAGACCAAGGTTACAAAAGTTACAGAACAGTCAATTTCAAAAAACAGACAATTAAGAGCACAGCGTAGGATATCAGTACTTGAGGATGCACATCTGCTTCATCCAAGGCCTTAGTTTCCTTTAGTTCTCCTTATACTGTCTTCTTGCCCTCTGCCTATTCCGTCTGTTTATTGATCCATCTATTTCAGACTCTTGTTCACGCTCACACTCGTACAGCATCAGCATAGGTGACAACCCCACCATCTGCTCCTCACCCTCCTTCCCCGTTTGCTGCTTTGCTAATTTGATGGTTAATTATATGTAGAAATGATATCAGTGTGGTCTCTTCACAACATAGGCTGTGTTTATTGTCTTTTGGGAAAGCTGACTATAATGAACTGATCAAACATTGGGCCCATAACCCTGTCAGTTAGAATGGATTAAAGTGTCGACACGTTTATAAGCACCTACAGTGCAGATTCTTTACTGTCAGCCAAGCAGGCCATTTCCAGGGAAGATGAGTAGCTTCTGTAAAACTGCTTGGGCAGCTGAATTCTAAATTGGTGTTGTGGCGCTAGTTAGCTCATCTGTAAAGTCCTACAGATGGCCCAAAAGCATGCATAATGCAGTATAGCGTGCACTGCATTGTACCCTTTTGCAAAGATTTCTCTCTGAATCTTTACTTTATAGCATATCTTGCATATCCACATTAACCCACGAGAACAAAATGCTTCCACTGGTTTTTAATTAAAAATGCTCTATTGAAGTACTCCTATTTAGATCTTTCACAATTTAATTCAACAGCATCACAGGTCTGTATTCTTGTGTGTGTGTGTGTGTGTGGTGGTGGCGGTGACGTGATGTGTGGTTTTTTTTGTTTTTTTTATCGGAGCGTATTGTGAAAACAAAAATGATTAAATGTTTGACTGAGGTAGAAAAATTATGTAACTGATTCATCTTTATTAAGAGATTAAATAAAATAGTGTCCCTGACTGACTGAAAACACCATCTCCCGAAATATTTTTGCTAAATAAGGTTTTTCATCGCTTCATGCAATTAGATAGAAAGGAAATACACTGATTTAGAACACGGCTCTCTTGAATACTCGATTCTGATTGGTCAATCACCAATATTCTGCGGTGTTTATTTCTCGATAGACCACCGCTGAGCGGACCGTTGCTAGGGACTCCATAGCAACGGCCGACTCTGCATGTCCGGTCACGGCCGCTGTTTTGCTGAGCCTCCTCCCGTTCGTGCATTTGAAGCCTTTGATAATCAATCAGTGGATCGATGGATTACCATACACGTTACGATGTATTTTGTGTAGTCGTACCTGTCATAAACAAGAGATTATGGGGTGCGTTTGTGTCGCGGAGCTACAGAGAGGAGAGGAGCTGTGACACGGGTCAGAGGTTCTGATGCAAGTTTACTTTTCAGCCACGATGTGGAAATAACTTAGGAGCCTCCACTCTCCCTGTAACAGGTTACAAGTCGTTTATCTAACATCACAATTAGTCCGAAGCTATTCAATGACGGTAAAAATGAAACATAAAGTAAATATCCTGCATAGTTTCTCTTTTCTGTGCTGCGCTGGTCAGAGCGGTGTCCCGAGCAACGGTCTAATTTTACATGAATAAAATCTCTTTTTATCATTATTTTGTGTTACATTATTGAATGATTTAGTTAGGGCTGCAACAACGAATCGATAAAATCGATAAAAATCGATTATTAAATTCGTTGGCAACGAATTTGATTATCGATTCGTTGGGTAGCGATTAACTTGGCCCAGAGCCAGGGAAAAAAATTAAATATTTCTTATCTTTACCCTTGTCCAGCAGCAGCAGTCATCCAGCTCCAATAATCCACTCATATTATTTCCGTGATCGCGTTCCTGGCGGCCAGCCTGTTTCATTCATTTGCATCATGTAAAAAAAAAGACCTGTTTTTAGCGCGGCAACAGCCGTGTTTCTGATCAACCGGACCTGTGTTGTCCGGTTCCACCGCGTTGTTTACTCCCGGTCCAACGTTACTCCCACACGGACACGGTCCGCGCGGCTCGGACGCGGTGTGTCACGGACATGGTCACGGACTGTCTGGACCTCTGGACTCGGTACCGGCAGTAGAGAGGCTTCACTGTCTCCTCTGTCAGCCTCCTGTCAGGAGCTGAAGCTAACGCTAACGCTAACGTTAGCTAAAACTTTTTTCTTTTTTTCCACACAATGCAAATGAATGAAACAGCTGGCCGCGAGGAACGCGATGCAAACGGGAATAATATGGATCATAAAACTGTTGGAGTTTGATGACTGCTGCTGCTGACTGATTTGGACACCTGGAGTAAAGGTAAGAAATATTCCTTTGAGGTTTGATCAGCTGTTCCTCTGCTCAGAGCTCGGTGTGTGGAGGACTCAGATTAGAGATTTGATCATCATTTACCCGTTTTATTTTATAGTGATGGGCGCTATTACAGTTAATACCGATGTTTACATCAGATCGCTGCTGTGTGTGTGTGTGACCGGAGGGTCCAGCCTGTCCCCCCGCGGTGACTGATGTTTATCACGTTGTGATTAAGTGGGCTGTGAGCGAAACTGAAAACTGTCGGAGTAACGTCAGGTTGTTGTCGTTGATCTGGTGAATGATCAACTTTCAGGGTTGATCAGAATTTTCCTCTGGATGTAAACATGCTGCAGACTTCCACTTGTAAGCAAATCAGGCAGTGCCCTAATGAAATTTGTCTATTATTATTTTTTAATGTATTATTAGTTTAACAGCTCTGGGCCGTTCAACTAACTTAAAAAAAAACTTATTTGTGCAATTTTTTGCACTAATATTGTCCCTTTGGAATAACATTCTGTTTTTGAATAAAGTTAGGGAGAAAGAAATAAATGATACCAGTGACATGCTGGATCAAACTGAGAAACAACTCCTCCTCTCATTCTTCTCTTCCGTACAATGTAAATCAAATTTGTGCCTTTTTCTTTATCCGATTAATCGATTAATCGAAGAAATAATCGACAGATTAATCGATTATCAAAATAATCGTTAGTTGCAGCCCTAGATTTAGTTGTAGGCCGTGTTCTAAGCGGGATAATGTATAGTTGGTCGGTTGTTATGGAGAAATAAACCCCTTCATGTTGTATGAAACCTGTCGGGGTTTATTTCTCCATAACAACCTCCGAACTATACATTATCCCTTACTTATTCAATCGTTAATATTATTTAGCATTTCTCTTGTTTGGTTTATCTGCTCTGATGAAGAAATCCTGTTCATTTTCAACCAAAGCACCACTAGAAACCAGACTGAAACTGCCTGTTAACTATAACAATGAATTTTCCAACAAAAAAAATAGCAAGAATGCTACATACTATACTGTATACTATAAATCATGAAGAGAATTTCAAAGTATTGGAGAGTCTTGTTAGAACTGACAAAGTAGTAATTTGTCTGTGCTGTGGCTGAGCCTGTTTAGACCTTGGGTTGCAGGAGGGTTGGCAGATGTCTCACAATGGAGCTAATCAGACTTCCTGCTTGGTCTAATGGCTGAATAATTGTCCCAGGCTTAGCTGTGGTCTGATAACACCCTATCAGCCCGGAGTCGTCTTACAAAGCAGACAGGGAATGGAAGGTAATGCAATAGGGAGAGCGGGCAAATTTTATTAGAGATGATAAAGAATGGATTCATAAGTCTGAACGGAAATAGCATGAAGCAGAAAGCTGCAAAGCCCATCGTTCTAAAAAAAAATGGCTCACATCCTCTGACCTTTCAAACAACGAGCGAGGGAGGAGGAGGAGCTCATTGTGTGTGAGAAAATGTTCCCTTGTGTGAATTATTGTCTCACCCTCAGATGGAGTCTATTGTATGTCTCTACCATAAAAGCAAGGAAAGGGGTTTTTCAGTGAACACGGAAACAGAGAGTAACAAAGCTGCAAAGTAAAAGAACGTTGCAACTGCCAAATGAATTTGATAAATAAAACTCATTAATTAGGGACAGCAGTCCTCTTATGTTCATTGTGCATACAATTAAAGGACCTCCTGCTGATGTCCAATAGTGGTTCATTCATGTGCAAGCAAAAACTAATTTTAGTAATTCACTATATGGAAAGATATCCTTTAAACCATTAAATACATCATCTACCGCATCAGTAACTGCACTTAGAGTACATTTCATCTGCGGCACTTTTTGCATTGACTGGCACTGGTGTGGTGCAACATAGCAAATGAGAAAATAACAAAACAATGGTGATGATACAACTGAAACTGTAACTGTGAAGTTAGGGGTGAAGGCCATGTCTATCCTGTGACTTACAAAACAAAACATTGTTTTTCTTTTTCTGTACATTTACATGCAAATTTGTGCTCCACTGTACTTTTTGACCACCAACACCCATGGCCCTTTGGCCTAAATATATGCTTTAAGGGGCTGTGTCCACCAGACGCGTTTTTAGCGCTCTGGGCGTCTACTTTCCATTCAAACCCTATTGAGTTGGGCGCTCACAGCGGAAAAACGACATACCCTACCACACATACACATACAGTATGTTTCCATGAGTTGTATCTGAGGTTCAGAACAAAGGCATATGTGGTTGCTTGTGTTGGAGGACTTACACAGACTGCATGAATTGTATTATTACAGGTAGTATGCAGTATACTGTGTCCTTACTGTATGCACCAATTTACATCAATGCAGTCTTTTCACAGACAGATGCACATACGCACACAATCTTTCACAAAACTGTCTAAGTTGGTTTAACCTGTGTTGACTGTGTTCCTGCATAATAAGAAATAAAAATAATTTTCCTCTACTAAAACCGTCATTACTTCAGACACACTCACGTGGATACAACAACCACAACCAACATAAACACACTGCAAACAAGCAAAATATACAAGCAGCTCTGAAAGGACAGATTTTGTTGCTCCCGTTTCGATGTGCTGAGCAGAACAATATTTCTCCACTTTTCACCGATAAAAGCAAATTAAAATCTCCTTACATCCTAGCAGCACGCTACTCGCTCCGTGATTCACTAAGACATTTCAAATCAGCTTAAAAGCATCTTGGTGGAAAGCTTACAGTGTTTGTTTGTTAAACATTTGGGGCTCTGAATACAAGATCACGATGTCAAGTTGTGTTCTTTTCTACAAAAAAAAGAATTATCAAACAAGTTTGACAGTTGACTTGGTACAGTGCGTCCCCTAAAAACTGAAATCAATCCACTTGTCTGTTCGCTGCGGTGTTGACTGTTACACGACTGCTGTGAGGGTTGCATTCCCCACAGCCACGAGCAATGATTTTTGCATATTATGCGTATTATCTCTCTGCACCGAACAAAATGTCAATTTCTCCAGTTTCTTTAAGCACTCTGATTCTCTAGCTTGTGTCTTTTTCACTGTGCGTTTTGTGTTTTTCCAAGGCTGTGTTTTGGTGTGTAACTGAGCATCTCTGTCACATGACTGCGGTGAAAATTCATGCACAGTCTTATCACCAGCTCGCATGGTTCCTCCTTCATTGTCCACATTGGGTAAAAAGCAGAGATATTGGTTACACAGTCTTCCTTTGTCTGTCTAAATTTGTTGTGGCTAGGTGAGTCATATCTAACAGAGGAAAACAGTCTTTTAAGTCTATCAATATTTCAGTTCGTCAAAACCTGTCTTTTCATCTCAGTGACATTTGAGAGAGAAGATATGACAAAGTAGATACGCGAGTGATAGTTTTTGATGTAGTGAATTTAAGCTGCAGTTCCACGTTGAAGCACGGAATGATTTCATCCAGGTTTAATTGAAAGCTGTAACATCCGCAGGTATTTTCTAATTTTGGCTTTTGTGTTCATCCATCCATCCATCCATCCATCCATCCAGTGTCTGCGCCAAGTGATGGAGTTTCAGTATCTTGGGGTCACGAGTGGGGGATTGACAGACGGATCGGTGCAGCATCAGCGGCTAAGCAGGAGTTGTACTGGACCATTGTGATGAAGAGGGAGCTGAGCCGGAAGGCAAAACTCTCCATTTACCAGTCGTTTGGGTAGTGACCAAAAGAATCAGATGGCAGATACAAGCGGGTGAAATGAGTTTCCTCTGCAAGGTGGCTGGGTTCAGCCTTAGAGATAGGGTAAGGATCTCTGACATCCTGGGAGGAGGGTGTGGGGGCTTGGAGAAGGGCTGCTGTTCTCTGTGTTGAAAGGAGCCAGTAAAGGTGGTTCAGACATCTGGTGTGGAAACCTCCTGGGCACGACTGAGCAATTAACTGAAAAAGTATCAAAACTAACATTTTGAACCTCAAGGCTTAATCTCACTCGATGCGTGCATGCATGAACTCTTGGAAAATACTGCCTCATGTTCAGTGTGTCTGTGATACTAATTTGAAGGCACATCCCAACTCCAGTCGCCACAGGACGGACTCATGAACATGCTGGAGAGAACTTAGATCTCATCTGGCCTCAGGATCCCTCAAGAGGAGCTGGAAGATGTTGCCATGGAGAGGACCACTTTGTTTGACCTGTTGCCATCACAACCCAACCTCAGCTCTTACATCTCAACAGCAGCTTGATATAGCTTTAAACCGTCATATCCACGGGTCTGGGCTCCTTCTGGGACCATGTTGCCTCAGGAGACCCTGCTAGGAGATGTTCCCCCTGACAGAAACAGCTTCCAGGGTCATGGGGGCATCAAAACTCTTTTACCACAACACATGGATCTCTAGGGATCATCAAAGTAGTGCCAAGTCATGGCTATCTTGCTTAGCTGGTTACCATGTGTTTCTACTGCCAGAAAAGTACATGCATAGGGGTTCCCCCAGCATTTCATAGTGGCAGCTTCCTACTTCATTTTAAAATAAAAAGCTTGTCATAGAAAGTCAGAATAATCACATTTCGTATAATGTAATATTTGGTATATTAAGCTTTAGGGAAAATGGGCAGAACTACTACAGCACACCATAAAGGCCAGCTGTCTATCAAAAAGAAACTGTTTTGATGAAACGGAAAGGAAACCTAATTTTGTGACAGAAAGCCAGGTTCTTCTAATCCAGCCCGCTAGTAGGCTACTTACAGTAATGTGCCTCTTTTTCCATGATAACTATCATTATTATTGGAAATAGATGTAGCAGTAAGTGGTAGTAGTAGTAGTTGTAATAGTAAATGGTGGTCTGTAGTAGTAGTAGTTAGATTTAGGGCACTGTTAGGCTATTATGCTTAAATTTAGACTTGATGTTGCAGATCAGTGGAGTGAGTTTTTTCAGATTCCCTATTGGGATAAAAACTGAAGAGAAGGAAATGTTATTAAACTCATGCAACACAGTTTGCAGTTTTTATGGAGCATGATGGCTTTAGTGCAGCATCTCTCTTCCTGCCTTTGAAACTTTTCTTTCATGCACTGATGTTACTTATAAAGGCTAATGTTCCAAGACATTATCTTAAAAGCTGCCCTATCAAATTCTAGTCTATGGCCGCCTGAGGGGGGAATTGTGGCCTCTTGAGAGTGTGTGTGTGTGTGTGTGTGTGTGTGTGTGTGTGTGTGTGTGTGTGTGTGTGTGTGTGTGTGTGTGTGTGTTCTTGTACATACTACATTGTGAGGACCGGCGAGAGTTTTTAACCAACACTGTGAGGACACTTTTGGGATGTGAGGACATTTTGGCCGGTCCTCACTTTGTCAAGCTTTAAATTAGCTCTAAATGCTATAAATAAGCTCCCCTCTGTTTTTCACAGAGGGTCCTCAGTTTGATAGTAAGTTAAGAATTTTTCGCCAGAATTTCACACACTTTTTGCTCTCTGCTCCGCCTACTGGTGAAATTTGGTACTGCACCCAAATATTCACCAAACGCTTAGGCATATAGGACTAATCTCCTGCTGCTGTACTAAGACATTACTAGAAATCATGTTTGTTTTGTTTTGCATGGCCATTTATGATTTTTTGAAAATTGTTTTAATTAATTCAATGGATAATTATTGAATTTGTGCTATGACAATATTTTTCCATGTGATTTGTTTAAATTTAAAAGGATTAACATTTAAAATGTTATTATTATTATTATTATTATTATTATTAATAATAATAATAATAATAATAATAATAATAATAAGCAAATTAAGGCTAAGTGCTGTCCAAAACCCACTGTCATATTTGTGAAACTTTTATTGTCGTTTAGACTTCATTTTACATGGTCCAGATCCAAAACTACTCTACTTAGACAAGACAGATCATTAGTTACATTACTAGATCATGACAGAAGCTGGAGACCTACCAATTTTTAGTTATATAAAACCTTTATTCTATTTATGAAAATGCAATAAAGAGACATTTTGCTGTTTTTCTTTTTCCACGTCTAGACCATTCATGTCCGAAATAGTGAAAGCTTTTTTTCTAGTTTTATAGTTCAGTAAGAACAGTTTTCTGTTTGACACGTAGACCACGTTGGACCAGGTCCATATCCAAAATCACCATACAGAGGCAACTAGTAACTAGGTACTAGATTAAATACTGTCTTTTTGGACAAATCATCTTCTTGCATGAGCACTACTGGTCTATGTGGTCTACATCTGGGGGAAAAAACAATTAAAATGTCTTTTCTTTTTCATTATCATAAATAAAGCACAGTGGTGGTGAGGCATTCCTTACTTTTACAATGTATGGCGTGCCATCACAACAGATGAGCAACAATGAGAGGACCACTGTTTGTTACCCTACAGTTTCCCCTCTACATCAGAGGCTGTGGACCAGAAGCCATCCTCAATGTCATCCATGACTCTACCTGCTGCATGCGGAAACTAATGACTTTTTTTTTTAAAGAGGGCAGTTAATGGCTCATTATAGTTAGGCCTATCTTCCAGTCGCCTTTAAAGCAGATATCAGGTGAATGTTTTTGTTAATATAAGTCCTAAATAGTCCTATTTTCTGTCAGCATCACTTCCATAGAGTGTTTGGTCTCTCCGTCACTCTGCTCTGCTGTAAACCAGGAGAAAACTTTCCTTGTAGGATACAAGTGTTATCCAATGAGGAGAGAGAACGGCATGAAGGGCTGTGTGTGCAGCCAAGGGATGCGCATGAATGTGGTGACGTAGGGACGAGGACCAATAGATGCCTGACGAGGGCGGGGGCTGCTAACTCATGGTGCGTTCAAGGAAACTCGTAACTTGTGTTTTTCCTTCCTGTGAAGTCATACCAGTTCGATCTGGTACGAGTTCACGGGTCGGAAGTTACGAGTGGCCGTTATAGTGACTTTCACAGGCAACAGGACGGTAAAAACACGAGCTACGGGTTGGAACGCTACAAAGTCGTAACAAAGCTGTAACTTACGGTTTCAAAAGCCTGGAACGCAGCATTAGACAAAACCACCGGATCGCTGATATCTGTTTTAATATGTGAAGTGGTCTGACTTCAGGAAAATGTTGATAATTCACGGTTTTATAATGATTATTCATTTTAATAGTTTTGGCTGATACAAAGACATGACATGGCCATAAATATGTGGCAAGGAAAATTTGATATTTTATCTTTTTCAATCATTACCTAGTTGAGTACTATATTCTTTATTTATTAATATAATATAAATACTTAAAGATTCCCTAAACCAAAAATCGTCTTTTTAAAATAATTAACATGTCAATTTAGTGTATGGGCTCTGCTACAAGGCATTTCAGGAGCAAAATTGCTAATCCACGCAATAACTGAGCATTTTAGACTTGAAAATGCAGTTTTAGTACCAGAGTCTGAAAAAACTGAATTCAATTTTTCAAATTGGAGTCCGTTTTCGTGCGTCACGAAACTATAGCAACCAATCCCGTTGATTTCCCCCCATCTCATTATATAAATTACCCACAGGGTGTAAAGCTGGAGTAACGTACGTTAAACAGCGATGACGGCGACGTTGCTCTGTGCTCGGTGAGGAGCGGTTAAGGACGGTGATACCAGCCTGTTACCAGTAGCTCAGAGACTGTGGGCGTGGCCTCTGGATGCGAGCACCTAAAGAACTTTATAATTCACAGCAGCGGCGGCTCAGGAGCTCATGCCGCTGTTTGTTGTAGTAATTCACCGCGATAGCGGCACTTCACTCCTACATAACAGCTGGATGCACCACAAAATTATGTGTGGCAGCGGTGGCAATGTGGTAATGTCGCTGACTTATAATCTGTAGACTTGGGTTCGAATCCTGTGATCCATTTTCTTTCTCTGTCTTTAAACTTCATTCACTTTTCGGTTAACATTCAAATTTGCATTTTAATACAAAGACTCCCCAGAGGAAACACAAGCTTGCACTTGAAACCTGACGTGAGCTTCGTGTTTTCAAATCACCTGTCTGTCTTCCTTGCCCCTGACGCATTGACGCGGGGGGGGGGGGGGGGGGCAGCCAATGAGTGCTCGCGGCAGCGCCGCTGCTCGTTGAATACAGCTGTAATAACGTGATTTCAGGTCCTGAAACATTTGTAATATCTCTGGAAAAAGTCACTAGATTTGTCGCTAGTCGCTTTTTACAAAAGAAGTCGCCAAGAGGGTTTGGAAAGTCGCCAGTTGGCAACACTGCGCGCACCGCCGTTACCTAGCAACCCTGACCAAGCAAATCATGCATATTAATAAGATGTGAATTTTTCAATGAGGGAGAAATATGGACGTGTTGTTAGTGTCTTTGGAGATTTATTTTAAACAACTTTTTTTTATCAAAAAATAGTCATAGCAGAGCATTTTTACACATTTTTTTACATGCACATCATGCCCATGACAATGGGACTTGAGCTTTCATTAGTTTTCACAGCACAAACAACATGATTTAAAGTCAACAGTGAACATTACGGCCCTTTCCTGTATGTCATTCCCCCCTCTCTCTGCCTCCCATTTCCTTTCACACTCTGAACTGTCCTATCAAATAAAGGTATGAAAAGCCAAAAATACTGTATATAGGCTACTTAAAAAAAAAAGACAGACGACAGTCGCCATGGTGGGGATCGGCCCACATAATAGGTGCCAGGGGTCTGCTGCACTTGACTCGTCTTGAAACACAAACCAAGGAGTCCGAAGGGACAGTGTTGTTGTGTGTCCTTGAGAGGAACAAGAACGACAAACACACGGTGACCTTTGACACGTCTGAGGGTCGCACGGAACTCCACACAGTTGATGGGCCTCACTTCCTGATACACAAACTCAAATGTCTGCCTCCTAGCTTAAAGCGTTAGTGAATTA
This sequence comes from Trachurus japonicus, assembly GCF_045865225.1. Lineage (NCBI taxonomy): Eukaryota > Metazoa > Chordata > Actinopteri > Carangiformes > Carangidae > Trachurus > Trachurus japonicus. The sequence continues at coordinate 37,310,962 of NC_140923.1, read as the reverse complement.
TTTGGTGTAGATTTGAATCAGCTGTTCTAAACCCTCTCACGCCTTCTCTATTTCCCACTTGCGCTGGTTGGAGGGACGGAGGTGGGAAAGAGGAGGATTTGCAGTAGGGTGCGTGGTGGACGAAAATTGCAAAGTGTGCCTAAACACGACAGAGACTGGGAGAGAGCTACGAAATTAGAGCCCTTAATGTGAAAAAGAAAATATATCTAAAGGCATAAAAAGTGATGCACTTTTTTTTTAATTTAGACTTTATCCAGTTAAAGGAATTGTGTGAAAATATGTTTGTGTTTTATGGTCAAACGTCTTCAGTAAGGCAAAATACTGAAAGGGTTAACAGGGTTTTAGTGAGGTGCTGGAGAAGCAGAAGCAGGACTGGGGCTCTGCTAATTAACGACCCATCAACTCAGCAGCCAGAGCACTCTGTGCAAGGTGAAGAGTTCACCGGCTGAGTGACACTGGCTGCCTCTCACCTGTTAAAGAGACAGATGGAGAAATTTAAAAGACTGCAATTTCATTATATAAAAACAATGATGGAGGCTCATATTAATTCAAAGGACTATGAAATTTTGATTTGGAAATTTTCAGGAAATGTAAAGTATTGATGCATTTTCTTCCTCCATCTGATTCAAATTTACCCATCCTAATACAGCTCCTGAAGAACGGTTCAGCTAGAGAGATGGCTGAGGTCTAATTTTCTTAGATTCTAAGAGTTATATGCTAAGAGTGCAAGGAGGAGGAAAATCAATATACAGATCATCTTTACAGTATATGGAACTGTACAGGACAGATAACTATCCCCTCAAGATTTTCTCCTCAATAACACAAAATTTTATTTACTCTGGGAATCTCATTTGAGACTTTTGCTGAAAGTATATCAGACAGACAGAATAGTGAACTCAAACAGTATGTCACAAAAGAACATCAGAGAAAGTTACAGATACCGGAATTAACTTTAACAGAGGTTTATCATATCATGTAGCTCGTGTGACGTGGAAAGACGTGAAGTATTTTGTCTACAATGAAATTGTTAGAATCAAGCGAAAGCTTAAAATGTGAGCTTTTTTGTTTTTGAACCAAGTTTTTATTGGTATTCATATGTATTTCCACATCTTTTAGTTTATATCTAAATTTTCTTTCTGTGACATACATATGAAAAAGAAAAGTTCAATGTTATTCGTGAAACTGAAAAGTCAGAAAAGCAGTTTATAACATTCCTCTAAATTGCACAGTTCTGATATAGCATAGTTTGCTAATGTTTTACAATGGCAGGTTTAAATATTTGTATACCTTTAACTCCTGCCACTGGGGTATGGTGGGAGGGAGTAGTTTTTCAACTTTGGTCAGTCCCAGAATATGTGTGTGGTGACAATCCCTCCAGCACAAATTTGTTGTGTTACTGTAAAATCTGGAAGTTATGGAGGGGGTTCTAAAATATCTCACTTTCATTTTCCAATTAAATTCTTTCCACATTGGTTATTGGTTATTTTATGTCCCTCTTCACACACATCTCCCCAGCATGTATCTTCAATAATAACATTCATTTCTAACTCTCATTTCCCTTTATATCCAGAGAGCTCGCCGACATCAACAAATTTAAAAAAAAATTTTTGTTTATATATATGTTTTCATTTCCATTAGAGGTCGACCGATAGTGGATTTTTAAAGGCCCATATAATAACGATAGTTTGGAGCAGGAAAAAGCTGATTGCTTCCATGCTTGCTGCAGCACTGCTTGCTTCACGCTAAAGTACAAGAATCATACTATTATAGATCTTGGTGGAGCCATTGTCTTCTGTTTTGGGGCGATAGCTCTGTGTGCTCATTCCAATTTAATTTCCACATCATCTTTGATTGCCAGTTTTGTAAGCAGGGTTTCCACCGAATCAACTGCCTTTTTTTTTTTTTTTTACACACACCGCAACATATGGTTCACGTCATAACTTCATATTTTGGCCATTCAAGCTTCCATAGTCCATAGTTCACTTGTTTGTTTGATAGTTCAAAGACTTTTGGTTAAGTAGCCATGGATAGCTACCCCGCCGTCATTGCGGCCATCGCCGGCCATCGCTGGCCAAGTGTGTTCTGTTTCCTCATGATAACAAGATAAATCTTATTTTAAGAAGAAAAGTTTTGTTATCCTGAGAGAGCAATATGCACACATCTTGTCACCTTTGATTTTAGGGAATTTCCATCTGTCATTTGAAGGGTTAAAATCCTGTTTATGATGATGGAGATTATTTTATGATCAAGACTGAATGTGGGAAAAAAAATATAAAAAAAATACACTCATTATATTTTTATTCATATTTATGAATATGTACACAAAATGTATATGAGGGTTTTTTGAGAATGCACTTGTTGGAACTGTGAAAATATGTTCAGGTGTTAGGGTCAGCCTTCATCAGAAAGGCAGAGCAGTAACAGAGTTGTTGAGAGCTGCTGGAGAAGCAGAAGCTGGGGCCTCTGCTAATTAATGGCCCATCAACAGCAGCCAATCAGAGCGCAAGGTGAAAAGTTCAAATCGGTCCTCACTCTGATGGTTAAAAACTTTTTTCCTGAAACTTTGTTTTTCACACAATCTGAACGAATGTATAGTTTGTTGGTTCCCCCTAGTGTTCAGACATATGTTTCCTGTGTTGACATGAGGTCTAGAAATGCCGGTCCTCACTTTGCAGGAAATTCACTCGGTCCTCACTATGCAGCAAGTACAAGAATGTGTGTGTGTGTGTGTGTGTGTGTGTGTGTGTGTGTGTGTGTGTGTGTGTGTGTGTGTGTGTGTGTGTGTGTGTGTGTGTGTGTGTGTGTGTGTGTGTGTGTGTGTGTGTGTGTGTGTGTGTGTGTGAAATGACTAAGGCCAAGGCATTATAAAAAATAAAATAAAAAAACACATCAGCCCCATTGCAATCCAAGAAAAACTATGTATTTCATGACTGGACTTTTTTCATTCTCTTTTTCAAGCATAAATATTATCTTTGTGCCAGTACAGTATATGAAGTGTAAGTATCTGAGTTAATCCCATTATATATTAGGCCTACAGTTAACACAGTCTTTATCCAGAGTGTAAAGGCTGTGTGGAAACATGTATGTTCAACATAATATGCAACTTATAATGGCAGCTGTAATTGTGGCATGTACTGTACAGACACATACAGAGTAAACTCTTAAACATAACTGTGCACAATTTCTGCCATCTGCTCTAATCATTCTTGGATGTGTGAGGAGGCTGTAAAATCAAACAAAGGCTTATGTAACAAACTCCTTTTCTACATTAGTAAAGATCCTGTACGTACATGTGCTGGTAGTCTGTGTCGTCTCTGAACCGGCGCTAAATTCAGTCTTGTCAAACAGCATACCTTCAACAGCTTTAACAGAATGTGACAGTGTTGCAGATAAAACACCCTGAATGGATATGTGGGATTTTATTCAGCAGCAGGGAACCAAAATCTGCTGACTCAACCCTCCACTACTGAACCCCCTCATCTTGCCTAATGTTAGCTAATTTACTCCATCCAGGGATTTTTTTTCCACAAGGAGCACTTGGTTTAAATTGATTAAATTAGTGATGTGATATGAAAGAAGGTTCAGCTGGGAGAAGGTCCCCCTGACAGTGATATGATATAAATCAAGACATCCGACTCTCTGTATACTGTATACTGTATATGACCTGAAGAGATAATCAGTTCATTTGTGATTGTACAGTACAATACGATCACTGACAAGTGCTAAAGCAGCGTGTCGGTGAATCGGTGACAGCTGATGTGATGTATCGCGACTCTCGAGCAACATTTAGTCACTGAAAGCGATGCTGAACATCTGCTAGAGAGGGTAGCTACACTTGGATTGTACGGGAAGCAAAGCCTCTGCAAAGCTGTGTAATTACGACTTACAACGATTTTCAAAATGTTTACAGTAAAAACACTGACAGCTATCTTAAGTTCTTTTAAGATCATTTTGTATTTGATATATCAAGATATTGGACACTACACCCGGAGTGAAAAAAAGAAGAAGAAAAAAAGGCTTGAAGAAGGTGTTTATTCTCAAAATCTGTTAAAATCCAGAGTCCCCCATTTGGGGGACTTGAAGACATGCATAACAATAACAGAGCCCCCAGTGCACTGATTATGAAAGAATATGGTCATATTATATGTCAAATTAAACAGCAGAAGCTGGGCTACAACGTGTAAAAAACCATGTTTATATGACCCAAACACAGCCCAAACACTACTCAAACAAACAACTAGACATCAAACTTCATAAAGCACCTCTGTGTGGACCCAGTCGCCACATTTCTGGCTCGTATACTACTGTACATTATGCAAAACACATCAGCGACCGCTCATCTGAACGTAAACATTGGGGCGTTCCCCAACAACCGCGGCTAACACAGCAGCTAGCAGCAGCATGGCAGAGGGAGAAGACAACAACCAGCAAAGTCGAGCAAACACAAACGCTGCGTGGCCAAAACATGGTCGTACATTTGCTCTTATCTTTGCTGTTTTGCCGTGAAAAGGTTGTGTTATGGGTAAATCCACAATATTTCCAGTTGAACTCTGCCTAGTGTTTACATCTGAATCAGCCGGGCCGAAACCCGACGGCTCTGTACGGAAGCCTGCACGGAGCCTGACGGAGCGCACACAACCCCACGTTGGCCTGCACGTGGATCTGCTGATCTGATTGGTTCATGGCTGTCACATGGCTGCCAGTGCGGCCAATCACATCGACCTGGGTCTAGCGTCATTCCTCTCTCTCTAATGGTCAGAATGAGCCGTCGATCACTCGAATCGACCAATGCGCTGCAGAGATAGAGGCTGAAAGCCAAACCCACCCAAATAAGCTGCAGAGTGCAGCAGGGACGCAGAGACACTGAATCCACTATGTTAGTTATTTACAATCGGTTCCAGTAGATTTATTTTCAGTTAGTTTATCCAAATTGTGTGAAAATAAAGATTAAACAATAGTTTATAGTAGCAGGTGGTTCTAAGCTGTGCCAAAAATTGACATTTTGGAAAGTTCGCCTGGATATTTTGTAGTAAAATCTCAATAATTTTGTCCTGCTTCAATTAATCAGAATCAACCACTGCAGAGACAATGTTCACATGTTGTACAATGATTTTATAGAGAGTTTGAGCTTCATCAGCATTATTCTAAAGGGCACTCATCAAAAATATGATTTTTTTTTTAGGCGAATATTAATTTTATTAATTTTTTTCTGTGTGTCATCTTCATTTACTCTTCACCAGTAACAGATACACTGAAATTTACACATCTCAGCAATTCCTCATTTTTTTCCCTTTACTATGACACCAAAAGTATTCAAATAGACCTTGTGGTTGCAGAGATGTACTCATTTTATTATGGATATGCAATTTTTGAGAAAAGGCCTAAAAAATAGGCTTGATTTTTTATTAGAAGCACAGCTGTTTAGAAATGATTCTGTTTCCTGTTGGATTTCCGTCACTCACATGCAACAACAGTGCCATTATATACTGAACTGATGTCATTTGAAGCTTTGTCAGTCTTTGAACTAGAGAAATCAGGATCAATAAAAAGAAATTGTTGGCAGAATTTAAGATTTTCTTTCTTTTTATGGATGCAGCTTCGCAGGGTGAATTCATCATAGCAATAACCACGTCCAGAGTCAGTCGGTCATAAACCAGGTGTCAGAGGAAATGGAACCACTGGACAATATAACCTTGTATCCAAGAACAAAATTACATTCTATTTTGATTTCTCAAAAACAACATTAAACACTAAAACACCAAATGGGTGCCGGCTTATGAAAAACACTAGAAGTGTAAATTGAAGTGAACCAACCCCACAGAATGTCTACTCAGGGTTTTAAAGTGCAGTTGCACGCTGCATTTGTGACAAAGGATAGACGTTTTTGTGTCCCTCACATGCTCACTGACCATGAAAGATAATATTATTTCTCATTCTCCATCTGCATTCTACATGCATCACTTGCCTGCAGCCACAAAGATACCAAAAGTGCATCCAGTTCCTTGGTGCGCAGTGCACTTGACTGCACTTTATGCCCTTTGCTCAGAAATGTTCACCTGAGGAGTGTTCAGTTCTGAGCTAAATAAAACATCCTTAGTCTCACCAAAATCCGTGTCCATTTAAAGTCTCATAAATCCTGCATTTCTGCTAAATTGATATCAATCTCCTAAAAGGAGACTTAAAATGTCATTATGCATGCATTTGTAGAGCCTGCGAATGCACCGCTCTGTCAGGTCAGGCTGCAACATTGCAGTTATATTAGTACAGTAATGAGCCAGAAACCTGGATCTGTCCACCAGGATTTCTCCCAATCCTTCGGATTGCCACTCTCGCGAAGAGCGACTGGATACTATGAAGAAATCACAGCTTTGTCCTGGTTACAAAGACTCACTATTTTGGTAACTTAGGCAGTGCATGGTATGGCTGATAATGGGGAAAAAGTTTATATCATAAGAGGAAATAAAATCTGGCTACAGGACTGTAAGTGCAGGAATATATCACAAAGTGTAACCCTGGTGGGTATTAAAATATTGGTGTGTCATATGCTGCACTGCATTCATTTTTATTGGACTACTTTGTGTGTTGTTATAGTCCACTGTGATGTATTGGGGGTTCTGGTAGACTAATGGAGTGTATGGGCGACTCTGAGTAAACATCCTGCAGATGATAAAGCTCCTGCATCCAGCAGTGATCTATTCCTGGATAGGAACACATTCAGTTTCTACTAGGACAATACACACACACCTTTACAAAACACAAACACACAGGCACATGCACGCAAACACACATTCACTGCTATTCCTAGACACACAGCCAGACAGAGCGGTTGGCCGTGTCTGGTTGGCACTACCAGCACAGCTGCAGGTTGTGTGTGTGTGTGTGTGTGTGTGTGTGTGTGTGTGTGTGTGTGTGTGTGTGTGTGTGTGTGTGTGTGTGTGTGTGTGTGTGTGTGTGTGTGTGTGTGTGTGTGTGTGTGTGTGTGTGTGTGTGTGTGTGTGTGTGTACCTGTTTGAGTTCACATCTTGAGAGAGAGGGCATTCTTAGATTCACCTCTTCAAAGGGTTCTCTGAGGATTACTTGACATGAAGGTTGGAATTAGGTTTTGGTTAAACTCAGGTTAAGGGCTCAGAAATGCGAGTCAAAGAGAGATCTCACAAACATAGCACAAACATGTGCATGTGTGTGCAAATACAAGGGAGTGTGCATGTCTTTTGTTTCCTTATTATATGGCACTTAGAGTGACTCCACGGCCAAGGGGGGCATTGGCCTAGATAGTGAAGGTGTGCACGGTCTAAGATGCATAGCTTCTAAGGAGTAAAAATGGAGCACTGGTTTCTAGGGGGAAATAATTTAAATTTTGATGAAGACAGAAACTACACTCTAATGAGCAATGACTCCATGCACTTGCAAAACATATTCAAGCCATCTCTTTAATACTCAGCCCAGTCACAGATTTGAGACGGATATACAGAGGAAGGTTAGAAATCAAGCCCAAAAAGGAATATTAAAGACAATGTAAATATTCCATGCTTTTTCCCTGTGTCCCACTTTAGGTTGAATTAATATTTGAAGCTGCTGCTTATATTTTGAAATAAGCTAGTTATCCTTGCCAAGACGCAAGGTGCGCTGAAGAATAAATCATTAGGGGAAAAAAATCTAACTCAGTGTATAGTAGTACAGAAGATGAATGGTTGTTTTTTTCATATTGTCATTGATAGCTTTTGTAGGGGAGGTGTGATTATAGTAAAGGTCACATAAACATTTATTATCTGGTGTTAGAGAAGCAGCAACACGGACTGTATAGAAACAAGAGATGGCATGGAGAAGGTGAATGAAGGCAATGGAGTCATGCAAGATAAAAATAAAATAAAATTATAAGAACTACAATTACCATTTGAAATGGAAATGAGTACAATAATAGAGAAAAAACTACAATTACTGCCTCGTAGTGGTCTGTATTTGCCACTCAGAATATTGTGTCTCATTCTGAAGAAGAAATTGGATCTGAGGTCTGTATGACTTCACCCTGCTTTGACCTTTGACCATCAAAATCTAATGAGTTTGTTGTGCTTGTCGAGGTGTTAATGAAAATATTTCATTCACAAGACCAAAATCACCGTGACTTATCAGTTAGTCTATACTCTATATCTATAGATATGTCCACAATAAAGGGATGGACAGAAAACCTGAAAACATACAGTATCCTGAGATAGAAACAACACAGCATGTGCCACAGTCATGACCTGTGAAATGTATTGTTCAGCGATGTGTCCAGATTCACAAAGCTCTGGTGCTGACTATGCTTCCCTGAAAGGAGTGAAGATAGCTACTTAAATAACAAATAGTGCAAAACATGGATGAGATCAGTACATGTTGTTGTAAGCTGAGAAGAATATCAAAGAAATCTGTGTGCTGCTCTTGAGATCTTAACACGAGTTTTGCAGAGAAGGGCCATGCTACCTGCTTACCAGAGAAATAAATGATGTAAAATGAAATGCCAAGCAAGTCTGATCATCAGAATGCTACGGTCACACAACATGCAGTCTGCAGGCGATGTGCATTAATGTGTATTCCTGACCTTCAAGTGCACTTTACCTGTCACCTTGTTATTTTGTGTGCATGGTGCAAAAGGTGGGAGGAGAAACAACAACAAGATGGATGTTTCATGTGCACATGGCACCGTCACCGCCTCATACATAGCAATCAGGGATGTTGCCACACACCAGTTTGATAATTCAGACTAATTGTGATTGCCACATGTTGGCGTGTTGCCACTCTGAACCTTCCTGACGACAACAGTTTTTTAATACTGGTCTGCACCTTTTTTTTATTTTCAGTATGCATCTGTGTGGAACAAAGGTATAAGACCACTAATGAGGAGAGGAGAAGAGGTGCTGTAAGGTAATGTGGACAGATTGTCAGACAGTCCTGCAGGGCATCCAGGGACACTCATTTCTTAAGTCCTTAATACCACTCAAGTCCATCCAAGGTTCTCCGGCATTCATGGGTATCAGTGCCACGTGACCACAGATTGAAGCCTCATGAGCAAAATGCTGTTTTTGCCTGCAGCGACTTAATAGACCTGAAGCATTGAAGCATTTCCTCCTATTCACTTGCAAATACCGAGAGAGCACCAGAACATCCTGAATGAAAAATACATCTGAAGTTACAGGAGAACTAAGTTTCTTGAACAGCACAGGTTAAGGTGCAGCCGCATTTTCTGAAGTTTCAGCTGCTGAGTTTTACAGTGCACAATGAGCCATCCTGACCATGGCTATTTTGAAATGATTATACATTGCCAACCAGCCCCTAATTACAGTGGCAGGGTTTCCCGCAGCGCTTTCCTGTTAAGGCGGCCGCCTTAACAACAAAGAGCTGCCGCCTAAACTAACGTCTTAAAAAAAAAAAATGTAGCGATATTCGCCGCCGCCCCCGGTCGGACGATGGCCGTATCCTCTCACACCAGTGTTGGGCAGTAGCGACGTTACTACAAGTAGCGGCGTTAGTAACTTAACTACATTTCTCAGTAGCGTGGTCGTAGCGTCGCTGTTTTCTACATCAAATAGCTTTTCAGTAGTTAAGCTATTTAATTGATCAGTAGCGCGGTAGCGTCCACAGAAGCTACATTTCCCCAGGCATTTCTAGACCTTAAACGCACCGCTTCCATGTGACGTAATGTACGTATCTGCTGATGCCCATCTGCTGCAGCGGAGCGCAGCACACAGCAGGTGACAGAGAAGGAGGGATAGTCAAGTTCGTGAATCAGAGCCGTAGCTGGACAACTTTATCGCTGCACAGCGACCGCGCGCACCGTTGCACGTCGCTCCAAGAGCCCGGTGCGTCCTGTCTGCAGCGGAGACACGGCCACTGAGAGGCTGAGTGAGGGGACCGTTCCTGTAGGAACGCGCCTTTTAATGAATCAAACCAAACACCCTGAACAGCATGCTGAGTACGAGAGGGAGAGACGACTGCAGCAGTTAAAACGAAAGCTCCTCGTCCCAGCATGTCGCCCACTCCTTCCGCGGCCGACGTCTTTTAAAACAGTGTTTCCCAACCTTGGGGTCGGGACCCCACGTGGGGTCGCCTGAGATTCAAATGAGGTCGCTTGAAATGTCTAGTAGCCTAATTGATGAATTAAAAAAAAATCTGACCAAGAAAGGTTAGGAACCACTGTTTGAAAAGACACTTGGGTTTTTTTGGAATGTACTTGCATAGATCTTTCAGCACTCACAATGGGCCGATATAAATGAAAAACTTTATTTAACTTCTAAAAAAAATAGCTTTGATGTAGCTAAGCTACTTTTGTCATTTTATTGTAGCGTAGCTTGCTACATTTCTCTGGTGGGTAGCTTCAGTGTAGTAAAGCTTCATTTCATGTAGAGTAACTTGTAGCTTAGCTCACTACATTTTCCAAGTAGCTTGCCCAACACTGTCTCACACACATACACACCACAGAGAAGCGTGCATGCATAACAGCAGCGCGTGTTGAAAGCGAAACTTAATACGGCGCGGCGCGGTGCGCCCCCCCCCCCCCCGTCGACAGGTCAGACACCACCTTAACTAACAAATTTTCTGGGGGAAACACTGCAGTGGCATTATGAGAGAAAAGAAGTTCAAAGCAACTTAAACTGAATAGCCCCCTGTTTGCTAAATGCCAACCCTGTATTCATGCTACAATTACAAAAACAAAGGAAGTAAAGTGGACAGATCAGTGGTAGGAGGTAGCAAAACACTACTGGAAAAAAAAAGTGTTATAGTGAAAGGAATTGAACAATGTTGCATGAAAATGTTTCCTTTTGGAAAATCAGTGAAAATGGTAACATTTTGGGCTTTGATGATGGTAAAAGGAACCTAGTACTAATGTGAGAAGTTCTGCAGGTGATTTTTATAATTCAATATGGACATTACGGGCTGGATTTCTAAGTAAAGATGGCATTACAGACGGATTCTTGGCCTTGTGACTATGTTTGGCAAGGACAATATAATTAGAACAGTGGAAAACAGTAAGGACACTGTGTGTGTCAGAGAGAGAGAACGAGAGAGAGGCGACAGAGGAAATTGAGTCAACATGAGAAGATATGCAATCATTCAAAACTGGAGAAGTCCTAATATCTTCAGACAGGTAATTGCATCATGTGTGTGTGTAAAAGTTGTATTTTTCATCGTTGATCATTTATTTATGTGTATTGCAACTGTTTTCTGTAAACTGCCTCAAATGATTAATGGCTCTGCTCTACTCTTCTGCGGCTTATGTTATTCATTTTTTTCCCACTTTCTCTCTCCTCAACCTTTCATTCCCTCTGATTCTGGAAGAGTCCCAGTCAGGTGTGCATTTTAAACTTAACTTCTCCACAAGAGAAAGAGACAACGATGAAAGGGGCTTTAACAGGGTGACTCATACACCTGGTAGAAGCAGAGTGTTAAATAGATTAAATCAAAAGATCAAATTAATGTTTCCAGAACAGACTGTCTCTCAACAAGGAACATGTTAAAGTGTCTGAAGTGCAACGCTTTTTCATCTTCAGCCACGATGACTGAATGGATTTCATTAAAGAAATTAACCTAACAACTGGGGATGGTAATGTACCGATCAATATCAGAATATGAATATTACAATAGCTTCTTTCAGTGATAAATACTTCTGTCATCCCACAGAATATCATAAGAATAATTTGGCTTTCACATTCAAAAGTAGATACTGTGTGTCATGACAAAGAAACTGCAACTTTTTTTTTCTTTGCGTAAGAGGAAGCTGAAATATCAATCTACATTTACAACGACCTTCAACATATTGTCTGCTTGAATATTTTCTTTATTTAAGAGAGAACCCTTAAGCTCACCAACCTGAGCATTGGGCATATCTGAAGTAAAGGTACGCTGCACTGTTACACTACACCACCGATTCTTCTGTTCATTTATTTTTTTTTCCTTGTCTTCATTAAGAGATGTACTTCTCTCATGTTTTTAAGCCGAAGACATTTTGTTGGTTCTGTCAGTAACTCCGTCTGAGCAGGCATTGAGAAAGACGAGGAAAACAGCTCTTTTCATGATGCAGTCTGAAAAGAAAATGCACAGACTTGTAGATGGAAACATCAATTGTTAGTTTTGTCCTTTTTAAGTAACCGTTTAGAGCTTTGAGGGCCGACTGGAGAGACATTTAATCACTTTAGCTCAAGGCTGTATTGATATGATCATTTGCTCTTCATCAATAAAATCAATTCAGAGACGGGAAGTGAATGATGCACTGCTAACTAAGAGAAATCTAACAGCTGCTGCAGCTTTGTTCTAATACATTTGTGCTTTGCTGCAAGAAAGAGACTTTGTCAAGGTTATGAAGCCACATTTATATTTACAGTTTGTTTTCTCTATGATAGAGGACAGTACAGATGTATGTAGTGCTATTTCAATAGCTACCCTACAGCTAAAATAAAGGATTATAGGAGAAAGCTTAACATTGATATCTAAATGCTGTATTAAAATGAAGTCCAGATTACTAAAAGCGTATTGTATTCTTCACATTAACCCCATGTCATACTACAATATGTCTGTCTGAAAAAAGAAAAAAAACAGACTGTGGCTCATTTCCGTCTCTACCTGCACTTTCACACGTAAGCAGATGGAGAATTTTCAATTTTGTCCTTTCACAATCCCACCATCCATTTTAACAAGGGCATAAGAGGCGAGCACTGCTACTCAGACATTCACACATAGCCACATACACACCACACTGCATTCAACTCTTGTGAAGAATTACTTATCTGTTAATTAAAAAATAGATTTTTTAAATCAAAAAGTATCTAATATCTTGGATTGTATTTAAAAGAAGAGCTCAACCTAATGCAATGATTTACTTAAGCACATTAATACTTAAATGCCTCATTTACAGTTTTCTAAGAAGAGCAACAAGGACAGCTCATTATATGTTGATTAAACAGAAGTTTATATTATAAATACACAGTCGTAACCTCTCAACACAAGAAAGGATGATTTTTGTTTCACTTTTTAAAATATTTACTTGAACAATAACTGGAATAAAACAGAGCGTCTATGTACTCTATAACAGAAAGACATTCATCGCAGAAATAATAACCAACACAACCCACCATCACTATTCAGCCATTAAGGTGTTGAGAGTGAAGGAACAACAGACAGACAAAAGGGAAGAGGGAAGGACTTAGGGGGGACAGGGGAGAAATAAGGAGTGCGAGTGAGGGATTATTTCTTTTTTCTCTCCCAGGCTGTTTTGGTCTTCCTACTCTCTCTTCCAGGAAGTGAAATCAAATCAGAAATCACTCAGTTGTCCAATAATGCATTTTACTCTTATCTTGTGTCAGGGCAGAGCAGGAACACATGGCAGAGTAAGATAAAAATAAAAAATAAAAAAAGGCAGTGAGAGGTGAGAAACCCCGAGGACTTTCTGTTAAGACAACTACAATTATATTAACCTTAGCATATAATGAATCTATCATGGGGTGGTATGTAGGGTTTTCCCCAGGATCACTCACTACCTGTTTTTTCTTATTATTACTTTTATCTTATCAAGTCTTGAATGCAAAGTCGTTAATCGCCAAACTAACAAACTGGAAATCAATGAACCCCAGGCCAGAAAGAACTCTTACTTTCTTTAAAAGGTCCAGACACTGGCCCCAGAAATGAGCAGTCCCATCTATTATGGATTCTAGCTCAGCTGACAAGGGCAACCCAAAAACCAGAGCGGGAGGCCAACACACTACAATAGTGGGATCCAGTTTGACTGGAAAATAGTCCATCGTACCACATTCAAATTCTAATAAATTAATCATATATGTCTGTAGTTAATTGATAAGAATGACGTAATGTTTCTGCTGTGTATTTAAAAATATAATCAGTATCAACATTATATCAAACTTTGACCATAAATAATGAACATTTACTTGTCACTATCCATGTTGCATTCGCCACTGTCTAGTTTTCATCAAACTAAACAAAATGCCGAAGGACATGCTGAATGTTAGTTGGACACTGAGGAGGCACTGATGCAGAGGTGGTATTTTAAGTGGACATGTATGCATACATTGGGGAAAGTATTAACCAAATTAACTGACATCAGCGGGATTAAGTCAGTGAGAGACCGAATCAGTTTTAATACTTTTTCAGTTAATTGCCCATCCCCATTATAAATTGACTGCATTGACTTTGTGAGGAGGCTACTCTTCAGCACTTTATTTTCACTCAACAGCTTCAATATTTTTAGCAGGAAAAAAACAAAAGATCACTACTCTTTGATTTGGTACTGGTTCAAAAGGGAAATCAGGATTAATGCTCATCTCTCACAAACAGTAAGCAACATTTAATTTTATTTTTCATTATCCCTGTCCATTGAAAGCAATTACTGCATCAAAGGTTCTCTAATGGGAATACTTTTCCCTCAAGTAAGTGTGTTTGCTGTTGTGAACAACTTTTTATCTGTGTTTCCATGTCCTTCTGTCTGTTACCATCTGTCTTTTTGTGAATATATATGAATATATATATATATATATATATATATATATATATATATATATATATATATATATATATATATATATATATATATATATGCACAATTTGCACAATCTGAGCGACATCTCAAGTCTCAAGTGTGACAATGAAACCCTGTGATATGTTGTGTTATTATTAGGGCCGCGGGCAATCGCACCGGGCACTGGTCCCAACAGCTATGAAATAGCTGCAGGGACCAGTGCCCGGGCGAAGCCCGGGCACTACTGTTATTGTGTGGATTTTTTCCTAGTTAGGGCCACGGGCAATCGCACCGGGCACTGATCCCTACAGCTATGAAATAGCTGCAGGGACCAGTGCCCGGGCGAAGCCCGGGCACTACTGTTATTGTGTGGATTTTTTCTTCTTATTATTAGTGTGACTGCTGAAGCAGTCACACTATTGTTCTTCTGTTTGGCCATTTTCTTCCGCCTTTTTACGGTCTTCTTCTAGTCCTTCATACTTTGTGCTATTTCAACAATTCATATATCAAAACGTGCAGCTTTTTCTGGACTTTATCGGCATTACTTTTCTCTTTTTAACTCTTTATACTTTTTAAAATATTTAACTTTTTCTGATTTTTTTCAGCTTTATAATGTGTGTGTGTTGCGTCTAACGAGCAGAGCCAGAGTGGTGTCAGAGTGGAGAGAGGCAAAAAAACATTCTAGAGTTTTTCTGGCTAAACTGTCAGCACGGCCACAAATTAAACTCTAGACAAATTATTTTCTCCAGTTTTGTAGCCACACTTGTCTTCTGGCTAAAATTCTGGTCAAAAATGCAAAGAGACTTAGATAATAATTTTAAATATTTTTTAAATGCAGCCAGGGAGCTCTCTGCTCTCATTCAGCTCAATGTATTTTTTTCACAGCAGCAGGAGAAGGAGCTGAACTTTGTAACTTGCTGTTAAGTGCTTTTTAATTCATTTTAATTCACCAAAAAATAGTCACAGGTCACAAAAAAGTCCTCTTCTTGCTTGGTGTGGCTAATTTATACTAATTTCTCTTTATTTTAAGAATCATTGAAAAATCTCACATTCATCAAAGTCTCAACCTCTCTTCACCACAACTCCACTGTAGTGTAGGGGTTAGTGTAACTGCCTGTCAACCCCAAGGTCACTGGTTCGAATCCAAGGGAAGACCTCTTGTTATGTTATGTTGAATTCTGCTCTCCTCCCCCGCCTTCAATTGGTTACAGGTGTTTGTTATCTCCTTGATTACTCATACCAGTTTGCAGCACATCATCACATTACAATGAATGACAACAGTCTTGACAGCAGTGTGCTCTCTGTAGCCGAGTGGCAGAGTAAAGGTTTAGTGATCATATGGTCATGGGTTCGATTCCTGCCTCAGTCATTTCACATCATTGCTTGACTTTTGATTCCAATTATTCAGCTGTCATTGGACAGTCTTTGATTCCTCATAGTATAAAGCTCATTGTAACTCAGGTTCTCTGTGGCCATATGGTTAGTGTGTTAGGTGTTGTGCTATTTCAACAATTCATATATCAAAACGTGCAGCTTTTTTTGAACTTTATCGGCATTACTTTTCTCTTTTTAACTATTTATACTTTTTAAAATATTTAACTTTTTCTGCCACGATTCCTTAATTTTTTTTTTAAGCAGAAGCCAGTGATCCTCTTATCAAAGGTTTTCTTTACCCCTCACATACTGTCTCTGTCTGTAGCCTAGTGGTTAGCTTGCTGGTCTGGAGAACTGAAGGTTGCTGGTTCAAATCTTGCCTCAACAACAATTATAGTGAATTATTTTCCCAGTCGTCCTCTGTTGACTTCTGATAACTTGCTTCATGTTGAAACTGCTGCTCTCAGCCTGAAATTCACAGAAATTTTCATTCTAAGTCATTCAAGCTTGACTCTCAAGCTTTCTTGATGTTAACTGTGTGTGCACCGTGGCCTAGAGGCAGAGTGGAAGTCTAATGACCATGAGGTTGTGGGTTTGATTCCGACCTTGGGCAAACATTTGTATGGTGATCACTGCTTGCACTATTTGCTAATTCTGCAACAGCGTTCAGTTGCTATCAGCAGTCACACCATTTCCATTCTTGGAAATGCTTTTTCTAGTTATTATTCTCCTTCATCTTCCGGACGATTTTCGATTCGCTACTAGTCCTGCAACTCGAAGAGTTGCAGGACATATTATATATCAAAATGTGCGTCCTGATCGGGATCGCTGTGCTATTACTTTTCTCAACAGTTTACGAATTTTTCGCGACGTAGGTCGCGATTTACTGCGCAAAATTTTTGCATGTAAGTCAATGGGACGGGCGGAAAAAAAAGACCGAAAAAGACCAATCATTGGAGTTTAACAAACGTCTACTGCTCAGGCATACTTTCACCTAGAGACTCCATTTAAACTTTAAACAGTAGACACAAGTCTTGTGTATTGTCGTATTACTCCACGTTTTGATAGGTCATATAGTTTTTGATCAATCCCTGATCAATGACCATGATCATTTTTGGAGAAATTATGAGTTTATAATGGGTGTGTATTGCATGGAATGTTCGTGTCAGAGTGCGTGACATCATCGGTTAGAGTGGGAGAGAGTGAAGAAACATTCTGTATTTTTTCTGAATAAATTGCCACCACGGCCACAATTTACACTCTACAGACATAATTTTTTCAGAATTTGTAAGACAAACTTGTTATCTCTCATGTCATGTGCTCAAAATATCAGAGAGACTTACAGAACTTACAGAATCAGCCTCTGAGTGCGGCCACGTCTGTCCCTGCTCCTCATTGAGTCCAATACAAATATTTTCTGAGAGGAGCAGAACGGCCTGATGTTTTAAAACTGCCAGCGTCGCCAAAATATTTACTGTAGAAACACCAAATCGTACCGAAATTTTCAGTAAGTCCTTAGAGCAACGTTGATCTGTGTTTTGTTCTGATAGGAGTTACCGTTTTGTCATGCTAAGCCTAATTGTGAGGCCGGTTTAGAGGCAGAAAATGGCTGTTTTTCTCCACGTTTCTGTCTGTCTCAGCCTGCGGGGGCCCCTATCGCCGTGGTAACCTCTTTGATCCTCAGGCCAGGGCTCGTTAACTTCATAAACAATCCACCTGGCGCTCGTTTAAATGTTTATAAACACAGACACAGCTAAATCAGACTGACACAGGATGCAGCTACTAACTAACTATGTGTCAAGTCAGTCACACACACACACACAGACTCTAGAGCCAGCTTCATGTGATTACAGTCACACACACACACACACACACACACACACACACACACACACACACACACACACACACACACAGGTAACCTAATGTGGTTACAGCTCCTCCATATCAGTGCTTATAGAAAGATGATCATGTGTCTGTCTGATCAGCTCTGTCTTGACCTTAAGATCGTGGGTTTGATTCCCATGTTGACAGAGATGGCACAACCCGCAGTAGCTCCCGTGGCCCATTCAAAATTTCCCGAGAGGAAATTTTCTAGTTATTAGGGCCACGGGCAATCGCACCGGGCACTGGTCCCAACAGCTATGAAATAGCTGCAGGGACCAGTGCCCGGGCGAAGCCCGGGCACTACTGTTATTGTGTGGATTTTTTCTTATTATTATTATTATTATTTTTCCACTTCCGGCCGATTTTCGATGCGCTACTAGTCCTGCAACTCGAAGAGTTGCAGGACAAATTATATATCAAAACGTGCGTCCTGATCGGGATCGCTGTGCTATTACTTTTCTCAACAGTTTACGAATTTTTCGCGACGTAGTCGCGAAAAACTGCGCAAAAATTTTGCATGTAAGTCAATGGGACGGGCGAAAAAAAAAGACCGAAAAAGACCAATCATTGGAGTTTAACAAAAGTCTACTGCTCAGGCATACTTTCACCTAGAGACTCCATTTAAACTTTAAACAGTAGACACAAGTCTTGTGTATTGTCGTATTACTCCACGTTTTGATAGGTCATATAGTTTTTGATCAATCCCTGATCAATGACCATGATCATTTTTGGAGAAATTATGAGTTTATAATGGGTGTGTATTGCATAGAATGTTCGTGTCAGAGTGCGTGACATCATCGGTTAGAGTGGGAGAGAGTGAAGAAACATTCTGTATTTTTTCTGGATAAATTGCCACCACGGCCACAATTTACACTCTACAGACATAATTTTTTCAGAATTTGTAAGACAAACTTGTTATCTCTCATGTCATGTGCTCAAAATATCAGAGAGACTTACAGAACTTACAGAATCAGCCTCTGAGTGCGGCCACGTCTGTCCCTGCTCCTCATTGAGTCCAATACAAATATTTTCTGAGAGGAGCAGAACGGCCTGATGTTTTAAAACTGCCAGCGTCGCCAAAATATTTACTGTAGAAACACCAAATCGTACCGAAATTTTCAGTAAGTCCTTAGAGCAATGTGATCTGTGTTTTGTTCTGATAGGAGTTACCGTTTTGTCATGCTAAGCCTAATTGTGAGGCCGGTTTAGAGGCAGAAAATGGCTGTTTTTCTCCACGTTTCTGTCTGTCTCAGCCTGCGGGGGCCCCTATCGCCGTGGTAACCTCTTTGATCCTCAGGCCAGAGCTCGTTAACTTCATAAACAATCCACCTGGCGCTCGTTTAAATGTTTATAAACACAGACACAGCTAAATCAGACTGACACAGGATGCAGCTACTAACTAACTATGTGACAAGTCAGTCACACACACACACACAGACTCTAGAGCCAGCTTCATGTGATTACAGTCACACACACACACACACACACACACACACACACACACACACAGGTAACCTAATGTGGTTACAGCTCCTCCATATCAGTGCTTATAGAAAGATGATCATGTGTCTGTCTGATCAGCTCTGTCTTGACCTTAAGATCGTGGGTTTGATTCCCATGTTGACAGAGATGGCACAACCCGCAGTAGCTCCCGTGGCCCATTCAAAATTTCCCGAGAGGAAATTTTCTAGTTATTATTAGTGTGACTGCTGAAGCAGTCACACTATTGTTCTTCTGTTTGGCCATTTTCTTCCGCCTTTTTACGGTCTTCTTCTAGTCCTTCATACTTTGTGCTATTTCAACAATTCATATATCAAAACGTGCAGCTTCTTTTGAACTTTATCGGCATTACTTTTCTCTTTTTAACTATTTATACTTTTTCAAATATTTAACTTTTTCTGATTTTTTTCAGCTTTATAATGTGTGTGTATTGCGTCTAACGAGCAGAGCCAGAGTGGTGTCAGAGTGGAGAGAGGCAAAAAAACATTCTAGAGTTTTTCTGGCTAAACTGTCAGCATGGCCACAAATTAAACTCTAGACAAATTATTTTCTCCAGTTTTGTAGCCACACTTGTCTTCTGGCTAAAATTCTGGTCAAAAATGCAAAGAGACTTAGATAATAATTTTAAATATTTTTTAAATGCAGCCAGGGAGCTCTCTGCTCTCATTAAGCTCAATGCATTTTTTTCACATCAGCAGGAGAAGGAGCTCAACTTTGTAACTTGCTGTTAAGTGCTTTTTAATTCATTTTAATTCACCAAAAAATAGTCACAGGTCACAAAAAAGTCCTCTTCTCACTTGGTGTGGCTAATTTATATTAATTTATTTTTGTTTTAAGCATCATTGAAAAATCTCACATTCATCAAAGTCTCAACCTCTCTTCTTGACAACTCCTCTGTAGTGTAGGGGTTAGGGTAACTGCCTGCCAACCCTAAGGTCACTGGTTCGAATCCAAGGGAAGAATTCTTGTTATGTTATGTTGAATTCTGCTCTCCTCCCCCGCCTTCAATTGGTTACAGGTGTTTGTTATCTCCTTGATTACTCGTACCAGTTTGCAGCACATCATCACATTACAATGAATGACAACAGTCTTGAAAGCAGTGTGCTCTCTGTAGCCGAGTGGCAGAGTAAAGGTTTAGTGATCATATGGTCACGGGTTCGATTCCTGCCTCAGTCATTTCACATCATTGCTTGACTTTTGATTCCAATTATTCAGCTGTCATTGGACAGTCTTTGATTCCTCATAGTATAAAGCTCATTGTAACTCAGGTTCTCTGTGGCCATATGGTTAGTGTGTTAGGTGTTGTGCTATTTCAACAATTCATATATCAAAACGTGCAGCTTTTTTTGAACTTTATCGGCGTTACTTTTCTCTTTTTAACTATTTATACTTTTTAAAATATTTAACTTTTTCTGCAAATTAAACTCTAGACAAATTATTTTCTCCAGTTTTGTAGCCACACTTGTCTTCTGGCTAAAATTCTGGTCAAAAATGCAAAGAGACTTAGATAATAATTTTAAATATTTTTTAAATGCAGCCAGGGAGCTCTCTGCTCTCATTCAGCCCAATGCTGAGAGTTCTCCACAACTCTGTCTGTAGTCCAGTTGGTTACAGGTGTTTGTTAAGAGACGCATTAATTGCTTCTGCCACCGTTTGCAGCACATCATCACATTACAATGGCAACATGTTTATGTCTGTGCTCTCTGTGGCGAAGTGGCAGAGTAAAGGTTTATTGATCATGAGGTCATGGGTTCGATTCCTTACTTTTTTTTTTAAGCAGAAGCCAGTGATCCTCTTATCAAAGGTTTTCTTTACCCCTCACATACTGTCTCTGTCTGTAGCCTAGTGGTTAGCTTGCTGGTCTGGAGACCTGAAGGTTGCTGGTTCAAATCTTGCCTCAACAACAATTATAGTGAATTATTTTCCCAGTCGTCCTCTGTTGACTTCTGATAACTTGCTTCATGTTGAAACTGCTGCTCTCAGCCTGAAATTCACAGAAATTTTCATTCTAAGTCATTCAAGCTTGACTCTCAAGCTTTCTTGATGTTGACAGTGTGCAGATCATTAACAGACAACAGTCTCTGCAACTGTGTGTGCACCGTGGCCTAGAGGCAGAGTGGAAGTCTAATGACTATGAGGTTGTGGGTTCGATTCCGACCTTGGTCAAACATTTGTATGGTGATCACTGCTTGCACTATTTGCTAATTCTGCAACAGCGTTCAGTTGCTATCAGCAGTCACACCATTTCCATTCTTGGAAATGCTTTTTCTAGTTATTTTTCCACTTCCGGCCAGATTTCGATGTGCTACTAGTCCTGCAACTCGAAGAGTTGCAGGACATATTATATATCAAAACGTGCGTCTTGATCGGGATCGCTGTGCTATTACTTTTCTCAACAGTTTACGAATTTTTCGCGACGTAGTCGCGAAAAACTGCGCAAAAATTTTGCATGTAAGTCAATGGGACGGGCGGAAAAAAAAGAGCGAAAAAGACCAATCATTGGAGTTTAACAAACGTCTACTGCTCAGGCATACTTTCACCTAGAGACTCCATTTAAACTTTAAACAGTAGACACAAGTCTTGTGTATTGTCGTATTACTCCACGTTTTGATAGGTCATATAGTTTTTGATCAATCCCTGATCAATGACCATGATCATTTTTGGAGAAATTATGAGTTTATAATGGGTGTGTATTGCATGGAATGTTCGTGTCAGAGTGCGTGACATCATCGGTTAGAGTGGGAGAGAGTGAAGAAACATTCTGTATTTTTTCTGGATAAATTGCCACCACGGCCACAATTTACACTCTACAGACATAATTTTTTCAGAATTTGTAAGACAAACTTGTTATCTCTCATGTCATGTGCTCAAAATATCAGAGAGACTTACAGAACTTACAGAATCAGCCTCTGAGTGCGGCCACGTCTGTCCCTGCTCCTCATTGAGTCCAATACAAATATTTTCTGAGAGGAGCAGAACGGCCTGATGTTTTAAAACTGCCAGCGTCGCCAAAATATTTACTGTAGAAACACCAAATCGTACCGAAATTTTCAGTAAGTCCTTAGAGCAATGTGATCTGTGTTTTGTTCTGATAGGAGTTACCGTTTTGTCATGCTAAGCCTAATTGTGAGGCCGGTTTAGAGGCAGAAAATGGCTGTTTTTCTCCACGTTTCTGTCTGTCTCAGCCTGCGGGGGCCCCTATCGCCGTGGTAACCTCTTTGATCCTCAGGCCAGAGCTCGTTAACTTCATAAACAATCCACCTGGCGCTCGTTTAAATGTTTATAAACACAGACACAGCTAAATCAGACTGACACAGGATGCAGCTACTAACTAACTATGTGACAAGTCAGTCACACACACACACACAGACTCTAGAGCCAGCTTCATGTGATTACAGTCACACACACACACACACACACACACACACACACACACACACAGGTAACCTAATGTGGTTACAGCTCCTCCATATCAGTGCTTATAGAAAGATGATCATGTGTCTGTCTGATCAGCTCTGTCTTGACCTTAAGATCGTGGGTTTGATTCCCATGTTGACAGAGATGGCACAACCCGCAGTAGCTCCCGTGGCCCATTCAAAATTTCCCGAGAGGAAATTTTCTAGTTATTATTATTTTTCCACTTCCGGCCAGATTTCGATGTGCTACTAGTCCTGCAACTCGAAGAGTTGCAGGACATATTATATATCAAAACGTGCGTCTTGATCGGGATCGCTGTGCTATTACTTTTCTCAACAGTTTACGAATTTTTCGCGACGTAGTCGCGAAAAACTGCGCAAAAATTTTGCATGTAAGTCAATGGGACGGGCGGAAAAAAAAGAGCGAAAAAGACCAATCATTGGAGTTTAACAAACGTCTACTGCTCAGGCATACTTTCACCTAGAGACTCCATTTAAACTTTAAACAGTAGACACAAGTCTTGTGTATTGTCGTATTACTCCACGTTTTGATAGGTCATATAGTTTTTGATCAATCCCTGATCAATGACCATGATCATTTTTGGAGAAATTATGAGTTTATAATGGGTGTGTATTGCATGGAATGTTCGTGTCAGAGTGCGTGACATCATCGGTTAGAGTGGGAGAGAGTGAAGAAACATTCTGTATTTTTTCTGGATAAACTGTCAGCACGGCCACAATTTACACTCTACAGACATAATTTTTTCAGAATTTGTAAGACAAACTTGTTAGCTCTCATGTCATGTGCTCAAAATATCAGAGAGACTTACAGAATTGACAGAATCAGCCTCTGAGTGCGGCCACGTCTGTCTCTGCTCCTCATTGAGTCCAATACAAATATTTTCTGAGAGGAGCAGAACGGCCTGATGTTTTAAAACTGCCAGCGTCGCCAAAATATTTACTGTAGAAACACCAAATCGTACCGAAATTTTCATTAAGTCCTTAGAGCAACGTTGATCTGTGTTTTGTTCTGATAGGAGTTACCGTTTTGTCATGCTAAGCCTAAATGTGAGACCGGTTTAGAGGCAGAAAATGGCTCTATTTCTCCACGTTTCTGTCTGTCTCAGCCTGCGGGGGCCCCTATCGCCGTGGTAACCTCTTTGATCCTCAGGCCAGAGCTCGTTAACTTCATAAACAATCCACCTGGCGCTCGTTTAAATGTTTATAAACACAGACACAGCTAAATCAGACTGACACAGGATGCAGCTACTAACTAACTATGTGTCAAGTCAGTCACACACACACACAGACTCTAGAGCCAGCTTCATGTGATTACAGTCACACACACACACACACCTTCATGTGATTAAAACACAGTTTACGTGCAACAGAATTTAAACTTAAACCATGATTTAATCTGGTTTTAAAGTTAAACCTTGTTGGTGTCACACACACACACACACACACACACACACACACACACACACACACACACACACACACACACACACACCACACACACACACACACACACACACACACACACACACACACACACACACAC
Organism: Trachurus japonicus; assembly: GCF_045865225.1. Lineage (NCBI taxonomy): Eukaryota > Metazoa > Chordata > Actinopteri > Carangiformes > Carangidae > Trachurus > Trachurus japonicus. Next base: position 37,286,721 of record NC_140923.1, on the reverse strand, counting down.
ACACACACACACACACACACACACACACACACACACACACACACACACACACACACAGTTAACCTAATGTGGTTACAGCTCCTCCATATCAGTGCTTATAGAAAGATGATCATGTGTCTGTCTGATCAGCTCTGTCTTGCGCTTAAGATCGTGGGTTTGATTCCCATGTTGACAGAGATGGCAAAATCGGCAGTAGCCCCGCAGCCCATTCAAAATTTCCCGAGAGGAAATTTTCTAGTTATTATTATTATTATTATTATTATATTTACAAAGCCTCTCGTGATAGTAAATGCTGAGGGACAAAGTGCATCATCTGTGGTGCACACTTTTTCTGCATTTCCCAGGTCATTGCTTGAGCACTGGAGAGAGAGGTAGAGACAACAATATTTAAGTGATTATGAGCTATTTATCTGAAAGCTGTCGCCCCCTTCAACAGAGCTTTAGAGGAAACAGTTTCCATTAATGCCTCTTGTTGAGCAGATACTCTCAGCGGAAACAGTCTGATATTGTTCAGTCAAATGACTGTGATCAAGGTAATCACAGCTGTTTCCTTTCAACGCTCCACAACAACTGACTCCCATGTCCAAATAACCCATTAAACATTTGAAATGAAACAATGCCATTATCAAGTGAAATAAAAGGACGTTGAGCAATTTTTTTGTGTGTGTTAATGGAAATAATAACGGTGGTGTGACAATGTTTTTAATTCAGCATCTGCTCAAATTATGACTTCAAAGTTGCTTCGGTTTGTAACCGCAGCTTCACTTGCTCTCTCACACTGTTTTGCATCGGTGAAATGCAGCTTGGTGTTTGAAGCCTAAACAGGGGTGAGGCACAATGAATAGCTAATCAATGTTTAGACACTTAAGGCAAATGTGCTTCATCTATTAAAAACTCTGATAAGCTGAGACCTTTTCATGGTCTTAGCTTGAAGAGAAGACTGTGGCTGACTTCCAGATACTCTGAAGAGGTGAATTGGAAGTCTATGGAGGATTGCAGAGTAGCTAAATTCAATTTGTCATAATTTGGTTTAAACACTATCCGTTAGCCCTGGCTTCATTGCAGGGCCTAACACATCAAGCCACAAATCCTTTTTTTTTTTTTCACATTTTATGATATTTTACAAACTAGAGCACTGATGATGACGGAGGAGAGTGACGGGCAAATAAACTAGAGGGTTTATATTAGACCAAACTAAAATAAATATTTGAGAGCCAATATCTATTTATTAACTTAAACACATGGCATAAATAAAAGTCACTTCCCCCACCACTAAAGCTCTACTGATATATTGAGAAGGTCAATAAATAGAGACAATTTTATTCCATCACAGCTGCATCAGCGAGCATGTAAGAATAAATTGCCGTATGGATATGCCAAAGAAATGTCTGAGGTAATTTACAAACTGTATTACCAATACATGGTTTATCTACTGGGAAGTTTATATGTCAAGTGTAGAAAATGTTGATCATAGTTCAAACTTAGGGAATACTAATAAATGATGTGTGTATAATGGGGCGCCCCCTTAGATAGGGCATAGCACTAATGGGACTAAGTAAGGTCTGTCAAATCCTCTATCTCTCTCTATCACTCTCCCACTGGGCCATCACAATAAAATGTTAAAAATAAATAAATAAATTCAATAAGATAAAGTCCTAAAAAAAAATAACTACTGAATTGAAGATTATTTTTGACACATATACTCAATCTCAACAATATTGCCAGATGATTTTTCAAAGTGTTTCCAACCCAATACGTATAAACACTGTCAGCCTCAATAATCCACCTCTGGCTTGGCTGAACCCTCTACAAACACCAGAAAAAGTCCTGTTTATCAAAACTGGGAGAAATAAAAAATACTGTAAGAGACTCTCTGTAGAAACCAACATGCTATAAATAACATCACAGACAACCTAGTTAAAGAAATAAATACAACTTTTCACAAGTTACATGTAATGTAGGCTCTAACTAGGCCACTTAATCATTTTCAAAGGCAAAACCCAAAGCACGGCCGCGACATTAGTGTTCGTGAGAGCAATTTGTCATACATCACATTCACCTGGAGTTCAGTCGTTTGATGTATGTTGGGGATGGATGTCTCCCCAGTTATTCATTAGCTGCAGTTACCCAGATATGTATGAAGGTGAGTGCACTGGAAGTGTTGATGAAAGCAAAGGGCTGGGCGAGGAGGTGTTGATGGTGTTCGTTGTGTGTATCTGTAATGCAATTAAAAACGGAAGCAGCTTAGAGTGAACACTATTATGCTGAAAGAAGGTAATTAGGGAATTTAGAAAACAGAGCAAAGACGCACACAAACACGTCACAGACATACGTGAACACAGCACTTTTTGCATAAAATAATGGAAAGGGACATCCACTGTTCACAGGTTACTGAACAGCTATCCAAGCACACTAGAGCAAGATAAAGAAACTTAAACTAGCAGTTCAGTAGCAGAGCACATAACTCTGCCAAAGCAAACAAACCTACATGTCTGTTCTTAGACAGCTTTATTTAATCCCTACACAAAACAGCAGTGAGGATTTTATAAGGCTGACATCATATTTAACACAACAGGTAATAAATCATTACAACTATGTCGCAACCTCCATCGCTATATTATAATTGTATTTTGCACTGAATGAGATGTAAGTAGCCTATTCCTGAATGGTGAGTGCAATATGCACTGTTACTCAATATCAATAGCAAGAACTACTGTGTGTAATGCAGAGTCAGTGTTTTCTTACACCAGATCAGGGTTAATATTTTACATCATGATCCATATCTTACTCCCTGAGAAATTGACCAAAAAAAGAAAAAAAAAAATCCTTCAAATGGATCAACACCAACATTTAAACAGGTCCAACCCTGCATGCTCCAGTCCATCCCTCCACCAAGTATGGTGAAATGATTTCAGTACTCCTGCTGACAAATAAACAAATAAACAAACTAGAAAGGTACTCACAGAGCTTCTGCCTGCCAGTGTCAAACAACAAACACTGGACTTAAAAATTCAATTTCAAAGTAAATGATCTGGATCTGCCCCCAAATTTTATGATTCCATTACCCATGTACCACCACAAAGCCTCCACATAGATTAAACAATATATGACCCTATAAATCCTAACATTATTATATCATTATGATTTAATATATATTCAACATGACGTGGTGATTTGTAGGTCTTTATCACCTTTGGCATCTTTACTGCCAAATGCTGATTGGCTGTGAAATATGTGCACTGCAGCTCAACTGGTAAGTGCATTTCACAGATTAGGTTCAGTTTACAACATATCTGAGTAAAACACAAAGAAAGTCATAAAGGGAACTTACCTCGGTTTCGGTTGCAGTTAAAACTTTTTTCTTTTCTTTTTTTACAGAATTGTTGACAAACGTGGGACCGCAGGTAGCGGCAGATCAAAGACACCACTTACATCATGGGAGGTGTTGAATCCAGGGTTACAGTTTATTATTGACACTGGAGAAAAAAGTCAGGATATATGGGCCTGGGCCTGTAATACTTTGATATAACTGAAAGAAACCACCTTCATCCACTATCTTTGTCTAATGGTTATTGAACTGTGTACCTCTAAATTTGGAAACACATATTGTTGTTGTTGTTGTTGTTGGAAATGCACCACTTTCCACTCAAGTATTTCTCCAGGAAGAACCTTTGAGAGCAGCTTTAATGAAATGAACGGCTTGAGCGAGTATTCAGGTATATATTGAAAGTGAGGACTGGTCGGGTGGGGTGGGGGGGGGGGCACTATATGAAAATGTTTTAGTTCCTTACTTTTAGCGCAGAGACATCAGATAAGTGGTGAGGCATGGGCAGAGCTGAACTTACTTTTTGAGGCAAGCACGTCCATAAGTCTATAATCTATACAATATTCATGGAGTGACAGCAGTAGGAGAGAATGACACTGGTTTTAACTGCAGCCTTGGCAGACACACCACAGAGGCCATCATTAATCATTTAGACTTCCCTACCACCATGCTGTGCAGTAGAGACTTGGTGTACAGGAAGTGCACATGACATTAAACTGAGTCTATGTCTGGGTGTTTGAGTGCTCCAAAAACACACACCAACAACAAAAAGTATACAAATAGAAAAAGTTCACACACACACACACACAACACATTACAACATGAGCTTTCTGCACAACACTGTTGACATTGGGACAAACAAGCACAGGGGCTCATCAGCGCACAGTGTGAGGTGTTTTTTTTTTTCCGGAGGACTGAGAGGTGGCTGACTGGGAACGGTGAAGAAAGAAACATAAGAGAGATGTAAATGATCAAGGTTAGGAATGACAAAAGTGCCACAGATGGCAGAGAAATAGGAAGGGTAAGGAGTCACATGAAAAGAGTGAGAGGGAGGAGAAAGTGAGAGACAAGGAGGTGAGAGGCAAACAGAAGGTGACATTTGACATTTAAAACATCTTTAATGAGTCACTGAAGCTTTGTGTGACACAGCAGACAGGAGCGGGGAGTAAAAATAACCCAAAAAAAAACAACAACACGGATGTAGAGAGGCCAACAGTGTCAATTTGTTAACACATCATGTGGCCCCTACAGAGCAAATAAACCAACCACATGTTTGACATGTTCAAGGGTCCAAGAAAGAAAAGGGAAATACAAAGGAGGGGGAAAAAAACAAAACAAGAGAGACATCCAGAGGGCACCGCAGCGCAGAGACACAACACAAGCTGATGTGACCAACTACTGGCTGGCAAAGACGGATGCCCAGAAATAGCGGCAGCCTCTACCTCGGGTATGCCCACTGCCCAGCCCTGCCTGCTGTGACATTACCTGCCTACCACCACATAATCATGATGAATCGCTCTGGGGTTTGCTGCCGACCGCAGACCACTCGTGCCGCCAAACAATGAGTGGCAATGGCAAACATGGCCACACCATGCAGCCTCTCTCCCTTTATCTTCCTTCTTTTCCTATCACCATGCTCTCATTTTTTCATTCTTCTCCCTTATCTCTGCCTTTCTGTTTCTCCGACGTCTCCTCGGTGCCCTCTCCACATTGCCCCTTCTCTGGCCCTCCTCTTTTCACCCAGTCAGGTTCTTTTTCTCTAGAGTTTTTTCGAATGCAACTCTGTCCTCTATCTCTTCTATCAACTTCAAGTGAGGCAGACACCGCAGAAAGAAAGCTGGTGATTCACATAGAGGACGGTGCACAGATACAGACAGATACACAGAAGGGTACTGAAGGTGAAGTGTGCAACTGTGCATAGTGCATACAGTAGCACAGACAATATAATTATGAGCCTTCCATAAGCCCAACTGGCTATTTTATTTTTATTAATGTTTAATCCAAATAAAATCACTCAGATTTACAAACAACAGGCTCTATGTATGAGGGTGAGGGTCGCACTGTGCCAAGTAGAGCAGAGAGTCATCTTTATTGTTTGACAAATACTAGTAGGGGGCTGCACAACATGCAGAAAACATCATTGCGATTATGTGGGTTTATGTTGCCAGCAATATGCAATTACAGCTGGAATGGTCCTTTTTGCTTTTCATTTTTTACTTCAATTTCACAGGGAAAAAATGTAGATTGGTGATGTGATTTGTACTTTGTACCAAACAAACTTGTCTCTTTACATCTTTATCGTATGAGTTGTTGGCCAGCGCATCTCTGTAGCAACATAACACTATGGTGCTAACGATGCACACAATGTTGTGATCCATTTTTACCTTTATTATCATTATTACTTATGGTGATAATTTATTGTGATTTCAATTACACTTTGATTAAAGCAGAAGTAAGTGGTCCGGTCGTTTTCGCTAATGCTGCGTTCCAGGCAGGCTTTTGAAATCGTAAATTACAGCTTCAAGTCACAACTTACGACTTTGTAGCGTTCCAGGCAACCCACTTGTGTTTTTCCGACCTGTTTTACCGGTGAAAGTCACTATAACGGCCACTCGTAACTTCCGACCGGTGAACTCGTACCAGATCGAACTGGTACAACTTCACGGTCGGAAAAATACGAGTTTCCTTGAACGCACCATAACAGTCCTCGTCCCTACGTCGCCACATTCACGGCGTCCCTTGGCTGCACACACAGCCCTGCATGCCGTTCTCTCTCCTCATTGGATAAAAACTGTAGGATACGATAAATGTTTTCTCCTCGGCTCAGAGCAGAGCAGAGTGACTGACAGACCCGTGTTTCAGTCCAAACACTCTATGTAAGTGATTGCTGTCGGAAGATATAACTATTTAAGACTTATATTAACACAAATATATCACTTACTTCTGCTTTAACTGTGCAGCTCTAAATACTCGAAAATACAAATTGACACTAAAATACTTGAAGGTTTACACTGAGTGCACAAAGAATGGACTCAGAAGGGGCGGTGTTTAGCTCAGTTGGTAGAGCACCCGCCCCATGTGTTGAGGCTATAGTCCTCGCTGCAGGCGGCCCCGGTTCGAGTCCCGCGTCGGACGGCCCTATCCTGCATGTCATTTCCCCCATCTCTGCCTCCCATTTCCTGTCACACTCTCAACTGTCCTATCGAATAAAGGCATGAAAAGCCAAAAAATATACTTAAAAAAAAAAAAAAGAATGGACTCAGAAAACATGAGTGAAAGCAACCTAAGTGGAATATGAGCACAAAAAAATGAATAATAAAAAAAAAAGCCCACTGAAAGAAACACTTGCAACATAAGCAGGGTCTAATGAATTAACAGAGGAATAAATTAATTAGCCAAGTGTAAGACATATTGCAAACAAGTGTTGTCAAAGCAACGGGCAAAAGTCACGGAGAAAAATGTAGCTTTGTGAGAGTAAGAGAACTCCTATTCTGCTTCAGGGAAACTGTAAGATTCAAATAGCGCAACAAATTTGGGCATTTGTTGGCAGAAAGATTTGGCCAGGGGACGTACATCCAGACCGGACCCCCTCCCTCTCTGACTGGCACCTCCATGTCCTTTGGTAAAGCATGACTTCAACTTCATGATATTTCACTATTCACCAAGTTGACCATGTACTGTATGTGGGTAGTAAGTGAGCTGGCAGAGAATTAGACGGCAAATGTCAGCCGCAGTGTGAGAGAGCCATAGTGTCAGACCAGGTTCAATCTGCTCTGTACATCCAATGAAAAAACACAACTCAACACTTCAGACTGCAGAGGCTTTCTGGAGATTTTACAATTGAGGAAGGAAAGACATTTATGTGAAATTTCATGGAATTGCCAGCATTTTCCTCACAGCATTTGTTTTCTACATCATCTCTCAGCATAAAAAATGTGAGCGTTACGATTGCTGCAACGGGGAATTTGATCAATTTGAAGTATTAAAGTTATACTTCCACAGTGTCATAAGATAGAAAAGTGTGGAGGGCATTTTCAGAATTTAAGTCAAGCCATATGACTCTCTGCAGTTTGTTATAATCTACCATGGGAATCACGGTGGGGAAGAAAACATTGTTTATCATCATTTTTCTCATAAAATCAATATCTGACAAGAGGGATGAATTACGTATTCTGCAATAACAAATAGGGCAGCATCACCAGCTGGTATTTCTTCAAATCACCTCATTTCTCAAAGCAGCATAGAACTAAAAGGAGAGTCTACTAAATATAATGATACTGGGAATGACTATAAGAGCGGACAAAATCCGAGATGGTGAATTGCTGTCACGACTTCCCAAGCAATTACCGGTGTTCCCCCTTCACTTTGCTCCTCCAGGCTACTGTCTAAATAAAGAAATGATGCTTGAGAGGCAAACAGCACCTTGAGAGGTAAACAGTGTAGCTCTTTAATATTTGATGACGCCTCAGCCTCGTTGCTACCAGTGTGAGCAATCCTACAGTTACGGTCGTCCATGTGGGCAGAGAGAGGGACGAGAGACAAAGGTCGGGGGTTAACAAGACGAGTAAGCTGGACATCCTCCTCCCTGATTTGTCTCCTCGGCAAGCATCTGTCTGGTCCCTTGTGGAGCTGCCATCTTGGACCACTCCACTCACAGCTGATCCCTATTACTGAGGAGGACAGCAGCCTTATTACAGAGGCTGAGGAGTGTGTGTGTGTGTGTGTGTGTGTGTGTGTGTGTGTGTGTGTGTGTGTGTGTGTGTGTGTGTGTGTGTGTGTGTGTGTGTGTGTGTGTGTGTGTGTGTGTGTGTGTGTGTGTGCATGCACAAGTGTGAGCGCGCCTGTGTGTGTATTTAATTGTGCATGAGGTGAGGAAGGCAGTGGCAGGGCCATGGGGGAAAGGGCAGCTCTGGGAGAGGAGGTATGAAGGAGGTAGAGGCGGAGAAACAACACTCGTGTCCATTAAGGGCAAACAGCCATTACATCCCTTGCTTGCAAGCTCGAGGCTGCTAACGGGAGCACTTTCCTTTCTGATGACAACTCGGAACTATTTTCTGGCCAATTACTTTAAATAAAGTATAATGGGCAAGCGGTCACACGGGGAGAGGCGAGGATTGATGATGTATTTTAATACTAAAACATCCCAAACCAATACATCAGTAGTGGTGATCAGTGCCGTCTCATTCACCTCTGTGGTTATTCAATGCACTGCAAAATCTCAAATATCTTACCAAGAATATTTGTCTTATTTCTAGTCAAAATGTCATTTCTAGTCAAAACAAATCTCATTATACTTAAAATAAGAAACATCACATTAAAAGTAGCTTGTTTCTAGACAGTTTTTACTTCTTTCAAGTCTATTTTCACTTAAAATAAGTAGAAAAATCTGATAGTGGAGCAAGTTTTTCTTATTACAAGCACAAAAAACCTGCTTTCACTGGCAGATTTTTCCACTTATTTCAAGTGAATATTTGTTTAAAACAAGTGAAAATTATCTTAAAAACAAGTTCATTTTTAGGTGATAAGTCTTATTTTAAAGCAGAAGTAAGTGATATATTTGTGTTAATATAAAACGCCCCTTAAGTCTTAAATAGTTATATCTTCCGACAGCAATCACTTACATAGAGTGTTTGGACCGGTTTGGACTGAAACACAGGTCTGTCAGTCCCTCTGCTCTGCTCTGAGCCGAAGAGAAAACATTTATCGTATCCTACAGTTTTTATCCAATGAGGAGAGAGAACGGCATGCAGGGCTGTGTATGCAGCCAAGGAACGCCGTGAATGTGGCGACGTAGCGACGAGGACTGTTATGGTGCGTTCAAGGAAACTCGTATTTTTCCGACCGTGTGGTACCAGTTCGATCTGGTACGAGTTCACCGGTCAGAAGTTACGAGTGGCCGTTATAGTGACTTTCACCGGTAAAACAGGTCGGAAAAACACGAGTGGGTTGCCTGAAACGCTACAAAGTCGTAAGTTGTGACTTGAAGCTGTAATTTACGATTTCAAAAGCCTGCCTGGAACGCAGCATTAGCGAAAACGACCGGACCACTTACTTCTGCTTTAAGTGGAGAGAGATTAGTTTCGACTAGAAATTAGGGCTGGGCGATATGGACCAAAAGTCATATCCCGATATATTTAGTCTGAATATCGATATATGATATATATCCCGATATTTTTCCACAAAATGAGAGCAAATGTTCAGTCAAAGTTAAAGCCAAATATGACAAGTCACAGGTAGTTTTATTGAAACCGGCTATTTCACTGAACAGTTGCAAAATCAAATGAATAAATAATAAACAGGTTTCTTCATCTGGTTCATGAATAAATGTTCAGCTGCTCAAATAACAAAATGTAAACATAAATACTGCCTGACAAGAGTACCTTTTTTGAAATCAAAGTAATGGAGTAATGGATTTTAGGCGTCATTCCATAAGGCCTCTTCTAAGATCAATGTTAAAAGTTGGCTGGAAATTTGAAAATATTGTCATTATCTTATTATTATTATAAGACGCGGCTCGGCTCGTTAACGGCAACGAGGTCGACGTGGACTCGGCGCGTTCCTCTCGGTCAGCTGGTGAAGCAGCGGTCTGATAAGCATGAATAAAATAAGAGGAGGGGCGGCGGCGCAGAGCGCGGGGAGCAGTGCAGAGAGCTCCAGATCAGCAGCCTGAATGGAGCAAGGATCACAGCGCAAATTTGAACTATATCAATATATGCGATATGGTCAAATTCCATATCCCATTAAAAAATATATCAATATATTTTTATATCGATATATCGCCCAGCCCTACTAGAAATGAGACATTTTGACAAGAAATAAGACAAATATTCTCAGAAAGATTTTGAGTTTTTGCAGTGTTTGATCCTGACCTCCCCTCCACCCCGTCTCTTTCTCTCTCTCCACACAACTGCCTCTGGAGATCTGGACTTACTTTGCATAAACACTCTTGTTTTCTCTGACTAAATGCCCACTTCCCTGTGACACGCAATAAAGTGTAATCAAAGGTTCAAAACATGACCAATCGGAGCATATAAAGCTAAATGATAACTGATATTCAGCACAATGTAACAGGCTTAGAAATGACACAATTTATCATTGCAATGTGCTCCTACTCAAACCATTGCTTTATAAAAATGCACAACATATTTCAACAATACAGTCGATGTTGCCAGTGGATCGCATAAATGGTAAAATGAAAGCAGTAAAGTTTTTATTGCCCATAGAGTTGAATTTACTCATCCAATAATCGGGGAAAGAAAAGCACATTTCGGAGTATAGTGTTCTGGTGAAGTAACTTACTTTGTCTCAGGAGGATGTGAGAAGTATGTTGCCACAGCAAGAGGGCTGACTGTTTCAAGCATCTCCTTGTTTTCGACTATCAAAAGTGATTTTTGCACTCCACTCTGATGTGTCAGTGCGGTGGCGCCGTCTTCTCAACTCAGAACAATAAAGTTATTGTCTGCTTTTGAAGGAAATGGACTGTAATTACAGAGGAAATGTGGCACCGAGATATGCGGGGTGAGCAATCTATACACAAAGCCTTGGCATTTTAATAGAAATTTAACCGTTCTGCCGTGGGTTAATTGTGACAGGTATAGACCGAAGAGGACGTCCTCACTTTGGATGCGTCTTCTCACTCGGCTTTTTGTTTTGGAAGACTTTGATCTGACTGCTTTTGTCTCGTGAAAAAACAATGCAATAGAAGTTTATTTAGCACAGAGAGGGAGTCATTTTACTGTCTCACAAAAACGTTACACAAACATATTTGTCCGCTGTCTCTGTCAAAAGAGGACAGAACTCCGAGACGTTTATTTGTCTTCTTGTTTAAAACATCTCAGAGCCCAATTCAAGTAGTACTGAAAAGAAGACAGAAACACACAAATAAAGATTGAGAACAAAACAAGGACAGAGAGACATGACAATGCACCATCATCCAACACAGCATAACAGGTCTTGCAGAATGATATTCGTAGAGACATAAGACATTTCTGTGAATGTAAAGACCAATTATCTGTTCATGAATAGAAGAAGTTGCATTAAACTAGTTATCAAACACACACACACACACTGCAAACCAAACAGTAACAAGTCTGAACACGGTTTGCTGACAACTGCAACACCATCCTTTCAGCCTTCCCCTGCCACCTCGTAGGAGCAATATCACCTCAGATAAAGTAAGTCATTGTCACATACAGTGTGCATGGAAGCTGGAGTGAGATTTTATACATGTGAATGCACAAAGCCAGTGATAAAAGGGATGTTTCATTTTGCGTCTGGGATGACAAATGTCAATCGATTAACGATAATGAGCTCGAAAAACCCGGGTAAGCACCATTATCAGGCTGCGCAAAAACAATGCTGAACCTGCAGAAAGATTAATAGGATTTTTTGCTGACAGAGAACAGAGTTGTAATAGCAAAATCTGTGGACTATGAATAAAATAAACAGAAAATGTCATTACACCAGAGTAAGTAAAAATTAAAACTCATCTCTTGTGACGTGAACTTGATGGGAAATGTGGTTGTGCTGACACAAGAGCGCTGGATGGTAAAGTACTGCTCAGTCCTCGGGGACAAAGACAGAAAAAGGGAGGTATTGTGGAGAGAAAAGAAAGAAAAGCAAGGTGTTTGTGTGAGTGTGAGTTAAACAGCTTAGAGGAAAACTAACAGCAGAGTGACCTCAGCAGACAAGTTTGAGCTGAGAGGTCAGACGAGCCTATAGGAAGAGTGTATAGAGGAGGAGGAGCAAGTGAGTCTGAGGGCAACAACAGACCATACATCAAAAACACGGCAAATGGGAAAAAACAAATAGAAGCGGGGGAGTAAATTACAAAACAGAAATAGAGGTTCTGTTCTGACGCATCCAAATTTATGGATCAGGGAAACAGGCAGTGTGCTAGGTGACTCACAATTGCGTGTAGTCGCTTCGTGGGAATACAGTGTAAATGGCCTCATAAGCCCTATGCCCACACTTCATCTCTCATGTGTGTACACACACAAAACAAATAACACTACTGCTCCAAAGTTTGAAAACACCATAATTCATCCACTAATAACTGAAATTTCAGTGTTTCTGAAATTAAAACACACAGCCAATAGATTATAGAGATGAAAGCAAACAAATAATGAATCATGAAATCTCAAATGCTCAATTAAATCAAATTTGACTCAAGTCTGGAGACAGTGCTGCTCTTCAATCAAGCCACTGTCTGGTTCTCGTCTTCTAATGTTTTGTATCAACATCTTCTTGTAGGATGGACAACTGACCAATTCTCACCATTCTCCAGTGCAGTGGTGTCCTAATAATGCACCTAATGCAATGAGAGTGAAACAACACAGTTTGTATAAGTCATTAATAAAAGTTGGGGCACCTGTGGAAATTGATTGTACTAATTTTCACAACTTTATATTTTCAATGCTGCAAGAAAGCTGACGTAAACCAGTGTCCTAATCCATGAAAATGCTTGTTTTTCATGACATTATATAATTTACAGCATTTTTCCCTGAACACTATTTTCACCCTGAGCAGTTTAACTTTCAATTGAAGGTTTTCACTACTGCAGTCCAAATGAAAAGCAGAAAAATTGAGTGTTCTGAAGCTTTTGAAAAACTATGGATAATGAATTAGGTCATTAAGTCTCTGGAGAGCACTTCCTGTTATGGTTACTGGGTACTTGGAAAAGTCAATATTTGTGCAGGTGATTAACCACAACAGAGTCTTATTTGCTTGGTACTAAGTGGATAAATAAGCATGGATCTGGGACTATAATGCATGTACTTGTTATGTGGAGAGAAGTCACTTGTTAATGGACATGACATTTGTGTGTTCAACTTCTGCAGCCAGACCAAATTATCGATGTCTTCCTTTAAACTAGAGAGTGTTTTTTCATGTGCCTTTATATTTCGTATAATGACAACTGAGGAGCAAGGGCAAGGTGAAGAGCACTAAAGAAAGAAGACACAACACAAATGAAGAAAGATGAAGAAGGACAGCTTTTTGTGCTTACGGACCCAGCAGTTTAGAAATAGTATAAAATAAACCAGTTTTTCTTATTCCCACTGGTCTCTGACCATCATTTTTAATTTAATAACAAACATCTCCACACAAGAATATTTCAAAAGAAATACTGCCCATTACTCATTGCGGCATATGATTATTTATTTCATAACTTTAACACTTTGCCAACTTCAGTGTGGATTCATTAAGTATGTCAGGCACATGACAAGACTTTAATCAAAGAAAATATATTCCTTTGCTACTCCATCAAAGAGAACATCATTTTCAGGAGAAAATTAAATTAGGAAATTAGGAAAACAGAGTTAAATAGAAATTCTGCCTAGGTTGTTTTGAAAAAAAAAAAAAAAAAAATTTTTTTTAAATATATGATCTGTTTTTAGGCAAGAAAACAACTCTCCTTTTAATTTACCTGTAATATATTCATTACTTTACAACATAACATCATGTTATACATGTAAATCCATGGTCATAAACCACCTAATTAGCAGGTGCCTCAAGTGGGCTTTTTGGGACATGATAAGTTGCTAAGATGGATTTTGGTCAAAAACACACAAAGACACATGCGCACACACACACAGAGATTTTGGACACAGGAATGTCTCAATGACTCAAATGCATGCAGCTTTACAAAGGGAGGGGAAGATGAAAATATGAACGTGATCTGAGAGGAGAAACAGGGATATTCACAAACAAACGTATGTTCTGCTGCCAGGAGGGGAAAGAATAGCGAGGCAAAGTCAATGACACACAGGTGGGATGATAGAGGGTGAATCACAGATGAAGAAACGGGAAGATACACAGAGAGAAACAGAGATAACTCTACTGACAGACGATTCATGACAATTAAACCCTTTCTTGTTGAGGATACGCTCCCTGCTGTGATCCCTTTCTTCTTGAGCAGCGAGTAGCTTCAGGTACACATCGTGCATGAGTCTGCACATGCATGCAGAGAGGTTGCACCTACGAATCACTCAGCTCACCAGACGGATGAACATATTTTGAGAAAAGGGAGGTTGGTTTTATACTGAATGAATGAAGGAAAACAAATAGTGATTTGTCTGATCAACTCATCTAAATAGCACATACAAAAATAACCATATATGGTATAAAAAGCATAGTATGCCAAAATATTATTAATCCATTCTCTTAATAATCTAATTGAAAAATATATGTCAGTTTTAAGTAACCCATATTTTTATAGAAAGCCATGAATCCAAGGATGACAATCAACTAAACAGGTGTTATCTGTAGCTGTTCTCAATCTGTGCTCTTTCCCTTGCTTGTGAAATGTGAAATATCAGTCTCAGCACAAGTACAAGCCAAATTCTACCAAAGTACAGATCAAATATCCAGAGGTGGTGTTGCTCGTTTTATCAAGGATACATTGGTGAAAGAATGCATTCTGCACCAAATGGTAACATCAGCAGCAACTCAGAGGAAGAAAAATGAAATAAATTGCACTTTTCAATTCCTATCATATAAATTCATTAAGTTTAAATGTTTTTTTGGAAATGTGTTTGGGCATTTTTGAAGATGAACTGATCATCCGACTGCAGACTAGTGGTCACATCAGCACTTCACTGCCCAGTTCCTGAGACCTGTCAGTATGTGCCATTGTCGCTATAGAAGAAGTGTCATGTCTCCAAGCGTTTTGTAAATGTACTGGTGGCTCTGTTGTCTGCTGTGTTTTATTATATGTTTTTTAAAAATCCTTTTGTCGGATGAAATTTGAACTGAGAAGATGAAGCTGAATAAATACATGATTTGCTGGACTGTTAGCTGACTCTGTGAGCTTCCGAGTTGAAACACACCAACATATTTCAATGAAAATAAATAGATATAGTAAATGAAAATGAACAGAGGCAGCTTGCTTAACATTATTACTTTCATTAGATTTTTATACACAATATTACAGATGGATGTTAGAGCTGTATTTTACTGTGCTTTTTCATTTATTTGCAGAGACTTGAGTTAAGTGAGCAGAGCTGCTGATTATGATGCTGTTCCAATTGCAGACAGCCCGCTTAATCTTATGTGTTGTGACAGTTTGATTGTCAGAATAAGACAAAGTGATAGCTTCAGTTCCTGAGGAGCTACATGATCATTACGGACGGTTACATTCACCAATAGGCAGTTACCCAACATTACAGTTCTCTCAATGATGTCATAACTACAGAGGCGCTGAAAAAAGTGTGTTCCTCTGCCAAGGCTAAACAATCCCACATGGCTGTGAGATGCAAATTAACATCTGGATCTGCACCAAACCGTGAAAGTGTTAGATCTCAACAACATAATTGATTTTTTTCATGTCAAAATCCATGAATTATTTCCTGAGATATTGACAAAAATGTCAGTCTCAGTGTTTGGAGGAAAAATTACTGGATCTTAGAAATTTCCACATTTCTTTACCAGACATGATGCATCACTATAGTTTGATGTTGCGTTACATAACCCACTGTATGTCTTCCATAAAGCCGTGCCAATATTTGCATCTGTGCTCTCTCACACCCCGCCCCCACTCTCACTCTGCATCTGCCTGCAAACGTGGCCCCACTCACTCACAAGTTCTCTTTCAACATGGAAGGAGACATATAGATTTATTTTAAATTAATACAAGCCATTTTATGTAATTTTTACTTTTATGTTTTTCTGCTGTAAAACAGGGGGAGAGAAATATTTTTATTTTCATCATAGTCTTCTTAAATCAAACTGTTTGTTACATCTCTTTGACTCCAGACCCCCAGTGACCCCACACAAATAAACAATATTGTCTAGGGATGGGTAATGTTACATCTCCTGTGTGTGAGCGAGTGTTGGGGGGGTTACCTTTGGGATGCCAGCCACGTGTCTCTCCTGACACCGTCGGTCGGTCGGGTATTTGATATTTGATATTTTTCCCCTTTTTAAATTACATAACCCAACACACAATTTTCAAACACACACATCAAAAACCACACAAAGGCAACAAACTTCACTGTGTATCCCTCATATAATAAAAACCAGCACCACACAATCAACACAATCAACAAAAGGAGTCAGTCTGTCTGTCTGTCTGTCTGTCTGACAGGGAATCTGCTCCAGGAGGATGCCGGGATTCAGGGCGGCAACAGCGGTGACACAGGAGATGTGGATGGAGGATGAATGCATTTTGGGGTCCGGGTCGGAAACGGGAGAGAAATACTGACGGTGTGATTATACGGCGAGGATTAGCGGCTCACTGCAACTACTACCAAGCATGGGAGCTCCGACGCTTCCGTGTTCCACCGACTTCTCCGGCAACATGAATGCCAATTCAGCTGAAAAACACACAGAAATCCAATAAACTGATGATGGGAATCTAAAGATACAAGCAAAGTGCACATACTGTTTACACAACAACACATACCCATAAACAAGTGGGTAAATCCAATTAACGGCCCTGTATGCCACACAGACATGCCTCCAAACCTCACAAACCCTGTTTTCCTTGTCTCTTTGTCACACACGTAAAGGGTCATGTACTGTGTCCTCTCAAGGTATGCCTTTGTTGTCTTAAAAATTATTTCTTTTTCAGTCACACACTGAGTCGCCTTGTAGGAAAAGTATTAGAAGACTTAGAAGACTTTCTTTTGGCATGACTTGCCACAGCACCTGTGATGTTACACTGTGTAGTTTCACTTTGTAGCCCACCTCTCCAATATTCGCCCAAACCTGTAAAACATCTCTAGAATCATATCTCACGATGGAAAATACAAGGCTCTTTCAGGAGGGAATCAGAAGCAATAAAAAAAAAACTAATATAAAAGCCATTTCAAAGCGTATAGTCAGGCTTTGGAGTGACTATACAAGAGACCCACACAGGACAACTTGAAAGGGAGATGAAGGAGATGACTCAATCGAGTTCGGGGGTAACATGAAAAGAGCTTTGTGTGCACGCGTGTGTGTTTTTGCAGCGTGTGTTTCCTGTATTATATTCGGTTGGAACTGAACACACACTGCAATGTTAACACATTTTATTAGGTGTACAAATACACAGCAGGCTAATAAGTTTGTATTGGAATTATAATTAAAACAGTGCGCAGCGGTGCATGTCTTCATAACTTGAGGCTTTATCACAAGTCACAACAGACTGCGGTCTATTGTTTAATAAAGGATTGCTAGGCCTGTGTGCATAGAGACAATAGATAACACTTCAATGACACCAGCGCGTGGGACACAGTCGGAGCACAGTGCCTAAGTCCGTAAGTTGCTGTTGAACATTGCTCTAGTCAACCGAACACTAACTGAGAAGATGCCATTTTAAATATTCGCAGTTTTGCATTCTTATCTGAGGGCTGAAATAATATCTCACTTTAAGAGACAATATTACACTAATACAAATCATCAGAAGTTCCGAGCCGTTGAACGTCCTCCTTAGGTGCCCTGGGATCTGTACTCACTGCTGACACTACTTTAAACTGTTCAATGTGCAATGACACTGTTCAATATGGCGATGACGATATCACTTGCGATAAATAAGCAAATATTCAGGTGTGCATATCAGCCATACAGTGCCTGCGTTTTTCTGATACGTCGAAGTACATATGCCAGAATGTTTGAAAATAGGAAAGAGTGGAAAGATCATGCACTGTAAACAAACTCCAAACGTTCTAAGTCGACCAAACACGAGAAGTCGTGCCAGAACAAATGCTGATGGATGCTACTGTATGTGGACGCTTTTCAGTTGCAGTATTCCTAGGGACCTGATGAAGGTCTGCCATTGTTGTTATTACGTTACAGGTATGAGGTGAATGTGTGAAGTGATTACATTTCAGGCAACCTTTGCGATGTGTTTATCGTGCTTGTTGATATGATGAAATAAAGATGAATCGGTCAGCCTTACTAAATCTAAACCACTGAGTCACTGAGCCTCTTTGGTAAAAAATAATATTAGATATAAGATCTTGGACCTGAAGCAACAGTATTCATACATTACAAAATGAAGAAAATGAATGGAGGCTATGTCACTGAGCCACAAAAATCCTTCACAAATGAGGCGTGTTGTCATTTTATTAGATTTTATATTAAAGCAGAAGTAAGCGAACCGGTCGTTTTGGCTAACTGCTTGTCAGCCGATGGAGTTAGCAGTCCCCGTCCTCGTCATGGATCTATTGGTCCTCGTCCCTACGTCACCACATTCACGGCGTCCCTTGGCTGCACACACAGCCCTGCATGCCGTTCTCTCTCCTCATTGGATAAAGGTTGTAGGACACGGAAAGTTTTCTCCTCGGCTCAGAGCAGAGCAGAGGGACTGACAGACCCGTGTTTCGGACCAAACACTCTATGTAAGTGATTGCCGTCGGAAGATATAACTATTTAAGACTTATACACAAATTCGGCGAGTGATTTGTGTATGCCGCCATCTTGCGGCGCCGCCATTGCTGCGGTGACATGTGTCAGTCATAGTAAACTGATTCTCTATGACAGCATCATAAATAGGCTGCATTTGTGATGTTTAGTGCCCCCCAGTAACTGATTAAGGTATATGAATACCAATATTAATTTAGGAACTAATCATTTGTTTGAGCGGTTAGCAGGAAAGATTAGAGTAACAGGGAGATAAGAGACTGTATCATAAACAATATAACATACCGGTACATTATGCGTGCTGATGTTAGCAAGCCAGCAGCGGGATATATAGGCTAATCATGTGGACAGGCTACATGAATAAAAACAACAACTTGTGCTTTGTTTTAGATATTCAAGAATATTTTATTGATCAGCTGGCCTCCGATGATCAGAAAAAACTAAAACGTCAATTACAGGTCTCCGATTTATGGTCAAAATGACCTGAGCTCCGGATGGGTCGGACATATTTTACACCGGCTTTTAGACGACCATGATCACATCATATTGAAGGGATCAGTGAGACATTCACAGACCATCCACTTTTACCACAATGTGAAGGTAACGGTGAGAAGGGAGAGTAGCCAGGTTGTACAGGTCAGCTGTGACTGCGTCGCTGGCAGCAGCTGCTGCTGCTGCTGCTGCTGCTGCCATGCTGTACGTAACGTTACGGTCTAAACACGGACACTCTCCTGAAGTAAGGGGCTGTGTTTTGCTGATAATAGAGCAGTCGAGGATGGCACATGTCCTCCCAGCCTTCCTAGACATATTTACAGAAGAGAAAAGGTCCACTTCTTGGCGCTTGCATTCAAATGCCCGCTTCACGCACAGAACCTATCGCTGCCTGACTGGGAGCTGTCACCGCAGTAATGGCGGCTGCTCGACTAACGGTTATTTCGCGAACATTCCGCTTACTTCTGCTTTAATATGAAGACACGCAACCAGTGCCAAAATCCTCTACAACGTCAAACGCTGAATGTCCAGAAAAATCAGTAACATTCAGTGTTACAGAAATCATCCAACCAAACAAACTATATTACAGGATTCATAAACAAAATGTTTTTTTCTGGTCGCCCGAACCACAACACATTGTCAGCATGTTCACCACATCCTCGCTTATTCTCAGTATTCACAGGTTGGACCACACCTGTCGTCAAGCTGGACTTCATCTAGATTTCATCATCATCCATCTGTCCACAAATACAAAATACTCAAAACGGCTTCCGTGGTTGTTCCCACTACAGTAGATGTCTCCAGAACCACATTTTAGCATTATCACACATACACAAACACACACACAAACACACACACACACAATCACAATCACAAAATAAAAACAATGCCAACCGAATGCTATCATGTCTGGTAAATATTTAACAGTGCAGTTGTTCCTGTCTTTAAAAAAGCAGAAAATCCACTTCTTCTTATTTGTTTCTGTCTTTTCCCTGACAGCAGGCGAAGGAAAGCTACTACTTTCTGTCAGTAATTATGCACAGTGGAAATGCAGATATTAAACTAAGGAAAGGAGCTAGAACACAAGCTAAGTGAGTCCAAAAGTATCTGAATGTATTACAAATGAGATGCAAAAGTGTAAGAGAAAAAGTGCTGGCCAAGAGACAAACAGAGATGTTACTGCTGAAGAGCTGACTGCTCCATGACCCACAGCTTCTGTAACACTTCCAACTCATTTTTTAATCACAACAGAGATATGATGAATTAAGTTACGCTTCCCCTGGGCATCCTGATATATTCTTCAGCCAAGCTCAGACTACGGGAGACTTTAAACGTCCTAGCTGATGTTCAAATCAGACTCGACGCACAAAAGTTTGGCAGATTATCTTCTTGATAATCTCAACACTGCATACACTACAAGATCTAAATATAATGGCACATCAGACACTACAGGATATGATTAAGATTACTCTGCCAGAGAAAATGATCATGCTCATATGAGCATGTGATCTAGCTCGGGGCAGATGTAAATAAAAATGCAGTTTGTGGTGCAACAACCTATTGTATTGTGTTGCATCAATATAAAATCACACAAAGTTGCATACAGCTTTTCTGTTCTTCAGGGAGAACTGGACTGAGATTTTAACTGTCAATTTTAATATCCATCATTAGTAGCATTTGCCTAAAGGGCTACAATACTTTGTGTTGCTTGGCGACACCATCAGCTGACCCTGGACTGACAATCACCATGTTTAATAAATATATTATAGCATAAGTATCTTATACGTTTTGTTGCTCCACTTTAGTTGAACAATTATTCTTTAATCCAGCGGGCTTCCTGATGGTGGTGATGCTTGGAGATGAAGACTAAACCCTGTAATGTCTTTCATTCTCTTTCACATTAGCACACACACAGAGCTGGAGAGGTAATAAAACCCAGGACTAAATGAGAGAGCTGCTGACCGGCCTCGAAGTGCAGGTTACTGAGTATGGTCAGTGCTAGGTTCAGTTAAGCCAGATTGTTATCCATGGTTAATGCTGAATTTACTTCATAGCACGTTCAAGTTGGTCAATTCTCTCCGTCCATTTCTCTAACTATTGACATCTCATAAATCAGGGATATTATAAGGATATCATGAAAAAATGATAAAATAAGATGGAAAAAAAGCAATCATAAAATTATTTATATGCCATACACATTGTATAAGGTTTATAATACGATAAGTCCCATGTTTTGCCTCTTTCCACTCCCATTACAGTACCATTCCTCCTCTCTCACTCACTCTTTCCACAGCACCATGTCACTCATTTACCCACAAATGGCCACCTGGCAGAGCGTCAAGGGGAGAATATTGCATCTTTATAAAGAAATTTATAAAAGTGTTTACTAGGATAGTTTTAAAGGGTAGTGTGTGAATGTGTGTGTGCACTGTGCACACATTAGTCAGAGAGCAGCGGGAAGAGAGTGAGTGTCTCTCAGAAGTCAGCACTGCATGCAATGTTTATCCACCACATATTGAGCAGTGCTGACCAGAGAGCCCCACTGGGGCCATTGGAGCAGCTGGTGTTATAGTGGCGCAGGCACAGCCCTAAACACAAACGCACAGACACACACACAACACACAACAAACACTCGGTCTCTCATCACCACACATACATCATGCCATGGCAGCTCTTGCATTTCACTCCTCTCCTCCACCTTACGCCTCATCAGACATATTATAATTAGCCGTGCTGAGTAATTAACATCCAAATTAGGACGTTCATTTGCATATCTGCCTTCATTTGCATATACTTCCAGCAGCACACAGACCTGACATTCCTCCACACACATATAAATGCCAGTACAAACCACAAGGGTAATCAGTCTATTTCAACACAATGGCCCACTATCACAAGTCACACACACTCTCTCTCTTTCTCTTTTCTCCTTTTTTGTAACACATAATATCTTCTCGTTGGCAAGCTATTAGAAAACAAAAACTGAGCATTGCCAAGAAGGCAGAAGGGCAGAGGTGGAGAGGTGAAGGAAAGCAAGAGCAGTGGTGGAGAAAGAAAAAAGCAGGGCAGGTTACGGTTAACTGTGGAGAAGTACCTAGGATTGAGTAAGAATTTGACAATCCCAGATGAGAAAAGGAGAAATAAGACAGAAAAAAAAAAAACTACTTCACCATTTATACACCTCACTTAAGACAATAAAACTTTGGAATTGAATCCATGGCTTTGGAGAGACGGCACGCAGCAACTCTGGAAATCAGACTGATGACTGTTCAAGCCTGCCATATGAAGTGAGAGGCAGAATGACGAAACACTTCTTTCTCTCTCTGACATTTGCCCTCTGAATGCCATCAGCTCAACAGAGCAGAGCCGCGAAGAGTGATGCAGAGATGAGGGAAGAAAGAGAGACAGAAAGAGAGAGCGGGAGAGAAAAACAGCAGTGAGAAGATAGAGGAAGGAAAAAGAATAGAAAGGGCATGAATGACAGTAAAGAGGAAAACAACTTCAGGACGGGCAGAGCAGTTCCTGCCAGACATTGTTTCACCAGTCATTGCACAGAAGAGGAAAACCTGAGTTATGCTTCTGCGTTCCACATCGCTTTCACGATTTATGTTCCGGCGAGGATAATGCAGCTAGACGGCTCTGTTGAAAAGACACCCATAAATCTGATCTTGTTTTCGATTCTTTTTTTTTTTCCCCCTGTTCTCTCTCTTTCGGCGCCCCTCAAATCCTCTCAGTCTTGTGTGTGCTTTGGCATTCATCTGCTGTGGTCTATTTCCTGACTTCTTAACTTCTGTGAAGGTGTTCATCAGCGAGCCTTTGTCTCATGTATACTGTATTCTGCTGAGCTTGTGGAGCTTGTAAACACAAAATCTACACACACACACAAATAACAAATAACGCCCTCTCTGCGTCCCTCTAATGCAGCACGGCAACATCCAGCCAGCACAGCGGCCTTGATCTATTCCTTTTCAAACATTAAGAGAAAATGGCTTTACATAACAATACCAGGTCTTTTGAAATCTTGGGAATAACATTGGGTGTTTTTTTCTGAGTTAAAGCCAATTCAGCCATTGCACAGCTAATACCAGCTGTGAACATATATAACAAACAAAGCAGTCTACACATCATTTCACCTTTGAAAACTGAATGAGTCATTTAAGCCTCTGAGGGAAACTAGAGTTAATCTAAACCTAGTTAGCCTTGCCTCTGGCTCCTGGCCATATGGAGGTCTTTTAAAAACAGGGAAAATAATGATAATGTTTGGTTGAGTGTAGACAGCCAGTCAGCCCAGCACTCTGACTCCAGAGACCCAATTAATACCACTGTAAACCACCGCTGCCCTTCACAGGCAACACCAGTCTGTGTGTGTGTGTTTGATTATGTGTGTGTGAGGGAGAGAGAGAGAGAGGGAGAGAAGGATATATCACAGAGTGAGGATATGATTGAATGCAACGCCCTGACCATGGCTGCCCTCCCCGAGCACTAATCGATTATCAAAGACAGAAATCATCTTCAGATCACTGGCCAACCAGCTAATCATGGCCAGAGACGTAACCACTGATAGACTCAATAAATGTCGTGTTTATGGTGCTAATCACTTCAAAAGCAAACAGCATGTAAGGGATCCACGGAGAGAGGAGTTTCCCCACTAACCCCTTTAATAACGTTGACATAGGCTACATAGGCTACATACAGACTACATACATAGGCTACATGTCTAGCGCATGAGTCCCTAGCATGTTAAGTAGGCTAAGTTAGAATGAGACTGAGACTTGTCATCAGACTTGAAATCATTAGCCAAAATAAAAATTATAATCAATGATCAATCTAATACGTTTTTTATGCTAAATGACCGAAAATATAGTAGCCTATTAGTTTTATTTCCTCGTTCCTACTTTTAATTGTTTCATGTAGGCTAATATATCAATTGAAAACACTATGAAAATTGTGTTTTACAGTATTCTATCAATTAAAATGACAAACATAACACACACACACAATGGAAACACCTAATTCATTGCCGACGTAGGCTACTAACTAGTAAAACAAAGCCGTAACTTCGCCCCAAACTAAACACCTGTGCCGATAATTGGCCGCTCTGCCATTAGGCTACATGCGTGCAGTTGGTAAACAGTTCCCCCGAAATAAAAACATATCAATTCATGAACTATTCAGCAGAACTTCGCTTAAAACAGCCAAAAGAAACACTGAAGTTGTCGGACAGACTGTTAGCGCTCTCCTCGCCAACTTGCGCAACTCAACCACGGAAAAAACAGACAAACATTTCGAAGCCAACTTGATTTTTTTTTTCTTTCTTCTCTCTCTCTCATCTTTTCCTCTTTTCATGTGCCTACCTTTTCCGCCGACAGCGCATGAATGGCCCCAAATAAGCCAAAACAGCAGAAAAGGGACCCCGAGAGTCTGCATGGTGGTCGAGCTTCGTGGGTGATGTCCTCGCGTCCTCTGCTCTTCTCAAATCCTGGATCACCTCCCTGGCGCGAGGATCTTCTCAGCTGGCCGGGCGCGCGAGGGGTTGTGGGCAGGTCGAGAGACAGTCACTGGATACTGTGAGGAGAGAGAGAGAGAGAGAGAGAGAGAGAGAGAGATCGGTAGAGAATGACGTTAAGACGGCGTTAATAAAACTTCAGTTCCTGCTAATACTTTTCAAAATAAAACTCCATCGACTTTTAATGTGAAATAACAGCACATAAGGGTTCCATAATCCGGCTGCATTAGCACCACTAAGGAAATTACTTTTAGATACATGTTTTACATATTGTGGCTGCTCCGAAACACATTCCTGGGAAATTGTACACTTTTATATTGAAGAACAAAAGCATCCTGTGCGCGCATTACTTGGCTTTAATTGGCAAGCTTGGTGTAATAAAAGGGAAGGAACAAGTGATGGGCAAAAGGGGATGTAGGCAGGGGATCTATCTGGGATGAGAGCGAATGTGTTGGTAGTTTGATGTTACAAAAGGGAGAGGGATTAATTTTGACACCCCGGGAAAGGATTGCTGCAACTGAAAATGCTGCCAGTGATTGCATTCCTCTACATGAATATGACTACAGTAATTCATTCAGTTTAATTAACCCCAAGCTACTGTGAGGTAGGACACCCAAAGCTTACCACATCACTTACCACTGATTATTATGGGAGCTATGGGATAACAACGCTTTGAGCACAGAGGGAATGATAATTCTCCCGTGATTGAAGTTCTGCACATGAAACAGCTTTTAAATCACAGACTCTATACTGTTGACTCTCTTTTGATCCCTTATTTTTTATACATTTCTGTTTCCATACCAAGGCCCCAGGTGGACTGCAACCATTGTAAATTCTCCCTCACACTAACATTTGCTTGACATTTGCTCATAATACTTGTTAGACCGGATGATGTCCACCTCCTGGCCTTTTACATAGCGTGTTCAAATTAGTCAGCAACTCACGTGTGTCCTCAAAGTAGTTTATTTGCTGTTACCCTCAATTAATTGCCTGTGTAAGTTAGGCTACATTTGGGAAATGTAAAAATTTAATTATAGAGTAACAGGAGCAGTGGATTTTTGAACGTTCTTACAGCAATATTCCTTTCATAATCGAATGAGCAGCTGCTATGCTATGATGTGTTTCCAGCTGTATCCTAACAAGAGCTCGAACAGCGCTGCTATACTCCCCCTCACAGATTTGAGTCTTTCAGTTTTCACCCTGTGGCAGAATCACTGTTTTTCTCTAACGGCCGTATGTTCTTCAATTATTCCCCCATGTTTCTTCCTCTGTTGAGTGTGGGTGTGTGTTCTGGGGATTAGAGAGAGCAGGCAGACCTCAAGTGAGTTAAGAGGATAGCAAAGATAGAGCACATGCATGCGCACACACACACACACACACACAAGCATAAGCAGACAAACACATGCAGGACCACATTTACATGCACACGCAGTCACTTACACACACACACATACTCCCAATTGGCTGTTTCCATGGAAAGTGGCAGCAAAGGAGACACAAGGGAGCTATGGTGTAATGAACACCCTTTGTCCCTCTACCTTTGGCCAGGTCCTTAAGTAACCGCTCAGGGCCCACAATTAGTCATTCACTGTGGTAGCTACTTTTTCCAGTATTCGCCAGCAAGTCCAAACAGTTTAAGATGGTTAAATTATTCATCACATTAACTATTTTCTTCATTTATTAAGGCAGAGGGTCCTCAACCATAAGAATTTTTTATTTTTCCCAGAATTTACTTTTAAACCTCAAAATTACCCGCCAGATTAAATATGATGTTGTTCTTCGTGTTATCGTGGTATTACCTCCAATACAATCCAAAATAAAAAATGTTCTTCCATCCACAGAAAATTAATCTTGGAGCTCTTTTGCTGTCTGTCTCCATAGGTTCTGGTGTTGCTACACGGGTTATTGTTTAAGACAAACTGTTCTCTGCTGGTATGAAAGGCAATTGTGGATTTAAACTGGTACAGACTGAGCAGCCGTATGAATAACAAGTTTCAGCTGAGAAATATAATGGTATTTGTCAGTTTGTTTCCTCACACACATAAACAGGCACACATGCACACAAAAGGAGCGCTCTAATGAAGATTTCACATGTAAAAATCAATCTGTAATCCACAGTTCATTGTTGGGTTTAACTATGAAAATTCAAATATTCACTTCACTATTGAATGAAGTTAATTACAGTAGCTAAGAATGTCATCGGCTTGTTCTTGATGCTGGCAGATGCAGTTTCTGCGTGGCCATAACTGTCCTCATTACACAAAGCAGACTTTTTCTCCTAAAGCCTCTGAAATGCCATCACATCTATATGAACTTTCACGTCATTTTATAGTTATTCTTTTTCCTGTGCAACAAAGCATAGTCATCGGAAAAGCCATTTGCTATACAGTCATTTGGAAATCAGTTGCCGGCTGCACTACAGACAGTCAATTAGTGTTTGACAAAGCTTCTCCTTTTCATCTGACAAGCAGTTAACAACAATGGAATGAAAGGTCACGCGGAGCATGTAGGTGTGTGAAGGTAGATCACTGTAAAGGTCAACTTATGACTATAGCAGGTTTCTTCTGTTCTGGGAAGACATTAGCTATCCCCCTAAAGAATGTATTTTGAGCTTATTGGAATATTTCATACAGGTGTCACACATAGCTAATAGCAAGGATGTGCATCATCACCTCCTCTCTGTGTCACTATTAATATTCCTATAGTATCAGCAGGTTGTACAGTGTAATTCAGTACCATGGAGAGCTCCATCGCTTGAGTCACACTCCTCTTCCTCCATCGGGGGTCGCTCTTCAGCCAGAGCACAGCCTCTCACCGCGGAACCATCGACCTGCAGCTCCGTAGATCCACGGAGCGGAGATAGTGTGACACCACTGACCTATCAGCAGCAATGCGAAGGTAATAATAACAATTATAATTTTTTACCTCGAA
The DNA here is from genome assembly GCF_045865225.1 of Trachurus japonicus. Lineage (NCBI taxonomy): Eukaryota > Metazoa > Chordata > Actinopteri > Carangiformes > Carangidae > Trachurus > Trachurus japonicus. The sequence continues at coordinate 37,259,125 of NC_140923.1, read as the reverse complement.
TCGTCACGTGTCTCATAACATGAACGTGTGAATGTGCTACATCTCAACTTCATCTAAACAGCATGTGTATGTCGTAGTTGTATTAGCCACGCTAATTCATGTTAGCCGCTTGCTCGTTGTCAAGTGTTCAGTGTTAACTTAACATGAACGGCGTCCTCTGACTGGTAATGAACTGTAACAGCTGATAGAAACCGTAGCAACAGTAATGTGTAGGCTACGTCCAATAGCGTAAGGCCAACGTGTGGGCTTCAGGCTAAAGAAAGAGTGATAACATGCACCTGTCACTACACAAGTCTGCACCAACAAACACTTGATTTAAAGAGACATGAACACACGGAGGCAGCACTGCGTCCATTATTGTCCAAACATAGAAGCCTGTGGGCTCTTCTTGTCAATGCAATTTTGTTTATTGTCTGCATAATCTGAATAAATCAAATACAAACACTGTAAAATCCAACAGGAATCCCGATCAGATGCAGTAGCTACATGTAATAGACAAGACACTGTCACATAGGATGAGTTGCATGGTTCGTCACTTGCAAAGATCAAAGGAGATGGGTCTGTCTGTCTGTCTGTCTGAAACTTGGCTTTGCAGCCCAGACTCTGTGGTGCAGACCCTCCACACTCAGGAGACAGGAAGCCCTCGAGAGGGGGCCGCCTGCTCCTTCCTTCTCCCCTTCCTCATGTGCTGAGCAGCTGCTCCTCCGTCTGCTTCAAGCTTGAGTTGGTGTTGTGGTTGGTGTTGCTTGCCTCCTGTTGCCACGAGCGATGATGGATGCTCGCCAGAGAAAGCGGCTTCCTGAGCTGATTTTTGAAGTGCTATCTGAAGGTCCCTCAGTTGCACTGTCCTTCACAGCAAGAAGGCAAACAGCATGAAAACAGAATGAAAACATCATATTTGATGGTTACTTGGTGAAAACATGTCAGGAGGCTGTTATGTAAATATTTTTACTTGCAGGGAACTGAAAGCTAACCAACAGTTTATTTGATTTATTTCTAATGTTGACTGGATACCTGCCAGAGCGGCTGGTTGAGTCAGCTTTCTGTTTAATAAATGTGTACCATCGGCTGAACTGTGGCTGGTGTTAATTTCCCTCCAGGCTCCTTATAAACACACACGTAAATAATCGTTCTCCAGTGTCTAACTCAGGAAAATGCCACCACATTTTTTCTTGACAATGGTAAGTACATTGGATGTCTTTGGAGATAAATGGACAGCAAATGGCGGCACCATGGGTTTACCTCTCACTAGAGCCACCTATACAGATACTCATATATTGTAAGATGCTTTGGGATACAAACTTCCACCAAAAGACGAATGGGTTATTGAGGGTTGTTTATCGTCAGTATTTCCACTGTGTTAACAACACTTCCTTCTGCTTTCCTTCAAGGTTCTTTGACCATGGTGTGAGAGGATAAACCAAAATGGCCAACCGCTGTGTTCCACTAGTCTTATTAGCCTGCGGTTCCTTTAATCCCATCACTAACCAGCACATGAGGCTGTTTGAGCTGGCCAGAGACCACTTGCACAGCACAGGTCAGATTTGAACATCCCAAATGCTTTATGTATTTAGGATGAAAAAAAAAACATGACATAGTCATTTTGAAAAATTATGTATGTGACAAATTAAAGGGAAAAAACAACAAAAAGTGTCTCAATAAGATATTGGGATACCCTCTGCCACCAGAACAGCTTCACTTCACCTTGGCATTGCTTCTCTAAAAGCTACAGGAGGGATGAAGACCATTCCTCCAAAACACATCCCCTCATTTAATGTTTTATGATGATAGAGGAGAGTGTATAACATACTGATATAAAATTTCCCATTGGGTTCACTATGAATCCCACGGCATATGATTCAGTAAGTTATGGTCATTTTCATCCTTTTCAAACTCAGTGTCTGATAAATGGGAGCATTGTCCCCGTCTAGAGACCACTCCCATCAGAATAGAAATGTTATAAGAGTGAGACATCATCCCAAACTAGCAAAATGGTTATCAAGCCCCAAACCATATCTCCTGATGTCGTTTTCCATAGATCTTAAAGCAGATATCATCGGCACGGCCGTTTCGGCTAATGCTGTGTTCAAGGCAGGCTTTTGAAACCGTAAGTTACAGCTTCAAGTCACAACTACGACTTGGTAGCGTTCCAGGTAACCCGTAGCTCGTGTTTTTACCGTCCTGTTGTCTGTGAAAGTTCCCTATAACGGCCACTCGTAACTTCCGACCCGTGAACTCGTACCAGATCGAACTGGTATGACTTCACAGGAAGGAAAAACACAAAGTACGAGTTTCCTTGAACGCACCATGAGTTAGCAGCCCCCGCCCTTGTCAGGCATCAATTGGTCCTCGTGCTACGTCACCACATTCACGCGCATCCCTTGGCTGCACACACAGCCCTTCATGCCGTTCTCTCCCCTCATTGGATAACACTTGTATCCCACAAGGAAAATTTTCTCCTCGGGTTACAGCAGAGCAGAGTGACGGAGAGACTCGTGTTTAGGCTGAAATACTTCATGTAAGTGATTGCTGACGGAAAATAGGACTATTTAGGACTTATATTAACAAAAACATTCCACTGATATCTGCTTTAATGCAGATGTAGCTGTAGTCACTGTTCCTATGGAAACACCTGTCTTTTGAGCAGTCTTTGTGATGACTGAAGCTTTGCCATCAATGCCCCAGCCATGAACCCTCTTTCAAAGTCACTCACATCTTTTTCTCCTGCCATGATGACAAAGAAATTAGAATCATCTGGGTCTGCTCAGCATTTTTACACATGATGCTGCAGAGAATGACTTGGAGTAAACTGCTTAATTGTACCATGCATTGCAGCTGTGGAAGCATCTGCATTCAGTAGGACTTGCCACACATTTATTTAGATTTTTCCCCTTAATTTGTCACCTGTATGTGAATCTCAGGGTGAAAGCAGCTCCTGTAAAAGATCATAGATGCATGCAGTTGTCTCTAGGATTCTTGGAAATCAATGAGAGTTAATGTTGGAATTTGTTTACACAAAGCACAACATGAAGTAAATGCTAACGTTTTCCTTATTGTTTATTTACGAGACGATAAGAGAACTCAACCTGTTGTGGAGATGTTCTGCCCCCTAGTGGTCAAAATAGTGATCATTGCAGCTTTAATCACTCCACATTCGTGTGACGTATATAACACAAAAGCATTACATAAAAAGCAAACTTTCATTTTATTGAGTATAAACAAAAATACATAGTGATAATAACCATATCCTTGGTGTTCCTTGAATAAAAAGGCTCAGTCACTCCAGGCTTAGTGTGTCCTCATATGATCCTCCACACAGTCCCATGTAACACCCGTGTCAGTCTCCTTACATAAACCCTACATCCTGATCTACGTCCTGAAGCTGCTCTGAATGAGTGCACTGACCAGGTCACATGGTCATAACGACATCATTTTATCTTAAGGAGTTATGCTGGTCCTGAGTCAGCTCTCACACTCTAAGATGCTTTATGAGTCGATGCAGCATTTCTGTGAGCAGGACCATAAATAATGCTCTTACAGATTCCCTTTGACCCCTTACCTATAAGACATCAGCTGACCTGTTTGAGGGTGATCATTAGAAATAAGTGTAAGCTGCACACAGGAGCTGTTTTCATTTTCCTCTTGCTGAAAGTTTGGGCTGCAGTTGTAAAGACAACAGTTAGGAGTCTTTTTGTAAATGCTTAAATGAGCACAGTTAGCTTTTGCTTCTGTGTTGCCATATCAAGAATTGTTGTCTAACTCTTTGCTTCAAGCAGTTTCCAACTCCTTAAAACCAATTACACAGTATAGACTGTAAGAAATGATAAAGTTTGATACATAAAGTCACAATCAGGCGGGTTCATCGCCTTGTGTAATGAAGATCGCTCATAGCCTTTGTCCGCAAATGCGAAAATCTGAAAAAGCAGCAATAACATTAATCAGCACATTTGAGAGATAATTCTATCTGCTGATTTATATTCCATTTCTGTATCGGCTGTCGTGACCCAGAAAAACTATATTAATCTTCTCTCCCTTCAGGCCAGTACCAGGTGGTGGGTGGCATCGTGTCTCCAGTTAGCGACGGCTATGGAAAGCAAGGCCTGGTACTGGCTAAGCACCGCACTGCTATGGCAAAACTGGCACTCCAGAGCTCCAACTGGGTCAGGGTTGATGAATGGGAGAGCCAGCAGCCAGACTGGACGGAGACGGTGGCCACTATGAGGTATAAAAGATGTTTATTGCCACACTGAAGTTCAAATTGCGCTGTTGCGTTTAAAGAGGAACGGTCCCAGGGGTCGGAGGAGGCCAGCATTCGCTCTCTTCTTCACTGTCACCTGTTGTTAAAGCATCTCACTGATTGTTACAACCTCCATTACACAAGTAGCTGCAGTCAGATATTCCCTTTCCCTTCACTGCATAATTCAGTCCACTTCAGTGGTTAATCTCACCACAAACCTGTCCTCTTTACAGAGTACAGACAAAACACAATTACTTTGGGTGAGCAAATATTGTGAGGCTACATTTAGCCAAACTATTGGGACACTAATATCAACCGCTGCCCCTTTTCTTCATCTCTCATTTCTGAATTGACTCATTTAAGCTCCCTTGATGTTCCCTAAACCTCACATTACTGTATTTGCAGCATGACATGGAAGATCTTTACAGCGCATAAAGAAAAACGTCTATCATGACAAGGTCGAACATATTCAGTACAAGTTTATAGCACAGCATTACTGAGTAGCTCCTGTACATTTCCATTAGCCTCCACTGTCTCCTGTTGGATCTTCCTTCATCCGTGACAGGCTGTGAGATAAAAATTAATATTTAGTCTTTTCTGACACGCCCTACTTTTTACCACAGCACCAGCAGAGTTCAGGTTGATGTACACTCCTTTTCTGCTTCTCTATCAGCCACTGTTGATGCCAACTTCAACTGTTTATGTAACAGAGTGTTTGCCAGGCTCCCTGAGCCTAAATTACAGGTTATAGTCTCCTGAGGGCCCCCAGACTAGACTGGACTTGCAGCAGGTCTGGGTTTTTCATGGGGTGAAATCAGAGGCACGGGCTGTTAAATTCATGGGCCAAGTGGGACCAGTGTAGCTGCAAAAAAGCTGTCTGGGACATGAATATGGGTGAAGAGAGGCAGGCAGTGGTGCTGCATTCGCAATGAGAAGATGTGAATAAAGGATTTTTGGTGGTTATTGAGCAGATGTCACGAAAGGGAATTAATCATCTGATGATAAAAATGTACCTTGCACTATATTACACACACATACTGCGCGTTTGAGTTCAGTAAGTTGCATTTATTTATAGGCACACATTGACATTTGGGCTCATTTTAGAAGTGTTTCTCCCATTTCACTCCCCCCAGCCCCTCCTCATTTCTCATAAATCCCCTTATTAGTGACCCTCCCCTCACTTGGTCGTCTCTAAGCTGTGTTTGCGCAACAGGGGTGCAGATCAAGGCATGAAGTGGCCTGTTGTCCCAGGACTATGACCAGGCCCACGTCACACGTCATCTCGCTCCCACACACGCACACACGCACGAACGCGCACACACGCAAATGTTCTAGAACAACTTTTAAGAAGCTTTACTTGAAAACAGTGAAGTTTTTCATTCATCTTCTTTAAAGGTTCCTCTGTGACTCTTTCTTTCTTATTCACTTCAGGTTAATAAAACATTATTGGGATGGTTACACTAAAAAAATCATGTTGCATAAAAAGAGAATGTGAAATAACAAATGAATACACATAAAAGCAATGATACACTGCACATGGAATGATACAACATCGAAGAAAAATTCTGTGTGTTGGTGGATAAGATTAAAGAAATAAATTCTCAGTCTGTCTTTCTCTCCGGTTCTCGGGCAGGTATCACTATGGGCGTGTTCTCACGGAGTATGAGCAAAGCACAGGAATGCACAACAGCTCCAGCGATAACACCACCTCCCTCTCAAGTAAGAACCTTTAATTGCTTGGAGCCACTTTCTATTTTCACACATTTTAGATTAGTTTTTCATTTATTTGAACTGGCTGTTAATTCCTCTCTTTTTTAGAGATGCAGTGCTGGTTGGTTGGTTGGTGCATAGTTCATCACTTTGCACCAGACTGAAATATCTAAACATCTGTTGGGCATAACATATTGTTCATGCATCCAAGTTTCATCAAATATGAATCACAGTGCCCTTGGTGATCTCCTCACTTTTTATCTAGCACCACCAGTAGGTCAACATTTTGACTTAGTCAGCACTTTGGCATATGATCAAATACAAACTCCCATCAGCCTCAGCTGTGCCATGTGTTAAGCACTAATTAGCAAATGCTAGCAGGCTAAACTTAGATTGTGTACATGGCAAATATAGCACCTACTAAACGGCAGCACGTTTACATTGTCATTGTGAGCTTGTTAGCATGTTGACATTAGTGCATTAAAGAACCTAAGAACGGCCTCAAACACCCACTAGCATGGCTGACATTAGCGTCTGTATAATAACAATGTTCTGCCAATGCACAGCACACAGTGCTTGATAAAAGTTTTTTTTTTCCAGCTGATTACTTGTATCACACGTCCTCTGACAGAGGTAGAGCTAAGGATTTGCATCAATCCCACATAATGTGGCTGTGCTTAACACATGCAAAGCAGGAGCCTAACGGTGCACCGTGGCTCTGACCAACAGTGGTTAATACTTCTAATACTTTTAAGACTGTGTGTGTGCGCGAGCAAGTTTATGAGATGGTTGTATAACTGGAAGCTATCCAGTCAGTATTCAGGAACATTTTCATGGATTATCTTTGATTTATCAAAATCATTTACAGGGATATCTGTTTGGGCCCTGTTGTAACCCAAGCCTGCAAAAACACGACATGAAAAATAGAACTATGTGCAGGAATAGCCCTGAGATCTCATCAGAGAGAAGCAAATAAAATATGTATTATGTTTGCAAAGATTGACATTCTTGCGGGAAAAAAAGGTTTTCTTGCTATTTTGGTTGCCTTTATAGCTCATTTTTGCAGAGTTTACTAAACACAAGTTCACAGGGTTCAGTTTGAGGTTTTATGGAAAGAATCATTTCTGTTGTTCTGATTATCCTTGGTACCCAGCACCATGAAAATCTAAGTTGTGTGATTTGTGGACCCAGTAAAACAGTTTTTAAGTTCTGTTCTGCAAATTACAAAGACTGCAGGTGTTGAATATTGCTCTTCGTGTCAGTGCTCTTTGAGGAGACACTTCAGTCACATAGTACTGGATTCCCCTTTTTTTTTAGCTTGATTACGGACCAGCCAGTTGGCAAAGGCTAACTGGATTATTTCAGCCTTTTCAAAATGAGCACCACTTGAGGATTATGTCACTGCCATCATAACTGCTCAGAGTAAAAACAGAATATGGAGTGAAAACCTTATGAGGCTAAAACAAAGGATTCAAGGGTCTGAGTTAAGGCTTGTTCTCTGTTAGTTTGATAAAGCATTATTTATATCAACAGGCATCAAACTCTTATAAAGGAGAATGAATCATAGATGTGTTTTATATTCAGACTCTGGCATCTGAATGCATGACAAACCTCTAAATGTAGGGGTGTGGAGTTTTTGACTCCCTCCTCTCCTCAGTATCACATTGTGCCTCTCCCTTCAGGGCCCCCTCCCCAGCTGAAGCTCCTGTGTGGAGCTGATTTCCTTGACACATTCAAGATCCCAGGCTTGTGGCAGGATGAGCACGTGGAGGAGGTGGTCGGGCGCTTCGGCCTCGTCTGCGTCAGCCGGGGCGGCCTGCAGCCGGAGCGGGCCGTGCACGCGTCGGACACGCTCTCCCGCCACCGACAGAACATTTTCCTGGTCAGGGAATGGGTGAGGAACGAGACGAGCGCCACAGAGGTGCGGCGGGCTCTGAGACGGGGCCTGAGCGTGAAATACCTGATCCCAGACTCCGTGATAGAATATATTCACCAGCACAACCTCTACACAGACGACAGCGAGAGAAGAAATAAGGGCCAGTTGCTGAGGCCTCTGACCAAGCAGGCGCAGCAGCCAGTGAACAGTCTGGATGACTGATTGACAGACTGCCGCAGCACTGAGCTCAACAGTGGGGATTCCTCAAAACAGAGAATTCACTCACAGATCAGTGCTCCTCGCTCTGTTTGCTCGGTCTTCAGAGCGGAAGAGGTTTGCGCAGCCCTACAGATGTCTGCAAAGACACACATTTGGCCTCAAAGTGTTTTCCAGGCATCACTCGTTTTCGGTGGGGAAGCATCTACACAGTGTCGTGCTTGTCTTGTGATTCATACGCATCAAGTGTTGCAAACACGAGCCCCATGTTTGCTCCACTGTGAGACTGAAGATTTGTCTGCAAATAGTTTTCTATTCTTTGTAGTTTTTCATTGCACCATCACTGCAGTTGGTTTGACTTAAGTAAATCATATATATTCTATATTAAGTATTTCTGTCTCACTTGTTTCTTTTCTCTTGTTGTTGCTGTTTAAATATATATAACATTATAAACCAGGCATAACAAGGTCATAAGTCAAAGTCCCTCTAACTGCTCACCATAAATCCTACTTAGAAAGAAAGCTTTTAAAATTACCAACCCACGCTGCCAAGGTTGGTTTATTGACATCATTATTGTATTTATAAAAGTTAAACACATGAAACTTTCTGGAATGAAATGAGAGAGTTTCCATTGTTAACGCTTTCAGTTCAACGAGCTTTAGAGACCGACTGGCAAGGTCTCACATTAAGATAGAAAAAGAAGTAGAGACTGAACAGCGTGAACGAATAAAATCGATTGAAATATCAGACCAGGTCAAATAATATTCTCATAAAAGACAAGACATGCCACAAAAAAAATCTTATCTTCAATATATCTGAAGATCCAAATACCAATGAAGGTGGTCACCGCCGTGTATGTTTTGAGTTTTCTGTGTCATCTCTTGGTGCATTTTAACCACTACAGCACTAGGATGCCACCATGTGTAACTTTTAAATTGTTAAGTATAAACTTTATCCTGTTATGGATTTCTTCTCGTGTGAAGATCATTGAGGGTGTCTTTGCGATGCAGCGGCATCCCAACAGCCATTCACTGCGGATCTATTCAGTTTCCCCATTATCATCCACACACTGTGTGTCTGCAGGCTGGTATTTTTTTCCACCAAAGGATTTAAAGTAATCCTGACAGTTGCTCAGCTACAGGAGGTGTTTTCTCACTGAGGCCAATGGCTGAAAGCACCACTGTGCCACTGATACTGACTGGCATCCTTTGAAAGATGTGTATGTGTGTGTGTGTCTTTGTTTGTGTTCCAGCCAGTAAAGGATTGAGACGGTGGGTTGGCTGCAGCTGGCCCAAAAAAGAGAGATTATCAAATTAATTGAGTTATTTAGGCGAGACAAAAGATGTGACAGACCTATTGTGGTGCGTTTAATTATTACTGTTGGATAATTAAGACCAGGTAATTTAGCTTTTCCTTTGTACAGTGCGTGGTGTCCACACCGTTTGCTGTATGTGTTCTGCCAAATGACAGGCCGATCAATGATTTAACAGATCTCTGTGTGAGTTTACTCCATTATTCTGATTGATGGCTCTATAATCCTGATCTAAACATGATTAAAGCGGGCGTCATCTTATACAACAGAACCAGGCCAAATCTCCCACACGTGGAATAACACACAAGTGAGTCTGTGTCACTAAATAACAGGAAGTGTATTCATTCTATTATAATCCTACAAAGGCAGAGTAAGCATTCTCCAACATAAAGCATGCAAGTGTGTTCTATATTATGTATGCATGTTTGCAGCATACATGCAGGGAGAGCGTGTTGGGGATTGTGGGGTTACATGGTGTGGATTGTGGGTGGGGAGTGGGAGGTGCCAGGGACAGGTAATCGGATTAAAGTGAATTTGGTTCAAATTGAGGCTTTTGAAGGCAGGTTCTGCATTCCAACGCCAGTGGCCATCCACAGCAGACCTCCTCACTCACTGAAACTAAAGAAACTCAGCAAAGACACAGCCAACATGCCTGTTGATCTGAATGGATATTGGAAAATGATTTCCAATGAAAACTTCGAGGAGTACCTAAAGGCTCTCGGTGAGTTTGTTAGGAGCTTTTGTAGAAAGAGATGACAGGCTTTTAGTGCTATAGGAACAAGTCTCATATCACTTCTGCATTGGAATATACGTATTGAAATTTATCTAGATGTAAATGTCAGTCGCCGTATTTAGATTAGTATGCAAATACAATCCTGTAGTATTTATAAAGAGACTCTCCACCTCTGGTAGTGAGATTACAGGCAGTTTGTTTCATATCGTACATTATTACCAAAATAAAGGAGGTGCAAATTTGCTGCAAGGTATCATTTTTTCCCCAGTCTCTTTTATAGAGTAGTTCTAACTGTTAACAGGAACAGCAGACTGGTCTTTTATCTTCATATAAATATTCTACTTAACCACAAAATACACATTAGACTGCAAAAAAAAAAAATCTCATAAAACAACTTCCTTTAGCAAGTTTTTATAGCTATGCATACCATCCTTAAGTCTTGCACCCTGCTTCTTACTGCCCCTGTCCTGTTTCTCATTCGTCTTCCACCTTGCCTGGCGGACTTGTCCCAGATGTAAATGTTGCCATCAGGAAGATTGCGACTTTGTTGAAGCCTGACAAGGACATCACCCACGAGGGGGACCATATAGTCATCAAAACCCTCAGCACCTTCAAAAACTACAACATGGACTTCCATGTGGGCAAAGAGTTCGAGGAGGATCTATCTGGGGTGGATGACAGGAAATGCATGGTGAGTACCCGAACAAGTGTATTCTGAGGGGATTTAATACATTTTAATGAATATATACATGATGTTCTTAACTTATGGCAAACCAGCTTTGCCACTAGTTTGATATTTAAGTTAAATTACACTGCTGCAGGTGTGTTGACCAATGACATAAACACATCTGCTATGGGTGCAGAACCTGGAGGTGTATGAAGTGACTTTTCTCTGTGGCACCTCTCTTGACTATAATGAGCATATGGTGACCACACAAGAACTTTCCACCTAACTGTAAAACTTCCCAAACTTTTCAGACCACTGCCAGTGAACTGTTGTAATTAAGACGGATATTGATGCAAAAGGAATGGCGAAGGTATAGAGAAATAAGTCAAGGTTCACATTTATTTGATCAGATTGTGTCAATGAATACTGAATAGGCTCAAAGATTATCTGTGGTCTCATTTGAAAAACCCTTTTTTGTATGCTGATAGGCTGATTCTAGATAAGCTATAAGCTGTTTGGAGGGTGGAAAAGAGAGAGAGTCACGTGTTTGTATGTGGTGATTTTATCTGAGTAATTATTTTAAGAGGGATGGAGGAAGACATGGCCTCTCACTCAGCATGTCAAATATGTTTCAATCTTTATGTTTAAAAGAGGAAACATGTGCCTATATTTCACATCTGAGTGAAAACCTCCACCGATGCACCATGAATTACAATCACACCTGTGTCTCCCCCTGACCTGTGACCTTGACACAGACCACTATCTCCTGGGACGGAGACAAGCTGGTGTGTGTGCAGAAGGGAGAGATTGAAGGAAGAGGCTGGAGCCACTGGGTGGAAGGAGATGAGCTTCATTTGGTAAGAAAACATCAGTTCCTCCCATGAATATTAATATGTGCAGTTTGGACACTTCAATCCAAATCCAGAATGCCTCTCAGCACTGTATGTGCTGTGCATATATTTTTATATCTGACTCCGCCGGTATGAATTAGCCCACCAGCTGCAGCAGTAATAACATTTCACTGTGTGAGGTGCATGCACACCGGAAATGTAGTTTGTCAATGTTACAAGAATGTGACTATAATTCATTTACTGTCAAATGAATCATGTTTCCACGTAAGAAACAGCATCTGAGGATATGGTTTCAAGGAAACATAATACAGATTCATAAATCCTGAGTTTCAGTTCTTCTACCTGGTTAAAGAAGAAGATTGATGCAAAATAATGCATGGACTAAAAAGTAAATGCAAAACTGTCCAGTTTCTGCAACTCATTTGTTTCATTCTCATTTCTTCATGACCTGAGATCTCTGGTAGTGGAGCAGGCATCATTATTACCATCATCCACCACTGCGGTGTCACTATCTTGACTTTGCGAATCTAATTTCTGTTAGAAGGACTTCAGAAGTTTTTTTTTCTCTTTTTCTTTAAAACAACTGTTCTGTGAAATTTATACTGTGGCCCCAGTGTGGCCTGTAATGAAAGCATTAGCATCTGAAAAGACTTTAAAGTAATGACTTGCACATTACCATTTTCATTAGTTCAGCATTATCAGATTTCCCTCTGTATGATTACTGCTATCAAAGCTAAGCAAAAATAATCAGCCAAATTATTTAGTTTAAGTGGTGCCAACAGATGTTTTCAATCAGCCGCCATGAAATTAGTTATTAGTGAAAAGTTCCCAGGAGCTGGAGGTGGGTTTGAATGTAGAGCAACAGTGGCCTCTGGTGGTGGAAACTGTTAGTGTCCTGGGATTTATTTTCTGCATCAAAGGATTAAATGTTCCTTTGTGGTTTCTAAATCTGTCAATTTCTCCTGCTTCTTTTCATTTTAATACACACTAGAAAAATACAGAGTCTGGAAGTTGACCTCTGCTCATGATGAGGCCACGTATATTTCGGAGATACATGGTTTACAGTGGCTAATGTGGAAAGCTATTATGATGATTTTAAAAAATAGAGCCAGTGTTTGTCCAAGCCTTTAGTTACTGTTGCTATGTCAACCTCTGGTTCAAAACATTTGGGTGTCCCCATAGAGACAGACGATAAGGTCTTGATTGGCCAATAATTTAAGCAATTCCCCTCGGTACTGTCAACACACACAATTAATTAAAACATGCTGAGCAACTCTCATTATGTACCATGCCAGGGCTGACTGTATAAATCAGATTTGTTTGCAGGAGGCTCGTAAGCAAGAATAGGCTCTCTCTATACAGTATATAATATTCTGAATCTTTTAGAATCATTATCAAAAACTTAACATTTTCTTCTATTGTTTACAGGAGCTGAGAGCTGGAGGAGTTGTTTCCAAGCAGGTCTTTAAGAGGACCTGAGCTGTCTCTACCTGGGTGAGGCAGTGCCACTGGTTGGCATTGGCTCACAAAGACACACCTGACACATCCCCTGCCCCTGACACACCACACCATCTGTTTCCCCTTTGTGCCATTTCTACATCTCTCCATGTATACATCTGCCAGTGTCATATCTATTACTTGGTTGAATTTTTTTGTTGTTAGAGGTCATTTATATTTCATCAAAGCTGTTGCCTTACTCTGTCAAAGCCAATCCATAGACAGTACAGTAAAGGGCAGTGTGGATCGTGTAACATCACAAAATGCAATCCGGCATATCTATCTCAGGGTGGGCGCTCCTTTGATTAAAAGTGTTTAGACGTGTTGGATGCAAGCATAGGTGTAGCTGATCAGATGGGTGAGCCAGACTGATAACTCAACACACTGAAGTGACTGATGGAAGTGAAGAGAATATCAATATAACACCTGGAAAAAAGGTTGCAAGTTCCTTTATGGTTCTTGGAATGATTGTTATGACTGAAAATCGATGATCTGAGTTTGGTTGAGGACTGTGAGCTTCTTGGCTATTGATGCTTAGTGTCTCTACAATGGATATCAATATTGTATGTATATATATATATCCCTCCCAAATCACTTGGGACTGTGCAATTGATAGTAAAAGGAATCATCAATCAATAAATGAAACAGTGCTCAACAATGTTTTCTGTGTAATTAATCCTTTTTGGATCTTAACTTTCTCAAGCTGGTTGAAAAACAAATTGTTTTGATAGGCAGGTCTGCCCAGCTGTTATACAACCAAACATTGAAATGAGCCCTTCTTATTTTATTGAAGTTAAGCCTGAGAAGCTCCTTTCATCTGAAAATGTCTTTCAAGACATGCATGAGGAATCTAAGGGCCTTTACTTAAGAATTTCAAAAGTGAAGAAGTGAAGCCTGCGGAGCTTCAGCCAGACAACTTGAGCCACGCTGTGCTCTGAATCAGTTCATCTGCGAGCTCGCTTCGTGCATTGCCATTGCAGTGTACAAGCTGTCCAACTCACTTGCTCATTCTTTGCTACTGCTGCCACTGCTGCTGCTCACCCTGCTGTTCTGCCTCCTGCTGCCTCTTGTGCATTCACACCCCGCCACCACCCCAGCTTCTACCTGCAGCCCCTGTTTATTTATGGTTCTCCAGGGGGTTGTTATTGATCTCTCCCTGCTCTTCCTTTGGCTGGTTCAAAAAATTATGCAGGCAGGGAGGGGTCCAAACAGGGTCTGATGCAAGAGTAAAATCTACATTTACATTTTTTACTCAATAAAACATTTCTGTGGAATTTGGGGGTTGTCTGGCTCAAGGGCTGTTACTCAGCTCTCATTTTGATCAACAGACAAACAGCGCAAAATTTGAAGCCACAGCTCAGTTCAGTTGAAGTGACACTAGACTTTTGGATAAAGTATTAGACACCTTGTGTTCAGTTGAACGTGACTCATGTTTACTGGTGGTGACGAAAAGACTGTTAACAAGTTATAGTCTTCTATTAGTAATTATTTATTTGATGATATTTGTCACTGAAGACTTGAAATGCTTGGAGGCTAGCAGCAACATTTGTTCACTGTAAATCCTTAATGCATGTGGATGCCATTTAATCTAGAGTGGAAATAGTGGACTGATATTGTAAATTTAATTGGGATAGCTGAATACATGCCATAAATATCATCATGTCATAAATATAATCACAATTTGGATTTGATATGATATGAATGAACCTAGGTGTAATTCAAAGAAATTCACACAAGTTATCTTTTACTTTTTGGGGAAAACCTGACTAAAAATGAATTGCAATGCAAAAAAGGTTATCTGTTTATTATATGATATATCTTTTTAGCTTACTGTACTATTTATTTCCATTTAAACAGCATTTTCTTTTTTTTTTTGAGAGACTGAACTTCAATAACCTTTGTGCTCAAAGTTCAGATATCCCAGAAAAAGTTCAAATAAAGACTCACTGTTGGCAGATGTTACAAAATAGGTTCTTCTGTGTGCACGTTGTACACCTCAGCAGTATCTGCATGGGTAGTGGGTGAAGGTACAAGAGAGAGAGAGGGTGGTGGTTGGGTCATGTACAATATGTATGTGTGCGTGTGTGTGTGGTGGTGATGGTGTGTGTGTGTGTGTGGTGGTGGTGGTGGTGGGGGGGAGCACCCACATATGCCTGAAGTAACCTCCCCCCCAAAGAGAGTATGTATAGAGCCAGAAAGAAAAGGGTGGGTCCTCCCCTTCCCCCTCCAAAACAACTGCCCCTGCCAATCCCCTTTGAGCTATAAACTCACTTATCAATAGTTCTCTGCCCTCATGCCTCTGACTTGCATAAAAGCAGGGGGAGACCCTGCACCTTCCCCCTACACTGTCTAAAGTCTACACACACCAGCGTCACCAGCTGCCACCATGCCTGCAAACTTCAATGGAAAATGGATACTGGAAACCAATGACAAATTTGAGGAATATTTAAAAGTATTAAGTAAGAAACTTTTTTATATCAATGGGTTTAATTTTGTCTAAGTTATGTAGTTGCAGTAGTGTTTTTACAGGTTGGCCAAATAGCAAAATCATGTAGTTTCATGCTCGCTTATTCTTTCCTGTTGAGGCAGAACTTTCTGCCCTCGTGCTGTTATCGACATTGGAGTTTATGACAAACTGTATTTGCACTAGGCCTACAGGTTCTTGTTCACTACAACTATAAATACTCATATTATTCACATTGAACAATCATGCTTAGTCAACTACATTATTTATATCTAATCATGTACATTAGGTATAAATCAAATGACATATCAAATGATGTGACAACTCTGGATTACCTGTATAATCAAGTTTTTATATTTTGGGCCCAGATATTGATTTTGCTACAAGGAAAATTGCCATCTCCCTGTCTCAGACCAAAGTGGTTGTCCAAGATGGAGACAACTTTAACTTCAAAACACTGAGCACCTTCAGGAATTATGAGCTGGGCTTCACCGTAGGGGTGGAGTTCGATGAGTGCACCAAGGGACTAGACAACCGAAATATAAAGGTGGGTTCACCTCGTGAATGGAGTCCTTGAAGTGGCGTGAGTCAGAGATAGTTTATCTGATGAGGCGATACAGATAAGTGCATCCAGGGAACGATTTTTCTGTAGTGCATGTGTGACATCAGTGCTAAAAGCATCAATAATAATGTGTTGGTGACAGAAAATTGAACAGTGAAGATGAATGGTTACATTAAATGCCAAATAATATAAATTGTTTACATCTAAAGCTGAACGATATGAAATGACTTGATACACATGCTGCACAAACTGACCTGCCAGTAGTTCAACAGATGTGCACAGGCACTTTAATACATACATCCTTCATTATCAAGAAAATAGGAGACACTGAAAGGAAGTAAAAGCACATTTTACATCACTTAAAATCCATGATCATGTGCTATTCTGGTTGCTATTAACTGATAGTGTGTTCAATACAGTATCCTAGAGAGACTTCACATTGACACAGTATTTGTGTAGTGATAACATTGGTCACTCAAGAGAAGCACGCAGTTGTAGTCAGTGACATAAATGTAGGTGGATTTCCTAAGCACAACTTTATATTTTATGTGTAGACGTATGTTTATTGTTTACTGAACACCCCATATGTTGTCTAGTGCCTGGTGACCTGGGAGGGGGACAAGCTGGTGTGCACCCAGAAAGGAGAGAAGGCCAACCGAGGCTGGAAACACTGGATCGAAGGGGACAAACTCTACTTGGTGTGTTGACTGTAATTAGACTTTTGTAAAAGATCTGAACTAGAACATGGGCTAATTGAATTATTATTAAAAAATAAATTGGATGGGAAACAGATGGCAAATATTGTACAGCAGAATTTTAATGTTCCGTCTGTTGCAATAATGCCTTTCTTTTTCTTTTTCTTTTTTTTTTTTTTACCAAATGTGCTACAATATATTAACAAATGTATTTTCCTCTCCTCTTCTCTGACAGGAGCTGACATGTGAAGATGTAGTTTGCCTTCAAGTGTTCAAGAAAAAAGAATGAAAAGAAAATATTTGTTTTAGTTTTCAATAAATAAAGGTGCTTTTAAGACTACATGTTATTATTATAAATGTACTTCAGGGCAGATTTCATTTGAAAGATTCACGTGTAGATTCTATTGATCACCAAAGTCTGCATTAGCACATGTTCTCACCTAATTATTATTACGTATATTATGTGTTTATCCTTTCCCCCACTTAACTCAACCTTGACAAAGTCTGTTTTCCTTGTGCCCCTTTATCTATAAGACTGTGTATGATAGCAGTGGCTCTGTAAACACAGTCATAGTAGAAGCTGAACAATGTGTAACAGTGTGGAGGTTCTTATGACCTGAACTCTTGCAGTGTTAGTGACACTTTGTG
Organism: Trachurus japonicus; assembly: GCF_045865225.1. Lineage (NCBI taxonomy): Eukaryota > Metazoa > Chordata > Actinopteri > Carangiformes > Carangidae > Trachurus > Trachurus japonicus. The sequence continues at coordinate 37,241,657 of NC_140923.1, read as the reverse complement.
AAACAAGAAGAGTTAGAATTAAAACTCCTTCATGTGTATGATTAAGTAAAAGTAGTATTATCACATTGGGAATTGTTGGCCATTTAAACTATCAATCATAAAAAAAAACACATACAGTATATGGGCCTTTACTCGGACATCTCAATTCTGTGTGGAGAAAAAACTTGTCTTTGTTGTCCTTGTCTCATGGTCAGTTATCCTAGTTCGGTTCCTGTTTGTTAAATCCACAATAAAAGCACTGTAACAAACAGTAACCTTAATTCAGATCCATCTTCACTGTCTCCATCACTCACCGTGCACAATGCTGGATGGACACTGAAGCATCCCCTGGCTCGATCTGGTCTTACTCCTTGTCTTGTTATGGTTCCTTTTTCACTCACTCACTCACTCACTCACTCACTCACTCACTCACTCACTGAGGGAGAGAGAGAGAGAGATGTTACCATAACTTTAGAGGACATAAGACTCACATTAATTTCCCTTATATATATACCATAAGTTTTAACACCTAATCTTAACTCTTGTCTTCATATGACATTTTAGCTAATAACATTACGCCTTGTTCTCTTGCTGTTTGTTATTGACAGAGATCTCCCCCTCTTGGCATCACAGCCTGGCACTAATAAAGGTGACACAGCAACAGCACGTAAATCCATTTTCAACTGTCTTCATCTGCATCTGTCTCTCTGATGCCCCACTCACCGAGCACAGGCAGCTGTTGTAACGTTGCAGCATCTCCTGGTTTCAGACACAGTCCTTGCAGCATACACAGTATGTCATATTTTCTCAGTCCATGTTTTATGTGGAGTATGCTGCTGAGTATCTTCTTCCATTCTGTTCCTGAGTTGTGACTTGAGCAGATTCATGTGGGAGAATGTTTGTTTTATGTCTGCATTGCTCAAAGGCGTTGCAATCAAAGCCAGAGCAAGTTCTTTGAAGGTCTGGTCTCCACTGCTCTTTGTAATGGAGCAGTGAAACTCCAAACTCCTCTGCTTAACTGTCTCTCTTGTTTGTGCATATGTGGTACATTACAGCCTCCTACTGTGTTGCAAGAGCTACAAGATCAGTGGAGTAGAGCTTTCGCACTGAGACGGGCAATCAATTTGCTTGTGAAGGAATGATAGTCAGACTAAACAGTCATTCATTTGCATATCTGATGTTGAGCCTGTTGAATTCTTGATCATGGCATCTTTGCTGGTCTTTTATTAGCTGACAGTGACGCTTTCCTTCATTCCCACTGATTGAGTATGTGCAAACAGTGATGGATGGAAAACCACTATGTATGAGACTGGTGAGGCTTTGCATCTTAACCCTAACCTCAGTGGTAAAGAGTTCTGTGTCAAAACCATTGTGAGAATGAAAAACTGGAAAACTACTGCATGGACGTGTCTTGAAGCTTTTGTTTACACACAGGTGTAAGGAACGATGCACACACTTCAGCAGCCAAAGATGCACACACAGTTGTAGAATCAGTGCTCTCATTAATCATACGGGAGTATTGGTGGTGTTCAATACCCTTCCAGGATTCTCTGAACATGCTTGGAGCCATTTCATGGTTGATTACACCGTGCTCGCTATGGTCCAGTGCATTTTGATATCTTTATCACAAGTAGACCCAATTAACTTGCAGAGATGGTTACCAGATATAATGAATTGTGACAGGCTATGTTGGTTGGTACCTTCAACCGGTCTTGTCTTGTTTTGCTTTGAGACCATAAATCCAATGTCCAAGAACAAGATTAGCACGTTCTGAATGCATTTCACATTTGCAGAATCTGAACACTTTGAATAATCCTTTGTGTAATGGCACTTGAGTTCTGATCCTGTCTTTTTTGTCCATTTGTCTCTGTAATTGTTAGCAAAGTAGTTAAAGAAATTATTTGAATTTCTGTGGCATTTGTTTTGATTGCATTATAATGTGCTGGATAATACACAATACAAATGTTTTGCATGTTTCCTATTCTTATTTTACTGGATACTGAATTAAAATCTAGAACATTATTTTAGATTTAAAATTATAAAAAATGTTTTATCCCACCATCCCCTTCATTGATATTATTATATATGTAACAACTATATTATCATTTCTATTTAGAAGTGTCTTCTTCAAAATACTTTGAAATGATGTATCAGTGTCATGTGGTCCATGGGGAATGTTGCAGGACGTTTCACATAAAAAACATGTTAAAGAATAGACAATTAAGCTGACATTAATCTTTAGTAAAATGTCACGTAACTTACAGTAATGTTAGTTACTTCCCTTAGCACCACGGGAATAAATTGGTAACAGTAGCCTAGTAGTAGTAGTGCTCATCACACTTCAGAGGGAAGCTTACAGGGCTGCTCCTTCTTCACATGTAAGTTTATATTATATTTCTTGCCATGTGTTTTAAACATTGAATGCCATATCTGTTCATTCAAAGCAGATTAACTGAGAATACTTCATAAGGCCACTTATTTTACCTAGGTTATACTCACTCAATGTTTCTGATTATTGATTGTTGTTTGTTTGTTCTAACCCAGAGAGGGGAACAGAGGCTATCCAGGGAAAGGATGTCACCAAGAAGACGCCTATGATGGTCCAGAAGATGCCTGCCACACTGAATACACACGTCTCCACACCACTGAAGAACCTCAGGGACTTTTAATGGGACTTCATATAGGCATTGCCCCATTAAACCAGTAGAGACTTATCAGAGAAGATTCCTCTTTAATCAGGACTGTCCACATATACCCAGACAAAGATGAACATGCATCTACACCTCACAGAACTCTGTAAGAGGTAAAACACAACCCTCAATGGACAATTCTGAGGTAAAGCACATGCCTACTGCACAGATATCTTCTAAGAGGAAACACAAGCTCTGTTTTCATGTTCGCTAAGGGGCAATTTTAGTTACAGTAAATGACATTGTTTCCCGCAGACACTATTTGGCTGTTTTTATTTTGTTACTTAGAATATTTTTGGCTTGTTCATCTGGGACGTCTAACAGTATTTACGGTATGTCAGTACACTGCTTGTCTAAATAAACATTTGTGTGATTTACATCCTTTTTATGTTGTTTATTGATTATTTAGCTATGTTTAAGTACCTGTCAGAACAATACAGTAACTCTCATTTTAACTGCATTGAAAATTGAGATTGTAGATATTCTAAACCGCTAAACTGAGTCACTTATGCCTGTTAACATTGAACGGTGGACATTTTTTTAAATAAAGAATTTATATTTTGAAATAACTGTTGTTCCAGTTTTTATTGATCTTTTTTTTTTTTTTTTAAATAGGATTACTGTAAAAACCCTCTGAAATTCTAACGGTGTACCTTATTTTTTTTAAAGGGTCCTATGTTTTTTAAAAAAAAAAAAAAAAAAAAAGGTCCTATGTTCCCCGGTTCCATACAAAGCGGGGAACATAGGACCCGGGGAACATAGGGATGATCCCCCACGAGCCATCCCACTACCCCAACCAAGCTCCAGTATCACTAGGCCTAGGCTACTTGTCAACCACTTACAAACTACAATTGGCTTTATGCACAGCTCCACTACTCCCTGAACTTCAGTCAGCTCCTTTAATTCCTGTCTTTCATTATTGGACATATTCAATAATCCAGGTGTGTCTGATCATTGTTGTTATGACTACTGAGGTCAGGCACACCTGGACATTTTAGCCTAAATGAAAACACAAAAGGGTATATCAGGAGGGAACACAAGGCCTAATTTTCAGTGAAAAAAGATGTTAGAAATGTGGGAACATAGGGCTGTGGGAATACAAGGCCTAAAGAAATGTTAGAAATGTGGGAACATAGGGATGTGGGAACATAGGAATGATCCTGTTTCAATGAGGTAAAAAATGTTGATGTGATGCCCCCCCCCCCCCAAAAAAAAAGAAAAAAACCTTTTCCCTCTGGTATGCTATGTATGTAAGACATTTTCATTAAATAACATAGGTAAAGGTTATTTATGAAGAGACCAGTTTAAATTGTGTGTGAATTTTATACGGGAACCAAGGTTTGAACGATGATCATTAGCTACCTTCCTGGGATGATAATATCCATTGTACAGTTTAACTTTTTTTTAATATATATTATTATTTTGTTATTACTATATTATTATTAGGCGACATTTGACCTAGTGACTGTATGACTATGTCATAAAAATGCTATTTTCTTCATAACAAAGTACAAACTGGAAAATAAATAAATAGCCTACATAACGTGATTCAGAGGGACTCAACTGATAAAATAATAGCTATGCCTTACAACTCCAAAATTAATTGGGCACAAACGGGTTAAAGCCAGTATAATGATCTAGGATAACCCTTGCTTGTCACAGTGCACGGGTTCACATGGGCCACACTTCCAAAACAGATGAACAGTCTCTGTATGACAACGACAGAAAGCACTGAGCTGTTCGCCCATGTCACGTCACCACTTCCACAGCGCAACTCACGCGAGATTGGGTTTCAGGAAGTTCCACGTCAGTATCAAGTACCCTGTCCTGTCCACTGAAATCGCAACATTTGGACCCCGACTGCAACACATTTATCTCATTTAATTGCGACATCACAGGGATAAAACATGGTAAGAGACATCTAAAATGCTTCCCCAATATATTTTGTTTCCTTGTATTTGACCCGGGCCCCCCTGTTCATTCTAAAAACGACTGCGAGACTGTCAAATGATGAATGCCTCTCGGAAATAGCTTAGCGGCTAACTAGCTCGACTTAGCTTGTACCTAACCCAAGGCATATTAACCTCTCTAACATTTGCTGCTGCAAGCTGCCTATGTCTCGACATTTGTGTTCACCAAGTTGTTGAATGAATAGTAACAGGGTATAAAGCTAAGTGATGTTTAGAAACACTGAACCACGTCGCATTTGAATGCTATAGCGGTTATTGTTGGCTGTAATGGCAGGCTGCTGTTGTAGCTCATTACGTGGACGCTACAGAGTTTTTTCATGACCAAATCCTTGGCCACTCACAATGACAGTTTGAATAGTGCCAACGAAGACACTGATGCCCTCTGTCTTTGTAGCCTCTGAGGCTGGACATTAAGCGGAGGCTGACAGCCAGGTCGGACCGAGTGAAGAGTGTGGACCTTCACCCAACCGAGCCATGGATGCTGGCCAGTCTGTACAACGGCAGCGTCTGTGTGTGGAACCACGAAACACAGGTATGATCGCCATTCAGTGAGCTATTAATATAATAATTAAGTTGAAAACTGATGGTTAAAGATCTTAGGGTGAATGACCAATCAAAGGTGGAGTTGACAGACATAATGGCAGTGATGAGGCGTGCAGAACTCAACCCCGTTTCTTTGCTTTCTAGACTCTTGTCAAGACTTTTGAAGTGTGTGACCTTCCTGTCAGAGCCTCTAAGTTTGTGGCAAGGAAGAACTGGGTCATCACAGGAGCGGTGAGTTATGTCCATTCATTTGTGAGATCAAGACACTGATGGTAGTCAACTATAGCACCAGTTTCTAGCAAGCTAGTGCTTTAAAGAGAGCATGATGTTGAATTTGTTTGACTTGGTGTGGTGTGAGTGTTATGTTGGCAGTTGTGTGTGTACGTACCAACTGCAAATTTCATAATCTGTTACGATCCTTTGTGCATTTTTATGTTTATTCACCTAACCCAGTGGGTACACCCATTTGAATCTGAAATATTTATTCTTCCTTTTTTGCCCCCTGCACAGGATGACATGCAAATCCGTGTGTTCAACTACAACACCTTGGAGCGGGTCCACATGTTTGAGGCCCACTCTGACTACATCCGATGTATTGCCGTACACCCGACCCAGCCCTACATCCTAACCAGCAGTGGTATGCTAGTAAATTTATGATTTCATAATTGGTGGTGCACATGGCTTCCTCCAGTATTACTTCATATCAATGGTGTCAAATGTCAATATAGTTATATACGAATGCATGCCTTTCTGTGTCTGCTCAGATGATATGTTGATCAAGCTGTGGGACTGGGACAAGAAGTGGTCATGCAGCCAGGTCTTTGAGGGTCACACTCACTACGTCATGCAGATTGTTATTAACCCCAAAGATAACAATCAGTTTGCCAGTGCCTCACTGGACAGGACGATTAAGGTAGGAACACCTTACTGTACTGAGGACTCTCACTGAACTCCTAGCATTGTACTTATATATTAAATATCTTCAGAAATTACAGTATTAAGCACATTTTTTACCTTACACGTGTATATATAACATGTCCTATTGGCTATTTCAGGTTTGGCAGCTAGGCTCTTCGTCTCCAAATTTCACTTTGGAGGGCCACGAGAAAGGAGTCAACTGTATTGACTACTACAGTGGAGGAGACAAGCCCTACCTCATCTCAGGGGCTGATGACCGCCAAGTCAAGATCTGGGATTATCAGGTTTGAAAATGTTATTTAACTGGTTATATTCTTACACTTACTTCAAGGAAATATCAAAATAAACAGCTGAATATTAATGTATCCCTCACTGGTTTGCTAGAGCTTCTCTGAGCATCCTTTGGCTTGGTAGCTTTATAAATGTTACAGCTGTTTTCCTCTATGTTGTAGAACAAGACCTGTGTTCAGACTCTGGAGGGCCATGCCCAGAACGTATCCTGTGTCAGCTTCCATCCAGAACTGCCCATCATCATCACTGGATCAGAGGATGGTGAGGGGACACCCCACTTGTTCCCACTCTGCACACCAACGTCATCTCCCTCACACCCTCTGTAACGTTTGCGTTATTTGTCACTGTGTAGGTACGGTGCGTATCTGGCACTCAAGCACTTACCGTCTGGAGAGTACACTGAACTACGGCATGGAGAGAGTGTGGTGTGTGTGTGGCCTCAGGGGCTCCAACAACGTGGCACTGGGCTACGACGAAGGCAGCATCATTATCAAGGTGAGTGAAAGAGTAATTCTTTTAAAATCCTTTTGATTGTAAACAACTGACCATGAAACGTGTCCAGTCAAGATTGAAGATCACCAATACTAGTTAAACTTGTTTAAACTAAGTGTACAGAAACAAAATTGAGTTAATATAAAGAATATCATGCATGTAAAACAAAAACATATTTTCTTTCTCTTTCAATCTTTTATGCTTTTTTCTCTCTCTGCTGTGTAGGTGGGTCGTGAGGAGCCGGCCATGTCTATGGACACCAACGGCAAAATCATCTGGGCCAAACACAGTGAAATTCAGCAAGCCAACCTGAAGGCCATGGGTGATGCTGAAATCAAGGACGGAGAAAGGCTGCCACTGGCTGTCAAGGACATGGGCAGCTGTGAGATTTACCCACAAACCATCCAGCACAACCCAAACGGAAGGTACACATACACTTATCCCTGAAGCTGATTTTTTAGAAATACAGTACAGGCCAAAAGTTTGGACACACTCAATGCATTTCCTTTATTTTCATGACTATTTACATTGTAGATTCTCACTGAAATTCCACTAATGAACCCTGACAAGGCACACCACCTGTGAAGTGAAAACCATTTTCAGGTCAGGTTCACCTCTTGAAGCTCATCAAGAGAATGCCAAGAGTGTGCAAAGCAGTAATCAGAGCAAAGGGTGGCTACTTTGAAGAAACTAGAATTGGTGGGGGCAGAGATAGAGGAGGAGGAGGAAGAGGGAGAGGAAGAAGAAAAGAAGAAAGAGAAGACAAAGAAGAAAATACATGTTTTCAGTTGTTTCACACTTTTTTGTTAATTCCACATGTGTTCATTCATAGTTTTGGTGCCTTCAGTGAGAATAAAGGAAACACATTGAATGAGAAGGTGTGTCCAAACTTTTGGCCTGTACTGTATTTCACAAACAAGTAGACACTAATGCAGTCATCAGTGGAGTAGTGATATATACACCATGTTATATCTGTCAGAGGAGCTCCTTCACTAATGTACACACTTTTATGTGCACCAGGTTTGTTGTGGTGTGCGGCGATGGAGAGTACATCATCTACACTGCCATGGCTTTGAGGAACAAGAGCTTCGGGTCAGCGCAGGAGTTTGTCTGGGCACATGACTCCTCCGAGTAAGTAAACTGAAAAAAGAGATTTTAATGTGGGTAGAGAGATATAGATACGTCCTTACTCTTTATCTCTGGACCAGTGAATTGAAAACCAATTGTGACACTTGTGTTTTTACAGATATGCCATCAGAGAAAGCAACAGCATCGTCAAACTCTTCAAAAATTTCAAAGAAAAGAAATCGTTTAAGCCTGACTTTGGAGCTGAAGGTAATATGAACATTGATGTATAGTGGGATTATGGTTTTTGAAGTGCTTTGTTTTCACTTTTTTTCCTCACTGGATATATATTCCTGCTTTTACTGCAGGGATTTATGGAGGCTTCTTGCTTGGGGTGAGGTCAGTAAATGGCCTGGCATTTTATGACTGGGAGAACACAGAGCTGGTCCGCCGCATTGAGATCCAGCCCAAACACGTAAGAGACAGATTTACTTTCCATTCCTAGATCTTTTCTATTCTGCACATTATGAGTATTTGCTTGCTTTTTACTTCCTTACCTGCTTGTCTAATTCTCATCCTCACAACCCACTTTTCTTCTTGTTCATCATACGCACAGATCTTCTGGTCGGACTCTGGTGAGCTGGTTTGCATTGCTACAGAGGAGTCCTTCTTCATCCTGCGTTATCTGGCAGAAAAAGTAGCAGCATCCCAAGAGAACAATGAAGGAGTGACAGAGGATGGCATTGAAGATGCCTTCGAGGTGGGTGTGTGGATGTGGCTCTATACACATGCCATGGTTTTTCATTTCTTCCCAAGCAACAAATACTTGATGAAGCACAGTGCCCTATATTCAGGAAGAAGGGGGTGTGTCTTCACTTTGTCTCAATACTTAACCTTTACAACCTTCCTGTTCTTGTTGTCTTGGTGCAGGTCCAAGGAGAGATCCAGGAGATTGTGAAGACTGGGCTCTGGGTAGGAGACTGCTTCATCTACACCAGCTCTGTGAACAGACTAAACTACTATGTGGGAGGAGAGATTGTCACAATTGCTCATCTAGATAGGTAAGAATACAGAAAGTATTCGCTTGAATTTGAGATTAAAACCAGGACAGTTTGATGCCAAGTCTCAACACTAAAGGTTGTCAGCATCTTAGACAACTGCCACCTTCTCTCTCTGCAGGACCATGTACCTGTTGGGTTACATACCAAAAGATGACCGTCTGTACCTGGGAGACAAGGAGCTCAACATCGTCAGTTACTCCCTGCTGGTCTCCGTCCTGGAGTACCAGACTGCTGTAATGAGGAGGGACTTTGGGATGGCTGACAAGGTGCTACCCACAATTCCTAAAGAGCAGCGCACCAGGGTGGCACATTTCCTGGAGAAACAGGTTAGCCAACATTATAGTTTGCTTCTCTTTTCCATGTAACTGCAGTCTGACGCATCATCATTAGAAGTTTATAATATAATATAGAATGTGTTCAGAGATATTTGTTAATGTAATTTCTGATATGTAATTTTAATGAAGGCATTCTTTGTCATTTCAGGGATTCAAGCAGCAGGCATTGGCTGTGTCCACTGATCCAGAGCACAGGTTTGAGTTGGCCTTGCAGCTGGGAGAGTTGAAGATCGCCTATCAGCTGGCTGTGGAGGCAGAGGTAAGAGCATATAGCACATCCTTTTACCACCTGAAAACACAGGCAAACAACAAGCCCAAAGGTCTGTTGGTTGTTTTCATCTCATGCCACCATTTTTTAATATTTGTCCTTTCTCATGCAGTCGGAACAGAAGTGGAAGCAGCTTGCAGAGCTGGCCATCAGCAAGTGCCAGTTTGGCCTGGCTCAGGAGTGCCTGCACCATGCACAGGACTACGGTGGCCTGCTCCTACTTGCCACAGCCTCTGGCAATGCCACTATGGTGGGCAAGCTGGCTGAAGGGGCAGAGAGGGACGGAAAGAACAATGTGGCCTTCATGACCTACTTCCTGCAGGGGAAGTAAGTATTAAAACGCACAAGACTTGGGGACACAGGAAGACCAATTAAGAAAAAGTCCTGATGATGTGGCTACTGACTGTTTTTCATATTGTCTTCTCTCCAAAGTCTGGATCAGTGTCTGGAGCTTCTGATCAGGACCAATCGACTACCTGAAGCTGCCTTCCTGGCTCGCACCTACCTGCCCAGTCAGGTGTCCCGAGTGGTCAAACTATGGAGGGAGAACCTGGCTAAGGTCAACCAGAAGGTCAGGTCTACTCCACTAATGTCAAATCCTACTACTAGCAGTTCGAGCAAACAATTTAAAAAAGTATTGGCATGACTTTGGATGTAGATTGTTCCAATCTTGACCATGACACAATGTATTAAATCTTCATTGCAGGCAGCTGAATCTCTAGCAGACCCCACAGAGTATGAGAATCTGTTCCCTGGGTTGAAAGAAGCCTTTGCAGCTGAGTACTATCTGAGAGAGTCCTGCTTGGGCAACTCCAGACCTGCTAAAGATTATCCTCTTGTCACTGTGAGTTTTATGACTTCAAATGTGACATATAAAATGCTGTGTGCAAACAATATTCTCTTGCTGCTCCAAGTTGTAAAAAATGAATTGAACGGCGTGGAACTCGGAAATTACAGGTCAGAAACTCGGGTATCATATCAGAGCTCCGACTTTCCGACTTGACGTCATGACAACATCAAAACATTGCGGCCCTTGTCTTAAACGGTTATAATTTAGACATTTTAAGTTATTTGTTGAGGTTTGAATGCATATTTTTGTGTATTATTGCAGTAGCCTATATGAAATACGTTTATATTAAGCTGTAATTGTTGTATGGTGTGAAATTGCGGTCCTCGTATGTGACGGAAATAACGTTTAACTGTTATCAAGGCTATAACATTATATGTGCACTCATCTGCGGCATCTCCTCTCCTCCAAAATAAACATAATTTACTGCTGCATTTATTTTTCGTATTCAGCTATGAGCCACAATATGCCAAACTTCCTTCAGGTATCCATGTTTTTTTTCTCCCGAGTTCCTGCAGCGTGAACGCAATGATGTCGGAAGTCGGAAATTTTCGAGTTGGGATTTCCAACTTCCGAGTTGTTATGAACGCAGCATCTCTCCTGTAATTTAATGAAGTGAATTGTTTTCCAGCCAAATGAAGACAGGAATATCCTTGAGGAGGCTCAAGGATACGAACCCAAAGGAACCTTCATTCCTCTTGTTTCAAAGGTTTGTCCAAAATGTTCCTCTGACCTTTAACTGACAGTATCCTGATTACATACAATTTGTAGCCAGCTTTATCTTACAAACATTGCAGAGAATTCTAAATTTTTGATTAATTGTGTCCCGCAGACAGAGGATGCTGAGGAGTCCACTTCAGTGGCAGCAGCAGCTCCTGTGGTTGCTGCAGCAGTAGTTGCACCTGTGGTGCCTTCACCTGAACCTACTCCTCCTACAGAAGAGGAAGAAAATGAGGAGGAAATCCCTGAGTTTTCACAAAAAGATAAGGTAGGTGTTTGCTTTTCTGTTATTAAAGAATCAGCTTAAAAGAAGTGTAGACCTTTTCAGATTTCTCTCTCTCTTTTAAAAAAAAAAATGCTTCCCTTCGTACATGAAATGTGATATGGATGATTGTTCATGTATTGTATGGGTAACCACATGTTTAAAAAAAAAATCATTTTAGTCAGTAATACCGTAATTGTCTTTAATGTGTGTTTTTACACAGTCTCTGGATGACCTGGAAGTGGACCTGGACAACATGGAGCTGGATGACATCGACACCACAGATGTTAACCTCGATGATGACTTCCTAGATGATTGAGACCCTCTACCACTCTGCTCCCCAGCACTCTTCAGAGCTTATTTAAAACAGAGAAAGAGACCAAACCCCCTCTCCCCCCCTTTTTTTGTATTTGTATGTAAAAATGTTATTTTGGCATGTCCATCTACCGCAGAGACCGGATATTAGTCGATTATGATGATGATGATTATATCAGTGATGATTTATTCTCGGAAGGAAAAAAGTAGACAGATGTCTATTTCTGACTCCATTTTGTACACCATTTATTAATTGTTTTGAAAGTCTTTCACTAACTGTCCATTGAAAGATGTTATATTTACTCTTTGCTTTGCTGCCAGTGTTTTTAGATGGCAAATCAGAGTTCACTGAGTCCAATAAACTGCGGTTGCTGTACATATGCACATTTGCATTGAGAGTCTTAATTCATTAAACGTCTACACACCCCCACACAGATCTGAGAAGAGGTGTAATACATATTTTGCGAACACAATTGTGTGGGTGGGTGTAGTAGGGCCTTTCATGGCCATTCATGGATTTTAAGTATTGCTTCAGATGCCATTCATGGATTTAAAGTGTTGCTTCAGATGCATGAGGACACATTTTTCCTGTGTGTTTCAGCTGTGATGCCGTTTTAAATAAATTCAAGTTCAGTGATTGATAAAACTGTAAAAACATCCAGCCTGATGATGTTGACCTTCAGGACAGGCTCTTGGGAAGTTTGCCTCCCACCCACAAGTGTCCTCTTCCTCTGACCGATCTTTTATGGAGTACCACAAGGTTCCATGGGCACATTATAATTTCCCTTATGGGTGTTGTTAAATATCACCTACCACAGATACACAAAAAGATCCTGTATGGCAAAAACTTCCCTCTACTAAACAAGAATAAAACTCAGGCCATAATCTTTCACCCTACATACTGCCTTTCAACCACAATCAGCACTCCTGGGTCTCTGCCATTTAATCAAAACTCCCAAACAATAAATCTCAGTCATATCTTTTATTCTGGTTTAAAATTTGATAAATGAACTTTGGTGCCTGGAGCAGCTTCATCCAGGATTGCCTATAAAATAAAATATTTCCCATCGATCGAGTTATTTGGGATCATGGGATTGGATCATGGTTTATGCTTTATTTCCTCTCACATTGACTACTGCAATCTCTATACAGTCAGCCTTATCACCCACAGCTAAGAGATCATGTCTCCTTTGTACTGACTGATCACCATCAGTTAACGGTGGAATACAGAATTGATTTTAAGGTTATTTTATTTGTGAAGCCTGTGCATATTCTCATTTGTCCAGGTCATAGTATCTCAAAGGACAAATAACTAAGTCCAGTTGCTTTCGATTTAACCTCCTTTGAGATACTGTCCAAAATGCTCTTCCTATCCAGTCAATTCAAAGGGTGAAGGCCATTTTAAGACCTCTTCTTCTTTTAATTATCGTCACAAAGATGTGGCTGGTCACTTCTTGTTTTTTGTACATTGCATATTCCCTGTGCCATGGTTTTGTGTCTTTTATATTTTTAATGTCTATTAACTTACATATATCATCTCATTAGTCTGTGTTTTCTTTGAATATTCCATTGTCAACAAAACATTTTAATCTTCACCTCGGCCACTTTGTTATTCTTAGATGAAATGAAATTAACAGCCCAAACTAGAGTTTCTTTAATTAATTTTTTTTAGTTAATTTTTTTTAACATGTAGTCTAATTGTTGTAGTGGGTACTGCTTTTTAGGTGGGTACACTGTTCATACAGGTATCATAGACTATAGTTAGATAGTTTTATTGCAGTGGGTGTACTGAAATATAAATGCATTTTCAGTGGGTATACTGCTGCCTATACCTGCCTATCACATAGAATACACCTATATTCCTAAATCCACAATGTGGGTGGCAACTATGGGGGCTGGGGCCTAATGGGCCTAATGCTCTTGTCTGACCGCCTCTGGTGACTCTATGCACTGCAGCCTATGACTGCAGCAGGAGCAATGTCCCAGGAAAGCTGTCACCTCCCTCCCCTCCTGTGGATGGCGCCCCTCCAAGACAGGCTTGGACCAATCTGTCCAGTTTCGTGTGCAACAAAGTGTGAGCTTGGCAGCTAGCGAGAGGAGAAAACCGACCCTGCTGAGATTGTTTATCTTTCCTGCGTATTCAAACTGCTTTTCGGTCATTTCCCCAGCGTTCAGCGGTCTGTTGGAAGTTAAATACAACCGGGAACTACCGTGATTCTGTCTTTGGACGGCGTTAGGACGCTCTGTGGAGGAGCGAGGTGCTTTTTGAACAGAAAGACAGGCGTAACGTGAGCGAGCGAGCTGGCGTAGAGGAGAGAGAACCACAGCTACGCAGCGCGTCGGTCGGCCAGGGCGAGCCGGGAGGACCACGGCACTGCCGCCGCTAGCGCCACGGGGAGTCGGGGCCCGAGAGGGAACCTGCCAGGCCCTCGGCTTGATGCACCCTGCCTACCTCGCCTTAGCCGCAGTCCGAGATGGGGGAGACCAAAATTATCTACCACCTCGACGACCAGGAAACACCGTATCTGGTGAAACTGTCGGTGCCGGCGGACAAAGTCACTCTGGCAGACTTCAAAAATGTCCTGAAGAAACCAAATTACAAATTCTTCTTCAAATCTATGGACGATGACTTCGGGTAACTCTTACACAGGGGTTTATTATTGTGTTTAACGCGGAGTCAGCACGACGTGCCCTGGGTTTCCCCTCCGTTAGAGCAGCGAGATTAACACGAAGTTAGTTGGTGGCTGGTGCAGCTGGCCTGTCATCAGTTCTAACGTTACCTGGTTACCGATCGTTAGCTAGCTACGTGCACTGCAGTTCCTTTGTTAGCTGCTAGCGACGAGCTCGCAGCGTTAGCAGGTCTGTTTAGCGTCTCGACCCCGTTTGTTTACATTGCTTGTGCGGCTAGCTTATGCGTTTTTCAGTGCCTTGACTTTGTCTGACCAAGTTTGGTATTTGTCAGTTTCACGAGCACCGGAGAAGGTCCTGGGTGACATTTTGAGCACTGTTTTTTAGATAAAGTGGGGACCGAGGTAGTTGACAAATTCGCCAATTTACTTATTGACGTTTACCGCTGTCAGTAGCCGGCTAATGTATTGACGGTGTGTGCTAACAGGCTAATGTCAGAGTGTGAACGGCAGCTTCAGTCGGTGAGTCCGGCAGGCCCCTGCTGTTGTTGTCTGTTAGCCCGAGGAATGCAGAGTTGAACACAGGAATGCCCTGTTCATCACCGTGGCAGCTTTATGAGCATGTCCTTTTGTGTTAAAACATGGCTGGACGGGGCATGTTCCTCCAGACAGTGCCTTATACAGAGTAAAAAAAAAGAAAAAGAGGGAGATGAACTGTTTTTCAAACAGTTCAGCCAGATTTCCAAAGTTGTTTTTGGCCAAAGTCAAACTAGGGTGGGGCAACAACTTCTGGACCTTTGCAAGTGGGAAAGAGATGTTTTGAAAGGACCCAGGGCTATTCGTGTTGTGAATAGTGGATGCTCTGTAAATAGACAATTGAAACCTTTACTCTAACCTGTGTGTATAGATTGAGCAACCTGTCAGACTGGAATAGAGGCTCGAGCCCATGTTTACCAAGACTTTCAAAGGAAGTCTCGTCTGACCATCACTTTTCCTGCTTTTCTTAGAGGCACAACTAACCCTGTCATGACCAGCAGTGAGGCACTTGCTAAATGTGTGCATTAAGCATAGACATCTGATTCTTGTAATCCGCCAACCCACTGTAGATTGCAAACTTTTCTGAACCTTTTTGAGGTATCTATCTATCTATCTATCTATCTATCTATCTATCTATCTATCTATCTATCTATCTATCTATCTATCTATCTATCTATCTATCTATGATTTTGTAGGAACAGTGCTCACACGTGTTAATATGTGAAACATGTCTAATCTAAATTCAGTTCATTTGAGTTATGACAGTGGTCAGCATGTGGAGTTTCTCTCGACCTCTCTTTGGTTCCTCAGATATGTTGTTTTCTTATCTGTAGTTGTATTTTACCATCCAGTGACCACAGACATCAGCTACAACCAGCAAGGCAGTTTGATGTCTGCAGACAGGTTGTAGGACATAAATTTGTATTATTGACCTGCTGTCATTACACAATAGCCAGGGCTGACCCAGTAAGGCAGTATAACAATGGTGAAGTAAGTGCACAGTGTCTGTCTTGGCTGATGGAAGTGTTGCCCATCTCCACTGCCCCAAAAAGCAGCCCTAGGTTTTATTGCCCTGAGAGTGCTTTTTTGTTGCTTAAGGTTTACTGAAACCAAGCTTTGTTCTCTTTACAGGGTGGTAAAGGAGGAAATATCTGACGACAATGCTAAGCTGCCCTGTTTTAATGGACGTGTGGTGTCATGGGTAGGTTCAAATACATCCAGGAGTCATTTTTCTTTTTTGTTTGCTTGTTGTTGTTTGTCTGTGTTCACTATATTTTTGTGGCCGTGTGTATGTGTGTGGCAACTGTGTGCGTGTATGTACATCAGTGTTTCCCATCTGTCGGCCAGTGACCACAGCCATCATGCTCCATCTCTTGGGAGAGGCCCATACATCTGCATGATAATATCATTATCACATAATGATCCAGGCTTCAGCACGCACATGGAAACTTCATGCTGTTTTTTTTGTTTTTTTTAATATTCTTGTTTGTGTGCACTTTTTAAGAATATGTGCTGTTTTGTTTTCATGTTATTCTACAAGCTAGTCAGCAGCACATGCACCACACACATACATGTGCTTGCATGTAGTGTCTCATTTAGGGGCTCTGAGCAATAATTCTCCTGTCTCCATAAGAGACATCTGGTGCCGGTGCACAGTCTCCCTTCCTCTCTCTTCTCGACATTGAAATTGGATTAAGAGCAAGTGAAATCACAGGATAGGAGGAAAATACCCCATAACAAAGAGCCTCACTGCATGTCATCTAACAAGAAGATTGAATCTCACAGGGAGGGCAGAATAAAGTTGAGGAAAAGAGCACTCCGTGTCTTAATGCGAAAGGCCGATGTTTTTGGTTAATTTCATACACTGTGGTTATAATTATAGACTTTATTGGAGAGTCATCAGCACAGTGTTATTGCTGAATGTTTGAGGCTATAATCCAGTGTACTTGTCCTACTGTGTCCCTGTGTTGTGGTCATTTTCATTAGACTGTCTGGAGGTTTGGTTGGCTGTGGTTCAATGTCAGTTCCTCTCTTTGTGTGTGTGTGTGTGTGCGTGCGTGCGTGCATGTTAATATGTTTGTTATCTCAGGGGGGTTGTTGAAATGTTCCATGCACAATGAAATGTTATTTCTGTTGCAGTGTGTCCCATTTGTTTGTCGCCATGGTTCATCTGTTGTTTCAATAGCCTGATTGATTGTTCTCTGGGGGTCTGAGGGCCTGGCTTATTATCACCACACCACATCATCACAACAGGCCAGCACCCTGACTCTGTCCTGTTGTGCTTAATTGTCAGCTGACCAAGAGATTTTCTCTATCTAATTATTTTCTAATACATGCACCTCAACTGTCTGAATGTACAAATCAAATTTACTCTTTCCCTTTCTACACACCAAAGTACACCATAAATGTAATAGAACAAATACTAACTGCTCATTGATATAAATTAGATAAAAAAGTTAACTGTAATCATTTATATTTTTATCTTCTCTGGTCATGCCTCAAACACCAAAGCAAATTCCTCATACTTGTAAACCTACTTGGCCACACAACCCTGGTTCTGATTCAAACAAATATATTACATTATAAATACATAAAGTGCTTATTTAGTTCTTTTATCGGTCCAAATCTTGTATCTGTCTATATAACCACTTGCTTGTATTGCTATTTCTAAAGAGGTGATTGAATTTGATATTCTTGGTATAATCATTATAAATCAATCGCCCTATTGCAGTACAAGAGGTTGGTAAAAAGTAATTTCTTACACATAATACTCTTTTTTTCACCTTGCAAAGCTTCGGTTGGTTAAAGTCATCTAAAATTGGAAAATGACAAATATTGAATGGTTTCAGCTTCTGAAAAGTTCAGATTTATTGCTTTCTTTGTGCTTAAGACTTTTGGACACAGCAAAATGCTTTTTGAATTTACTACAGTGGGTTGTGGGAAATTGTGATGGGCAGTTTTGACAGTTTTACTGTATGATTTGTCAGTAATAAAAATTACTGTTTTTTACTTAGCCCCAGGGAATGGTACAGCTGAACATGAGAGAGAAAACACATCATGTTTGATTAACTTGATGGATGTGGTCGTGATAACATTGACTGTGATCCTAGAAACATGAGATAAAGCAGCCTGTGCCTGCTGTGTAAATGAAATTGAGCAAGATTATACAAACAGCTGTATTTCTATCCTACAACACAACAGGCACAGTAATGAAATATTATTATGCAATGGCTGTGAATATCCCAGCTTTGAGATTAACAGCTAGCAGATTTTAGCCTTTTAACAAACCATGTGCTTGTTCATAGTGAAAACGGTCTCATATTGATCTCGTGTTAACTGTTTAACTTGTTTTGCATGCAGATTATGTAAGTCTATGCTTCATTTCTACTCTGGACAACATCCAATGTGCTGCAGAACTCCAGGTCCACAGCAGAATGTAAAAAGGGAAGAAAAAAAAACACCTAGAGTGAGCAGAACTAATGTTCACTGGAATGTGTTTGAAGTGAAAAAAGATGGAAACGTAAACAGCAGCAGAATATGCCAATAATAAAATATACCGATGATATAATTCAGTCATGGTCCACTGAAGCCCACTTTTTCCCACACTTTGGTAACTGTGGCAACACCGTCAGGTAGACAAACCACAAGTCTTCTTGACACAGGCGTTTTCTTCCCCTCCCTCTCTTAAATCCACAGCTGCCTTCGGACAGTTTTGCTCTTTCAGCAGGAAATTATGAGAAGACAAATTAATTTCTATATTTGAAGAGACTTTGCACTTGGAACTTTTTGGGGGTATGTCACCAGCTAGCAGCTGTGTCACTCTGTAGTCATAGTTTACATACAATCTGTAAATGCTGGTAGGCCTGTGAGGCAGTTAGTGTATAGTAAGATATACCCATCCAGCCCTTGAATAAAGCTTAGTGTAAACATTGTAGTGCTCTGCTGCCCACTTGTTCCATGTCTGTCTGTTTATTCTTCCCTCTGAGTCTTTGTCTCATCTCTCCGACTGACCTGAATTTCCATCTGTTGACAGTTGGTCTCAGGAGACGGGGCCCACACGGACACAGGCTCGGTTGCAGATAGCTTAGATCCAACACCACCTTTGGAGAGGACCGGGGGCATTGGAGACTCAAGACCACCTTCCTATCAGTCAGTACATTCATAGAAGATGTGTTTGTGTGTCTATGTATGTGTACGTGTATCTATATATCTAATGTCTATATTTTGTGCCAGAGAGATTTGGGTTATGTTGGCTGTGTGTGTGTGAAAGAGAGAAATGCCATGCGTACTTTGTGTTTGGCTCACTGCATTTGTCTTGAATGAGTCCCTCTGTTTCCAAATAACCACAGTAACAGAGGAAACAACAAATTGAATAGAAAAAGTATGACACCTTGTGACTCCTGAGAAGAAGAAAAATACCTTTTCTTCTACCCATTTGTTATTATCTCCATGCTGGAAATGAATCAGACGCCTGAATTAGTCATGCCGAGCACAGATTTCTTTGGCTCATGCTTGATGTTAACAGTCTTTTAGTTCTCATATTTGTGGGAAGTTGTGTAGTTGAGACATTTTTTTTATTTCTTAAGTATTGTGTGCCTCATTTAAAGTAAAGCAGTGTTAACTGTGTAACAGAATAGAAATGCTCACCAGACCAAAATAAGTCAATCAACACAACAACTGCAACTAATGCCAAATGTTCAACTACAGAGTGCAGCCTCAGCCACTCAGAACACATGTTGTGATTTGATTATAATGAGAAGTACTCATCTTAAACACTTGGTCTTGGAGGCTGGTCAATGAACTTAACTGCCCCGATAATGATACAGTGTAATAATAAATCTCTTTTTAATGACCACTCTCTCTCTCTCTCTCCATCTGAAGTGGGAAAGCAGCGAGTGGTCGGGACAGTTTGGACAACGACACTGAAACCGGCTCCATGGTGTCGCAAAGGAGGGAGAGGGAGAGGCCAAGACGGAAACACAGTAATGACCACGGTCAGAAAACCACCGTTTCACTCTGCGTTGTTGAGTGTACTTTATGTAACAGTTTTCTACACGTAACGATTTTTACGCATAATGTCATTTATCTGTTGGCTAAAACTCAAAATGATTACTATAACGAAGTTGGTTTTCCAAAATGAGTCTCCTGAAATGCACAAATGAAAAGCTTGACCTCATGGTGTACACAGAGTGATATTAGAGATGCACATCTCCAGCTTATCACTGTTTCTATGAACGTCTAAGTATGTTAGGCTTGTGCCGTGGTTTGATAACATTTGATAACTGTGGTAGCATGTTGTAGAAAAGTTTGGTTCAACGTTTATTTTGTGATTAGACAGTGATAAATCAAAACAAAAAGTTTTTAAAGATGTTATTGTTGACTAATGAATTTAGATGGCATAAAAAGAGTCTCACTCCTGAAAAATAGATTGACCTAAGCATCCCTCTTGGTTGTAATAGTGAGATTTATGACTGTAATTGTCATCTTCTTTTATCAGAGTTTTATCTTTTATTAAGCCTCATGAGTAACGTGATCATAAATGTTGCGCCGCTGCAGGTGGGAGACAGAACGGCTACTCGTCGCGGGCCATGGGACGCGGGGGCGCCGACTACGACAGCTGCTCATCCTTCATGAGCAGTGAATTGGAGTCCACTTCCTGCTTTGATTCAGAGGATGACGACGCAACCAGCAGGTCAGACATTCAGCTTGTTCATGAGTGCATCTTCCAGTGAGAAACGGCCTTTGGCTCCAGGAATGTAACTGGAATTACAGATGATGGGTTTTGGCAGAGATTAGTACAGTCTAATTGTCTAGTGGTTTTTGTGGTCACCCCCTGGGTTCTCCTCCAGGAGATGTAGAAATATCTGCAGCCCACTTTAAGACCTCTGCTGTTCTCAGTCTAAAGGCATCTCACAGGATGTTTTGTTCCTGTTGGTAAAGCCATAATGGATCTGGAGCCAAGTTCCATTAGTATGAGTTTCCTTCTTCCACAGAAAGAAGTAGATTTTTACCTTAACAAAATGTATAAACTCTGGTGCCAATTGATACTTTGTTAGTCAGGTCATAACCTCTAAACATAGCAGGCTGGATGTTGTCTTAACAACAGTTAAACCTAGTCCTGACTCCAGGCAAGCAGGATCGTTTATTATGGAAACAGTGATTAAAGTCTTCCTAAGTGTGGGTTTCATTTGACATTCAGACAAAGTTACATAGGCACCGTTTGATTATGTCTCTGTCTACGTATTTGTATTTACGACTGTACTATTTATTTTATTTCTGTTTTTTTTTTAAAAGCTTGATTTAGGAAGAAATGTTCATCTGACTTCATTTTTATAGAATCTTTCCTAAACGTATTGGCCGGTGGCTCATCCATAACGTCTTTACAATGTCTCTCATTGTCTCATGTTCAGGTTTAGCAGCTCCACTGAACAGAGCTCCTCTCATCTAATGAGACGACACCGCCGGCGCCGGCGGAAACCTAAGGCTTCCAATATGGACAGGGTGAGACCTCACGCACTTTGGAAGTACACGACTTTCAATCAGCTGTAGACTTGGTTAAAATTTAGTTGTCGTTTGACGGTCGATTCTTCTGACATTTCTTTCTCCTCTCCAGTCCTCGTCATTCAGCAGCATCACAGACTCCACCATGTCTCTGAACATCATCACTGTCACTCTCAACATGGGTAAGCCACCTAGCAATGGAGTTAGTGGAAGAATGAGAAGTTCAAAAACTCCTTTTACAAGATGGGAAATTGCACAAATATAAACAGTTTCCTCCCTATTGGGGTTGTGATCGTCCTTTCTGTCTTTACCTGCTTCACTGCTGTGTCACCACGCTCTTGAATAAACGTTGTCTCCACCTCACAGAGAAGTACAACTTCTTGGGCATCAGCATTGTGGGTCAGAGCAATGAGAGGGGAGACGGAGGAATCTACATCGGCTCTATCATGAAGGGAGGAGCTGTGGCTGCAGATGGACGCATAGAGCCTGGGGACATGCTGTTGCAGGTGGGTGTGTGAGAGAGAAAGAGAGATAGAGAGATAGAGAGTGACACACACACGCACACAAGAGGATAAAAAATGTGTGTTGGTGGTTACCTGGGAGCAGGACCAAGAAACTGTGCTTGTGTGAGTGTGTAATTATATGTTGTGTTCGCATTTAGTGCCAGCACCTTGAGTTAATTGGAAGGATTTGGTAATGTGAGGGTAATCAAATGTTGTTTTTATTTAGAAAGTGATATAGATCAGTGCCACAGATGTGTTTAACAGTGTGTCATTACACAGCATGTCATTTAAGCCAATTCTTCTAATCCATTCCTCCTGTCCCTGCTATTTACATTTCCAATCTCAACATTTTATTATACTGTGAAAAAGTGGTGTAATAAATCATGGCACTAACACTGACATTTACATGTTAAACTTTAATGTTTCTTATATTACAACCATTTACAGTGTTTCCAGTGTCCAAGATTCAATCATGTTATTGTATTTTCATTTCAATTCCTTTTACTCCTTTTGGTGATCCTTGCAGATTCATGTGCTCATCTGTCAGTTTGGTTGAATGAAAGTGGCGGTAAACGAGTTTTGGGCTATTTTGGTATTATCCCACGGGATCAACTCAAAGATCCTGAAGGGGTTTAATATGCCTCCCACCCTTAGGGGCCAATTTTTCTGGCATCACACTGTGTGAATATGATTTATGACAAGACTCTGTATTCAACTAATGTTCATATTCATCATTCCTGTAAGGCTCCTCATGTTGAAACACTTCTAGTACCCTTTATTACCACTACTGTGCAGTGGGATTTATTGGAAGGCTGTGAGGCTGTGAAAACTATGTACGTCTTTATATAGGGTTCACTTGTCAGGTCTGTCCTTTTATTGTCATATTCTGAGTGGCAGTTATGTCTTTCCTCTGAGGGATTGTAATATTTTTTTCATCATTTTTATTCTATAGGTGAATGATATCAACTTTGAGAACATGAGCAATGATGATGCCGTTCGAGTGCTGAGGGACATTGTGCACAAGCCCGGGTAAGCAGCATACTGTACATAAAAACAAGTATTTTCTTTTATGTGTAAGAATATTATTCCATAAAACTGATGTGAAACCTATTAGTGTAACATAATTCATTGTAAACTGTGTTTATTACCAGCCCTATTACTCTGACTGTGGCCAAGTGTTGGGACCCGAACCCCCGGAGCTGCTTTGCTCTGCCAAGGAGTGAGTGTTTGTTTCTTCTTCTTTGTGTTGATTTGCTTCGTGGTACTCTGGTTTAGGTAAGGTCACCAACTCCAACTGCTTTCCCCACCTTTCAATCAACAGGTGAGCCAATCAGGCCCATTGACCCGGCTGCGTGGGTGTCCCACACGGCGGCCATGACTGGTGTATACCCCCCGTATGGCATGAGCCCTTCCATGAGCACCGTCACCTCCACCAGCTCCTCCATCAGCAGCTCTATCCCTGAGACTGAACGTGAGTGATGTCACCCCCATGCAACTGCATGTTGTGGCGTGTTATCGTGGCACTTTTACTCAAAACAACACAATCATCCTATCTTAACTCTTAGTCACAGTTTTCAATTTACTTTCATTTTGTGCTTCGGTCATTTGAATGTGCAACGCACTACTTTATGATTCTTTGTTTTACTACAGCTGCCACCTTTTACACTGTCTGTCAGTACGTTTACATGACATTTGAAAAAAACAAATTATTGCCTTTATCCGACTATAACCGGACAACTGAAGTGCATGTAAACGTGTAATATCGGAGTTCTCCAACTCCGATTAAGACACCCAGATAATGCGATTGGAAATTGATTTTCTTCAGCGTGTATACGCCTTCATCAGACTGAAACTGGACAATGCATGTGCGCATGCTCCACAACAGTAGAGACGGCACCAAGTGGAGCAGAGAAGCCGCCCGAACCCAGGCCAAGAAAAGAAAAAAAACGGCTTCAGTGCATTTCACACAGTATGACCAGCGAGAGGATGTGTTTTATTTAAAAAAAAGAGAGAGAGAGAGAAAGGAAGCCCGTGGACTGTCATTTGTATCCAGTTTTCAGCCTGAACCTGGCCCAGACCGGGGGGCTGGTCGGGGGATTGTAGTTGAGAATTTATGAAGCTTATGAAGTTGTTTATAGTCAGTGTTTTGACAGACAAAAAGTCAACAGGACAGGGGGCCGTATTAACTGCTGAAACGACACATATTGCCGCCGAGGCGGACACCGTCAGTAATTCGATTTATGTATGCATGTAAACTGAGACAAGGATTTAGGATTAGGTGCCAAAATCAAATTTTGAGCATAGCTCGATTAAGCTGTGTTTTCCTCTTTGTGGAAACAATAAATAATTTGACCACTCACATTATTCTGATATGAGACATAAATCATCCAGCATTGTTGACAAGTAAGGATTTTACTTCTTTTGAACATTCATTTCTCAAACACTTCAGAATCCCCCAACCATCAACCTCCAAAAATGCAATAATATCACTATCTTTCTCTGGCGTGTTAGTAAATCTCTGTTAACAGTGGCCCTGCCCTTTCACTGCATTCCTACGACTTCTCTCTGTTCCAGTTTTTACTGTGCTTAGCCTCACAGCTTCCATCTGCTCAGTAACTCTTGTCAAAACCAAGCTCATAACTCACAACTTTCATCCTCCCTGTAATCTTTGGAAGGACAGTTGTGTTTTTTCTTTCTTTCTGGAGAAACCTGTGCTCTCCTGACACACTTTCTTGGCCAGATTAATAGACATTATGGGAATTTTCCTTTCAGAAAGTTTTTCACCTTAAATCTGCAACACTTAAATGAAAAAAAGACTGTTTTTGGTGGTACACCTTGCATTCCCGTCACCCTTTTTAGAATTAAATGATGCATTTTCCATGGGCTTTGGATAATTGGCAAACTGTGTTTTTGCCAGGAGAAATTTCAAGTGCAGCAACAGTGAAGTTGAAAAGGAGAAAATAAATCTGCTATCTACAACATCAATAGCCAGTGCTTTCCAAAGAAAAAAAAAGGCAATACATAATGCAGTGGATCAACCCAAAAGGTTGAGTTTTGCAAATAGAGGTATTAATGTGTCATGACAGCAGCTTGTTTTTGATTGTTAACAAGTTGGTGGAAGCTGTAAAAAGTAGTATTCAGTATCACACTCACCGTTTTTAATGTTTCATTATTTATGGTCATGGGGCATTGTTGAAAATAAAGAATCACTGATTGAAGTGGAGCTAGATGAGGCATTGTGAGGAGGAGTGGTAACACCACAAAGTAAATTACAACACTTCAGAACACTTCTAATCTAGGAATGCAGTAATAATTATGCAAATGAGTTAGATGATATGCAAGATACAGTGGTGTTTTAGGGTTAGTAAGGACATTTAATTCATTATGGTCAGGCTCTTTTTGGGCTTATATCAAACCAGCCCAGTTGCCGTCCAGTTTAAACAAAGATCAAGGCCGATCTGGTCGGATTCAGGGTCAAGACAGAACAGGGGTCAAATTCCAATCCAGACCACAGGAAACCAAATATTATTCGTGGCAAATTCCAAAACAGACCAACATTTTTGTTGTTGTCTAGATAACAGCACTCAGCTGTTCTTTCATTTAAGACTTGTAGGAAAAAAACTGAATGCAACTCAACAGTTTTAATTCTTGTGGGAGATGAAATATGTTGGATTCGAGACTGATCTGACCTGAATATTTAAACTCTGACAAGAGAATATGGTTTAGCTCCCGTCCCATGTTAACTTGTACATGTGTCTTGTGATATTCCCCAGGATTCGATGACTTCCACCTCTCCATCCACAGTGACATGGCAACTGTTGCCAAGGCCATGGCCTGTCCAGAGTCAGGTCTGGAGGTGCGAGACAGGATGTGGCTCAAGATCACCATCGCTAACGCCTTCATCGGTACGTTTGCAAAGCGGAGGGCATAGTCTAGCATGTGTTAATTCCCCATCAGTATGCATACCCATGTCTCTTTGTTATTTGCTCAGATCAGTTTGCTGATTGCTTCTGCCTTTGTTTCACTGATGAGGAAAGCCTTATTACATTTTAGAATTATCGGTTTGCTTAATTAAACATGATCAGTTTAATGACAGCTAGACTAAATAATCCATGAGTGCGGTTTGCTTTTTCAACTGGTTTAATCAATCATAGCTGCACATAAAGCAGTGGTATTTACTGTATTTTCCGGACTATAAGTTACACTTTTTTTAGTAGTTTGGCTGGTCATGCAACCTATATTTCGAACAGACTTACGTATCAAAAATAAACGCCATGTCATCTATGACCTCAAGAGGGCACCATCCACAATCGTGACAATGGAACACTGCTACTGCATCACCAAAAAAATTACACGACTAAACCATAAAGACAGAGAACACAGATAAAATGCCACCAAAAAGAAAAAGTTATACTGCAGAATTAAGAGCTACATTTGGTAGACAATACACCGTCGGGTCGCTCTATCAAACTCTTCCAAGCACCCCCCACCCCCTCCACACACAGACGAAGTAGCCATAGCACACACAGAAGGCACGTACGGTATCCATAGCAACTGGAAACTCTCTCTCAGCATGAAACACTCGGGCACAGTTAGCTCCGCCATTGCGACAAGTCCTTTCAGACTAAATGTTTGTTTTTGGATTCTTATGAAATAAATGTTTCAACAATAAATGCGACTTAAAGACCGATACAACTTGTATATGTTTTTTTCCTCTTTGCAAGATATTTTTTGACAGATGCGACTAATACTTCAGTGTGACATGTAGTCCGGAAAATACGGTAGACTGTGTATTTGTAGGCGCAAAGAATCATGTCATAATATACTTGTAACATTGAAATCAGCTGCCAAACAAGTAAATGTGTAGTTTACTGTAGATGATTTCAAATAATCACCTTGGATATGTGTTGTCAGGTTCTGATGTGGTGGACTGGCTCTTCCATCATGTGGAAGGCTTCTCGGATCGCCGTGAAGCCCGTAAATATGCCAGCAACCTGCTGAAGGCTGGCTACATCCGACACACTGTCAACAAGATTACCTTCTCTGAACAGTGCTACTACGTCTTCGGAGACCTCTGTGGCAGTAAGTGCACGCTAATATCTTTGATTAGCTAAGATCGAAGAGAGAAGTAGGTTGTTGTAACTATGGAAGTCTGAATGCCTTTTTTTTCTTCTTCTTCCTCCACAGACATGACCCACTTGTCTCTCCATGACCACGATGGCTCCAGTGGAGGTGCATCAGATCAGGACACTCTGCCACCTCTGCCCCACCCGGGGGCAGCCCCCTGGCCCATGACCCTACCCTACCAGTTTCCCATCCCTCACCCTTACGACCTGCCGCAGCCCTTCCACGGTGGACCAGGCGCTGGCAGTGCAGGAAGCCAGCACAGTGGTGAGTGCAGATTGAAGATATTGTCAATGAGAGACGAGGAAATGGGGTGAAGTGGGTTAGTGGGAAACTGTCTGAATCATGTTCAGTATTGTGATATTCTGATATTCTATACCAAACTGTCTTTTGCATACTGAACATGTCCCTGGTGTCGAGTTAAATGTGGCTGGAGAAAGTTACTACTTCACAAAATAAGAAATGTTCACAGAGAAAAGGCATCAAAATATCATAGAAACCTTTCAAACAACTGGATAGTTATTTTCCTAATTATCTGTCTATATGCTGCAAACATTACGTTGCAAGTTTTCTAAAAACATATTTAAAATATGATTCTTCAGGCAGGGCTCCAGAGTTTCAAAAAAGGCAACGCAAGCTACAGCTTAATTTCTCATGTAAGATTGCACCGCGGGATTTAAAGCAATACTATTACATTTTGCTGTGTTTGATATCTCATTGGCCGTCTAACCCAGAGGCACATGAGGTTAGAAATGTAAGTGTTGTCTCCAGACTTTCTCTGCAGTCGTAGTAGGTCCAGGGCATGTTTGCTTAGTTCAAAGACATTCGAGGACACAGCCTGGCTCTGTCTAGAGTGAAAAATATTCCTTCCAGCAGCTCCAGAGCTACCTTATTTACATGTTGTACTTGGTGTATTGAGTGTAGAAAATAGAAAGCCAGACGTTGTGGTTTTAGGAGCAGTTTGCTTATGTAACTGAGATATTTACTGACCAACAACAGCTGGGCCCACTGACTGTTCACAACATCTGGGATGCCCTGTTCCCATTTTATGGTTGAACACCACAATGCAACATGAATTATTTACAAACTAACAACATGTAATAACTAAATTACTTTTAATGGGAGATAAATATTACTCCACTGCATTATTGATGTCCCACACTTCTCCGGCAGAGGCAAAAAGACTTAACTGATACAGATCTTCAAATCCATCTCTGGATTTGATGTCATTTGTTGGAACAAGCATCCATTGCAATATAATAAGTTCCTCTTCCTCATATAAATTTCTAGGGTTTTAAAGTCGTCATACTAAAGAACTTGCTGTCAAAGCAAGGAGGCTGTTTGTGGTAATAAAATCAAAACATGCAACTGCCTCCGGTAATGGCGAAGCCGTTTGGCCTGTGAAGGCAGAGATTTCTCCGTGACCGTTGGTGCATTAGTCATGAAGCTCTCCTCCTGAGAGTCTCCCACTAACTGGGTCAGGGCTGTCTTCGTCACTTCACTGGCACCCAGATGGGGGGAGGGAGGCTCATGTAGGTCATGCAGATTTCATTTTTAAAAAATGAACAGTACATGCTTGTATATCACTCTTGGATAATAATCATTGTCTCTTCTGGTGTGTCCACAGGAAGCAGCGGTTCAAACTGCAGCAAGAACGAAGGCCGGAAGTCTGGTGGCAGCGGCAGCGAATCTGAGATCAGGAGCCACCGAGCACCAAGCGAGCGCTCGGTGGCTCCCCCTAGTGAGCGAAGTGTCCGCAGCTCCATCAGCCACCGCAGTGCCAATTCCCACTCGATAGCCTACGGGCCTGGCCTCGTCTACGGTCCCCCCGGCCTGCCCCCGCAGCCCCCGCATCTGTCTACTGCTGCACCGGGCGCCCCACCAGGCCGAGAGCTCTCCTCTGTGCCCCCTGAGCTCACCGCATCCCGCCAGTCTCTGCGTATGGCGGTGGGGAACGCCGGAGAGTTCTTTGTTGATGTGATGTGATGCAGGCTGTAGTAGGCTGATAACAGAGTAGCAGATTGGGTCTTTGTCATGTCATTGTAAGGCTGAGAAGGACGGCAGGACAAGGACAGGAAGGAGGGAAGATTGCAAAAGCTGTAACCCAAGGCTGTGATTCCACTTTTCCTAAAAGCATGAATGGAACCAATCCTGCTGTGTATGATGAGAGAAAATGCTCCTCCTCTCTTGTGCTTTTCTTCCTAGTTGTAGTGGCCATACTTTCTTCAGTGAAGAAACCCCCTCACTCCAGATGGAACCAAAGCGCCTTTCTCATTTTCCGCCCCTCAGTGGGGAAGAGTTTCTGTGAGGACAAAAAGCGAGAGAGTGAGAGAGAGAGAAGGGGGGTAGTGGAAACGGACTGCTGGGGAAGATGACTCAGCGCTTTTCTACATGGATGTTTTTCATTTGTTCTTCTCTTCACTCTTCCCTCCTCTCTGCCTTCCTTATCTAACACTCTCTGTCCTCCCCCACCCCTGTCCACGTCCAAACTGAGAAAGAAGCCTCTTCCCTCCTTCTGTTCTTTCAATTCCCACTTGCTGACCTCTAACAAGAAAAAAACTGAAAGAAATTTGAAATGAACACTAACTGTTAACCTTATTCAAACTTTTTTTTAATGTTTGCTTGACTTCAGAGAGAAAGAAATGGAAAAATTTGTATGTAGTGCAAGAGAATCGCAGTCCTTCTTACTGTAAGAATGCATTTGTTTTATATACGTAGAGGGTCACAACTAGTTTCATTTCCCAACGCTAAACGTGAGCATTGAGCTTCAAGAGTCATTTTTACACTACACAGCTGCATTTTTCATCTGTTAACCAGAGCATTTTCAGACTCTGTCTTGTGACAATGTATAGTGGAAAAATTTCTTACCATGTCTTTCACACTACTCTTTTATCAAGGAAAAAATGTCTTTTTATTTATAAATATAGTTTTATGACTTAACATTGCTGCTCTGTGTTATGTTTTTCTTTGAGTGTGCGCGCATATGTTTGCAAGGCAGAGCTTTTCAGCCGAGCTGCCTCCCCCCAACCCCCTGCACCTGAGGTCATATTTGCATTTAAAAGCAGTGGATTCCAGACTGTCCAGGAGCAGGAATGTGAAGGTTAGGAAATCTGGTGCACAGATGTGTGTGTGTGGGCTGTGTGTGAGAGAGAGAGATCAACCTGTGTACATTTGCCTCCGAACTGAATGACCCCATGCAAAATGTCCCCTGTATTTAGACAGAGAAGAACAAATTTAATCCAACTTGGACAAAAACAAGTTGATTAAGATGGATTCTATAGCAGATAATAAAACAAGGACACCCACCCACATCAACACAGAGAGGGAGATATTTACTACAACCCTAGAGCCAAGATTGTTTTCTTGTTGTTATTCAATTGAAGTTTTCGGTCCATCTCTGGAACTAGTAATGAATCCCACAGTTTCTGAGCAGCATTTAATTAAGCAAGCTGGATACACGCCAACGCAGTCCCGGGTCTGTTTTAACACGGGAGGCTGGTCCTATGTGCTTCCTCTTGTAATGTTAGGCTCATAAACGTAAATAAACTCCCATGAAACAAATAACCGACCGTAGAGCTTATCATAACAAGGCCTGGGTGCGGTTTACACATCGCTCCTGCCGCGCCTTTTCCTGTCACAGCGGAGCGCTGTGCGTAAGGACGGCGGGTCAGCTGACAGCTCGCAGAGGACCGGGAGGAAGGAGCGGAATTAGCGGCTGTGTGGACTGGGAACCTACTGGATCCTGACACAGGCTGTATCCGAGGCCGAGCGGGGACCGAAGACCGGTGGCGTCCGTGAGAGAACAAGGTTAGGTTCACTTGCGTCGAGATGGTTGAGTGTTTAACGTCAACATTATTCTAGATGAGACGCGTTAACCGTTACGGAAACGCCGGTGAAACGGTTTCTTTCGCGAGCGGTGCTAATATTAGCAACGTTAGCCTTCGCTCCGCTGGCTAACGTGAAGTTAGCAGCAGCAGCTAGCATGAAAACGGAAAAAGGAGATTTTTATCTTCAAAATAAAAGCTTGGAGTATCATATTTCGGTATATGGTTTTACAAGTACACATAATTGAGGGCACTTGGTGCAAGATTTTGACATTATTGATTCGTAAATTAGCGATAATTATTAATAGTTAGTGTTCAAGGGTCGTAAGACTGACTGATTTTCTTTTCACCGGAAGTCCATTATAAAATTGCGCACGGCTTGACGCTGGTTCGCTGATCATCGCCGCCAGCTAGCCTACCGTCGTAAGCTAAATTAGCTAGCGACCTCTCAGTCGGTGTATTCCCCATCACTTTGATCATAGCTGAAGGTCAAGCCTCCATCAATGCTGTAGCCACTTAAGACCGAAGAAAAACGAAGCGTTTCAGGCAAACCGATTGTGGAGCAAATGAGAAAATATGAAAAATGTATGAACGTTAGGAAACGGCCCGAGCGAGCAGACATCTTGACTTCGGCCAATAAAAGGGCGATTGGACCCGTTCAGGTCTTGAACACGATTTACTCGGTTGCAACTCACTGATGTCTTAACTGGGGGAAGATTTTTGCTAATCTTGGCCTTATATTAGTGTCGTGTGCTACATCGGACCTCCGTGTGTTCAAGTTGTCTTCGAGGAAATTTCGAGCGTGTCCTTCATTCCCTGGCTCCCAGAAGCGTCATTCTTGAATGAAGGCAAATTCCTATGATATGGCGATTCATACGTTACCATAGATGAATCAACTATTTGACA
This sequence comes from Trachurus japonicus, assembly GCF_045865225.1. NCBI lineage: Eukaryota > Metazoa > Chordata > Actinopteri > Carangiformes > Carangidae > Trachurus > Trachurus japonicus. The sequence continues at coordinate 37,209,879 of NC_140923.1, read as the reverse complement.
ATATCGCGTTGTATCTTAATTGTTTCTTTTTGTTGTTAGGTTTTATTTTTTAGTGGGGATCATATTTTGTCTAATCAGATCCAGACAGTATCTGGTAGTAAAATCTAACCCAGTAAAAGCAACAGATTTTTTTTAGATGGCAACCTGGTGACACCCTGCTTCAAACTGGTGGCTGCTAATCTGCTGTTAATCTTACTTTTCAAGGAAACAAGGAATTGACTGTGTTGGGAGTGGTGATTGTACACCCGTTTTAGCCTACACCGTGTTGGCTTTGATGCATGTATGTGTATATCCACATGCATGAAACAATAATGAGTCACCACAGTGAGGCAGCTGCAGGGTTTATTCTACTGGCAATAGAGTGATTGTGTATGTCTGAGGGAGGGAGGGGGGTGGGGGGGCCTGACAGAAAAAGCGGATGTGAAGGACAAATGCTTCCCTGTGCTGTTGGTCACTCCATCACTTCTCACTGCTTTCACTTCTCTGTCACCCTCTCTTCCTTTCCCCGCTTCCTTCCTGCGATCTCTTGCTCCATTTCTATCTCTTCCCAGGCGGGGTTTGGTTTCACCATGGCCAGTTGGGACTGAGAAGCAGCCACAATGATTGGAGGTCTGTTCATCTACAACCACAAGGGGGAGGTCCTCATCTCACGAGTCTACCGAGATGACATCGGGTACGTTTTAACAGGAGGAAAGCTGCTGTAAAATTTGGGGGTGGGGGGGTGGGGGGGGCAGTGGTCACAGTGAGACCGTTCTGATCCTGTGTGGGTTGGACAGGTTGGGGTTGATCCTGAAGGGATGAGAAAGGATTATGTCCCTCTTCCTAGATAAGAAGTTCACATTTGTGTTGTTTTGTTACCTTGTGTGTTCATGGAAAAAGAACAAAAAACAAAGATAGGATTTAGTACGCTGTTGCTAACTGTCAGGATTTTGTGTTATTAGAATAAAACGTATAAATGCAAAAGTAATATTTGCAGATTCTCTTGGAATGACACAATACAAGTGGCCACAAAAACCAGGCAAAATGATGCCCTCTTTCACTCCTTTACCATGTTGTATGAGGTAATGATTTGGCTCCCTTGTGCTTATCAAACCACACCTATGTAAAAGATCAGGTGCAGTCATTTGGAAAGATCGCACAAACTGACCTCAGTGTTGATACAAGGCAAGTTAGTAATTGTAACCATATGGAGCAGAGGCACTGATGGGATTAATTTCTATCCATGGGATCACTAGCTACACCTCTTAATTTTCTGGATTATGTATTGGAATGGCAGTGACGAAATGCTTTAACCACAGTAACGTCAGTTCAGCAGCATATTTTGGTTGTTACCCACCCACCCATTTATTTTAAAAGCACATTTTTTCTTAAATCTGTTCATTTAGTTTTTATCAGCAGTCCCAGGGCAGGTTGTTGACAAAATTCATTATTGTAGATTAAAAACAAAATAAAAACAAGTGTGGCTGATGGCAGACTAAGACATGAAACCCATCATTTGCGAGTCCTCCGTCATTGCCGCACTGGATTCATTCATTCACATTGTAACATTCACGAAAACCCGAGTGCCCCCACCTCTATTGCATTATTGGACCTGAAACTTATCATTAATGGGTAAGTGAGCATGTCTCCTGTCTTTGACAGTTAATCAAAATCCTTTTTCACGATGGTCTTTGCTTTTAAAGAAACAATTACAACCCTTAACATATTGTGTATTAGAGCCATGATGTGAGGTTTGACAGTAATTGCCTGGGTAGAAATAACATGAAAACAATCAGTGTGTTGTAATGGCTAAACACAGCGGAGATAGGAACCTTTACATCGCCGCTGAAAGCTGGTGAGAAGGAAATCGTTTTCCCTGTGTAAGATGGATGACAAAAACAAGGCTGAGTCATATCCAGAGTAGACTGTGTTCTAGCCATGTTGCAACAACTGTGCGTCAAGGTTTTTGAACTTTTCATATATACAGTATATATCGGATTAAAGGCTACATGCACACTGACTCCTGTGTGTCAAATGGCATGTTACAGACGGGAACGTCAGCATTGTGGCTAGAGGAATATAATGCATATTTCGAAAATCTGACTTTTGTATTGTCTGTCTTTCTTCCTTCCTTTCTTCCTCACTTGTTTGTTTGTGATACACTGTCGCTGTGTTGTGTAGTTATCAGGTCTCCATGCTTGCATCCAATTCTCACCCTCTGTTTTGCATAAGCCCAGACAGGAAGTTTGTCAGAACAGATGCCAGTCCACTTGCATTGTAGATTCACACGGGTAGAAACAGATTTGCCTAGTGCTCGTGTCCCTTACATGGGGCCTTATCGGCTATGCTGGGTCAGTATTTCTCAGGCAACGCCTCAAAGACTTTTTTAAAAACCTTTTATCTCAACGTTTTTGCTGTAGTAGTAAGAATACATGCACAGTGAAGACAATGGGAAGGAACAGGATAGCTGGATATCGGAGCTGCTGAGTGTGACATGTTGCGTCAGCACACCGAGACCTTGTTAAGAGTCTGTTTTGAATTGGATGTGTGCAGCATCTGCAGGTTTGTTTAGATGACATGAAAAAACTTGTGCACGAGGATCCCTTCCATCTTTTGTCCTGTCTCTTGTGGTCGCTTAATTTTTAATCATCGCTCCTTTTGTGTCGAACAGGAGCACAAATGGCAGAACAGCTGCTTGCCTCTGCCTCCTCAGATGCAGCACAATGTGTACAACAGTGCAGCAATGAATAGTTGATTTCCCCTAAAAAAACACACAGGACTATTCCTGAGACCGTTTTCATATTGTGTTCAATGGAAAAATAAGAAAAACCATATGTTTGGGTCATTTTGTTTACATCACCAGAATCAGTTGCGTTTGTTGAGCCTCCCTGTTGCTGCAGCAGTGCAGAGTAAACCCGACATTATATTGCTCTAACGTCTGCAGTATATTTGCAGTGACATTGTCTTAACAGCTATGATTTGCACATTTAGGGCCTGAAATGGAAAATTCACCCACTTGAAATAGCCGTTCCAGAGAGGTATAAATGAATAACTCGACACGAGCTAATGCTGCTAACCTTTCCTCAGCATTTTCGATTACAAACACAGCGCCATGATAAACACCATGTTACTCACTCTGTCTGTGTACATGATGCACGAAAATGTCTCTTGTGCATTTTTGTCTCTTTCCTCCCCTTTTTACTTCATCCTTGTTTCCTCTTTATTCTCTGTATCACCATTTTCCTCCATCTGTCCATCTTGGCCCCTGTAGGAATAGGTAAGAGACGTTCCAACGTATCAAGCATGACCCTTCCCTCTCATGGCCACCGATCAATGACCCCCCTCTGAAACCCTGAAGTGCATGCCCATTGATTCCACAGTCAACTTCCTCTGAGCATGAGTCACCTGTCATGACATTACAGCCTTAAATAAGCCCCCAGCTACTGAAATCCAACTGCCAGCCAATCGGAGCCAAACAATTCAGCCACTACCAGAAAACTGAATACTATTGCTCTCACTATCAGCTCTACCCAATGCCTAAGCATGTAGTCTGAGCATGGAATATGACTGATAATTTAGTCTGCTCATCTTTTATTTCTACCGTGACTTCTCTCATAGAAATTGAGAGATGTTTTTAGAACGTTTAAGGTTCATTTTTTTTAGGTCTCATTTGTAGAAGTGGTCCTTTAAACTGGACCAACGAAATGCTGTTCAGTCCCAAAGAAAGTCAAAGCATTTTTCATTGTTTTTTTTTTTTGTTTTTTTTAAGGCGCTCATACTTGTTAGTTTGTCAAATAGCAGCAGCTTAATGGGCAAGGCAGACATCATGGCAGCCTCCTCGACTGACATACCGTACCTTTGCCCCATTGCTCATTCAGAATTAACCACGCTGAGTTGCTAAACTTGCAAACATGGATGTTAATGTTTTGCAGACGTTGCATTTTCCAACATGTTATGTCAACAAACGAGGCTGCCAGCTGTATGCGTCTGGTCCATTTGTTTTTCATATTACCATTCAAAAATAGGAAAAATAAGTTCTACATCAGTGTTGGTGATGACTGAATTTCCGTAGAGGTTTGGTTTGTTGTTTGTAACACTGAATGAATAAGCTGTCAAGAGTTATACTTTCAGCTCTGAGGTTAGTCACAGGTATACATCTTAAAGGACAGATGCATAGTTGTTTAGATTTTGGTAAGTTTGCACTTGGCAGGAATTAAACCTGGAGATGTTCTCAGGCATTACTCAGTAGGATTTGGTATTCCTGTCAGGGCGTGTTGCATCCTCTGCACTAAGCTCTGTTATTTATACATCCACATTAATCAGGGCTCAGTTTCCCCATATCATCATGGCAATAACCTAAGGTATACCTTGTCTGTTTGTTTTCAATAGAGCACACATTCAGATGTAATTTAAATTGCCTTTATCTCTGAAAAGATAGACAAAGACATCCAAATGATGATCACGATTTAGAAACATCTTTAGAAATCTTTAGTTCCCATGGGGTCCAGTTAATTATGATGCTGTTGCCTGTGTGTCAACCTAAACATTTCTTTCTTCCTCTTTGTAATTATCATGATTTACACAAAACAACCCCCCTTTCTCTTTTTTAAATGCACCAAGGAGAGGTGTCCTTTTCTAGCGGGTTAGCAGATGTTTTGGTAATTGCTCATTCCTTGAAATAAGATCTGAAGGGTTTATTTATTGTGAGTCCAGTACAGAAGGTGGTTTAAAACGTTATTATTAAGTTATTCTGCAGCCTTTTCACATGATGTCACAGGGTGGTAAAGTGTTGACAACAACAACAACAATAATACTTGTGTAAATACCTGGACTAACTCTTTGAATTTTCTTTTCTCTTGCTTTTTCCCCCCGTCTCTCTCTCTCTCCTCCTTCCTCACATCCCAGGCGTAATGCAGTGGATGCGTTCCGCGTGAACGTGATCCACGCTCGGCAGCAGGTTAGATCCCCCGTAACCAACATCGCCCGTACCAGCTTCTTCCATGTCAAGCGTTCCAACATCTGGTTGGCGGCGGTCACCAAGCAGAATGTCAACGCCGCCATGGTGTTCGAGTTCCTTTACAAGATGTGTGACGTCATGACGGCCTACTTTGGCAAGATCAGCGAGGAGAACATCAAGAACAACTTTGTGCTCATCTACGAGCTGCTGGATGGTAGGAGACGATATTACCAATTCTTCTGGTTTCATCGTCTAAATTATGATAAGATGAGCCAAAAAAGAGAGAAAATGTGATGAATGGGACAGTTTCTTGCAGAAACGTTTCTGGCATGTGAACATCAGATTGTCCACTTCGAATGAACTCTAAATCTTTAACAGTTAGTTATTCCGTACTAAACAGTGAAGTAGCAACAGATCTGTGTCTAGTGTGAATCAGGAATAAACCTGCTGCAAGAATCTGGTTTGAGTTGGTGAAATGCTGGTGGAAAGTGGCTTCATTTCAGCCTCGTATTAATGTGATGTGTCACTCCGAGTTTGTTCTCTCAATAGCTACTTGTCCTAGTTTCTTCTCTCACTCGTCTTATCTCTTGCTGACAGTTATCGGGTTGTGTTTGTTCATACAGAGATCCTGGACTTTGGCTACCCCCAGAACTCAGAGACCGGAGCTCTGAAGACCTTCATCACCCAGCAGGGCATTAAGGGACAGGTCAGTGCAATAGTGGAAATGTTACAGACTGAGGTTATACACTCCATTTACCAGATTATTAGGTACACCCAGTTAAACTAATGTCGTGCAATAACCATTCCTGCAGTAAATGTTGAGTTTATGGTGAAATTGCATTATACTGCAATTTATATGGACCATTTATATCACTGAGGATAAACTACACACAGTATTAGAAACACCTCGAAGAAGCACAAGTGATAGATGGGTAATAAATGCCTTGTTTTACTGAGATGATTTGATATTAATTGTCTCATTTGTTGTTTATTGTGCTCCACTACACTTTGAGTACTAGCTGTCAGAAACACTCAACATTACACAACACTGGAATCATTTCCTTGATGCAAAGTAGTGCAGGTGCAACACATGGTTACTAAGAGTGTCTAGTCTCTTTCATATACTGTACAACACTGGAGATATAAAATGTTGCATTGAAATGACTGAAGACCTCCTTTATCCTAAGTGTGCACTATTAAGCCCTTTTCACATAGGACGCAGTGAGCGCAGGCTGCACACAGCTTAGCTTATCATTCATTTGCTCCAGGGTCCTGGTGCGCTCTTGTGCTGCACCCATGGAAAACACAGCGTCCTATGTGAAAAGGGCTTTAGTATGCAGGAAAATATAGAAATAGGATTTGGGGAGTGTTTATTTTATGACAAGACAAACTGGTTTTATTGGCATTTTTCTGGTTTATGTATAAATATGTTTGGTCATTGTGTGATATCAACATTTTTTCTGTTTCTTTTCTCATTCTCTCCTCAAACTGCCGTCTTGGAAACTTCAGCATCAGGTAATACGCAACACTGAGATTCTAGCATGGGAAATGAATATTGACTCATGTGCCTGTAGTGCTAATCACCCTGTCAACACTGCCTTTCTTTCATCAGCCCGGCCTCTCTTTTTGTCAACGGTGATACAGTTTCTCTCTCTCCCTCTCTCTCCCAGACAAAAGAGGAGCAGTCTCAGATCACCAGCCAGGTGACGGGGCAGATTGGCTGGCGTCGTGAGGGCATCAAGTATCGCCGCAATGAGCTTTTCCTGGACGTACTGGAGAGTGTCAACCTGCTCATGTCACCGCAAGGTCTGTTTGAATGTGTTAACTACTAGTTTGGAGACATTTTTTTTTATGTTCAGAGCTTTTTTTTTTTTTTAATTCTCCTTAATAAATATCTAGTAGATCTGGTGAGTCTGAGCATGGAACAATTACACTGAGATCTAGTGCTTCCACACCCTTTCCACCAAAGATTAAGTCACTTTACTAACATCTCGGGGGTTTTGATAACATCACGCAATATTGTCCAATTGCAAATAATCAAGTTTGTATTTTTACAAGCAATTTGAGTATTAAAATCGAGCTCTTTGCGTCATTCTTGCCCCTGGAAACATTAGTTGACAAAACAGTCTCACCACAGTCCATTTAGTGGATTTTCTGGTGCTTTAGATCATATCACACATCTTGCCCAGCAGATGGAGTTGGAGGGAGTTTACAGTTTCAGCTTCTTGTGGAAAAAATGATGTTCTTCGCAGTCAAGAATAATTCACAATAGAGGGTTTTTTAAGCCCGTGTTAAAAAGGACAACTCTTAAACAGATTTTGCTGTTGAATGCTTTGTATAAGGCAAAATTCAATCTCATGGCATAACAAAAGCATCATTGCTCTTAAATTTACATCTGGATCTTCATGTTTTCAAGGCTGTAGAGCATAAATGGAAAATAAATGTTCTCTTTCTCTGTCTCCCATCCAGGCCAGGTCCTGAGCGCCCACGTGTCGGGCCGAGTAGTGATGAAGAGCTACCTGAGCGGGATGCCCGAGTGTAAATTTGGCATGAACGACAAGATCGTTATTGATAAGCAGGGCAAGGGAGGAGCATCCGATGACGCGGGGAAGAGGTGAGCGACTCAGCAAAGAAGGCGTAGCAGTCAGCGAGCTAAAGCTAAAATCAACCATGTTTTGACTAAAATTTGAAAAATGCATTTTTAGTTTCTCTGTTGAGAGCAGTGCTTTATACCCTGATGAATTAAATTGATTACACCACCTTGTCTGTTAGCCCCCTGTCTGTTTGAGTGTTGTCTTGTTTTTACAACAAGACAGGCTTTACAATTTATTTTTAATTTTTCTTTCCTTTGGATGCATCTCTCCTTTCTTTCCCTCTCTTTCTTTTCTATGTGCTGTACCTCAGTGATTTAGGGGGAGGAAGGTACTGTACTGACAAGAGTCCTCACCCTTTGCCAACTCAACACACAAACACACACACCTCTACACCTACACACACACCTGTCTTGTCTAAGCCCTTTAGCACATTAAGAACCTGGACACCTCAACATCCCAGTCACTGTTTCTCACCACATGCTCAGTACAAACCACTCAGTATCAACACCTTGTTTCCCTTTTTTGTTAGAATTCTTAGTTTGTTTCGTTTCCTCTCACCTACCTGCTTGACTTTTAACCCCTTCCCCACACACCTAACAGAGATTGTGTTCATTCTTCTTTTCTTTTTTTCATTTTTCCTTTATTTGTTTTTATTTTTTTGTTATTGAAATGTAGCAACATTAACCTCAACCGGGCTCATGTCTTGCTACTAGCAGTCAGTTGTGTTCCTACATATACTCATATGTTGATGTTCCTTTTTTAACCATGGACATGAATTTAGGGAGAGTAGTAGTTTTATCGTCTAAAGACTGAGTATCATGATTTATTTATTTTTAAATATTTGATTCATAGCAAACAGGAAGACTAACACGCTCTCTTTTTGATGTGTTTTCTGTCCTGGCAGCGGGAAGCAGTCCATAGCCATCGATGACTGCACTTTCCATCAATGTGTGCGCCTCAGTAAGTTTGACTCGGAACGTAGCATCAGCTTCATCCCCCCCGATGGAGAGTATGAGCTCATGAGGTCAGTGGATGGACGTTTGAAATCTTGTCATAATGTGACAGAAAAGAGCCTGAGGTTTCGCAGCATGTTAGACACTTTGGTCATATTTAAACATTGTGATACAGGAGTTTATAAGGATCATTTTACCTTGAATTAATGTTAAATTGATGAACACTGCCTGTTGTTGCTTTGTAACTGCCTTCATTTTGCAATTATCTTTCCTCCTCTTCCATCTTGCAGGTATCGCACCACTAAGGACATCATCCTGCCGTTCAGGGTCATCCCTCTGGTCCGAGAGGTGGGTCGCACTAAACTGGAGGTCAAGGTGGTCATCAAATCCAACTTCAAACCCTCGCTGCTGGCTCAGAAGATCGAGGTAAGATCAGTGCGAACTGCCCTAACACGGCCAAAAACAAAACTTGCGCAAATATGTGTTATATGTGCAAATATTACGTTCACATTACAATGGTTCATTTATCGCCATTGTCAACTACACAGGTGCGCATTCCAACACCCCTCAACACCAGCGGCGTGCAGGTGATTTGTATGAAGGGAAAAGCCAAGTACAAGGCCAGTGAGAACGCCATCGTCTGGAAGTGAGTCGTAGCTCTGCCCGTACATTACGTGATGCAAGCAAACTGCTCTTTCATGCCACCTGTGTTGAGTGAATGATTAACTACCTCTTCTCTTATGCCTGTTTGTTTAACTTCCTCCTCTCACAGACTGTCCTCTTCTTTTCTAAACCTTTTTTTTTTTTTTTTTTTTACTTGGCCCTCGTTTTACTCTGTGCAACACTCATAAAGCCTGCTGTATTTGTTTGTGTGTGTAGGATCAAACGCATGGCTGGGATGAAAGAGTCTCAGATCAGCGCTGAGATCGAGCTGCTGCCCACCAACGATAAGAAGAAATGGGCCAGGCCTCCCATCTCTATGAACTTTGAGGTGAGAATACATTAATACTTGACTCTCTCCCTCCCCTTTCATTCAGTCACATGTTGTATTGAAGACATGGTCCGTTTGACTTCATCTACAATCCAGAGCTCACCTGTTGAAACCCGTGTCCAGCGTGGACGTTGTTTGCTGAATGCATAGCTGAACCGAACTTTGTTCAGAGTTGGCAGCCAGACAAGTGGACTATTGATCGAATGCAATCCCTAGTGTCGGTCAAATCCCAACATATCACCGATACCTCATACGCACACTTCCTATTCGACAGCAGACACCGCAGCCTTCATTTCCCAGCATGCTCCGACACGTCCTGACCCCCTCCCTCTTGTCCCTGCAGGTTCCTTTTGCGCCGTCTGGTCTGAAGGTGCGCTACTTGAAGGTGTTTGAGTCCAAGCTCAACTACAGTGACCACGACGTCATCAAATGGGTGCGGTACATCGGCCGCTCCGGCATCTACGAAACTCGCTGCTAAAGTTCAACCCCCCCCACCTCCCCCTCCCCCCTTACCACCAGGCAGCGATCTACCCACTTTTCCTCCTTCCATCTATCCTGTTAAGATTTTTTTCTTCTTCTCCCTCGTCCTACTTTGTCTCTCTTTCTCGCTCCTCCCCGCGACCCTTATAGCTTCTCTCATACATCCCCCTCCCACCACCCTCACCCCTTCCTAACTAGGTGTTGGAGATTGAATTTACATCATAAAAAAAAAAAAGTAAATATGGTATAATGCACAGATATATGCAAAATGTGAATCATTGTATCGTATATATCTCGTAGTGATGAGTAAACCTGTAAAAAAAACCAACTGGTGTGTCTGAAAGAAAAAGACAGGTGATGTAGGGGGGGACCAGGGGGAGAGGGCTGGAGACGCCTCGGTGTCTTTAGGGGTCGCTTTGTTGCGTTTATTCAGTGTTACCGTTCGACTCTCTGCTCTCCAGTTAATTTAGAAGTTCCAGATGTAGAGATACCCCCCGCGAAGATGATGTGTAGCTGTTGTGGTTGATAATGAACCCTGATAATAGTTCCTTTATATGAGCTTCTGTCTCAGTAGCGTCTGCCCCTCTGGAGATAACTGTTCTGTCGTGAACTGATGGTATTTGATCTGTGTTTCTGCGAATGGTCATTTAGATCTCAGTTACTTTCTCTTTGCCACTCAGCAGGATGAGAGAGTAAAATAGTTTAACTCACAAAAAGCTCTTTATGGGTAGCTGGGAAAGAGAAGGAATTCACATTGACCGAGCTGTTTTTGTACTTTGTGGAGAGTGTGTGTTGTTTTTCGCCCCCCCCCCCCCCCTCCTCGCTACCTTGCCACTTACTTTTACCAGCATTCAGCGAGTTAAAGTTAAAACGGAGGAACATTCCATGCAGTTTTAGAGGTGTGACCATCCTTTATCAGCAGTCGTGGCTCAAATTTCCTACATGTTTTCTTTTTTTTTTAAGCACTAAAGATCAACTGTGTCACACTATTTTGATTCAAAGATCAGGCCCTGGGAGTGTACGCTTGCAGTGAGGTTAGGTCTCCCCCTGGTGTTTGCCTCGTCAGTGTCTGCTTCTTCATGTTTGTAGCCCTGGTGACCGTTCTGTCCAATAAAATCTGACTGTGTAACCAAACTTGTCCTCCCCCCTCTCTGTGTGTGTTTTCATTCACCAGATATTACTGTGACTTGTCTAAATTCTATTGTATTACCGTTTCCTCTTGACATTGTGTGAAATAAGGGTGGGGGCGGTGTAGGAACAATGGATGCAGTTTCCATCCTGTCGATGTATGTTGAATATACTGATTCAAAGCCTGTTAATATTTCATCCAGATTCTAATCGACTTATCATGGGAACAAAATGAACCACAAGAAAAGTGAAGTGCTTTGGCCAACATGTTTAATACATTTTTCCTGTCTTGCTCTTCTACATCCAGGACATTAAAACAAAAATAACCCCAAAACAGAAAAATAATACAATAAAACACTTGCTGTTAAAACATGTACATTTTTTTTTTTTTTTTAAATCTTTGTGGTAGTGGCTGTTATTGGCTTGCCACTGAAGTCTTTGCCAGCTTGAGCTCTTAACGTGGACATGCTCTTACTGAGAAGTTCCCACTCGTTTAAAAGAACAGATTCCACAAGAATCAAGGCGAGGCGTCCCAAAAGTATCTTAGCACCAAAATCAAGGCTGGATTTCCTCAGCGAATTATACTGGTTTTAATACCAAAAGTAGAGTTACTGTTATTTCTCAACCTCATAATCTGAATAACACCCACAATAATAGAGGCAGTTTTTGTCACTGCAGCAAAGGTTGATTTCTTTTTTTTCTTTTTTTACACCATGAGTGCTTTTGGGAACCCTAAGCCTAGAACAGATCGATCGGCCATCTGTCAACATTTATATTAGAGTCATTGAACAGTATTGCAGTACATCTTCAGATCACCTGTGATGTTTCGTTTTCGGTTACAGGAGACACAACACCATGCTTTTATCACTGGAGATGCAGGACGCACGCACGCACGCACACAGACAGACACACCAAGGCCTGAAAATCTAAAATATTTGACCAGTCACGTTGCTTCAGTGCTGGAACAATGGCTCTGTTCAGAAAGGAAAAAGAAAATGCTCATCCTTTGTGCTCATCTTAGGAAAGAATCAGTTCAGGGAAGGAGGTAGCTACATAAATGTTGATCTGGAGCTTCATTGATACATGAACCTGAACCCTTCACCCAACTAATGACACAGTGCAGTCCGGGCGACCAAGATACATTTCTACACTGTTGCAGGCTGCGAGCACAGACTGGTTTCATTCAGTGGAAGTCCTGTATTTTGGTGCCTGATGTGGAAAACCCCAAAGCCCTGAATGTGTTTTCCCTTGTAAGTGTGCTACCAATGAGGAGGCCTTACTCATAAAAGAAAGCTATGTTGTGCTGATGACTAAAACCAAAAGAAGTGGTTCCTTACAAGGAGGGCATTTAGACTGTTCTCAGGTGTTTTTCTGAATATATGAAGACCTAATTCTTTCTATTATCACGTGTATTAGATGAAAAGTGTTACTTCCCTACATCAGGAAAAAAGACAAAACACAAAGTCCAACCTCTCTCATGTTGATTCTCTGCTCAGCCTGAAAAAGCACTTCTAAAAATCAATGATTAAGATATCTGTACAGAGGATAAGGAAAACTACAAAAATAAGTATTTCTACATCAACATTTAAATGAGTCGTCCCTGCAAACTTTGCAAGACTGTCTTCCCTGCCATATAAATGGCATCCAGTTCGAAACTACTCCTCCAAAGACAGATTTTTGTCTGCTGACATAAAAAAAAAAAGTATAAGCAAATGTATTACTGTATGCAATAAAGTCAAGCTGAACCCAGATCTGTCAATAGATGAAGAATGTGGACAGAAGACATTTCAAACATGCCGACATACTATAAGAGCCTGCTCGCAAAACATCACATGCACATACACACAGACGCATAGCCCCAAAGCAGGCAGACAAACTGAAGAGGAAAGCTGCTGTTTAGTAGATATTTAACACCGTTACTCTCTGATCCTGCTCTGGTTTGATTTCTTGTTACTGAGTAGAAATCAGGGTGATTTCATGTTGGTATGAGCAGAATATTAAACTGCCCCCCCCCTGTCCCGACACACACACACACGGGCAGATCAATTAAACCACAGTTTTCTGACCAGCTCTGAAAAGCCTCCCCCAGATATAACCGACAGCGTCTCCTCGAGGTCGCCTCTCGCTCAACGAAACAACACCTGCTGCTTCAACAAGTGAACCGCAAACCCACGAGCCCTCCCACTTAGGTCATGACAAAAACAAAAAACGCAAACTCCTGCTACGATGCACACCTAAAGAATCACCGTCATAAATGGAAGAGTGCACTGAGTGTAACACCTGCAAATATTCCTACGTGACAGTGAGTGACTAATAAAATCAACATCCAGGAAAAAAATAAAAAATGACAGAGATAAATGAGACTAATTTTCAAACAAACTCAAGTAACTAGTGGTGACTTTTACTGACCATTACACAAAGACAAGAAGGACAAAATTGGCTGTTAAAAACAAGGGCTGTGGAGAAACTGGTTGTTACATTAACAAGACACTGAAGTGCTAAACACCAACGTAAAATCAAAACAAACAAAAGCAAACAAAGCGATGGAAGCAGGAGCTCGATGGAAACCGTGCTACCCGACAGCTCGTTGACCGGCAGCACTGACTGCAGACACACAAAAGCAGACAAATTTGAAACGCGCTCTAGTTTTCGTCGTCTTCGTCCTCGTCGTCCTCGCTGATGAGGTACGCGCGGGCCCCGCTGTGGTGGGGCGGGGGCGAGGGCGGAGGGGAGGTCTTGGTGAAGAAGGGGAGACGGAAGGTGGGAGAGGGGGAGCGCTCCTCGCGGGTGGGGCTGCTGTCGGGGCTCTGCCTCGGGCTGATGGCCTGCAGCATGCGGCCTTTTCCCTCCTTCAGCATGTGTTTCTGTGGAGCAGAGACGGAGACGTGACGCGTGAACGAGGCGATGTACAAGATGTGATCATGTGCCAAGAGTTAAAAAAAAAAAAAAAAGTTTAAACATTCACAAAGTTTAAACACTGTGGCTGTGAACAAATATTTAGTTTGTGATGACTTGTCAATCATTTTGGCTTTGTCCCATTATCTTTTGGCTCATTCAAACAATCAGTTTGAACTTAAAACAAAGTTTAAAAAGTAAAGGCAGATTGGTGTGTTACTATGTTTTTACATATGTGTCACTGGGCCACATGTTCTCCTAGTTGTGTGTTTTGGACTATAAAGCCTCCCTCCCTTTGCACCATGTCTTCCAGGCAATCACCAGAGTAAATCAGGATGTGTTTTTAGTGCTGCTGCCTGATTAAACCGTGATTAAAGACCAAACAAATCCACTGTCCTCACCAGAGCTCCCTCAGGGCCAAACATCTGCAGGAAGTTGCCAATGAACTCCCTGGATTTCTCCTCCCACTTCTGGATGAGGTCGATGCTCTTCTCCTCCACCTTCTGGACAAACTCCTTGCTCTTCTCCTCCACATCACGGACCTTCCTCTTCACTTTGTCCACACGCTCCTGCAGGTGGTATTTCTTCTCCTGGTGAGAACGAGGAGCACAGAGGCCATGAATCACCTCACACACACAGTGTTTGCTCACACCATTTATTCTTAACTGAAGCTAAAGGTTTCATACATTGATGAAGCTGACGTTGAGTTCCTTGGCTGTATATCCTCTCTGTAGGTTACGTCTGACGTACACATCGTAGTCACGCACAATGCGTGTGATGATGTCAGAGGTGGAGATGCCCTCTGTCCGCTGGGTGGGAGCGAACATACCTGAAAGACACAGTAGAGGTCAAATGGATACACATGGTGATGAAAAGGCCACTTTGTCCTCATCATGAAGTCAGGAAAACAGTTCATCATCGACTTCCAGCTGACAGCACTGACTAATGTTTACATCTGTGGTCAGAGTTCAGTGAATCAAAGTGAAGCTTGAGCTATTCACCCTCACATGACAGTGAGGTGGATTCTGTCTTTTCAGTACTGGACACTTTAAACTGGACAGTTTAAACAAGCTGAGAACCAGATATATAGTTTTTATTATGCACATTCTTCCTCCTTGTCAAAAACTGGCACCTATTTCACCCACAATGCAGTTCCACTATAGACATTTGGGTGTGCTGTGCAAGCAGTGTGGAGTATAGATGAGGGGCAGACTAAAGAGGTGTGACAAGCTCACGTACAAGATTTGTTTTTAGTCTTCAGACACATTTTTCACATATCTAGACCAGTTTGTTGTGACTCATAATTGACAAGTCTATTTATAGCTGTCTTTTTGTTGTTGTCCCTTCCTGCCTGAGGGCGGTGCTGTTCACCTGTCCTGGCTTGTTTGTGAGTAGGTGGCAGCTGCTGTTTGGAGTGACTTTAGTGGTGGCTGACATATTGTGTAAAGTAACTTATATGATCAGTTGTGTAAAACCATCTATAAAGGTTGAGATGCCTTTTTCTTGTTAGGGTGGCAGGTAAGAGTCCTCCTGTATTCAAGTTTAGTTTTACTTAAGTAGCAAGTAAAACCTATGTATTGTATTTAACCTTGCTCTATCCCACTTAAAATAAAAAATACTTCTGTTATGGCACTGGACATCCTTGGAAATGGGAGGGTGAAATGTTATGCTCAGGTTTCCCCTCGGCTGTGTGTAACAGCAGTAAACAGACTTATCAGTTTATCAGTGCGTGTAGTCAGTGAGTTCCTCTTGTAGAGACAAGGAAGATGTTATTTAGAGTTTCCTGTTAACAAATACAACTCAGTTAAGTGTCACGGTATTCTAGCAATAATATTTTTGGCCAAACTACCGATACCCACAGGTCTCTATGGTGTATAAAGAGAACATCACGGTCTTGGTGATTAGTCACATAATTCAGTATCTTAGATTGTAGCTCAAAGAAAATGGAGTCTGTACGGCACCAAGTGTGCAAACAGTAATGCTGCGTTCACATGGAGTCCGGTAAACGGCATGCCGGACTCCATGTTAGTGGACGAGAGGACGACGGTAAAACTACAGTGCACGGCAAAAAATACAGTGCACGGCAACGGCAAACGGCAATGCCGTCCCGAGTTCAAATATTTTAACTTTTGCCGCCCGCTGCGACGGTAAACTCAACCGAACGTGACGTGTGAGTACGAGTATGTTGACGTTGCCATAGCAACATGGTGACGCTTCTTGCCGTTGTGCCGTGCCGTCCGACAGTTTGTTTGTTTTTACCATTCCGTCCAGCGGCATTTGCCGTTTACCGTCTGCCGTTGCCGGACTCCATGTGAACGCAGCATAACACTGAGCTGTATCGTGCCATCACACCACCACTGTCAGTTACTCTGGTACTCACCAGCCTCTTTAATGTGCTTGTACACGTCATCACTGCCAGCTGAGGAGTATGGGATGTCGTCATGGGCAACAAAGTCAATCTGGAGAGGGCATTACAACACACATCAACACAGCAGATTCAGATCTACAAATTGTACAAAAAACAGCAGGGAGAGGGTTACACAAACTGTGACTGTAAATCTCATCCTTTTGGATTAATTATTCTAATGCAGTGGTTCCCAAACTTTTTTGTCTTGCGTACCCCCTGAGCCGTTTTGCCATACCACAAGTACCCCTCCCTCATACGTGTTGATGATTCTCCAAAAGTGGTCATACCGTAACACAACTGATGAAGAAACGAAAATCATTTCAATGTCTCTCTTCAATTTGTACAAAGACATTTTGCACTATTCTCCTGCATTTTAGTTGTTTCTGGCTGGTGTTTGTTGTGGTCAAATGTGTCTTCACAGAGTTGTAGGATTGTCACAATACTAAAACCTAACCCAGGAAAATATTGAATATGACATCATATTCAATACAGCAGCAGTGCCTCTCAGCTTATTATTGCTCCATTATTTTATTTTTTATTATAATCAAAAAGGACTTATAACAGATGTTTTTTTGTTTTTTTTATTAAATGAAAAGCTAACTAAGAGTTGTGCAATTCCAGCGGGCGGGGCTCCCCCCTCCCTCCTCTCTCACAACACACACACACGTGCAAGCAGACAGCGGAGAAAAAGAGAGGAGTGTTGCCGTTAATATCGCCGTTTTAAACTCTTAGGGCTAAATTCACCCTACGTGCGTCTAGTTCTGTGTAACTACTGCATCAATACACCACACTACGCACTCAGGTCCAAACGCTCTGGACGCTGCCTGCTCTGCTCTCCTCTCCTCTGCTCTGCCTGTCGAGTGCGCGCGTCGGGCGCTGTGGGGGCGCGCTGTTAATATTGATACTTTTAGAAATCAGTTATGTATCCAGAAGCGCTGTTCTGCATCGATACTTTTGACAACTATACAAAGCTGTGCTACAGGTTGTTGTCTTCTGGGGGGAACTAGTTGTGGCGCACTACCATTTCAGTAATGGGCTTATGAAGTGACTCGGAATATCTACTTATCATCTTGGTAATAAATTAATTAATGTTTCTACGTACCCCCTGCAATGTGCTCACGTACCCCTAGGGGTACGCGTACCACACTTTGGGAACCACTGTTCTAATGTTAATGTGTTGTTCTTATGGTTCGTGTCTTTTAACCATTTTCATCCACTCACCCGATGTCTTGCAAGAAACTCTGGCGTTAACGTCCACGGAGCGTTTCGCACAACTTCATCCACATAGCGACAGTGTCTGATGGCATCGTAGCGCTCATCCTCATTCATCACTGTGAAGCCCTTGTATTTGTGGGTCAGGTCATCACTGCACACTGTGATATAGATAAATATGTATCTTTAACAGATGTCTGAAATCATCAGACCTGTCATCTATGTATCTGTCTGTACTGGATTTCTACTTGAGGAGTTTAATACGTCAACACCTGCTGCCAATATGAGGACACGCACAGACTCATACTCACCTCCAACAATGAGGTGTGTGTTTGGGAAAAGGCATTTAGCCTGCATGAGAGCTCTGGCATGCCCTGAGTGAAAAACGTCAAAGATGCCATCTGCATACACCCGGACCGGTCTGTCAGCTGGATGGAGAGAGACAAGACCAGACAAGCAGAGATGAAAGTGTCACAGGGCAAAGTCATTCAAGAATGTACTTCTTTACAACTTGTTTATTCATATGTGTGACAGTTTTTACACCAATATTAGTACGTCTCCTGTGTGAGAAATTCTAGGAGAGACAGGAGATAATATCAAACAGCACGAGACATCTGTCATAGAAAGACTTGTCTGCTAAAAGATGGAGGGAATCGGACTCACGTGGTGTCCCCCTCTTGGCCTGCTCCATGTTGACCCTCTCATAGGGTTTATCAGCTGGCTCCAGCTCATCTGCAAAAGGTGCAGGGTGCTTCAATCCCTAAAAGGAGCCAAACACACAGAATGAATGGATATCATATCAGTGTTACATCACACAGCAGTCATTGCTTTACGTCATACTAAATAATTTACTCTTCCATATTTGGAAAAAGTAAAGGACTTATATCTCTAATTTTGTGACATTTACTTTACTCATGTGGAAATCGAGCGTGTTGCTATTCTGGTTAAACAGCTGATGAC
Organism: Trachurus japonicus; assembly: GCF_045865225.1. Lineage (NCBI taxonomy): Eukaryota > Metazoa > Chordata > Actinopteri > Carangiformes > Carangidae > Trachurus > Trachurus japonicus. The sequence continues at coordinate 37,191,323 of NC_140923.1, read as the reverse complement.
ATTTTTAAGCCCATTACATCTACCCAAAGTCTGAGATATTTTAAATCTCAATTGCTCAAGTGTTCTTTGTGTTGAAATCGAGCCGAGCTGACTTTGCAATGTTGTGGTATTTCCACAGAGCATAACAAAGAAACAGAACTGGCATGCATTACACACACAACAGAGAAACCTATGACAGACAAATGTTGTGTTGATACGCGTATCGTGCATGCTGGCAGAATTTAAGGTTTTTAATTTTCAGCATTCTTTTAAATGTCACTGTGAATCTATGAGTCAATCGCACCCCTGCGTCAACACACTGCATGTATAAACAGACAGGAACTGCTGGGCAAATATACGGCTCAATGACGGCTAGCTCACCACGGTACATCTGGGGATTTTCACAAGCCTCTCGCTCTCTTCAGTCTCCCCATTGGATCCCTCTCTCCTTCTCTTCCTGGTCAGCAGCAGCCCGCTGGAGCTTTGGGCCTCCATCTGGGTCAAGGACCAAGACAAACATGATTAAATCACTAGCTAATACACAATACACTCCATTGCCATCTTATAGTTCAAGTAGGAAGGAAGACACAGATGCAGACGCATAGTTTTACTGTGTTAAACATGCCCTTGCTCTGGACATGACCTCTATGTTACATAAGTGGGCATTGAATAACATACAGTACAGTACAGACAGACTGTAAATCTAGACAGCTGTGAGGTTGTGGCAGATGACAAGTCAACTTCAACCTAGTGACAGTGGGAGAACACAGTATGTACCTTGGCTCAATGAACCACCAGGGCGCCTTGGATTAAAAAAAGAACAAAAAACAAACAAACATAAGATGTTTCATAGGCACAGAAAAGGTCACATGGGAATCAAGCAAGCACCACCTGTTTCAACAGTAAACATTTTGTTCCTTAATGTAAAGAAAATTAACCATTTCCTGCCTTCAATTCAGATGCCCATCTGTTCACATTTAGGGTCACATTAACTTCACAATTGGTGAAGTAGAGATGAATCTCCGGATGCCAGAGTCAGCACACACACACGCACCACCAGAGGGGAAAGTTTCATATTAGATGCTGATTGACTTCAGGTGACTCTGCTTTGCACAAAACCTCATGTTGGGTGACTTCCCAGTGACTGCACACATACACTGGTGTATTCAGAGGGAACTCTGAACAAGCAACACATCCAAATTTGAAATATTATTATAGTTGAAAAGATAGATTTGAAGTTTGTTTTCTTTACTTCCTGGTGATGTCTTCAGACCCAAAACCAAAGAAGTCTGATTTACAATGATACAAAACAAAGGAAGACAATAAATTATCTTTTCTTCTAATTCTCTGATTATGAAAATATTTGTATGTTAATGTTCTGTCAATTAACTGACAGGAGTCAGTTTTTTATTTAAAAGGGACAATACACATTAATGAACATCAGTACGGGTGTACAGATGTAAATGTGTCGGAGTTAGCAGCCTGCTAATCCTGGTCGAGCCTAAAAATGTCATGTGTATCCTGGTAGGACAGGAGGACCAGGAATTGAAATGGTCTTTTAATTTCACAACATCACGTTGCATCCTCTAAACACACTTTGAAACACCTTTACAAATCCCATCCATACAGGTGATGTGAGTCCCGCCCAATCTATCAGAATAAAGCAAAACAACAGAGACTAATGCTGATATCCCATCACAGAGGGTTCCTGCACTGTGGGTGAAGGCTCTGCCCCATTCCTCACATTCCTTCATGCAACCAAAATGAAGCCATAGGTCACTGAAGGGAGGGGTCAGCGTTTTAAAATATCTATACCAGACACTTCTTTAAATTGCAATTAAGCCTCAATAATCCTTCAGTGGACTTTCGCTGCTGGGTCACTTATGGATCATGTGACTCAGTATAATGAGTGACAGATGTGACAGTAGGCGTTCCTGGTAGTGGCAGCTACCTGATCCAACACTGGGCACTTGCGAGTGCACTCTGTTACCTCTTCTCTTGGCAGCAGCTGAGCACTGTGAGTGAGAAACCCTGCAGAGCTCCCACACACACTGCCAGAGAAGATTTACATGAACAGCACATGTCATCATAACTAAAACCGACAGCTATAAAAAGAAAGCAACAAAAGGACAGCACCAAGTCTTGTTTAACCAGGTGCTCTATGACAAGGCAGACCATGCACACCCCTCTGATGGGCCAATAAACACAAAAACCAAATATGAGGGGAATGTTGAGTGAATAAGCTGCTAAGAGTATTTAGGGATGCAACCAACTATTTATTGTTGTCACTATTACGAAATCTGGCAATTACCAGTCTTGACCAATCATCAAATAGTGATTACCACAGTTTTAACTTTACAAGTCCCCAAAGTGGCTGTTCCTTTAATTTGATCAACAGTCTAAAGATATTCAACGTACAAAATCAAACAGTAAATCCTCATAAGAAATAGTGGAAATAGAGAACACTTTGACGATTTGTTTGACCAAGCAATTGACCACTGCTCAAAGTAGCTGCAGTAGAAGCATGTCGTTGATCATCACTTAGCTATTCACTAAACAGACTATGCATTTAAACTATACAATATTTGTTCAATATCATACGATATACCAAAGTATACACAAAAAAGTCAACGCTGTCTTCGTGTGCTGTTGTAGCATAAAGTGAATACACAGACCACACTGGGACACTGTCCTGGCCTACTGATGGTCCTCGGACCCACCTTTGAGAACCATGGGCTTCTGCAGCTCATTTTCACACAATGTTCCCAATGTTTGCTCCCTCACTGGTTTCGTTGTCACTTCGACAGCGTCACAGAAATTGGTTGAGGAATGCCAAAAAAAAAAGTTACCTTGAGTCAGCACAACACGCGTCCAGCTTGGTGACAGCAGAGAAACCAGTGACTCAAACAGCTGACAGAGGAGTTGCACTGGTGACACTGGCTGTGCAGCTCCACTGTCAAACAACCCCTCCTCGCTTTACTAAAGCCTCTCCCTCCGGCCAAAATCCATATTGTTAACATGCTCACTATCCCGTACATGAGTGTCAGGTAATGTTGGACAGCTGCTTGAAGTTTGTGCTCACCTACCGTTCACTCTTTTGTCCGGAATGGCTGCTTTTCAGGAGTGGGCGGCTTCCTCCACTCCTCCTGCCAGCAGCCCGGCGAGCTAACTGCTAGGAGGCTAACGTTACTAGTTGACGCTGCGAGCTAACGCCGAGCTAACTTTAGCCGCTAGTTAGCTCGCTGGTTATCTGACAGCAGCGGCTACAGCGGTGAGCGGGAACAGTCCTGTGCGTCCGACGCCCTGGCTCTCGGTGTGCTGCTGACGGAGAAGAAAAAGACTGCGACTGGCAGAAGGACGAACAATTTGTTCAGCAGTGAGGGCTTGTACTACAACGCTGACAGGTCAACAACACAGGAACTACAAAACTTCGACATCCTTAAAGGAACTGACGTGGTAACGACGCAAACATTTCCGGCGTTGTATTACGCTGCCACCTGGTGGACCGCATGGAGATAACAGAGGGACACTTCAACAAGATGTCCGTTTGTTATTTGCGTAATACACGTAGGCTAGCTACTAAAACATATCTAACCTGTTGGAAAATATGACATATAGACTGTCTATAACCATAGATATAACAGACAAAGCTGTCCAAAATTGTTAAAATGGGCAGTAAAATCACAGGTCGCAAACAAATTCAACTCCCATATGCCAGAGCAGTGCAACGGGTGAGTAACAAAATTGCAGCCATCCTCCACATCACTGTTTCCAGTTAGTACAGTCAGGGAAAAGTTACAGAGTCCCTAAGGCAAATAAGAACATCTAGCCTACAAAAATAATAATTTGTTTCTCTTGCCATAAACCACCCCAACCAGCAAAGATAAACATTTTGAAGCTGGCCTGCTTCATTCAACTTATTCTATTCTAATTACCATGCAGCCATTTCCACCACCTTTTCCCCACCACATTGAACACATCCATGTGTCATGCATGCCAATAATATTTTTCCTGTTGTTTTAAGAGTGTTAATTTAAGTAAAAGGAGTAGCTACTATCATACTCCAGTACAAATAAACATGTTGTCGTAAAATCAAAATCTTAATGAAGTAAATGGCCACCAACTAAATACCTTTTTTTTGTGGGTAAAAACGTGAAAAGTTATTGACAGTAGACCAATAGACATAGTAGCTATACATAGCCTACATTTTTTACTATGACATGACCTTTATGTTTTTGCTTTGTTGTGCTTGATTTTGGGAATTTCTGACAGTAACAGTAGATTAAACTTCTCATTTTCAAATAATAGCTTACAACACTGCATGGGTTTGATTGTAAGAACAATTGATAGGCCTATTGAAATATAGATTAGCCTAATGTCTGAGTAGAACAACCATTGTTACAGTAGCTAGAGCCAGTGCCAAGTATAGAGAGTGTGGTGACATGTGGCTCAGATCAGGTTTAATTAACAATACCAGTGCTGAACATGGTTTAGATAGGACTGACTTAGGGCCAACTGGGCTATATCATGGGGAATGCTGTAAAAGGTTCCTGGACCATCAGTCTTTTCTGTATGTGGGCAGAGTGAGGATGGACGGTGGTGGCTGCCAGACAGTGGACCAGATCAATTTGGAAGGTGAGTTATTACCTGCTAATCCTCCTTTGCAAGACTCAACAGGAAAAACCTGCTGCATACAAATATTTGCAGTAGTTACAACAAGAATATTGAACACTGTCCAGTTGCATACCTTGTATTGTATTGTATTGTATTGTATTGTATTGACTCACATTTCTTTCACGGTGATCAGAGTCTAAACTTAAAGGGCTTTCAGAGTATGAGACATTACTGCTGTGGAAAGACAGCACAGAGATACAACATTAGGTGTAGCTGAAAACACCTCTCCCTCGCTGATCCTCTGGTTTCCTGCAGAGAGCTCCATGACAAGGTGTAATTTCACTTGAAGATCAGAGGGGCACATGTTTCGATAATTGATACCCTGAAGGTGGTGGTAAAGTTGTGCAATGAAAGCTGTACACCAAACTAATGCAACTACCCCTTAGTCTCCATCATGGGTTTGACTTGACATAAACACTACAAGCGCATTCAGATAATTCACTGCCATCATAGGGTATTTAATCATAAATAATCTTCTATGTGCACATAATCAACAGTCTGGGTGTAAGACCTTTGCGACATATTTTCCATCAAAAAACATTAAAGATATAGTTAAGAATCACCATTATAAACCCCAATGTAACATTTGTTTTTGTCATTTTGAAGACACATGGCATGTCCTACATAGTTTGGTCCACTGGTAACAAGTACAAAACGGATGCCTATATTGTTGTATACATTGATTATCCAATATTGTTAGCATAAGGAAGTATTATCCTGACAAGCCTAGAAAAAAAAAGTTATCTAAGATATCCAAAGGGCCCTATATGTTTTTTTGCCCCACTTCAACTATTTTTTTAAAAAACAGCCTGATTTAAACAGTGACTGTTTGTCTCAACATACAGGTTAAATAAATGTATATGATTTAAGAGTAACAGGTACCCTTACCCTTCCATTTTTGTCAAGTGCACAGAACAATTACAGTGTGATGTTCCCCATCAGCCACCTGGCAGAACGTTACTTTAGACTCCCTGTCGCCGCCTTGTGCTCTTTGATCGCAGCCTTACCTGCTGGTTTGAAGGATAGAATTTGCTTCACTGCTGAAATGACAAACTGGATGGGCCGACAGTCACTGACCAAGATGGATGTGGAGACAGTCGGGAAAGATGATGTGAGAATGTGAAGGGGAAAAAAGTAAGCAACAGTCAGCTAAAAGATAAAACTGACTGGGCCAGTAAATGGGCCTGATTCAGTTCAGACACAGTATATGCATTGAATGTTCTTGTTCCTCATGAAATATTTATCGGTTAGTCAGTGGGGCCACCACACACACACACACACACACACACACCCCTCCCCCAACTCTAGTGGCTATTTCAAAAAACTTGTAACCCAGTGATGTCATCAGCTGATGGTTATCATTGCCATTTTTATTTTAATTTAGTGGCATCATTAATCCACACTGCTGCCTGTTAACACTTGTAAAAACATGTGGTGGACAATATAACACATAGTTTCACACATCACTGTCTTAATCACTTGTGATAATTTAGCATTTGAGCCCTATTTGTTTTAAGTCTTAGTTCCACAGTCTCCCATGTTGAGACAGGAAGTGTGTAGTGCAAGGGAAAGGACATTCTGGAGGAATATATCTTGTCATTTATCCCGATACTGCCCTCATACATTACTTATTACATGAGTTGATGTGTTTATGTGCTAGCTATAGATCTAGAAATATGTCTTGAAGTCTCTAAACAACAATTCCCAACCTGTGCTACATTGACTTGGTGTTTGGACAAGCTAGCCCATAATTCCTGCATATTTCTTGGGGACTTAAACAGCAGTTGACTCAGCTGCCCCTCTATTTTTTGACTGGCCAGGACCAAAGTTAAAAGGACACATCCAGCTGTTTTGGGACAGAGGGTTAATTTTTGCCCGCCAGGCATGTTTTGTCAAGAATTAGTCTACTGTAGCATCATGAATGTCAACATACTTTGTAACCATAGGTTACTATGGTGCAAAAAACAAAGTGAAAATCAATGTTTTGCAGTTATAGTTTTTAGAAACTTGCTGTTTATGAATGCATGTATTCTAGTTCGACTGACGACTTTATCTGGGACTATGTTCCCTATGGTAACTCCAAGTAACCAGACTGCCTGTGCACCCAGTGGGTGCCCTGCTGTTACAGGGCTGTTTCTTGTTGCTTTACAAGTTGTCACATTCTGTTTGATGTTTATCTTTTACTGCTGGTTCATCCTCAGCGTGCTAATGAGCTCTTCCACGTCGCAACAGAAATTGCACGAGAGGTGGAGTTACGCCTATGTACAGCTGAGTGGCCAATGGAAAGGCCCCAGGATCAGCAGCAGTATTTATGAACAGTTACAGTAAGTTGCACAGCAGATTAGACCAGGGCTGGGGAGATGCAACAGCAGGTGAGCAGGTTCAGTCTTCTTCTTCACTGTAGTATCCATGTTGAGTTTAAAGTTAGTGTCCATGACAATGTTTGCTGTGGTCCGCAGCACAAATAATTTTGGGATACACTGTTTGACAAATTGTCCATTTTAAGTGCATTACGACTGCTGAATAAATATTGCAGCATTACTATAATTCAAGAAATATGCAAGGCATAGAAATATAAATGTTCATTATTGAGGAATAAAGTGTAAACTGTACTATAAGTTCCTAGTGGGATTTTATATAAATCTTGATGGGAGTTGATTTTATTTTCATCCTTGAAGTTTTTGAAGGCAGTGAATCTTCATCCAGTGGTTAATGTGAAAGTTTTATGCATTCCTGCATGTTTTTGTACCATTTTTGCTTTCAGCACATACTAAATCATTTTGTAAATAACAACAGACACATAAGACAAAGTGCAAAATAATTTGGGTTTTGCTTCATATTACATTTGCAGATGCCAAAGATGTTTTTCCACGTGTCCCTGTCGAGGGCGCTATGCTGCCTGCTGTTAATGCCAGGTTTGTCTCAGTAAAGTGCATTAAATTATTTATTTTTCATTTGACCATTATTTAAGAGTTCTAGCTGTACCCATGACTTAATACTGGATTTAATGTTATGAAAATAAAGTCAATGCACTCTAAGAGCAGCCACTTTAGATTTTTTCCACCTGTCATTTAGTTTAAAACTGTGGATGGTAAAGTGTTAATTTATGTCTTCTTTGCTTCCCAACAGGATTTCTAGAAGCAACATCTCTTGTAAAAGTAAAGAATTCAGCAGGTATATAATCTACCATATTATCGTACATTGTAAACTAACTAGAATAGGAGTATATTTGCGAAAAAAAAAACTAAATTTAACAACAACAACAAAAATCATATTGTAACTAGATATATTTTTGAGTGGTGGTTTTACTACATTAACAGCTGACTAAAGTCTCCCTTTTTTCTAAAGTGACATTTTGCAGTCATGTAGTCATATATCATTTCCCCATCTCTGTTATATGTCATTAGTATACTTTTTAAAAACCTGTTGTCAGATGTGTGCATGTCTGCTGGCTTATACTAAAATTTTGTATCACTCCTTTAACCAAAATTTTCTGACATCCAGAACAGATTAGCTGCTTCCTGGCAGCATCCTTATAAATTCCTGCTTCCATGTTCTTCCACAGGGAATCCACTGAGCATTGAATCGGCCCAAGCTCATGATTTCTTGACTAATTCTCGACCTAAGAGGAACGTTGACCCAAAGTGGCACAGAGGCACCCCTGACTTTCAGTCCTACTATCGCTACTACAACAGCATTGGGCACATTGAGGGAGTAAGTTGAAAATTGGTGGAAATATCCGACTCTTCATCGTTAAGTTTGTCTCTGACATTTTTCCGTGTTTCTCTATCAGATCTATGAGATTGACAGGATCAGGATGCTGTATCAGCAGATGCGTCACTTGGAGTTGACCTATGGCCCAGATGCTTCCAGTTACCAAAGTGTCTTGGGTGTATTGACTACCACTGCAGCACCAACCACAACCACCCAACCTCCCCCACCTCCCACCACTCCTGCCCCTACAGAAGACCCTCTGAAAGACGCTCAGAAGATCTTTCTGTGCAACCCTAAAGACCCACTGTGCAAACCTCAGATTGTCTACCTGCCCGCAGGGGCTATTCCAGTGCTGTGTGACCCACGACACAACCCCACCTGCAGGCCCAAAACAGAGGCGGAGATAAAGGCTGCAGCTGCTGCTCCACCCCCACCCCCACCCCCACCTCCTCCTGCTCCCAAAAAGTCTGCCCCTCCTGCTCCCAAAAAGGCTGACCCACCTCCACCTCCTGTTATCACTGCCAAAGGTATGGAGTATGACTGTGACCCATACTGGGATCCCGACTGCCTCATCGACCACCCTCCCCGCCCCATTCAGGAGACAGTTGAACCAGAGGCACCTGCAGAGGAGAAAGTGGTGACGGAGGAAACAGCAAAAGCAGAAGAAAGTGCCCCTGCAGCACCAGCCGCTGAGAAAATCCTCTACCCTTACTTTGACCCGTATGATTTCAAACGTGACCTTTTTGACCCCTCTAGTTTTGCTGATCCTGTTGCTGATCCAGCAGAAAAACAGTAAACCACAAAGTGCTTAACAACTGAGAGCCCACTATGCAGGGCAAGACTATAAATGAAATCACAACGCCAAACCCCAAGACAGTACTGTAAAACATGCAGAGCATTATACCAAGACAACAATGCTTTCATCCTCACAGTTTCTCATCAGATCACAATATAGGCTACTTTTACAGAATGTATGACTGTTCATGGAAAAAGTGACATGCTGTAAACTTTTTTTATGAAATAAAAACAATAAAAAAGAATAATGAATTGATTGAGAGTGGTAAAAAAATGTGTGAATTTACTTCACTTCAGAGATATCCTGTAGCAATATTGCTCTTCTTTCTATCTATGTTTTTTTTTGTGTGTGTGTCTCATCATTAGTAATATGATAATAAATATGATATTATCATGATAATGATAATAATTATTATGAATAGTAATCAAAGGTATTGGTAGAAGACGTTGTAGTTCAAGTATGGTAGGCTAAAACAAGACAAATCAAAAAGTGGTTTTCAGTGAGAGTGTCATTGTCGCCGGGAGGGGGCGGTAACTCTCAACTCTCGCGGTACTTCACCGAGGAGGAAGACGACGGCAGCGGACCAAGCTACTCAGCCTCTTCCAGCATCATCAGTCTCCTCCTCCATCATCTCTCCACAGACCTGAAGCACATAGAGCTGGACTCCCTTGTTGTCTGTCTGCTTCGGTTTAACACCTGGCACCAGGTATGTTATTCTACAGTCATAACCGTGTTGCTATTACACATATTTTGGGGGACAATAAAGCAGAAAAGCTGCGGCGATATTTTTGCGTTGTTATTGTAACGGGAGGCCCGCCCGCCGGCTGCTGCCATGGAGATTAGCATGCTAACACAGCTAGCCAGCTAGTTTAGCTGTCAGTGCAGCCGCAAATTAGATTATAAACATGTTTGACAAATCCCAGGATGACGAGAAAACATTAAAAACAAGAAGCTTACACGAAGTGACAGTCTATAATGGAGACCTGTCAGGTTAAATAGACTTAATGTCGCCGGGTTGAATCTTTTATCTGACAGTGGGTGGAGTGGTACAGAGCATCTCGTTGTCCCTGTGTTATGGACACTCACGTCATAAATGTATCAGGATTAGCACATGAAGATGAGCAGTTTGCAGATGTTGTGTTCACATACTGACATGACTACACAAACGTATGTAATAATGGTAAATAACTTTAAAATACATACAAAAAAAAGTCTCCGATATAATAAGTAAAGATATTTCATTTTTGGTTAAAATATAACTAACGGATTGATGATTGTCTTAGCATTTAGCATATTTTAGTTTGGATATTTTTTGGGGGAAATAATAGTAATACCAATACCATACCTAAGTCATTACTGATTAGCTGTGACAGTATGGGAAAAAAACGGATAAAGAGGACATTGTTGTGAGCAGCTGGTTGGTGTTCACATGTTACCAGTGTGACAGGCCCTGGGCTGCTGTGTAAAGCTGCACAGCTACAAGTCCAAATATTAAAACTGCAGCACTGTTATATTAAGTTTGCATAGTGGCGATATTTTGTTTAAGTCACAAGGCAGTGCACAACTTACTGAACAAATTGACATGTTCTGGTGCCGTGCAGAAATTCCTCATGTCTTGTGATTCATCTGCCATGTATTTCAACATACTTTAAAAGTGTAGGGAAAAAAAACAATAACAACCAACCAACAAAACAAAAAATACACCTATTACATGTAATTGCAGTAAATGTCAATAACGACGGTTTTCAGATATTTCAAATAAAAGACTATAATATATGAACTACAGGTATTTTATCTAATCAAAAGTCCAAAGCCCATAAATGTCAACTTTACTAACTGAGGACAAAGAACAGCAGTAATATAGAAATCTTAACATTTGAGGAGCTGAAAACACTGACTGTTAAGTGTTTCTGCTTAAACAATTGGATGTGGAGTGGTTTTCCCTTTGAAGATGTTAGTTTTGTGGTCAGGTCTCTTCACTGCCCTGTTTCAGTTGAATCTTCCTCCTGCAGTATGTCTGACAAGAGTGAGCTGAAGGCTGAGCTGGAGAGGAAGAAACAACGGATCGCCCAGATTCGAGAGGAGAAGAAGAGAAAAGAAGAGGAAAAGAAAAAGAAGGATGTATGTTGAAGCAACAACACCTGTAATTTAAATTCCATAAAGACAACCCTGCCAAGATGTCTGCTTTGTTTGCAGCTTGACAGGTCTAGCTACTGTATATTGTGATGTGTCCTCATACTCAAGTCCATGTTCTGTACTCTGTAGGGAGATTCAAAGCGTGGAGCGGAGGTGGGCGGTGGGTCTTCAGGCGGCCATGAAGACTCTGACCTGGAGAGGAAGAGGAGGGAGGCGGAGGCACTGCTGCAGAGTGTTGGCATCACCCCTGACATACCCCACGGTACAAACACAAATGCCAGCATGCTTCTATTTTTATCTCTCACCCCCACTTACCTTCCATCACTTTCTGATTTTGTGTGTGCTTGATGGATTTGCATTGTCTATAAAAGTCACTTCTAACTTTGTGGTCTGGCTTGGTTTCATCCACTGTGCCTTCTCCCCCCCCCCCACCCCCCCTCACTCAATATTTGAACATTTTTACATAACTGTGCATGACGCCTTAAACCTGCCTGCCATTTATTTTCATTCTCTTTTCTCTCCCCTTTGTCTCTGCCCCTTTTTGTTTTGTCCTCCTTACTGCATGCAAACTCATTCACTCCCTCACTCACTTATCCACACACTCCTCCCATACCTCACTCCTCCTCTCACTCACTCACTCACTCACTCACTCACTCACCCATTCATTGACTCACGCACTTACAAACACGCACTCGCACTCGCAGCTCAGCCCCTGAGGGTAGTAACAGAAGATACGTGTCTGTTTCACTACCTAGTCCCTGCCCCCATGTCTCCCTCCAACAAATCAGTGGGCAGCGATGCAGGAAGCCAAGACTCGGGGGACGGGAACGCAGGACCAAGGTTTGTTTGAGCGTGTATGACACAGAAAGAGAGAGAGAGATGGGGAAGGGTCGTTTAAGTTAAATTTTATGTGATTTTATTGCATGCTGTGTGTGTGTGTATTAACGTTGCAATTATACATGATGAATTCTGACCTGTCTCCTTTTGCCCTCTCACCGGCACACTGAGGTGTCCTAATTAACACACACTCCGTTCTTCTTCTCTCCCTGTCCTCCCTCCTCTCTGTCTTTCCCATCTTTAACATTTCTTATGTGGCTCGCCCCTTTGCTTGTCTTCGACGTTTGGTTTCATCCTCTTGTTTCCTCTTTTTTCTCTGTCCCGTCTTTCTCTTACTAATACCATCTGGTGGTTTGGCTGTATCAGGACATTGCACTGGGATCCTGACCCCTCTACTCTGCAACTCCACTCCGACTCTGAGCTGATGGGGTACTGCTCCTCCTCTCTCCTTTAGCTTGTCTTCCAACTTTTATCAGTTCTCGTGGTTTCATCTTAGATTTGTCCAGATGTGTTAATAATATCTCTGTACATCGTTATTTATGTTATTCATGTAATTGTTGCATTCAGTTCCAGTTTGTACAACAAACGTGGAAGTGTGTTCTTACTTCCATATTGGTGTGTGTGTGTGTGTGTGTAGACGTGGAGCCGTCAGGCTGGGCATGTCCAAAGTTACCCAGGTGGAATTTGTCCCAAAGGAAATGGTGTCTTACTCCAAAGAAACACAGACACCCACTGAGGCGCTGACACACTCTGAACAAAAAGCAGGTAAACAAATGGAAACATGAACACACATTACCTTTCCAACAGTGCGTTTTTAAAAAATAATATCTGAATGAAGTCTGTGTGTGTACTGTATGTGTTCCAGATGAGGAAGAGGATGAGGAGATTACAGCTCCTGCAGCAGCGGAGGACACTCAGGAAGAGAAGGATGAACAGGGTGAACAGCAGGACGAGGGTAAGGACAGAAGTTTATAGCATGTAAATCAAAATAAATGCGATAGTAAATTTTTTTTTTTTTAATAATGCTGATTTATGTAAACAAGTAGTTTCAACATGTTTTCAGTCTTACCCTGCCCAAGACTATTTTGAGGGGAAATTCAATCACAAATATTTCACTCCCATATGCAATATCACAATTTGTCCTTTCTAAATACCGACTTCTCTCTGTATAGATTCTCCTAAGGAGCTGACAGAAGAGGAGAAGCTGCAGGTTTTACACTCTGAGGAATTTGTGACCTTTTTCGAGCGGGGCAGCAGAATTATTGAGAGAGCTCTGGCTGAACAGGTGGACGTCTGCTTCGACTACAGTGGCAGAGATCTAGAGGATAAGGAGGGGTGAGACACCTGAAACAAACTTGTGTAAAGTAAAGATACAGATGATGGAGTGTTGAACAGAGGGAAGGGCAAAGTTCATCATATTTTTTATTTTCTGTTCTTTCCAGTGACTTGCAGGCAGGAGCAAAGCTGGTTCTGAACAGACAGTTTGCAGATGAGCGCTGGACTAAAAACAGGGTGGTCACTTGTCTGGACTGGTCCCCTCAGGTAGGATGTGTTTGTTATTAATCCCCACAGAGACGTTTTATGTCCTCAACAGCACCCCTGGCAGAAATGTAGTCCCTGTTGAACCAGTCTATGTTGATGTATGTGTGGGAATGATTAATACTTCTTCTCTGCATCTAATAATGGCGGCTGTGTTCCTCTCAGTTTCCAGAGCTGCTGGTGGCCTCATATAATAACAACGAGGATGCTCCCCATGAGCCTGATGGAGTGGCACTGGTCTGGAACATGAAGTACAAGAAGGGCACACCTGAGTACATCTTCCACTGCCAGGTAAAGGATGAGTTCACATGCAGTTTTACTACAAGAAACTCATCGCAAATGAATTGTTTTAGGCTTTACTTATAAAAGCAAAAACATAGATATGTTTAAATTATATTATTTCCTTCTCCAGTCAGAGGTGATGTCTGTCGGGTTTGCAAAGTTTCACCCCAACCTGGTGGTGGGTGGGACATACTCTGGACAGATTGTCTTATGGGACAACAGGAGCAACAAGCGCACCCCTGTTCAGAGAACTCCACTGTCTGCGGCCGCACATACAGTAAATTCATTCTCTCTCCACACACACACACAGACTTCTTAATTGAACTTCTTTTGATTTTATTGACATAACTGTGTTTGCCATGAAGGCTTGTCAGACACGGTTGTATCACTTTGTAATATTAAACTAGCCTGACTGTCTTGTGCTCTGTTGTGTTCAGCACCCGGTCTACTGTGTGAACGTGGTGGGGACCCAGAACGCAAACAACCTGATCAGCATTTCCACTGACGGCAAAATGTGCTCCTGGAGCCTGGACATGCTGTCTCAGCCACAGGTACGGCAAACTCACAGACACACTGTCTGTGTAACTGTCGGGTCTGTCAGAGAGTGTGACACTGTGAGTCCTCCCCCTGCAGGACAGTCTGGAGCTGGTGTTCAAACAGAGCAAAGCAGTGGCCGTCACCTCCATGGCCTTCCCTCTGGGTGATGTCAACAACTTCGTGGTCGGGAGCGAGGACGGCTCTGTCTACACCGCCTGCCGCCACGGAAGGTGGGTTTTCTCTTGGACGTTTGTCCTCAAGTTTCCCCAAATAGCAAGAGTGGCAAAGGTAAAATACTGAAGTCTTTGAAAGCATACGGGCATTAGTAATGGTCAGGTATCTTCTGTGTGTCTTACAGTAAGGCCGGTATCACTGAGGTGTTTGAAGGCCACCATGGTCCAGTGACCGGGCTGAGCTGCCACAGCGCTGGTGGGCCTGTGGACTTCTCTCATCTCTTCATCTCCTCCTCTTTTGACTGGACCGTCAAACTTTGGAGCACGAAGGTGACACACAAACATTTATCTTGTAGGGCCAGATGCTCCATTAATCACTCTATTTTTCTCAATTTTAATCTGTTTCTCCTTCTGCATTTCTTTTTACAGAGTACCCGTCCACTGTACTCATTTGAGGACAGTTGCGACTACGTCTATGATGCTATGTGGTCTCCAACGCACCCTGCTCTGTTCGCTTGTGTGGACCTGGCTGGACGTCTGGACCTGTGGAACCTCAACAATGACACTGAAGTACGCACGCACACACATTTACACTGAAACCCAAGACCCTCATTTCTCCTTTAAGGAAACAATTTGACATTTTTTGGGAAATGCACTTGAGCGCATGCTTTTTGTGAGTTACATGAGAGAGTTGATACCACTCTCACTTCTGTGATGTTAATGTAAAGCTTCTACCAGTGGTTAGTTAGCTTAGCTTAGCTCAGCACTCTTCCATTTGCCAACTTCTCTAAAGCTCACTTATTAACATTGTTCTATTTGTTTAATCAGTCTTTTCATCCAGCTCTCGGCAAGAGAATGAATAGCAATTTCCAAAATGTCATTTATATGAAGTTATAGTTTTTGAGCTAAAAGTCCATTACTGTTCCTTGAGCTGTCTTGAGCTTTCTAGGTTATTGTTTTAGAATGGGATCACACATCAACCATCCACGAATCTGCTTCTTAGTAAGCTGACTTGTGTGTTCTAGGTTCCCACTGCCAGTGTGTGTGTGGAGGGGTCTCCAGCACTGAACCGTGTGAGATGGGCTCACACTGGAAAAGAGATTGCCACTGGGGACTCAGACGGACAGGTGCAGGTCTACGATGTAGGGGAGGTGAGACATCATTCCTTAATACTATTGATTTTGTTGTTGTTGTTGTTGGGCGTGGTGGGGATTTCAACCACAACAACTAAAACAGTGGTTCCCAACCTTTTTTGGCTCTTGACCCCATTTTGACATCACAAATTTCAGGCGACCCCGTGATCACAAGCAGTCACGTGATCTCAGCCGTCAATCAGACATTTCTATATGCTGCTTTTTTTTTTTTTTTTTTGGCTTTTTTGCCTTTTTATTTGATAGCACAGTGAGATAGACAGGAAAGGGGGAGCCAGAGAGAGGGGGAATGACATGCAGGAAAGGTCTGCCCGACGTGGGATTCGAACCGGGGATTTACTTGAACTCGATTTATATTCGAGAAAGTGAAAGTATAGAATACAGTTGTTTAAGTTTGTGTGTGGTGTTTTTAATCATAATTTTAAAATGAATTAGTTAAAAAATATTTTTATCAGTATTTTTTTTATTATCAATTAGTAGACATTTCAGGTGACCCCATTTGAATTCCAGTGCGACCCCACCTGGGGGTCCCGACCCCAAGGTTGAGAAACACTGAACTAAAACCTGTCCTGCTCCTTTCCAGCTCCTTCTCTGAGACTGTGTTGACTGTGTTGTCCTTTGTCTTTCTGCAGCAAATCTGCGTCCCCAAGGCTGATGAATGGTCACGCTTCGTCAGGACGCTGGCTGAGATCAACGAGAACCGAGACGAAGCCGAAGAGCTGGCCAACGTCTGATGTTATAAACCCCCCACCCCCACCCCACCCACACGCTGACAACTGCTCTTAAATTTCTCTACAGTACACTACACACCTATAGCACACTACATGACATGGCAGTGATGGAGGAACTGTTCTCTCTTCTCTCCGGCTTCCAGCTTTTCCACCCACTACAACATGAACTGGCCTGAGGAGATGTGCAGAGCTAGAATAAAGAGAACAAGACAGTTGTAGACGATTTTAGATGTGTCTTTAAATGTGTCTAAGAGTTTTAGAGGACAGTTTGTAGGAACAATGAATGTCACATGTAGCAGTAGTACAGCAGAGAGAGCGCAGTGAAGCAGTTGAAAGTTTGACTGAGATCAGAGAACAAGGAAGTGACTTTCAGGATAGGTGTGGCTGTCCACTCTCTAAACTTCTAGCTTTGATTACATCCTCAGGGCTCCAGAAACTGCTCTTCTCCTGAGGCCTCAACCAACTCAGCCCTTTTTTTAAAATATGCAAACCTTTGTACTTGCACCTTTTTATTACCATTTTAGTGTTTTTACATGTTTTAATATTTTCTGATCACGCTTGCGCACATGGCTGGCAAAGAATCTAAGCAGTAAGAACAGCTGACATATCCATATCATTTCCTCTTTCGCCTCAGCAGCACTTGAATGAGATGACTCAAACAGTTAACGTGCTTACACATTCACACTGGCCCATGCAGGAGTGTGTCATTCTTAGATTTTAACCACTATGATATTTAATATTTATTCCAATGGTGGCGCTTATGTAATTATTTTGTGTATTGTTTTAAAACAGTTGCTGCTTTGTACTGAAAGCTTAAGAAGTACATTCCTAAAAAATTAGCACTACAAGATTTTTACCAGGCAAAATCCATTACTACATTTGCCTTGAATCTAATGACACTAGTACAATTAAAGTGTTTTTTTTTTTTTTTCCTGTACCAAAGGTTATTGTTTTATACTCTGTACCTGTCTAATGAACAGTAGAGAACAGTTTCTTGACTTGTCCTCTTTAAGAGGATCGACATGAAGTTCTGTGTGAAGTTGTAAAGCTGAGGTTGGAGTCTAAATGTTACTCTTTTTTCTTTTTCCATCCAATTTTTCATTCCGTCATGATGCAGCAGTCCAACCTCCACCAGCTGGTAAAACACATCAGCTTCAATGTTTGAAATGAGCTAAAACTGAACTTGTAGCAACCATGTTTGATATTACATTATGAAAAAAGTCAGTATTCTGCATAAACTAATTGTACTGTATTCTTCCCTGTTACTTCTACAGTTGATGGTTGCACTTTTCAATTGGAATAAAACTCAAAGACTTATTGGTAAAATTAAACCCATATGGATGATTTATTTCAATAAAATACAATGACTGAATTGAGATACATTTAATTTATTAATACCTAATTCTCTGCTCATGATTCTTGTTTCATCAAGAAAACACTTTAATTGAAAGTTCTGTACATCAGAAAGAGTGATTCTCAGAGACCAGGACCAAAGGCCCCACATATTAGGCCATAACATTACAGTTACTGTATAATGATGCTGACTGAATGTTACGGGGTTTTGTCGTGTAACATTTTCTTCACTGCAGTTATACAATATGTACAGTACGTGTCCTCCTGTGTGAGGACCAATCCAGAGTGAAGCCCCACACCGTGCTGACCAATCTACTATTTTCTATGCCCGCTGTCCAATAAAGAGAAGTCCTACTCAAACTGAGTATCAGACAGAAAACAAAATACAAATCATATCAGCTACTCATGAGAGAGACGAGTGCCCGAGGCCCCATGTTATACAAATGCTGGAGAGAAGAAGACATAAGGATGAAGACGCCAGGAGCGTACAGCCACTCATGATACAACACAGTCAGTGCTCTGGTCCCGTCGCTGTCCCTCCGTTACATCCACAGCTGCAGCCAGCGCTCCGCCTCTACGACTGGCTGGGGACCAGTGGAGCACACCTTTACCCTGGAGAGAGCAACGGGCTGCTGTTGTTTGTTCCTACATTGATGGCCCCTACATGTGGAGTGTGTGATAACCGTGTGCGTTTTTTTGTTTTTTTGTTGTGTATCTATCTAAGTGTCTGGCTCCTGGAAGAGGAGGAGAGGGATGGCAAAGTGATATGGAGATGCAAGAGCTTTATGGCGCCTGAGCCGGCGCAGCGGTGCCTGGCTCTGGGTGATGTATGGAAACCACGCCGGAGGACTTGAACTTGGGAAGGTGGAGGCCGAATTTGTTCTCCACCCCGGCGAAGGTGGCTGCGGCCAGGCGGTAGCCTCCCACGTGGTCCGCGTTGATGGGAGGAAGCTCAGAGATGAGAGACTTAGATTTGGGCTCAGATCCTGCCGGGCGACTGCAGGAGGGAGGGGAGAGGAGGAGTTAATGCAGTTTTAATACATCAGTGAAGACAGAAGAATATATAGGGGCAAATATGTGTATGTTAGGACATCAGCCCATGAGTCATTAGGCAAGAATGACACTGCTGGTGCATTGGTCTTAAACTACACTCAAACTATTGGGTTTTTCTTTTTGTTTGCAAACCTTAAGCACAAGAGACATCCAATCACACCGTTCATCAGCTGAAACCCGATTCATCTCATTGCAAAACTAATGAAATGTTAATAATAGATAACCTGGAATTTCTTTCGAGGTATACTGGTAAATTTATTTGTCCCTACTCTATTTGTATGCTCTTGTTTTACTGCCTTAAGTGTAAATCACTTTGGGCTGCACTTGGTGTATGAAAGGTGCTATACACAGTTCATTATTATGTTTAAGTCACGAGAACATGGTATGAAGAGGCAGTATCATAGTTCCTGTTTCTATTTCTATCAACTTACTGTCCTCCAAAGTCGACGTAGAACCACTGCTGCAAGAGCTCATAAGTGACCAGAGTCACGCCGAACTGAGGAGAGGACCGGCACATACGAGCTGGAGACGAGAGAGATACGATTCATTGTGGTTTAAAATAATCGGAGACACTTTCAAGAACACACACAAGCAGACAGACACACACCTCCAGCTCCCTTCCACAGGGCCCTGAACCCCTCCTCTCTCATGATCTTCCGGAAGCAATCAATGACTCCAGTGTAAGTGGTCTGTCCTGCTCTCGCTGCGACTTGCAGACGAGTCTTGATGACATCAGCGGGCGTCACAAGGGAGGCCGCAGGGATACCTGGGAGTTGGAGTTACAAAAGAAATGTCAGATGAGATACTGTAACTTCAAATGAGGTCTGGTTGACTGAAGGGGAAGTAAAAAAGAAAAGAAATGCAAGCTCTCATAAAATGAAACGCAGGTAAATCATTGGATTCTATTGACCGCTGACCGACTGCTGTCTTTTTCTGGGGTTACCTGCAATGGCTCCAGCAGTGAGAAGCTGCAAAGGTCCCAGCCCGCCCTGCTCATCAGCCATCATGGTCTTGAGGTGGGCGTACGCCGGGAAATAAATGGCTGAGAATGGGATGTCTCTCAGGAAACAGGCTTTAGCACCCTGGACAAGACACACAAAGAACAGACAGATGTAGGGGACTGCGACTCAAGAGAAAGACTGTGAGAGGGTGATGCTGAGGAGACCGTCGCCATGCTCAGACATACGTTACCTTGTAAAGGCCAAAGAAGCCGAGGTCACGGACCACGTTGACTGCGCTGACTCGTGGTCCGGTGGTGATCTCACCTGCCACCTGCAGGCGGATCTTTACTATCTCCAGAGGGTTGGTAAAGATCACCTGAGAGCCTCCAGCCTGAATGAAGACGGAGAGGAGGAGCTTGTTCACCCACTTCAGTCATCACTAACAATTTCTACATCACTGCTCCTGCATCTTACAAATACGCAGCTGAGGTATGGGAGCCAAGTCTTGCTCATGCCAAGTGTAAAACGTAAAAAATTAAATCCTGATCAATCATTTACTTTGCCATTTCCTCCGACGGTAAGGAGTGCTGGGCCAAAGAGTGTAAGGATGAACAACGCTATCAAAAACAAAAACACAGGAGAAAAAAAAAACATGTTGCATTGGACATTGAGAATTTTCCTCTGGATGCAATGTGGTATTGCAGTCCAGTGTTAGTAACGTCATTTGGAACTCTGCAAGCGGGTTAATACAACAAATGCACAGGTTGCATGCATGAGTTACGTCTTCTGCCCTTAATAACCAAGAAGTGTTTTTTTTATTTCTTAAATCTATTATTCTTTCATGCACTCACAAACAAATCAAAATGGGACCTGGTACTTACACAGCCACCTGCCAAAATCTCAGCGAATAGAGGAATTGTGTTGTCTTTAGTGGTGAACTTGTCTCTCACTAAGTCATTCATCTGCGGGACACAAACACAAGCAGGTATCATATCAAAGACTTTGCATAATGTAGTGTAAACTCTGTCCTAGAAAGTCTGCTGGTGCACTGTACGCACCGGTGTAGCCACACTTGGACACTTTGCTTATCTAGAAAAACTGACATGCAGGTGGAATAATGACAAGAACAAGTGATCTTGTAAGATTTCAATGGACTGAGTACATGATAATACATTGAGTGCAATAAAAGGGTGCCGTAATTCCACTCATATTTTGCTTCTGCAGTCACTACTGAACTCATAATTTATCATCATAATTATTTAAATTGTAATATAATTCTGATTATATAAGTAATAATTCTTCACTTCCTGAGGGTGCTGAGGAGGAACAACCTAAGGGAGAAGCTGCTGCTGATCTTCTACCACTTCTCCGTGGAAAGTCTGCTGACATACTGCATCACAGTTTGGTGTGCCAGCTGTACAGCTGCAGACAAGAAGTAACTTCAGAGGATAATCAACATTGCTGAGAAGATCATCGGCTGTCCTCTCCCCTCCCTGCAACACCTGTACAGCTCTCGCTGCTTCAGCAGAGCAGAAGACATTACAAAGGACCAAACACACGCTGGCTTCCACCTGTTTGACCTCGAACAGATTCAGATTAACTCACACATGCACTAACACCCCAAATATTACAGTTATTTTGCAAGATTTAATTCTGCACATATTACTCACTTTAACCTGATGTATTTGTAGATGTACAGAGGATTTATCTCATGAGCTATTTATAGTGAATGTATGTGTTTTGTCTGCATTGTTGTCTTTATTGCACCCTAAGGAGAAGCTTAACAAATTTCACTGCATACCACACATTTTATTTTCCATTGTTAGATCCATGTCTACAGATGCATCGTGTAACTCTGTATTATGGTATTCCAACTCATTGTACACAGTGTTAAGTGGAGAGTGATAATAAGTGTTGCAGGGTGGTACTCACTGTGAGTTTGATAGCTTTCTCGGGTGCCACACCTATTAGCTGAGGGACCAGGCCTGTGGGGCATCGTGGGGGATTGGGTAACAGGAGAATCTCATGTCATTAGTAATATTTAAAATATTGTAAATATGAAGATGGAGAAGGATGAAAGACACAACGGTGAAAACCAACATGGTTGTGCTGAACCTGTAGCTGTGCTGAACCTGTAGCCATCTTGTTGTTGTCTGTCTGCCTGTGTCGGCATGCATGTCTTTTTGTGGTGTCGTTATATTGTGTATGCATGCAGTTTGTGTCTGTGCTTCTGCTTTGCATGCTGTGGTGTGATGTGTCTTGCGTCATGTGTCTTTGCTGCATGGGGATGTATTGATTATGTTTTCTGATTGATGTTATATATGTTCTTTTGTCATGTCATGTTGTATGTTCTTTTGTCAAGTTGTTAATTGCTGTGCATGTTTGTAGATTGCCTTGGCTAATAACTTTGTAATTTTAATCATATTCATATTCTGTTTTTAGGGTGACTTTTTAACATCCGTCTGGGGACTACAGATGAAAAATAGCCTCTTGGCTAATTCTGGCGCATTTACAGTGATGTTATTAATGTGCACTGTCCCTGTTTTCAAATAAACTTATAAACTAAACTAAACTCAGAGATTTCACCGATGGTATGAAAGATAAGAAGCTGGAGAGGAAAACATGAACAGATAAATAGACTGATCCCGACATCAAGATTTTTGTAACTAAAAT
Organism: Trachurus japonicus; assembly: GCF_045865225.1. Classification (NCBI taxonomy): domain Eukaryota; kingdom Metazoa; phylum Chordata; class Actinopteri; order Carangiformes; family Carangidae; genus Trachurus; species Trachurus japonicus. Next base: position 37,168,754 of record NC_140923.1, on the reverse strand, counting down.
GTACAAAAAAAAAAAAAACCTACAGCCAGAGAAGTTGTGTTATGATTAGACAAAGGATGCTTCAGCACTTCAACAAAATAAAATAGAAAAACATTTGTATTATTTAATGTGAAGAGTCCAAAACACACTACACCTACACTTAAATTGAAACATGACAAAATACAGCCAATGATACAATTAATGTTTCTTTAGGTTGTGTGTTCGAGGACTGAATGTCATGGTGAGGAAAATGAGACGCATACAAAAGACAGGAGTCCAAACCACTGGTGTTACAAATGCAGACGAGGGATGACCCAGGCGTGTCTCACCTCTGTAGAAGCCGAAGAAGCCCTCGTAGCGAAGCACCTTCTTAGCACAGTCGAAGCTGTTCTTGTACATCAGCTCCCCAACGAAGGATCCCGTGGACCTCTGGTTCTGCATACGAGTCTTCACCAAGTCAATGGGGTAGACTGCCGTCGCTCCCGTGGCTACACAAAACGCACACATGCTCAGACTCAATGTAATTCATCACACGCAGCGCTGCAGCGTGCCCGTCAGACGGCAGCATCACTCACCTCCAGCAATGGAGCCCAGGGTGAACCTGTAGGCCGACTCTGCTACCTGGAGCCACACGGGCCTGGAGCCATCCACATGGGTCTGACAGTAAACATATATTCAAAAAAAGGGGACATTTAACTGCTGATCTGACTTCATGTCATGATAAATTTTATTACAAAAACACACTTGCACACCGACCTGTTTTTGACTTTCAGCCAGGTGGTAGGGCAGACATCCTTCCTCTAGCGGAGCTATCCTCTCAATGTCAGCGAGGTTCAGCCGCCTGATACAAACAGGTTTATGTCCTCATTATTAAATTACTGTGCGTGTGTGTATATATATAAATGTTGATCAGTACACCACAAACTTAAACAGAGTTGGAGAAAGAGTGTTTTACCCGGAGGGAGAATGCAGGCCTGACAACTGGTACAAGATATCAATTTCCATAGGAGTGACTTGACCAAACTTGTTGGCAGCATGAACAAACTCCTCTGCAGAAAGAGAGAGAGACAATTAGCTTCGACAACAACGTGGACATTTCCCGACACTAAAGGGAACGAGATGACATCACATCACATCATCATACTGGAACAATGTGCGCACCTTTGGTCACGAGCGTGTCCTTCCGCGTGCCGGCCAGTGTGCTGTAGATCTTGCGCAGCAGCTCCATGTTGTTCAGGAGGGAGTTGAAGGCGTTGAAGTAAGAGAAACTGACCATGTGAGAGGTACTGCCACCTGCGGCCTGGCAGAACAAAGACACTGCATGTCAGACGCTGTGGCTAAAAATTAGATTTGATATATTTAAAGACCACACAATTACAGTTGTACAATTACAGTTGTTTACTCAATGTATCCCCCACTCCCCCTGAACTATTGAGGAAACATGATCTCTGTTCACCCCCCCCCCCCCTCTTCCTTCCCCACTTAATTTATGTATTTAGTGTATATGCTTTTTTTTCTTTATGTGTTTTTTTTTTTTTTCTCCTGTCATTTCATTCTATGAAAATGGAAAATTGTATTGGTAACTATTACTAACTTAATTTCATCATCAGACCTGTATCATCTTTGACTCTCTGGCTACTAATAAAGGTTTAAAGAGGAACTATCTAAGTCCAGTCGCTTTTCCGTTGTTTTGCTAACCCTCCTCCCAGCATTGTGCATTTGTTTACGAAGAAGCCGGCAAGAAAACAATCAATAGAGCGGTAGATAAAGTTATATATCATATACGCTGTTACGACATGTATATTTGTGTAGTTTAATCAGTCATAAACAAGAGATTATGTGTTACGGGGCGCGTTTGTGTCACGGTGCGCAGAGATGAGAGCTGGGACACCGGGGCGGCGACCCCGATCTTGCATGGTCGTTTTTCAGCCAAGAGACGCAATAAGTGACACGCTACGTTGAAGGCAGAGAGCCTCCATTCTCCCTCGTAACAAGTTAAGCCATTTACGAAACCATCACAATAACTCCAAATCTGATTAATAAAGGTAAAATTGTAGCATAGTTAAGCTACAAATCCTGTATAGTTCCTCTTTAAATGACCAAAAACATATTCAAATCCTAATGGAGAAGCCAAGATGTGCAGTTGTAAATAATATTCAATAATATAATATAAGGTATGTTTTTTATTTCTTTCCCTCATTATTATGGCTAAGTGTAGTAACTTTACTCCTTTACTTTAATCTGCTATGGTATTTTTAACTTCATGTAAATATTATTCCAAAACTAATTCTAGGTGGACTTTTATATATGAGAAGAATCTCAGGTAAATCAGAGAAAGACTTCAGTGTTAACCATGTCACTAATAGACATTATAATGGAAATATATATATATATATATATATATGGTAACACCTACAGTATGACTAGAGAACAGTGAAGAGCCTGAGCAAAGCTTAAAAACATCATAACAATATTAAATGCACCATGCACAAGTTAAAATGCCCAGTAATGTCCTTGAGGGCTAATAACCCCAGATGTGACGTGGATGAGGATTTACTTCTGCTGAGCATGTGTTTTCATAACCCCACAGGTCAGAGTGGATTACACGTCTACTCGCCGGCAATCAAAATACATGTAAGAAGAAATAATTAAAAAAAAAAAACATTTTGTGCCTGTTAACCATAGATTATTAACAATGAAATGATCGAGCTGTGAACATTGATTTATGACTGTCAGAGTAGTGGTCATCTGAAAACACCCTCCTGTCATTCAGAGATGAATATTATCTGGGGTCACACTTGGGATTTATTATCAGTAACGTAACAAACACACACTCACTGAGACAAGGTTCTCCTCCACAAAAGGTGTGAGCATGTGGTGCCTGATGGTGGCCATGATGTCACTGAAGTCCATGGAGGAGATGACGCCATTCTTCCCTTTGTCCTTCTGGGCAAATGCCTGGCGTGCGTGCTCCAGCTGTAGCTCCTACAAAAATACGACACCACAAGGCCGAGTGTAAAAATAGTCCAGGTAAAACTGAGTGCGAGAAAGAGGGATAAATCAAAGGGGAAGACGCCTCAGGGTGATCGGGGAGTGTTTTGCGTGAACTCGGCATACCTGCAGGAACTGGGTGAACTCAAGGTAGCTGAGGCATTTCTTGCGGTCGTGCCCAAAGTGCAGGCGGATGAACTCACAGTCCCAGTTGAAGGGGATGTGGTGGTGCACGGTGGTCTGACTGAAAATGTCCCGCACATTTTCTACAACACAAATACACATTAGAGAGAAAAAAAAAGAGGAATCAATGATCAATACACCAGATTAATGTCAGGTACAACAGCCATGTCAAATGATCTTACTGCCATAACATAAAGGCTTTGTGTGCGAGCCATAAGTAAATAAGTAGACACGGTGCATGAGCGCTATTATGTAACTCCATCCATGTGTAATGACTTAGTGGAGTAATCTGGTTATTGTCACGTTTGAAAATTCTTTCTCCGCAGTGCACCCAGGAAAACATGTGGACAAGAAGTGGAGCTGCAATTCTAATAGGGCTCCAACACCTCCTTAAATATCAATTCAAGGTCCTTTCAAGGACTTTCCGTGACCACTTCTGTAGTGACTATATTTAGACATTTTATGATTTCTAATTTTTTAAATGGTCAAGGCAGCAAGTAAAAAAATAGCACCAAAAGAACTTAATTGCTATTTTTGCACTGAATATATGAATTTAATGTATGGTAATTTGATTTATCAATGACTACTTTCAAAAACTTTCAAAATGTTGTTTTGTTTTTTACTCAAGTTCACAAATGTTCAAGGATTTCAAGGCCCTGTGGTGACCCTGAATGAAACTGGATCATTTCCTTCATTAACTCATTATTTTACTCCTTTGGGATTCGTTGACATCAAGTGATTGGAAGACGAAGCTTGTATGAAAACACATGAAACACAGCAGTCCATACCGAAGGAAACGGCTCCAGTTCCAGTCTTGTCAAACAGTTGGTAGGCTACTATGAAGAGAGCGTCAGGTGCACACAACACAGACTCAAATGCAAGAAACTCCTGGAACGAGATCAGCCTGCCGTTGTGGGTGACATATGGGGAGGAGGGGAGGAGGGTGGGGGATGTATTGTTAAAAACAAAAACATTAAAGAAAACAGAGTTACACTATATAAAGACATTCAGTAGATGTGGTAAACTGTAAAAAAGTTAGCATGTGAACTGATAGGCCAGAATGCAACTGGAACATAAGCAGTATTTAATACAGAGTAAACTGTAGTTCTCACTACAGTCTTGTCCGCTAACAGTCGGGAAAGCAGCAGCCACTGGGAGCTTTATCTTATCTATTTTGGCAGTAACTGCAAATAGTAATCACACATTGGTCAATAAATTAGTGATGATAAGCTGTGGTCAAATACCCCCAGGTTTATGTGTGTGTGTGTGTGTCCGTGTCGGTACATACCCGTCCTTTGTGGTGTCAGCCACAGCAGCAATGAGCTGGACAGTTTTGGGGTTGTGGTGGATCTGTGTGTTTAGTCCAAGATACTTCTGGACAAAGTCTCCTGGGGTCATGAACCTCTCTCCATCCTTGTCCGCTACACTGGCATACTGAGGAGGGGAGGAGAGGGGGGACACATGAAACAACATAAACTTGGATACTAACTATGAACATAATCAATGAGTGAATCCAGCCGGCTGTTAACAGCAGCTTTGTTAACCCTCACAGAGCCTCAGCTAATGACCTGTTGGGTCAGTGTTCAGAGTCACGTGTGTAATGACTAGTCCACGGTCAGCTCCACTACGTGTCATGGTTTTTTTTTAAATGTGATTGTTTTTGTCAACTTTTTGTCATGGAAAAAATGTGTGTTTTTGTGTAACCTAAGTTAAACCCCATTGCAGATGATAAACCATTCCTTCACTAGGAGTAGCTCTTTATCTGCCTTCTTACCCCATGTATCTGTTTTTGCTTCAGAGACTTAAAAAAAAATATGTCTAAAAATATGTCCACATCCTTGTTTCCTTTAGTACAAAGTGACTGTATTGTTTCATTTCAGGGCTCTTGCTTTTTGGGGACATTAATCTCTGTTTAAGTACTAAGCACTTTTGCTTGTTACATTTGAATAAAACCCAACAAAAACAGGCCAGATGTTAATTCCTATTTCAGATTTCCACATCACAGCTTTAGGTTCATTCTAACTAATTTAAATCCTGTGATCCAAACAAAGTTTTACTTACTACACTGCACTATCTTCTTTCAGCATGACACATCTTTGTTACTGACACTGATTATTATCAAAAGTGTCCAAATTTAATGGTAGAAAAAAGGTTGGTGAATCAGAAATACATCAGCTCCGTCACTTCACAGTGCAGGAAACTCATTGCTGCACCAGATCAACCAAGGTCATCGATCATACAGTCGTAGCATGACATGTCAGAATAAAACTCATGAACCGGTTCACATGCACCACCAGCGTCTTTGGCATTTTGCGAGCTATTTGACCCGTGAGCATCAGCATCAGCACCAACAACTGCTGGCCCCACACACGACAACATCACACACTCTCCACGCAGAAGGCAGTGCAGAAAGGTGAAGGTTAACCAAGTCTACTCTTGTGACAGTTGCTCATGATATCTCATGGTCATGCCGCCACCTTCACTCTGACTCGGACTGTTGTCTATACATGAGATGAGTGAGTGTAGTGTGACACGGTGCTCACTGATCCCTCCAGTACAAGAACATGCAGGTCTTTGCTTATGTAGCAATGGAGACCAGGGACACAGAACCTGATACATTCTCCTGAACCCTGTACCTTCACATTAAAACCTTAAAGCTCTCTCTTAACTGAGCTTCCTGGTGTGTGTGTGTGTGTGTGTGTGTGTGTGTGTGTGTGTGTGTGTGTGTGTGTGCATGACTCCCTCCCTTCCCTCTGTGTGTGTGTAGCAGGCCGACACCCCCTTTTTTTACTTGTCAGTTGTCACCATGATCAAAGCAAACTGGGGGTGAGGGAAGCAGATGTGAAACACTTCCCTGCCATTACTGAATCAACACAAACACTGCACTCAGAAACAGCTGCTGCTGCTGCTGAACTGTCTTTTAGAAACAGAAACCATAACATTGAGATAAGCGCTGAATATGATCACTCACAAGAAAAACTGTTGCACTTATGTGCTTTAATGTAATAACAACAGCAGTCTATGCTGGACCTTTAACTGTGGCTAATGCTGTAATTTCAACCCCATGACACAAACTTACAAGCTCATTCACTCAGTGGAGGAAGACACAGTCCGTGGTGGGCTGTTTCCTACACACACACACACACACACACACACACACACATACACACACGGAAGCAGCTGTTACAGGGGTCCTACATGATGATCTATGCATAGATTCATAGTTATATCAGACTTCTTACCTTTTGGAAGATTGCTTTCAGCTCACTGGGGTCCCCACGTTTGGTAGATTGCACCTGACAATAACAACAATATACAGTTAGATGACAGTAGGCGATGATCTACGCGTTAATTTTTTTTTTTTTTTTAAGTATATGTATGAATTAAAATAATAAATGCTACTCAAGTCAAGCAGGTTTCCCGAGCTACTCTAGGCAGAATATGAAGCACAACAACAGAGCTGCTCTGGGTTAGTGTCTCCTTGAAAACAGTGAAGGAGAAACACAACCCGACGACACGGGAGTGGCAAACTATCAAAGACACACAACCGCGACTTTGGCACAGAGTCAGGCTGAGCAAGTCCGGGCAGCTACTGTAGATAGACACACAAGTGAAGTCACCAGCCAAACAAGCCGAGGAGTCAAACCTACACAGGCTCTAACTACCGGTACAAGTGTTATGTGTAGCCAGCTAGCAAAGCACAAACTACTGATATGAAGAGGACACACACCGTTGCAATGACACGTTAAAGCTTTAAATCGGCAAAATGCGAGAGGACGAGAGCAAAGTGACAGAGAGCGGGGCTGCTGCGGCCAGAGGCGAGCTCGGCTAGCGCTAGACAGGGGTTTTATCGGGGCAGCAGCAGGGGCTGTAGTCCGATAGCTGTGCTGTCTTAGCATTATCCCGCTAACGTCGAGGTTGTGGATGCCTCATCAAGGCCAGCCGTCGCCGGGCGGGCAGCTAGCCCAGGGATGCTACAGCCTCACGGCGCTCCGCATCCCGAGACAGCCCGGCCGGACACCGGCACGGCGGCACGCGGGCTAACTCTGACCGCTCCCGCTCGACGAGAAAAAAAATGAAGAGAAGACATGCAGATGTGTTAAAGTAAAAGGTTTGAAAATCGTTAAGAGAGCGATGCCGAAGTCACCTTGACCGCCATGCTGGTTTGACGTCACGTACAGTGGGCGAGCGAGGCGCAGTGCACGCCCTCAGACGTGTTACACAGGTCTGAGGGAGAAAACCGAGCAGAGCCGCCTCTCAGCAGCAGCACGTGGGAAGGGAAACGATTCATCGGGTTGTTGTCAGTGTGTGATCTTTAACTTACACACACACACACACCGACACTGATGGTGGAGGGTGTTTGTCTCTCGCACTGATGTGAAATAATAGAGTCTCATCATCTCTAATGAGATGCAATAGCTTTTTGAATGATGGTAGTACAGTAGGATCCTATTTGCTGCTGCTGCTGCTGCTGCCATTACTACTGGTGCTACAATCCACTTGCTGTTGTTAATCACTGAGCCACAACTGATGCTGCTGATGATGCCATGGGCTACTGCAGTAATGACTTACTGCTACTTCTAGTACTGCTACTGTATAGGCTACTGGTACTACTAGACTACTACCACTGCTGCTGCTGCGCTGCAATTACACACAGGGTATACTTTTGCATGATGAAGCCAACTAGTTTTCCAGCTAACCCTGACAGACAGATAGATAGATAGATAGATAGATAGATAGATAGATAGATAGATAGATAGATAGATAGATAGATAGATAGATAGATAGGGAAATGTGGGCATCTAATAGGGTCTAAAAGGTCAAAAGTAGGCTATATATAGGCTAATGTGCAATTAAGTACTAACTACTTATAGTGTCTGTTTGACAGGACAGGGCCAGCGGTCTCTGCTCGGTGAAGCTGCTGTGCAAAGGGTGGTGATGGGCATGATGTAAATCTGTTTGTCCAGTCCAGGGTCCTATTCTGCCACTGTCGCCAGCCCAGTGCCCATCAAAGAGCCACTCCTCACTGACATGCCAGGATGTGTGAAAGATGAGATGTTCCTGGTTGCGTCACCTGCATGTTACTGTGTTCCACATTCCCCAATGAAATTCAGCTTAAGAGAACAAATAGGTAAACTGGAGCTAAACATTATACTTACAGGCTGTAACATCTATGAATGTTGGACTCATAAATGTGAGTGGGTTTCTTTCTATTGAAGTTAGGCCTACAATGATAGCAATAGTAATCCATGCAGACTTTGTAGGTTAAGCAGTTTGTTTGTTTTTATGCTCACAAATGTTGTCACTTTTTTATTTATTTAGTACTGGTGGATGAGAACTTATCTCACTGACCTCGGTGAGGCGTTCATGTGAGTGACAGTATTTGTTGTCACTGATAAGGTAGTGACCTTCTACAGTCTCTCCACTACCTGTAGTACAACACTAGTCAGGGCTTGTGTTATGTAACTTTAAATCATGGCAATGTCACATGATGTAAGAGGTTTAGAGAGAAAACAGAGACCTCCATCAGGGTTAAAGATGGAATTTCCATTCATTTATTTACAGAATCATGAATGACCATCTTGCTTTTCATAATAATACTGACAGCCTATTAAAACAGTAGACTGTCTGATACTTCATAACGGTCACATCAATTGATATAGGCCTATTCAAAAGATGTGAATGAAATTATAAAGCAGAAGTATAGTTTGACCATTAGAACTGTTTTCAATTCTTGAATCATGGGTGCAGTCCTTTATTGTCTTGATATATGTTTAGGTGCAGCATACGTCTCCATTAACCCCCTGTTTTATATTTTGGGTCTGTATAGAAACACTATCTTTAATTTATTTAATCGGTAAAATAATGGTAAATGCAGAGTAAAAAAAAAAAAAAAAGAGAGAGAGAGAGAATGGGATAGCCTGATATTGATTGATACTGTTAAAGCAGAAGTAAGCGATCCGGTCGTTTTGGCTAATGCTGCGTTCAGGCTTTTGAAACCGTAAATTACAGCTTCAAGTCACAACTTACGACTTTGTAGCGTTCCAGGCAACCCACTCGTGTTTTTCCGACCTGTTTTACCGGTGAAAGTCACTATAACGGCCACTCGTAACTTCTGACCCGTGAACTCGTACCAGATCGAACTGGTACAACTTCACGGGTCGGAAAAACACGAGTTACGAGTTGCCTTGAACGCACCATAACAGTCCTCGTCCCTACGTCGCCACATTCACGGCGTCCCTTGGCTGCACACACAGCCCTGCATGCCGTTCTCTCTCCTCATTGGATAAAAACTGTAGGATACGATAAATGTTTTCTCCTGGGCTCAGAGCAGAGCAGAGTGACTGACAGACCCGTGATTCAGACCAAACACTCTATGTAAGTGATTGCTGTCGGAAGATATAACTATTTAAGACTTATATTAACACAAATATATCACTTACTTCTGCTTTAAATACAAGAAGAAGTACCACATTGATATCCCTCCATGCATTGATAGCAGCTACAAAGTCTAATATTTTAACCATCAGCATAATGTGTTTTTATATTTTCATAAGTGTTTTGTGGGGTATTGTAAAAATGACAACATCATTAAAGTTCAAGATTAATAAATCTATCAAAAAACAACATTAGGCTACGTATGAGCGGGAATAATAGGCTAAATACATTTAAAAAAGGAAAACAAGTTTTGGTTTTACATTTAGTTCACAGCTGTTTAAAAAAACGCATCATAAATCACGTGACCCCCCCTGGCCGGCCCACGTGATCAGCAGCAACAACAAGCCATGGCGGCGCACGGTGCAGCAGGACTTGTCCCGAGATCAGGTCGGTGCTGAGCTAACACTGTTTCTGTCCTCAAATAGGCAGCTGGCGGTCGCGTAAAAACACGGTGCTGGTGTAACAAACACGGTAAAACACGACACCGTGACGGCAGAAAGGCAGAAAGTTTAGAAAGTCATTGGTGAACTACTGATACTAGCTTACTACATCCATGCAGAGAGGAGCGGTGCGGCGGCGGCGGCGGCGGCGGCGACAGGTCGTGGAGTCAGCACCTGCCATCCTGACTCAACACCTCTGTCATAGTGTCAAAACCATAGACTGTAGCGAGCCTATATATAAAAGTCATTACATTGCAGCGCCAATAAGCAGCACAGATATGGCAGAGTAGTTGTATTGGATTGCATTAGCGTGTACGGGTGGATTAAATAAAGTGTGTTGCATGTGCTTACGATTGCATACCGAGTTGAATCCAAGTTCTCAGTGCACACGGCTGATTGTGTTTTTTGGAGGGGGATATAAACTGGGATTGGCGCGATTATTACCAACAACATACCATGTAATATATCATGAGTTGCTCAAGTAGTTGTGGTTGGATCCTCTGGGAGCTGAGGCTCTGACACAACAGCTCCACACAGTGGCAACATTAAGCCTTCACTACATCCATCCATCCATGTCTTTGGACAGTGGGAGGAAGATGGAGAGGCAGCATGGGTGTGAATGAATGTTCAAATTGTCATAAAAGTCAGTGTTTTTTTTATGTAGCTCAGAAAATATAAGATGCTAAAAACAAACTGTTGCCTAACATTGTTGCACTATTAGAGATAGATAGCTAGATAGATAGATTTACTCTACCGTCATTTAATCTGAGCAGAAACGCCTTGCCTTCTCCTCCTCATGTTCCTCCTGTGCTTTTCTCCAGGACTGGGTGGTTTCCTGAGGAGAGTGTGTTGTCTAAGAAGTCGTGGTCCTCCCACAGCCCTACTGTGTCAGCAACATCGCTGTTTCTTCTGGAGGAAGTGGAAAAATTCTCACAATGTGGTTCGACCAGCTACTGTTAGGCCCGCTTATGCAGTACCCAAGGTACAGGACCTAGTGTTGAGAACACAAAAGTGGAGTAGAGCACGCACATCCAAACACAATACAGGTGCAGGACCAACAAAGTAAACTTAGAGAAAAAGAAGTGAAGTCTGCACTCTGTATCAAGCTCCTCCATTGTTTATTGTGGAACGATCAACGTTTCGATCGAAACAGGGATCCACAGGGATCGAAACGTTGATCATTCCACAATAAACAATAGAGGAGCTTGATACAGAGTGCGGACTTCACTTCTTTTTCTCACAGGACCTAGTGTTCCCATAATGCCACAGTCCTGAGTGGCGTTTTGGTTGAATATGGGAACATTTGTGTTCTTGAGTGACCCCTAGATGGAAATTTTCATTTTACTGACTGTAATTGTAAGATTGCAATATAATATATTGCATTTTCACAGGTCTTTGAAATGATGTGCTTTCCCATAAGGTGAAAAAAAGAAGATTTTTGTAAATGATGACAGTTACTGGAATAGATACATTGATTTCATGTTAAACCTCTCTTTTGCTTTTGTTGAGGGAAACATTTGCATTGCTGCTCCTGTCTTGGCACGCTTAAAATTCACCTGCTGTAACTGCTATGCAAAAAATCCTTGCACTCTTTGAATTTTGTTATTATTTAATGTAGTTTGGTGTGTGTTGCCAAGTAATTTAATAGTTTTACATTGAATTGTAGGAAAACATTATTACCCAACCTTCATATCCTGTCTTTCCTGTCCCTCCCTGACTGAAGCACATCGTGCGACCGGACTATGTGGGCACTGGGCTGGTGCCGGAGTGGCCAGACTACATTGAGATCAATGACCAAGAGCAGATCCAAGGCCTTGCCAGAGCATGTCAGCTAGCCAGACATGTGCTGCTACTGGCTGTACGCAGTCTGAAGGTGAGCATCAACAGTACACACAACAGTACTGTACTGTTGCTGTTTCTGCAGCGTGGAAAACAACAACATTATGACCTGTGTCTTCAAGGTTGGGATGACAACAGATGAAATAGACTTCATTGTACATCAGGAGACAATCAAACACAACGCCTACCCATCCCCTCTCAGATATGGTGGTTTCCCCAAATCGGTCTGTACATCTGTCAACAACGTGGTCTGTCATGGTATACCTGACAGGTAAAACAGCAAGACACTCACTCACAGCCTATGTAAACGGATTTTATTTACATTTATTTCCTACTGACATTAGACTCTGCCAAAGAGAAAGGGAACACACCACAGTCTCCTTCATTATCTCCTGAGTGAGACATTTAAGATTTTTTCTTATGACCCAGAACTTGTTCATTCATTTTTGGGAACATTTCCCAGTAAATATGATGAATGCAGTATCATATTTGATATTTACTGTTGAGGACGGTATTATATTGACATATATGACTGTATTTTAACAACAGTAAATTATGAAATTTGAGAGGGATTCGCTGTGTTTATCATTCATCTTGTTATATGTGTGTCCTGCAGTCGGCCGCTTCAAGATGGAGATATTATCAACATCGATGTGACTGTAAGTTGATGCCTGAACAGACACATGTAGGCACACACACACAGATGCATGAGTCAGATCAAAACTGGTCCTGTCACTGACATCTGCTTATTCCTGATAGGTGTATTTGGATGGTTACCACGGTGATACTTCAGAAACCCTCTTGATTGGCCAGGTGGATGAGACAGGGCGGCGATTGGTGGAGACCGCCAGGCGTTGCCGAGATGAGGCCATTGCTGCCTGCAAGCCGGGCGCTGAGCTCCGTGTTATAGGAAACACTATTAGGTACACAAAGCAAAACACATACCATAAAAAACAACTACACCCACTACACATCACGTTTCACATCTGATATCTTCTGTTCTGCTGGCAGTCAAATAGCCTGGGCAAGTGGTTTCCAAGTGTGTCCTTATTTCATCGGACATGGAATAGGCTCTCAGTTTCATTGCCATCCTGAGATCTGGCACCATGGTGAGTTTGGGTCTGTTCTCAGATGATGAGGGAAACTGTGGGAGCCAATGACTTTGAGCTTATTGCTTTTATCCTTGTCCTAAATCTCTCTCATGTTTTTCTTTCTTCAAAACCAGATAATCTACTTGCCAACAATGAGTACCCGGAAATGTTGAGTACCCCAATGTTTTATGTTAGAAATATATAGTATGGGTCTCCAGTATTCAGAAACTGCCGGATGCTAACTTATATATATTGGGCAATTAGCACAATTGACATAATTAGCATAAATTACCATAGTTTCCTATATGGGCAATATTTCAGCAAAATTGACTTGGCTGATCTGGGCAATATTGGAGTGGTTTTAGGGGTTATTGATGATGCTGAATCCATTTCTGACATTTTCAAAATTCAAAATGGCTGTCTAAACCGGAAGGGACCAGATTGAAATCCATCAAAATTGGCCCACTGGCGGTTAAAATCTGGTCACTACCGGTTTAGACAGCCATTTTGAATTTTGAAAATGTCAGAAATGGATTCAGCATCATCAATAACCCCTAAAACCACTCCAATATTGCCCAGATCAGCCAAGTCAATTTTGCGGAAATATTGCCCATATAGGAAACTATGGTAATTTATGCTAATTATGTCAATTGTGCTAATTGCCCAATATATATAAGTTAGCATCCGGCAGTTTCTGAATGCTGGGGACCCATACTATATATTTCTAACATAAAACTTTGGGGTACTCAACATTTCCGGGTTCACAATGGGGCCCTATGGGCTGGCAAGTAGACTAATATGTTATTGGTCTATTTTAAGCAGTAACTGTCTTCAAATCTTAATGTTGTTCTTGTCTATATTGAAACAAATCATTACAATATTTACCGTGTGTTGGAAAAAGAGATTGAACTGATAAATAGACATTTGAACATGCTACACCGAAGAGATTTGAGAAGAGTTGGAATCAAGAAGTTTTGGAAAAAGTGCAGAATCATGACAAGGATATTGAGAACTGGAAAATAAAAAAAACGTGTGAAAAATTAAGGTTAATAGCTGGAATATATATGTCACCAAAAGGTATTTTTCATTCAGTTGTCTTCTTTTTCAGCTAATGACAACAACATGACCATGGATGAAGGGATGGCTTTCACAATAGGCGAGTTACATTTTATAATGTAAAGGTGTCACTGTGTCTGAGTGTGGGGCTGATGGAGTCTGTTTTACAGAGCCCATACTGATGGAGGGGTCTACAGAGTTCAGGATCCTTAAGGACAAGTGGACTGCAGTGTCTGTAGATGATAAAAGGTAGGTGGGGGGGGTCAAGCAAAAAGCTAATTGCTGCATTGCTCCATACTTGCATTAGACAGATGCCAATCCTCTCATGTCACCCTCAAACTATCTCAAAAGGGTGCGCCAGTATTTCTGCCAATGTTGAACCATTCCTTTAAAATCTTAAATGCACAGTCTGTGTTTTCTCATGGGCATTATTCAGGTCGGCTCAGTTTGAGCACACGGTGGTCATCACGTCTGATGGGGTGGATATTCTCACCAAACTGCCTGAAGAGAGCAGTCTGTGACCTGAAGGGAACCAGCTGTTGTCATCCAGACCAGATGTTGAAGATCAGTTTCCAACACTTGATGTAAACTACCCTTTTTCTTACAAGACATTAATACTTGAACTTTTTTCTCTGTTTAAAGTGTCAGAATTTAAGTTAAGTTATCACAGGCCCCAATACCTGTATACCGTATTCATTTTTTTCTAAAATGTTTTTGCACTGGCTCATATACAGAACTTGAGCAGGTTTCATTGCATTTCATCACAGCACTTTGTACTGTGATAGTTAAATTGAATCATTTGAAGGCCAAGATTTTAGAAACATGGAAGTCATAAGTTTGGACCCATTCACATGTAAAGTTTCATACATGTCACCAAGCAAACACTAAAAACTATTATATTATTTGGTAACACTTTATTTTTAAATAAAGTCACCAAATGTCACTTGTCATTCTGTTTATTTTACCTTGCAATCCAATTACTGTTTCAAGCCCTCTATAATGCACACACATTTTTTTTTACTGTATGCCTTTTATTTGATTTTTTGTGTGGGGAAAAAAAATCAGTCTCAAATACTCTCCGAATAATCCCAAAATGTGAAAAGGCACATGTAACCTCAGAATGTAAGTTTATATCATGTCCCAAATTCCCATAAATGTTACAAAGGGTGCGATCTCAGTCGTATCTGCTGCCCTGAATACAAACTTAGTTGGAAGCTATGGTTATGTGTTCATTTACTGTGGTCTCATGAAACACAAACTACATTATATATTGGTGTCACTTAGGTTTGTGGGAATCTCTCTCGGTTAAACGACACACTGTAAAGTCAAGGATCGCCAGTAGATGGCAGCACTGCTTAATGACATCAAACCTCTGCACGTTGTAGTCAACAAAGACTTCAAATCCTGCTATATTCACTCTGATGGGAAGAAGCCTACACTTTGTGGTATTTAAACTGTGAGAGAGCAGAGAAGTGTACGTCTCAGCTTGTTTACGCCTGTCTCTTAAAGTCAAAGTTAGCACTGTTTCACTGACTTGAACCAATTGTCTACAACTAATTACCAGTGAGTGTCTCAGTGTACACTTAAACATGTTGAAGGTAAGATAAGTAGAGATCATAACGCTGCTGAGTGCTGTAAATTCCACACATACTTAAGTTGTTTTTGTGTTTTTCTCTCGACTGTCTAGATCTTTTGTCTGCAGGTGGATTTAATAAAGAAAACTTACAGGAGCACACGAAATCATAGCAAATCACACAAGGCTCTTTAACATCAAACACTCTCACTGTGTTAAAATCGAAGGTTTGTTTGGTTACATAAAAGTCAGGTAGCAGTGTTCGATAATTGAGAGATTAAATGCCTCTCCTAAGTGAGACACTGGCCACAGTCCTGTATGGATAATGCAAGTCTGATGTTACAATATTGATGCTTTTTAATGTTACAGTAACCAAGGAGTGTTGTCAGGGGAAGATGCGTGGAAGAAGAAGAAAAACATAGTGGAGACACTGGACTCCAGCCTGTTGGCGGGTGTGTCTTCACTTCCTGCCAATGTACTCTGAGGGTGTGCATGTGTCTACGCCTGTGCGTGCGTGTGTGTCTGTGTGTTCCTGTGTTCATGCCGATGCCAGTTTATGGGTGTGAGTACATAGAAATGAAGGTGGGTCCGCTAATCTGAAGTCTGATCATGACCAGCCAGGAAATGATTCACATATTGAATTATTACTAGAGCAAGACAAATAGTGATGTAGATTACATTACATTTTTCTCTTTTTACATTTTTTTTGTGTAGGTGTGTGGGTTAATATTGTGTAAATAATTCCCAATGGTTCCTACTTACTTAGGATTCATTACACCTCAAATATATCATATAAATCTGAAAATACTTGTTGAGTGGTTTGTCAGCAGGAATGAGAAAAGTGAAGGCAAAGAGGAGGAGGCCGATAATGGGGGGAGTAGAGGTGGGTAAGAGAGTAGGATTTAAGGAGGAGCAGGGAGTGGCCGGGTGAGGTGTGGGATTGCGGTCGTGAATTTTCTCTCTTGTCTTTCATACTTTCGCTGCATGTTAGGACCCATTCCTTCTCCTTCTCCCCTCTCGTTGCTGCTGCTCTCCTGTGAGTCCTCGCCTCTTTATGTCAAGGATCCTCCATAGTGTTCTGTATCTTAAAATCTCTACCAGTGAAATCTGATGAAAAGATAGGCTTTGGGCTTTGGGAGAAATTTGTCATCTATCATGTGGCTGTTTATAAAGACCTACAGTCACATTTTTGGCAAGGTCGCACATTTTCACAATTTATTTCTACATTATTAATACAACTTTGTGCAAGAGACATTTAATGAACTCAAGAGGGCCTTTCTGTAATTTAGTGTTCTGAGGATTTGTCACTTCACGATTATTCTATATAAACCATCTATTACATAAACTGCCATTGTTGTGTGAGTGTATACAGTCTGACTCAAGCTGATATTTAGATATCAAAATGTCATTTATCGATACACAATAATAGGCCTAATAAAAAAGAAAGTGCCAGGGTTTGGTTGAATTTTCCTGTGGAAGTCCACTGATCATTAGACACACCTTGCTGTAGGCATGACCCAACGCCCCTTTCACTCTTGGTTCACCTATGACCAGACAGATACCACTAACTAAGTAGATTGTAGCGATCACTGGCTGCTTGATGGTAAACCCATCAAGCTACAGCCCTTCAGCCTAATGACACAACTAGCATGCTAGCTAGTTGGCTTTACACCTAAACAGCTGTTAAACAAACAACCATCCTATCTGAACAGCCAAATTATACCAGTATTTTGTTACTGTGTGATTACAATGTATTATTACATTATACTATGTACAGTGTATTAAAACCTATTTTCACATTCTCATCTTTATAATTGTTCACACAGCAATATGAAAGTGGTGCAACAGGGTCAAAGTAACAAATACATCAATAAAGGATGTTGTTTCTCCAAAACCGCAGACATAGTACCCGCACACACACACATTTCAGTGTGTCTTCTGTCTATGCTGAAGATACAGTCACATCATGTGATGTTCATATCTTTTATGCATTCCTCATAAAGCCCACCCACGTGTGTGTGTGTGTGTGTGTGTGTGTGTGTGTGTGTGTGTGTGTGTGTGTGTGTGTGTGTGTGTGTGTGTGTGTGTGTGTGTGTCTAACTCATGGATATGTAGATTAATATGTTTTGCATTCCAGGTGACCATACCTACCTCGCTGCATGTGTGTGAGAGTGAACCTGTGATATATCACACTTACCTGGGACTTCACTGAGGATCACCTCAGGAATTCCTGGTTTCCGTGGTGACCGGTGGAGCTGTGGCGTGAACAAGGTGATGTCTCATATTCGGACTTGTGGAGGCAGATCCGTCTCAAATGCAACTGTCCAGCTGGCATGTACTCAACCTGACTGAGTAAGCCTCTCTGTGAAAACACCTGAAGGCCAAATGAAAACAGCTGAGGTTTGTACCTGGGGCTGAACATCCACTGTAGCAGGACATGTAGCTACAGGCTGGTGGAAATGAGGGAAATGAGGGAAACGACAGCACAGTTAGAAAATCACTGACGTTAACAAACTGTTGCCTAACATTGTTGCACTATTAGAGGTAGATAGATAGATAGATAGATAGATAGATAGATAGATAGATAGATAGATAGATAGATAGATAGATAGATAGATAGATAGATAGATAGATAGATAGATAGATAGATAGATAGATCCTGTAATTCAAGTTCAATTTACTGCCATTCATATACTGTGTATACTACACAATATTGTGTACTGTGTACACAGTCATTGGCAACATTGGCAACATTATGTTGTCATTGATATGGACCAATGTCAGCCGTCTCCTGGGGCCCCCCTTCCAGCTCGGGGCCCTAGGCAATTGGGTTTCCTGCCCTGTTGTGACACCTCTGGATGTAGATAGATAGATAGGGGCAGTGTTTAGCTCAGTTGGTAGAGCAGCCACCCCATGTGTTGAGGCTGCAGTCCTCACTGCGGGCGGCCCCAGTTTGAATCCTGCATCGAGTGGCCCTTTCCTGAAACTTTTAACCTGAACTTCTTCTTTAAGCACTATACAAATGTAAGCCATTAATATGATGAGGTGGTGTGTGTCTGTGTTATGCCAGTGTGATGGGGTAGTGTGTGTTCTCAGGGAACCATGTATGTGTGAAAGACTTTTATCTGGTTGGGGTGCAACAGGAAAAGTCACATGGCCACAGAAGTTGTCAGGATTCATCCTCAGGGCCCCACAAATATCTGCACAAAACATCATTACTGACCAACTGTTGTTGCCATCTCTTCTTTAAAAGCTTTAGAATAAATTAGATCTCAGTATGAAAATGTCATTGTCCAGTGAGAACAAAATATGACTGATAATGTGATACCAAGAGTCACCTGGGACAGGTGACTCTGATTACTTGAATCACTCCTTAATGAGGCTACTAGGCTAAGCACTTTGATATGAAGAATGTATTAGAGTCAAATTAGGCCACACAGAGTAGATGTGTGTCACAAGTTACACTTAATCAGCAAGAATGCGTGTGTGTGTGTGTGTGTGTGTGCCAGAGCAGCGCTGCTGTAAACTCGAGTCACCAGACTGGGACAGGGAGGGTTCCCCCTTGACTGACACTTACAAGGTGGAAAACTTTCTCTGTTGACCTCCTGACTCCTCCACTGCCAGGAATGCCTTTTTAAAACACTGCAACTATTTTGGAGGAGTGATCAGAAGCTCTGTCAGATCACAGATACGTTTCCTTCAACACCCTTCCCGAGTTAAAAAAACCCACAGTTGACAAAGTAAGAGAGTGGTGTGTATTGTGCGTGCGTATGTGTGGATAATATGCATCGCCTGAGGCAGCTTTAAAAGCTCTATGATAAATGTTGTCCGTCTTTAACAATTTGCAGATTCACACCCACATCCACCCACCAACACACACACACACACACACACACACACACACACACACACCTTCACATAAACACACACTGGAGCTCACTGCACTGCACAATAGACCCTGGCTGTGTGTGAACCTGTGGAAAACCGGTTATACAAAAGCAATATCGTTTAGCCATGTGTGTGTGAGTGAGTGTGTATGCGTACAGGCCACGCTAGGAAATGTGGAGACTACCATACAATCAGATAAACTTGAGGGAAGAACTTGGTCTGTGTTTCCTTTCTCCCCAGAAAAATTCCCCTCTTCACGTTTGATCTATTTCAGGAAAGTTTCACCAAAACAAGAGACCACTGAGACAGCGGCCACACAGTGTCAATAATATCTATATTTTCGTTGATATGCCGAACCATTCCATAATATCATATAGTATGTGCTATTTACATTCGATTGTCCTGTGCTGATGAGAAGACAAGTGAAAGAGCAACAAAAATCATGTTCAGTTTTCCTCATTTTCTTGAACACAGAAAAGTGCTGTGAACAAACACAGAAGGAAGGAAGTTCCCTCCAGTGGTGTCAAAACAAAAGCAACGGTGGAATAATGGAGGAATTTCTATAACAATCCTCACAAGTTCAAAGGTCCATGGTCCAATCCAATCTAAAGTGCCAGTAAAACTGATCAAGTGTGTATTCCTTAAGGCAGTGTTAATAGATAGAGAGATTTTTTTGCAGAAACCTTATCACACTAGGAATTGAATTTATTACTGTTCTATTTGAATGACTCTTACTTTTAACTTTGGGCATTGAGTCCCAGGCTCTAGCTATGTTTGTAACTTTTTAATGTCCCCTGGAAACACTTCAGTTGTAGGCTACTGTGTCAATTTGTATTAAGTTTTCTTAATTTGCAGTTCACAGAGCTCTCTGGGCCACTGCAGCAAGGCCCCCAAACTAGCCCCCAACCTTTTTACATTTAAAGAGACATAACTATAATAGAGAATAACAGAGTTTTTTTTTTTTGTTCCTAGTTTTCCTACCAACTGCTGCACCCTCATATGTGGGAGCTACACTGTGCACTGTTTGCCACTGAGATGATTTACTCTTCTCTTTTACTATCTGTCTCAAAGAATGAGAGTGAATTATATTTACTACCCCTGCCCATATTTTCTTTGCAGATCTTGGCATTGATCTGTCGACTTTTGCCATTACTGTCTTGTCAACATTGCAGCTTTTTAAATATCTATGGTCAGATATATCTTTATTTTTTACTGCTGTCAGAGAGAGAATGTTTTTTGTTCCGTTTCTGTTTTTTGTGGTGGGAGTTGTGACACGTCTTGACTGCTGCAGATACTAAGGGCCAAATAGATACAATGCAAAACATGATTGATCATTAAAGTCCACTAGGAGTAGATAAAATAATAAAAACAATTAATTAAATACAATTTCACTGGAATCAGACACCTTATCTAATCAGGGAGCGATAGTGACTTGTGAATGCCGTTTTATAAGCTGAGATGAGTCAGTGTCTGTTGCCGACCTGAATCTGTCAGGAAAAAGGTGAACTTGGTGCGAGCTCACATCTTTTTTGAAGCACACCTGCACCCACTAACACTGGGGCCCCACCCACAACACTGCCAGCTCATATTACATCCTCTGGCTAGGGTTGGGACGGACACACACACACACACACACACACACACACACACACACACACACACACACACACACACACACACACACACACACATCTTGTTGACTCAGGAACGAAGAAATGAACAAAAGACACTTATCCCAAGGGTGTTACAGCCCCACTGGACAAGAGAGGACATCAATTACTCCTTATTGACTGTAATCAATACACTCATCAAGATGGCTAGATGATCTGTTCCAGCCTGCATCGTACGTGTGTGTGCGTCTCTTTATGTTTTAACCATGAGAGTAGAAGTTCCACCAAGACATAGGATCAATACTACGTATAAGGGATACCACATAGGGGAATGTAAATTAGTCGTTTGTCCCCACAATGTCACTTGAGTGCTAACTGATGGCTCTCTGGTTTCTTGTTGTTTCACAGTGCATGACGCACACACACAATCCTCACCACACTTATACAGTACATCTAAATATCTCGTCAAGTACAGCTCCTCTGGAATGAAAGCATTAAAATTGTAATTTTCAAGAGTGTTACACTGCCACATGTTAAGAATGCATTAAAATGCATTAGAGGAGAATTTTTCAGTTTGATCTCAACATCATTGTCATGTAGCCAAAGACTTCAGCTCTCAGATATTATACCAGTTGTCAATTTTCTTACTTAACTCTATAAAAAAATGTTAAACTTGAGATGAGGCTGTAGAACGAATATACTCAAACCCAAAAGGCCTTGACAAGAGCTCAGTGAGTAGGATTTGTTAATCCCTCTTTTGATTGGAAAGCAAATAGAACGGCTCGCACACCACAGGGCTCCAAAATGCAGTCCATTTATTAAGACAAGACGTAACGTTTCGAGCACAAACTGGCTCTTCGCCCTCTTCTGATCAATTCCTCTGATCTGCGTCACAATCAGCCATAAACTCATAGGTGAGCAGATGTGAACACATTTATAGGTTTACATAATCTCCACTGCTCAGGGAAAGTGGAGAGCATTAACTGGGCTGCAGCTGCGAAACACCTAGGGTGTGGAGTTCAATATGATTGTGAAACTGATGCATGTGGTGTGTGAGTGTCTGTGCGTGTGTGCTTATGAATATCCCAAGGCTACGTGTTTCTACAGTGTCATAAAAACACACCCTTACCACTCAGCGCACTGTGCCACACCCTCAGGTGAGTGTGCATGTGTTTCCCTCCTTGTACCTGGAGCAGCAGCTTTGAGAACAAACACAGGGCTGTGGCTCGGGCGAGTCCGGGCGGTGGACTGACTACATGTGTGTGTGTGTGTGTGTGTGTGTGTGTGTCAGAGAAAATTGCTTTCCCTGTCATTCCTCTGCTTTAACACCTCAGGGAAGGTTATTCCAACTCTGCTGTCGTAACACCGTGTAAATAGGAAGAGATGACTTGTTTCTTAATTCTGCACAGATGTAATCGAAACAAAATGTTCTTGATTGATTAATAACTGATTATTTAAAATAATTAAAATAACTGACAGAGTGGAGACTTGAATATTATGAATGAACGTGCCATTTTAGATAATGATTCAGATTCAATCAGAAGTGATACAGTGATAAAATGATCCAACTAATCCTAACTGATCATTGGATGCTGGTGCGTTTAACAGTCTGTTCTCCTGTGTCCTATCAGTAAATCTTTATATATAGAAATAATGATATATTTGCAGTTAGTTCCCAATTCGTTGCTTGGTCACTGTGCAGGATGTTGGGCACCTTTATTGTTAAATGTCAGCCTCAAGTCAGAACTGGACGTCCACAGACTCATCCGTAGCTGCAGTGGCCTTTCAGCCTGTTTATGTGTGGAAAAGAAATGTGACCTTTATTTCCCCGGAGGATAGTAGAGGAGAAGATGAAAAGGGAGTGAGGGGGTGGAGTGGGTGTTGACAGGCTGGGGTGTGTGAGGTTATACATAACTGGAAGAAATGGTGTGAACACAATCTGAGAATTCATTTTTGGCTGTCATTAAAGGCAACAGTAGCTTTGGAAGAGACGGAGAGGCTGAGAAGGAAAAATGTGTTAGTTGTGACTGGATGTCAGAGAGAGAACATAATTTCATTGTGATCCTTAATAACCTCCACCAAGAGGTTATGTAATCACCTGTGCCTGCTGGCTTGGTCCACAGGATTACACAAAAAGTACTGAACAGATTTTCACTGAACTTGGTGGACAGATGTTGCACTGGTCAGGTGAGAACCCATTACATTTTATGTCAGGTCAGGAGCACTTACCATGAATTTGATTTTAGTTTCCTCTTAATTTTGGTGTGCTTGTTGACATAAGCCTTGGCAGAGATACTAATGTTGGCATTGTGTTAATATCTTACCACACACAAACTTTGGGCATGGAAGTTTACTGTGAAAGAAATCCAAAATCCAAGGGCATGCTTAAGTTAACACACCTCACCTCACTTTACACACTGCCAGTCACTCTTATCAGCGATATGGCCGATTCCTGTTTGTGACCGTCTGCAGACAGAGCCATAAATCAGCGGCACTCCTTCCACAGGCTGCTGCTCTCACCTGGTACTGGAAGAAGTTCGGGACAGGAAAAAACCCCCAGATGCAAAAACAGAGTCAACAGGTGAACGGTCACATGACTTAAGGATGCCTCTACATCCAAGAATATGAATATGATTTTTTATCTAGAATAATATTATCGAAACATCTGCTAAACATGTGACTGACCAGGGCAGTTAAAGGTTTTTGAAAGTCTGATTGAGGTAGGCTTTTGTGGTCTCACGTGCACCTTATTCTTTCCATCTGTTGATTAAAAAACAATACACTGTGAAAGAAAAGGAGTTCATTTTTCTTTCTTTCTTTTTCGCATTTCCAAGTTATTCTGAATCACAGAGTTGATCCAAGCTGGATCTATTTCCAAATCCTGTTCATGAAGACTCCAGTAGATAACAGACCTGTATAAGCAGCACATTCTTCCCCTGCCCTTTTCCCTTTCTGCACTCCCCTCTTCCACCATTATTTGTGCCTTTTACACTGTATGTGGGCAGTTTCTTTCTCCCTCTCCCTCTCTGTCTGCCCTCTTTCTCTGTGTGCAGACAATGCCGGCGTTGTCTGCTGAAATGCTGTGTTGCGAGGACAAGCTTTGGGTCAGCGTCTCATGGAATGCCTTGAAAACCATCTAGTGAGGGGAGTTTGCTAATGCGCGGGACTGTGCCCAGTCCGGTCTCTGGGCTCCTTCAGGCTCTGTGACTCATCCGATGAGTCATTAGAGAGGAGACAGGCTCTGTGGCGATAACGTGTAATGATCTGTGCCAGAACACCTGAGGGATTGTAATTCTAAATTCTCACTAATTTTTTTATCTTTGGATTTCCAGGCAGTGGTTTACAGAGCCCAGATATGAAGTTGAAAACACACTGCTTTTTATATAGGCTATCTCTATTTCCTCCATTCATTTGGTTCAAAACTGTCTCTCTGTATTTGTTCTCTCTTCCCATCTGTCTCTCCCACTCTAGGTCTTTGTGTTGCTGTTGTTGTCTGGACTAAACTGCGTGACTACTGTATGAGCATGTCTCTCCCTCCCCTCTACCTAAGCCTATTGTCTCATCCTTTCCTTGTTAATTGCAAGGATGTTTGATGTCAGCCAACATAATTTACTACCAGAGCATGGAATAAATGTGCAGATTATGCTCTTGTGTTGCTTTGTTGTTGTTTTTGAAATGTTCAAAAATATTTCCATTTCCATTGCATATAGCATTTACAATACTTTTTTTGTTGCTTTTCCATTGAGTCACTTTTTCAACTTGTTTTTTGTTTGCAACAACTGCAGCCTTTATTATAGTGTTGCACACACAGACACCTCCAGTTAGAGGCTGCCAGTTTGTAGCCTCAGGCGCCCTCCTTTAGATTTCTGCAGCCTGAGGCACCGTTCACCCTGTTAGATCACACCTGCTGCAAACTTACAGTACAACAGACCAACAAGGTATCAGTCGTTTTCAACTAAAATGTGAGGTAGATTTAGATTTGCTGGCACTTTGAGGTGAGGTGGGATGATGTGTGTGTGTGTGTGTGTGTGTGTGTGTGTGTGTGTGTGTGTGTGTGTGTGTGTGTGTGTGTGTGTGTGTGTGAGCCCAGGAGAGGCCTGTGGGAGGGGCAGCTGAAAGCAGGGTGGACATCATCCAACTCTCGAGCAACCACGCAGTTGCACTCTGCACCTTCTCCAGTAAGGACTCACCTTTTCAGCTCTTTCAGGGACTTTTGTTTTTGTTGCCGTCATGGAGGACAGGATCACCTGTGGACTGTGGCTGCTCGTCTTTCTCTTGGGATGCGATCGACTGTCGGCTTTCAACCTGGACACCGACAACGTCCTGCGGAAGGACGGGGACCCGGGCAGCCTGTTCGGCTTCTCTCTCGCCATGCACCGGCAGCTTGATCCGGAGGATAAGAGAATGTAAGAACCAGAGTTTTATTTTGAAAGGGGGGGGGCCATGCTGGAGGCCGTTTCTCCGCGCTTCAAATGTCTTTAAAATAACTCCAGTGAGCATGTAATTACAATGTCACAGAGGCGCAGAAGAATGAAGTTCAGTTTTGGTTGTTGGGAGGGAAAAATCCGCTTTAAACCCACTTCTTAAGATGCCGCAGAAACAAACACACAGGAGTGCTTAGTGCTATTTGAGCTCAGGTATGTCGCAGGTAGTTTGAAAGCAGTAACTCATTCTCACCAAATCTCAGCGAAACATTTCATTCAACCTTACAGAACAAAGTATACAGTTAGGCTACCATTGTTACATACACCTGCTGTGAGGGCGGCCACGGGCACACTGCTCGTTAATCTTTACTAGTCTTTCCTTCCATCATGTTACTTATTTGTGAGTTTTAACTGGATCACCTTTGGAGCTTTTTTGGCACGCGGGCACACGCGCGCGCACATGTCTGTTTTTTTTTCTTTCTTCTTTTTCTTAGTGGACTGGCCTGGGGGTTAAAGTGGGAGCCAGTGTTGGCGTTTATGTCCAAAACATCCCCTTGAATCACTGTTGGCATTTTTATGGGCATTGACTCAGAGGGACCTGTCGCTCTACATAGAGGCTGAATACCATCAAGTGCTCACTGGTCTGAATGTCTTTAATATAAACTGACCTGAGATTAGAGGATGTTTTAAATTCCTTAATCTGGGAAGCTGTTTGACTCTGTTATAATGAAGCAGTCAGAAATGTGCATGTTTGTCCATGCCTCCCAATGTTGTGTAACTTCATAATTACTGAGGACTGAATACTAAGTATTAAGACCCTTAACTTAAAGGTAAAAGCAGCAACAACAGTCTGTAAACACTGGGCTTTAACTAAAGGATGTGCGTTCAGCAACATTATTAAAATGTATTTAAAAGCAGTGGTAAGAGTAGAATTGCTCATTTTAGAAAAATCCACCCCCTCTGTGAATGTTACATTATATTATTAAATTGTTTTTATCTGATGGTATGAGCTCATCATATCGTTTGTATCTAAAATCATCATTAAATCAGTCAAATAAGTTGGAAATATAGCCGTCAATCAAATGTCAAGGAATGAAAGGCAAAATATTTCTTTCTGAATGACAGTGGGGGAGAACTGCTCATGTGATGCACACACCTCAGATATGATTGAGTACAGTGCTTGAGTTAACACACTTAGAAATACTTCACCCTGCCAATTAAACAGTACCAACAGGGAAAAACAGCAGCCCATAGTGATGGTGAATTGAATTGTAACACTGCTAATTGGCCCCCTTTTTTAAAACACAAAAAAAATACAGAGTTTTCTGTCTTGTAATTAGTCGAACAGATGAGACTACACCCCACCCCAAGTGGGCCTGTTTGTTCAGCTAAAGCCAAAGGGTCAGTGTGGTGTGTTTACTCTTTGCAAAATATCCTGGACTTTTAAGACTCAGCGTCACTAAGCATCCCCCAGGTCTTTAACCTTCTCCACAAAGGTTAAACACTACTCTTAAACCTATGCCTACACATTTCTTCTGCTGCCACACATTATCTCTCTTTTTCTCCCTGCCATACACACACATACACACAGTAGCAGTTTGTGTCCTAGTTTTAGCCTGTGTCTAAATGAAAGACACATGGTGATCGGCACGAGACCAAAGCTGCCACAAAGTCGTTCTGCTTCAGGTTGTAAACTCAAATGCATGAAAACAGAGCGCTGTTGAGTCCTGTGAAGAGCAAAACAACAGATGCCAGTGTTGGCAATGCAGATTTAATCTGCAATTTTTTCTTATAATTGATAATTGTTTAAGTAAGTTTGAAGCAAAAATGCCAAACATTTGACTCTCTCAGCAAGTTAGTTAACTATGGCACTGAGGAATCAAGGACATTTTATCACTATTTTGTGACATTATATCCACACACACTTGCCAAATGATTGATTGACTGATTGATTGATTGATTGTTAGAGAAAGTATTGAACAGATAAATCAATACTAAAGAAGCACTTGCTGTGAGGGGGAATTCAGAGGGTTTTAGATAAATGAGATGACGCAGGGCTGTTTGCCTCCATCACCACAAACATAGGCTATACAGTTTAATGTTTAAGGGTCAGAGTTTCAATCTGTTTCAGTAGAATCTTAAGCAGAAAAGATATGCTAAAACCATTCGGAGCATGTTTACATTACACTGTAATACAAGTTTGAATGTGTGTGTGCTTGTTTGAGCAGGAAGCCATGTTTGTTTGGAAAGTGACAGTGCGTATACTGCTGTTACAGAGGGGATGTGGTAATGTGCTCTCACTGTGGATGCACTCGCACTGATGTGCTGCCTGTGGATGCACCAGTGTGTGTGTGTGTGTGTGTGTGTGTGTGTGTGTGTGTTGTCGTACGGTTTGTATTGATGCTGATGCCCACTGTGGCTGAGCACTGAGGCGTTGCCTTGTTGTCAGTCATTCGGAAGATTGTGTGAGACCTCATCATGCCGCATCATGCATCTCTAGATAGATAGATAGATAGATAGATAGATAGATAGATAGATAGATAGATAGATAGATAGATAGATAGATAGATAGATAGATAGATAGATAGATAGATAGATAGAGATGGAATGACAGATGTGTTTTTCTTTTCCTCTGAGAATTCACTTATGTACATTGCAACAACCAGCACTGAACAAAGTGTTGGCGTGTGTGTTCCTGTTCCCCTTATGTGTGCGTCCTTGTTGCTGGGTGTGTACTGTGAGTCACAGCCCTTTGCCAGACAAGCATTCCTCCTTTTATTCAGACGTATGTCTTCTGTTGTCTGTCATGCCCTTCAGGGACCAGTATTGCATGTAGCTGCAGGAGAGGGCAGGAGCTGAGGGAGTCGTGTAGATGCATGTGTCTGCTGAGGTGTGTGTTTGTGTGGGTGTCTATGTGTGTAGCACAGTCATAAGGAAACCAGGCAAGAGTGTAGGGAAGGACTTGGATCAAGTGTGAGAAATGTCAGGGAGAAGAAGTATGTGTGTGTGTGTGTGTGTGTGTGTGTGTGTGTGTGTGGTTCTGGCTCTAGAGAAATGTAGCAAGAGCAATAAGGGATAAAGAGACATGCTGTGAGGAAGAGTAAAGATGGCATGTTGGATAATGCCAAAAGAAAGATAGATGAGATGAGGAGAGGACTATGAAAGTCTAAAGTGAAACCAGCCTTGTATGTGAATGTATATGGTTTGTGTTCATGAGAGTCAGGCTCAGTCTAAGGTTAGTCAAGGTTATCCAACATCAAAGAGAGAGAGCGAGAGAGCCTGAGGAAAAGAAATAAGTGATGACTGAAAGAATGCTGAGAGGAGGATAAATCAGTTTTTACATCTGGGCACCAAGTATCAGCCGTTACTCATGGAGCTGGCTCAAACCTGGCAGACGGACGCAGAGAGGAGTTAGATAACATACGACATGACCCTCTGGGTCTGCTACCCATTTGGAGTTCAAGTTGACAGGCTGCCACTGGCTGTTGCCATGCAACAGTCTCTGCCAAGCCGTCAGCCAGTTCTCTGCTAAAAAACAACAACAACACACCTCTCTCGACGGGATACCTCGCTAATGGTCACTGTGTGTCCAAGTGTCAGTGCCAGTGTGTGTGTGTGATTTTATGAGTCATTGCACACATGGGTGAAACACACACACACACACACACACACACACACACACACACACACACACACACACACACACACACACACACACACACACACACACACACACACTCTCTCTCTCTCTCTCTGTTTGTCTTAGTGTTTCCTGTAGACTAGCCCATGTGTTCAGGGCTTCCTCTGCTGGTGGTGAGTGATTATAAACTGGGTCAGTGTCAGTGGAGCAGCAGGTCGACCTTATCACAGTGATAGCCAAATATAATCATGTGAGGCAATAAAGATGAGTTGTTTGGTTTTCCTCCAATTCAGATTATTTTTTGGTGATTTAATGAACAATTAAACGTTCAATTCAACAGTTACATGATCTTCTAATGTGTCACTATGGGACCACATCTTTTTTCCTGTCTGTGGACTATTGATGCATTGGCCTGAACGCACTGAGAAGACACTGTTCACTGTTTCCTATAGTGAATATGTAGAAGGAAGAACTATAGTGTCCATTCTCTCTTCGTACACCAGAGACCCCAAGACACAGTGACCCCTTTCCCCAGAGTCCATATGTCTCGCTAGAGCTCTGTCCTTCTTTTCTCCTGACTTCCTGTGTCTCTGAGGAGGAGGACGGGAGTGGAGAATATGCCCATCTGGGGTTCACTGTTAGTCTTTTTTTTTTTTTTTTTTTTTGGAGCGCTGACTCATTAAAATCAGACTCATCTTTGATAGACTAGCACATGCCCTGACAGTTTCTCCAAGTGTGAAAACATGTTTTTAGTTTGGTATGGCAGTGTAGAGGCGGAGGCTTTTTACTCAGGATTATGTGGTGTGAAGTGTTAAGTGGCGTTCGCTCCTCCTGTAGTTTAAAAAAAGACCGGATCGGACACTAAATGGCCGGGCTGACTTCACAAATGATAGTGTTCTGGTTTTTTGAAGCACCACCAAACCAATTCCAGTGGATGAAATAGGATGAACTGTGCACACTTGTCTCTATTGTGTTGACTTTTCTCACTGCAAACACATTGCTGTGGAGAAGTTAAATCATATTTTCTTAATGTTTCCTGCAAAATGCATGTAGATTTATGTCATAATGGCCGCATTAAGAGACTGTCTAACAGTGATAACAAGCCGTATTTCTGTGTCACATATATAGATTTATCGCCCTTTGCAAATCCCCATCATGCCTGCTGCAATGAGTATTCATAATGATTTACACTGTCTTAAAAAGTTTGCTTTATAGTTTGAAATCTCCCATGTGCAATTAGTGTTTGTGGTGCTGACTGTGGAGGTCTACCCGGAGAACATGTTGATCACATTAGGGCTGCGGCTCCTCACTCTGACTATACGTCTTAGTAAATTCCCTCCCAGATGGTGCGTTCATCTGAGAATGCTTTGTATTCCAGCTAAAAATGGCTTTGCTTAATGTCATTTGCTGCAGACAGAGCGCTGTACGACGTTAACTCTCATCGTCAGTGGACAGCCAGAGCAAATCAGAGAGGCATCCCAGAGCATACGAATTGGACAGTGTGTGTGTGTGTGTGTGTGTGTGTGTGTGTGTGTGTGTGTGTGTGTGTGTGTGTGCGCCCAAATCGCCACTGTAAAACTCCCCAAAGCAGCAGCGTTAAGGGTGACATCC
Source organism: Trachurus japonicus (assembly GCF_045865225.1). Classification (NCBI taxonomy): domain Eukaryota; kingdom Metazoa; phylum Chordata; class Actinopteri; order Carangiformes; family Carangidae; genus Trachurus; species Trachurus japonicus. Next base: position 37,137,991 of record NC_140923.1, on the reverse strand, counting down.
TTGACCTGTTTGATTTACTCTGGAGGAAACCCTGGGAACTGGATGCCAACGTCAAGGCTTGGGTGTGTCATTTGCCCTTGTCTTTCGTCCACAAAGGCAGCCTCTGTGTGTGTGTGTGTGTGTGTGTGTGTGTATGTAGAGAGAGAGAGAGAGAGAGAGCGAGAGAGAGATAGAAAGCCTGGTTCAATCAAACCCAGCAGGCGTTTCAAAGGGGTCTTTGACTCAGTGGACCGTGAGGACATGGAACATCAGTTTGGTGGTGTGTGTGTATGTATGTGTGTGTGTGTGTTTGTGTGAATATGGCTGCCTTGTGACACAGCAGACTGGAATGTGTTTTAACATAATGTTAAAGTGTAAGAAATGTCAGTGCCACTTACTTTGAGTCCTAGTGACAGTAGAGTGTCACTGCTCAGGCCTCTTTCACTGTGGTCGACACAGACCGATAAATAATCATTAATTGGCTTTAAGAATTTGTGTGTGTGTGTGTGTGTGTGTGTCTGTCTGTTTCAGGCTGCTGGTCGGTGCCCCAAGAGCAAAAGCCTTATCAAATCAAAAAGCTAAGGTGACAGGAGGACTCTACAACTGTGACATAAGCTCCAGCTCACCTGGCTGTGACAGAGTCGACTTTGATAATGAAGGTGAGATATCTGCTTCTCTAATATATACTGTATTTTTGGCTACTTCTGACACTTGTCACAGCGTTGACTCTGCCTCTTTTTCTGTCCCTGCCTTCTGCCTCTGTGCAGAAAACCCACTGAGAGAAAGCAAAGAGAACCAGTGGATGGGAGTGACAGTGAACAGTCAGGGACCAGGGGGCAAGATTGTGGTAAGACGGTTTGTCTTTGTATCCGAGCACCAACAGATTCAACTCATTATTATGAACAGCGGTTTAAGCCTCTCTGTAAATCAACACAAATTTGTCCGAAAAAACAAGTCAGTAGAAATGAATTGCATCACAATGTAAAAACATAAAAAAGATACAATCAATGGAAAAGTGCAGCAATAAAAAATAGTCCTGGATAGACTATTTGAACAGCAGCTAATGATTATTTCCTCTAAAATCACACCTTTACCAGGAACCAGTTGTTTTATGATGCTATACATATACTCAGCGCAGCTATGTGTCTCTTGTCCTCCCTGGTAGACCTGCGCCCATCGCTACCAGCGCCGGAACAATGTAAACAAACCCATCGAATCCCGTGACATCATCGGCCGCTGCTTCGTGCTGAGTCAGAACCTGGCCATCGACCCCCTCTCAAGTGAAGATGGCGATAGTTGGCAGTTCTGTGACAGCCGGCCCAGAGGCCACGAGATGTTTGGCTCCTGCCAGCAGGGCCTCTCCGCCACGTTCGACAGGGACTACCACTACCTCATCTTCGGGGCTCCCGGAGCATACAACTGGAAAGGTACAGTAGTCTAGTGCAGTGGTTTTTAAAGTGGGGGCCGCCTGGGGGTGCTAGGGGGTATCAAATGATTACATTTTGAGAATGATTTTGAAATATAATTTATAGTAATATAACATATTGAAACCTTATTTGCCATCATGCTCATCTTTCTAATTGCTTGCCAGTCAAAATATCATTCATGACATCATAAACTGTGTTGACCTGGCAGTTTGTGCCTGACATCAAGCCTCAATCTCGGTGGGTTTGCAAAATGAAAGCTAATGCTATTTGGGGGGCCTTGGCATGGAAAAGTTTGGGACCCCTGGTCTAGTGAATCTAAATGTTTGTTGTTTTTTTTTTAAATCCCTTCCATCTTTCCCTGTCTTATCTCTGCTTCTCTCTTGAAGGCATTGTACGCTTAGAACAAAAGAACGACACCTTGTTAGAGATGGGAGTCTACGACGACGGCCCTTTTGAGACGGGAGATGAGAGGGAGAAGAAACCTGAGCTCGTCCCTGCCCCTCCCAACAGCTACCTGGGTAAAAAGCTCAGTTTTTTTACCGTGACCCCAGTTGTTCATTTACGCAAAAGAAGTTTACCCAAGCATCTGGCTGTCCTCTGGCCGTGTAAGCAAGCCTTCCCTTATGTCTTTCTCTCAGGCTTCTCTCTGGACTCTGGGAGTAATTTGGTGACGAAGGGCGAGCTGACAGTGGTGGCGGGAGCCCCTAGAGCGAACCACAGCGGCGCCGTGGTGCTGCTAAAGAAAGGCTCGATCTCAAGCAACATCCTGTTGGAGGAGTACACCCTGGAGGGGGAGGGGCTGGCCTCGTCTTTCGGCTACGATCTGACTGTGCTGGACCTCAACGGCGACGGGTGGGTGACGAAAAGGCTACACGACCTCGCCCGTAAGCTGCGCCACGTGCCAGCGTTACCGTGTACTCACGAGTGTGCGATGCTGTTGTTGGGTTAGGTGGCAGGACATCGTGGTGGGAGCGCCTCAGTACTTCGAGAAGGACGGGGAAATCGGTGGAGCCGTCTACGTCTACGTCAACGAAGCAGGAAAGTGGAACAAAGTCAAACCGATCAGAATAGACGGATCTCAGGACTCCATGTTCGGCCTGGCTGTGGAAAACCTGGGAGACATCGATTTGGATGGTTACCATGGTGAGGCTGCAGTGTTTATACATGCATCCTACTGTCGGCAGCAGATCATTCTTGACGCCTCTGTGTGAAACGCACACAGTAAGTCACTGTTGTTCTTTTTTGTGACAGATTTTGCGGTGGGAGCTCCTTATGAGGATGGCGGTGCAGGGAAGGTTTACATCTTCAGAGGATCAGCCGAAGGCCTCCACTCAAAGAAACCTGCACAGGTGTGAAATAAACTGGTTGAGCTGACTTCATTCCTTCAGCTACAACTCTGCTCCAGCATTTGTTGGACTTCCTGGTTGAGGACAATATTTATATTTTAATGTGTCTTGTGCTGATCATTGTTTCCATCCAAGAAAATAAAATATTTAAAACCTTAAAGGGATAGTTCAACATTTTGGCAAATTGGCCCATTGCCATAATCGCTATAGTCATAGCAGTAGGTTCATTACCTTTAATTGTAGGTGTAAGCTATTTTCAGTAGGTAAATGTATTCGAGGTAAATACAGGGTAAATACGGAGACTGCTTGCTGAAAAACTGTCCCTGAACGCAACGCGCATCAGCGGTTTTGTATGAATTTACCTTGAAAACGGCTCCGTTTCGTATCGTTCCGTCATTATCTCATAGCGTGGTGGTTGTGCAGGTCACAACTTGTCTACAAAAGCGCTGTGGAGTTTTGGGATGTTGAATTTGATGAGTTTAATGAGGGAAACCAAGAAATTCCGTTAGCCTCCATAGCGTAGCTCTGAGCAGCCAGCTGCTGCGCTCCGCCGTACTGAAAATAGCTTACACCTACAATTAAAGGTAATGAACCTACTGCTATGACTATAGCGATTATGGCAATGGGCCAATTTGCCAAAATGTTGAACTATCCCTTTAAAAGTCAAATTGCATGTTTGTTCTCTTGCTCTAGGAGCTGTCTTCTTCAGGAGTGAGGCTGTTCGGCTACTCTTTGGCAGGGAACATGGACCTGGATAAGAACTCCTACAACGACCTGGCTGTTGGATCCCTCTCTGACTCAATCTTTGTCTACAAGTGAGTACACTGGTGTGTTAGTCTGATCACGTGTCTCTGGTTGTGTTTTAATGAATCTGCTGACTGAGTTTTATCCTCCCAGAACCCGTCCAGTCATCAACATCAAGAAAGAAATCAAGTTCTCACCAAAGGAGATTGACCTCAACATGAAGAACTGTGACAACACCTTCTGGTAAGTTTTCTGTGAAATGTTTATTGTTTTATTCATGAACACGTAGAAAACTGTGTCAGTACTGTATCTGATTGTGGATAAACTCTCCAGCTTGGAAGTTGAGGCGTGCTTCAGCTACACTGCAAATCCCGTGAGCTACGCTCCCAAACTGGGTAAGCTGACCTACATTTTTTCTTAATTAAAATGAATTTAAATATTCATCTTGTTGACATCTCATCATCAGAACAGATTTAACACAGAGACACAGAACTTGACCATTATAATGTTACACAGTAATAGAGAGGTTAGAGTCTTGCACAGTGGTGTCATTTGTTTAGCGTCATGCTGTTGTAGGAATGAAAATCTGGAAAAGTTTGGTATTGGTATTTCACATTTAACAAGTGAAGGTGTTTGAAAAATAAAGGAGCACAGAGAACCAGGCCTCTACAAAAAGGAAATGTTTTATCTCATAATATGTGATAATATGCAGTTTTTGTGGTACTTACGTCACATAATGTTATTAGCCTATCATATTGTTTTCTTTTTTGTCTTTGAGTAGATGTTACCTTGTAAGTGGGCTATCCAAATTCATACAGTAGTATATCATCCCTGCCTATTAAGTTTCTTCTTCTGTCCCATTTAGTGGTGGAGTACACCATGACGGCTGATGATGACAAGAAGAAGATGAATCTTAATCCCAGGGCGGTCTTTGTCGACCCTTCTACTTCTGAAAGCGGCTACGAATTGAAAGGAACCGTCACCATCAGCACCAAAGGAAAGAAGCAGTGCATTAAACGTCAGCTTAAGATCAAGGTAGTGATCCTCTCTTGAAAATGTCCTTTCTCTCTTAATCAAATTGCATTGTGGGTGGTGTGTAATGCGCCATGACGTTGTGGTCCTTGTAGGAAAACATTCGGGACAAACTGCATGGGATCCCCATCGACGTGTCGGTGGAGATCAAGGACGCCAAACGTAAACGCAGGCAGAGCTCGGCTCCGCTTGCACCCATGCTGGACACCAAGGAGCCGACTCGGTCGGAGGTGTGTATGGATGAACCTGACGGATGGCTGTTATTGACATGCAGTAGATCTCTCTGTGACCTTAAATACGTGTTTATAGGTGCATTTCCTGAAGGAGGGGTGTGGCTCAGACGTATGCCACAGCAAATTGCAGGTGACGGCTCGCTACGGCCACAGGACAACTGATGAAGACACATTCAAGCCATTAAAACTGTGAGTGGACACACACACACACACACACACACACACACACACACACACATACACATGAACGTGCACCTCTTTTATAAAAGCGTGTAACTGTGATTATGTGTAATTTTGTACATGTTCATAAATGTTTTGTGCATAAAGGGAGAAGGATGGTGTGCCGTTGATCTCGCTGAGTGACCAGAAGGACATTGCTCTGGAGGTCACAGTAACCAATCCGGATGGAGATCCTGCACACGAAGCCTCTCTCACCGCCTCCTTCCCGCGCTCCCTGACTTACTCTGCCTTTCGTGTTGGAAATGTGAGGCTTTTTTTTTGTTGATAATCTCTCTGCTCTCTCTCTCTCTCTCTAACACACACACACACACACACACACACACACACACACACACACATGTGGTTCTGACTGGGACTTGCTGTTGATTTCAGGGACAGCAAGTAACCTGTGAAGCCAACAAAGATGGCTCGAAAGCTGAGTGTGAGCTGGGAAATCCTTTCCTTAGGAACGCAGAGGTGAGAGAAAATCACCTTTTGTTCCTGTTTAGTTGCTCTGCATTCAAAGTGTCACTGCTAATTCCTATGTTAAATTGTGTATAATCTGTGCGTTTGGGCATATAGGCGACTTTCTACATCATTCTGGGCACAGGAAGCATCTCTCTCAACACCACTGAACTGGAGATTGATCTTCAGCTAGAAACGTAAGTATTCATTTCATTCATTTCTTTATTTCAGACCCAAGGGGATCCATATCGCCATAAAAGCACAATAAAATAATAAAAAAAGACAGAATAAGAGTAAAAAAAAGAAAAGAAAAGAAAAGAAAAACGTATATAAAAAGTATAGAGCCTTCCCTACTACTTTTTCTACACCAGTTAGGTGATTGAGTTTTTTAAATGACGGTTGGTTTGATGATGGTGGTGGTGGTGGTGGTGGTATCACTAGGATTTGTGTTAACCTTTGTGCAACCTCTGATCTGACAGGACAAGTAGCCAGAAGAACATAATTCCTGTCAAAGCCAAGGCGAAGGTGGCCATCGTGTTGCAGGTGTCAGTGTCAGGGTAAGAAACACACACACACACACACACACACACACACACACACCCTTACATGTGCAGAAAAAGTACACACGGATTCGTTAGACTAAGTGTGTGTCTGTGTTTGCAGGCAAGTGCAACCCTCTCAGGCCTACTTCACAGGAGAGGCCAAAGGCGACCCACAAACCATGAAGAGTGAAAGTGAGATCGGCAGCGCCATCACGCATCAGTTCAGAGTGAGTACAGGAAATCCCGAACATCAGACGTCTCCTTCACACTCCAGTTTATCTCTTTTTAATTACAGTAATCTGACATTTTGTATTTACACTCCTCCTGTCAGATCATTAACCTGGCAAAGGGCCTGACAGACTTTGGCACCGCCACCCTCAACATCTACTGGCCAAAGCAGACAGAGGAGAAAATGATGCTGCTCTACCTGATGGACATCAGCTACACAGGAGTTAAACAAATGTCATGCACTCCTAAAAGCGAGTTCAACAGTCTTAACTTGATCATGGTCAGTGAAGGCATCAGGTTGATGTATACTGTAGTGGGTAATGTTGCTGTTTACATAGCAGCAGGGGTGTGTGGTGGAAGAAGAAGACAATGTTACATTTATATCGATGAAGACAAATAAGTTGGGCTGAATTTGATGGTTGAATGTATTTTTTCTTCTCTGATTTAAGGAACCAAGTAAAAGCAGGACAAGAAGAGCAGCAACAAACACACAAGGAAATGAAGAGGGCACCATTTCCCATTTCACTGACAAGAAATCAGTGTCTCTGGTAACGCCACACAGCCAAGTTCTACTCTGTTCTATTGCGTTACTGTGAGTAGAAGAATCCAGTAGTAACTCTTCTCCCTTCTTTGTTGACAGTCCTGTGGCAGTGGGACAATTTGTACGGTCATAAAGTGCCCTCTGCGGGGCCTGGAAAGTAATGCAGTCATCACTCTCCATTCTCGCCTCTGGAACCGCACCTTCGTCCAGGTAACAGAGCGCTTTCACTACTGACAACTGCGTCAGAATTTGAGATGGGTAGAAACTTAAATGCTTTTTGACATGTGACATTTTCTGAAATTAATAATATAGCCTGTATTTTATTTATATGATTATAAATGTGGATTGATCCAATTTTGTGACATTTTTTCTCCTACTGATCCTTCTTGTAGTCTTCATATTAAAGAAATTAGGTAATATAAATTGAATTGTTAACTTCTTATTTATTAACCTCTAATGTGAAGGGAGAAATTACAGTAAAACAGTTGATAATAGACCTCTGTAGAGTTATAAGATTAACTGTGCTGTGAATTAATAATTATTAACTCATTGAGTGCCAGCCCTTTTATAAAATGGTCAGTGCCATGTGCCAGTGTTTCGGGGCATTTTGAGTAATATTTCAAGACCCAACGAATATTTTGTACTATGACTCTGAAAACACCAAATAGCTCAAAGGAAAGAGGAGACCCTCTATTTAACTAGGGAGAAAATAGTCAGTGAGTCGAATAGAGCCTGGTTGCACCAAAAAGACCACTTTTTTTCTAGAAAGCTGAGAAAATGCATTTTTGTGAAAGAGAGTCTCTCAAGAAAAACAGTGATTTATCCGTTTTAATTCTGGCTTCAAAAACATGTAAGACCTCTGAAAATTACAAATTCACATGTTTTTTCATTGTACAAAAAACAACAACAACTAATATACAACAAGTAGGAGTCCTGCTCTGCAGAGTGACGCCTGCTCTCCGACTTCTCCTGCAGTTGCTGCTTTCTCCTTCACCCTGATATTCTCCTATTTTCTATCTACAGGAATATTCTAAGTTACATCACGTGGACCTGACAGTGAAGGCCACTCTGCAAATGGATAGCATGAGGACCACAGTGCTGCAAAATTCGGAGGCACAGGTAACTGAACACAAGGGCAAGAAAGATCTGAGATATGATCATTATGATGTGATTATTTACTGCTCACTGCTTACTTCAGTTTTATTCATGCTGATGATGTTGTTATGCGTAGAAGATGATATAAATAGAGAGAGTGTGATGGCATTTTAAAGTGTAGAGTCCTGAGATTTTTTGCACTGTGTTCCTCAGGCGAAGCTGACGGTGTTCCCGGAGCGCCGTGGTGCTCAGCATGGAGCAGGAGTCCCGTGGTGGATCATCGTGCTCTCCATCCTGTTCGGGCTGCTGCTGTTGGCCCTCTTGGCTTTCCTCCTCTGGAAGGTAGGACCAGGATAAACCCACTACCTCAGCTAATGAAAAACATAGATTATCACAGCCACTGCGAAGTAAAGCATTTACAAACCATCATAGGGAACACATTACACTGATTACATTACATTTTCTAACACTTTGCCTTTCCTCAGTGTGGAGTCTTTGGGAAAAAGAATAAAGAGGACCCACCAGAAAAAGAGACACTGACGTCAAATGCATAAAAAAAGAGACAGAGAAAGAGAGAGAGAGAGGGTAAAATTACCCGGCCTGCCATGAATGAGTGAAACTTCTCTTGCTCCTGATTGCTACAAAAGCACTGCTTTCTGGTGTTAAGGCAGGACGTGGGCAATTCTCACACTGTGACAGGACTGCTATTGTGAAAGCTGACTGATTATTTCTGCAATGGTTTTACACCTTAAAGATTTTCACACATGATTGTATGTGTGGTTCATCACAGTTTACCTGCATGCCGATGGGATGGGAGGCGGTGGCACTGGCTCATGAGTGATGACTGTTATTGAATGTTCTGAGGGGCGACACCCTTGGGGGCTTTTCTGCATCTATTTGACTCTCTCCTCCTCTACTTCACGTTTTCTCTGTTGCTCTTGCACCTGCAGTCACTTGGTCTGAAGGTTTCTCTCTTTTTCTCCATTTAAAAACAGGGGCAATGGAACATGTTGCCTTTCTTTAACAGGAGTGCAGGTGGCTTTCTGCGCCTCTTCATAGAGTCACTGCATCTTGGCTCTTGGCTGTGAAACAAACTGATGACAATAAAAGTCTCATCAACTTTCTTTGCTTTCTCCTACTTTCTTTAATTCGCCCTTTCTCGAGCTAAAATATTGACTTTTATTTTCCCTCTCTTCTCTTCTCCCCAGTGTGGCTTTTTTAAGCGTGCCAAATATGAAGACAAGGTTCCCAGTTACAATGCAGTTCGGATCAAACGGGAGGAGAGAGCGATAAACCCTGGAAATGGGAAATGGGAAAACCTGGAAAAGAAGCCCTGGATGACAACCTGGCATGACAATGAACATTATTCTTAACAGCCAATGAAATTTGACTCCACACAGATTCCTGTTGCTTACTGCTGAACTCCTAATTTCACAGATTTTGCCTTTTTTTTTCCTGCCCCGTCTTTGCGCAGTCTGGACTGTAAATATCAAGGAACAGAGAACATCTTTTGTAAACTTTTTAAGACTAAATACTTGATCAGTACATTCTGCTTCAGGGACTGATTTGATCTTGGATGGTTTGTATGAATCACTGGAAGGAGAGCTACAGTGTGGGAGATGTTCCTGCACAACTACTGTTTGTCCGAGTTTTAGAGCTTGTTTTGTACATTGACTGTGTTCACAGAGTTGACCAGGGGAGGGCGGGGGGGAGGGTATGGGAGTGTTTCTAGATTTTTTTTTTTTGTACATTTATTGAATGTTTTGCAGAATTGTTTGTATTTATTCTATGTGAGGAGTACTTTCTGTTACGTGCTGTACAGGCCAAAGACTCATGCAATGCATACAACTAAAACGAGTTTATTTCCCCAATTTAAAAGTGCCTATTTAAAAAAAAAGAGAAAAAGAAAAATGTCTTTAATGCATCTGCCTTAACTATTGAACAAACGGCTTGCATGTCAAACTCAAAGAGCCTCAGGTTGTATGTTAAGGAGGACCTGCAACTTATTCACATTTGTTGAGTACTTAAATGTCAGGCCTCTGCACAATTTACCTTTAATTCCATGCCTCTAAAATAGGAACAAAGTGAGAGCAAACAGAGTTTTTAGAATAAAGATTTTTGTCATATTCATGTGTTCTTGTCTTATTACTCAAGGCTAAAGTTGAATGGGAGTTTAAGGCAACAGCAGGAAGTTAAAGCATTATTTATTAATACATAAAAAAAGCATTTACAGCAAATACCTGAACGCATAAAATCAGCACATTGTCAAATATTAAAATCATTCTGAGGATAATTTAAAGTTCATGAAAGAAAAGTAAAACAGGGAAACCCATACACTTTACAACTGGCATATACAGAGATACATGATTGCTGATCGAGTGTGAACTTTGGTGCTGGAGTCAAAGTCTGAAGATCTATCCGTTAAAACCAACCAGTGTTGTGTGTCCTTTATCACAACTATCGGCATGTGAGGAACAGGATGTGTGCAGCAGATCTACCCGTTTCTATTGGCTAAATAGAAAAAGGTTCAGGTGATTTCTGTGTGTGTGAGACTGCAAACACACCGTCGTGCTGGTGGTGTATCCGACGTCACCTCTGTCTTTATAGGAGAGACTCTGTTCTCACAGTTTTGCTGCTGCTCCTGATATCTTTCTCTGACTTCTCCTCCGTTGTCATCCTCGCCCTCTCTTTTCCTTCATTGTCTCTGTCCAAAACTGTGTTCTTTTCTCTCTCCTTTTCTTCTTTCAGCCTGTTCTCGCCTTTCTTCTGCTCTTTCTCCTCCCTTTTCTTCATCTCCTTCAGCTTCTTCTTGAGGACAGAGCGGTCACTCTGACTACACACACCCAGAGCCTGATGAACAAAAGCAATTTGTGTAAACAGAAGTTGACATATTCATGTTAATGACATATACTTTACATTTTTACTGGAGCTAATTAATTGTATTTGGTAAATCAAAAGTGTTTAAGCCTTATTAAAAGAGGAGCAGTGTAGTTTAGATTAGAAAAAGTTTAACTGCGCTTTTGAAGTGATAGTAGTTAAATTGTTTAAAATGTGCATTTTAGAATAAATTCCTGCTTTATAATATAATTTAACAAAACACAAGTAATACAGAATTGGTATATGTGGGATGAAATACTTCCATCAGCAGGATCAGAAGTGCTTACCTTGAGTTTTTCACTGTCCATGTTGAGCATCTGTGTCCCATCAACCCCTCTGGCAGCGAACTCGGACGTGTATTGATCCATGTTCATGGCGACTAACCACAGACAGACCTGCTGGTTGTCCCACTCAATGACGGGTCGACTTTTCCACTGATTGTTGTTATTGGTGGGAACTGGGTCATCGTCCAACGTCTTGACAGGACACCAGGGACGGTGGCAGGAGAAGACATATTAAAGAGAGTAGCTTGGGAGGAAAAAAACTAAGGCAAACGTGCTCTACAGGAAAAGAAGAAAGGAAAGAGGAAAGAAAAGGAGGGAAGGGACAGACTCACCTCAGAGGAGGAAAAGGTCACAGTGTGAGAGTGTCCCGATAGGGAGTGATCAGAAGCGTGAGCCACCATGCTGGAGCTGCCCACTGGAGAGCTAGCACTCTGCAACCAAGAGAAACAAACCTGGGCTGCCTGCACACTCCACACCAGTGCACGCTCACTCATGCATGTGTTTATTTTAAAAAAGGATTTCTGTCTTTATGTAGACATGAATCTCAATAAGATAAAATGAAAGAAGGGGTGAGAGTGGGGAGGTGGGAGGCATGTCTGGCTTCACATTCAGCTCTTACCTGGTCTCTCCTGCCTGTGGTGGTCAGGTATGGCAAACTGCTGCTGGACACGGACCGCAGCCTCTCCCTGCCTCTCTCCCCCTTTTCCTTCTGTGCCCCTTCTTTCTCCCTCCCTCTCTCTCCAAACCAGGGGAAAGGCAGGCACGAGGGCATCGAGGTGACTGAACCTGATGGAGAAACTCCAGCAGGCTCGTCCACCAGGTCACCGTACGACGCCCTGGTAGAAAACAATCACTGCAGTTTAACATAACAGGAAAATAAACCCAAATGAGTTCAAAATTCTCAGAGACTCTGCTGCACTCAACTTTTATTTTATACTACTTTTCCCAAGTTGAGAGGGAAGGAAAACATTTGTATTATAGATGATGAAGAAACAAAATGTATTCCAATCTGTGCCACCAAATTAAAAAAAACAAAAACAAAAACTTGAGATGTTTCTGCTTTTAAAATGTCTGGCATTTCCTCAGGATTTCTGTATAAACATAAAATGTGTATAAAAACAGGTGCTATAAGGAGCTTCAATACTGGAAGGAGGACAGTATGCAGCAGACATAGATAGAATAATTTGAATAATCACTTTTATTTACAGTCCGATCAGATAGGTCAGGAAATTGAGCATTAATTGAGCATTAATGCTTGTTTTTGCACACAGTAGACACCCATTTAGCTTAGTTTATTTCAGTGTTTAAGTGTTGTTCACACCTGTTGCTCATGGACCTTCTGTTGTGTTTTCCACTTCTCCTTTTGCTCAGAGATTTGCGAAGGCCACTAAAAAAAGAAAAGTCATAGTCAAATATCAGGAAAAAAAGCAAGATTGCTGATCCATGTCGTGTTGGCAAATCAACAGCAGGACTTTGTTTAGCCTGAGAGGGAATCCATCAATTACAATGGGTTTTAAACTGGGGAATATTTTACATTTATAATCCAAAGTCTTGGGCAGAAGAAAGAGACCCTATACCTGAAGTCTGGAAATTTCCTTTTGGACTTCCTGGAAGCTGAGGATTTGCATGGCGCGGGTGTGACAGTGTCAGTGATGTAGATGGGAGGGGTGGACACGGAGCTGGAGGGAGGGAAAGGACTGAGGGTTGAGTAGGAGGACGTGCTGGACATATCACTTCTGCTGCTCCTTTGTGCCACCGTGAGGGCAGACAGTTGTTGGCTCTGCTGTTGTGTCTGGACTTCATCCTCCTAAGAGAACAACACATCAGGACATGGCGAGTTTAAGTTTCACTGCTTCAATCTGAAAATTTGGCGTAGGAAATTCTCAGCTCTGTCTCTTACCTGTTTTCTAAAGCTCTCTCGGAGTTTGTCTCGCGAGGGCGGATGGCGCTTGGATTTCTGGGCTAGCTGAGCTCTGGCTATGTGAGCACTTGAGTCTAGACGTCCTGTGTCAGGAACTGGAAGATACCAGTCTGGACCTGAGACAAACGGTCCATTTTGCTTGGTTAAGAGGCATGTTACTGTACATCATTGTTCCTCACTGGAGTGACACTACTGAGACCGACACGGCTACATACGTTTACCTGAAGAGTCCGCAGAGTGGTTCTTCCTTTCAGCTGCTGGCTCTTTCCCCTCTAGCTGTGCAATCTGAAACAAATGATGTGAAACAATGACTACAGAGAGATGGTAGGCTCAGTAAAGTAAATCCATACAGGGCTCAGAAGACTCCTCTCACCTGGATTTGCAGCCTTTCAACAGTGTCTCTGTGCAGCTTATCTCTCTCCTCCATTTCTCTCCGCAAATCCACCTCCCTGTTCTCCCCCTCTTCTTCCCTGAAACACACCATTTATAACCTTTATGTCCAAATCTACTGGGGGAAAGACTCAAATATAATTTTACTACACTTCTTGTAATGGAGGAGTATTATTATTCATTGTCAGAAATAACAGCATTGGCAGTCTTCATAAATACCTGCTCTGGTATTCTCTGACCAGTCTCTTGGCCTTGCTGTATTTGATCTCCAAGCTCTCCGATTGGCTCTGGGCATCAGCCAGTCGCTGGTTCACAACCCTGCACAGTGTCTGGGCCTCCTGCCAATACCTGATAAATAGAAGGAGGGTCTGTTAACACGTTTTGAAAAATCACTTTCCATAAATGATCCTCAGCATGACTATCTTTCTGTAGGATTTTAGCTCCCACCTACAGTAGTCTTTAACTCTAGATATGTATGGGCTTTCAAATCCATCACGTTAACCACTGCAGAACACACTTGATAAACGCTGTAGAAAAATAGTCATAAATAAGAGTTGAAAACAGACTCTGTAGTGTCGTACTTCTCTAGTTTCTCAGCTTTCTCCTCTCCATCCTCTGCTCTCTGCTTCCACGCCTTTAACTGGAAAACAACAAAAGTATTGTCCATGTTTTTATGTATGCATGTATTCAATTTATATCATGTGCACAAAGGAAAGCACGGCCTCTTTTGTTGTTACATCACACATATCAAACTATTTTTAGAGTAAAGAAATCAGTGTATTTCTCCAAGCTTACTTCAAGGGTGTTGAAACAACAAATAGTGTATTCACTGATCTAACGCTGTTGGGTAGAAGAAAGCCAGATTTTCGACTGAAAGGCTTTTGCCAACCCAGTTATGTCACAGTGGTGATTACTTCAAGGCAAAGGCAGAAAAAGCTGGGCTGACGTGGAGAAGTGTTGGAACACGGCCTGTGTCCTAATAACTCCACACCGAGCCATCTCACACACAGTTAAATGGGTCAGACTGTTCCAAATATGGATGCAAAAGGTAGAGTATTAAAGTGAGTACAGTTATTGGTTGTGTGTGTGTGTGAGTGAGAAAGAGATCTCAATCTCAGCTGAGTGACCTACCTTTTCTCTAGCGTAGTGAAGTTGGGTTGTTCTGCTTCGTAGTTTTGACTGAAGCTGCAGAGGAAAAGAGAAGATAGAAAGGAAATGAAGTTTAGAGTTTAGGTATATTTATCTTTGTAAAAAAATACACACGTTTTCTACTAATTTTACATCATGAGGACAATACTGACCACTATATTGTTTTAGAATATAAAATTAATGTAATTGAATAAAGTAAAAGAATAAAGTTTCATTTTCAAAAGTCTCTTATTGTATATAGAAGTATTTAAAAATACTTTTTTAATGTAGTCTCTGAATGGATTTTAATTATCAACATAAATTACCTGCTGGTGTTTGAGGCATAGCTGGTAACTGTCCAGACTAGAAAGAACGGATATATCCTCTTCCTCATCTTCCTCCTCTTCTTCCTCTTCAGCCACTGAGCCCTTCTCTGAAACGCTGCCGTCATCATCATCCTCATCTCTGCTTGTGCTTTCCCGCTTCATATGTAAACACAAGCACACGGTGAAGAACGCAACAAAACCATGCAGCAATTGCCAACAAGTCGGAAAGCTTCACTCTGCCTGCTGACAAAACACACCTTTCTGGATGTTTTATCCATTTCCAGACTCTCATTGATCAAACGTGCCACCTCGCTCTCCACCCCCTCCTTCTCACGGCCAATCAGAAACCTGCAGACAAAGAGACAAATCGGTTACAGCTGTGAGGAATCATCACAGCCCGTATCACAGCTGTGCAGATTGAAGGACAAGGCAGTTTAAGCACAGGTGTTACTAATAACATTAATAAAGTTCTGACACTGTGAAGACAGCGACTAAAAAGAACCATCGTTTTGGTACTTCCACCTGTGTTTTTTCTGCTGTGTTTCCAAATTGTTACTTGCACGGGATCATTTCTGGTTCTGTTGACTGGTATCCAAGTGTTAAATCTTAATTGGTGGAGCATCCTTGGCAGACAGTATAAACCATATGGTATCTGGTTGGCTGGCTGTAAGGTACATTTTTATGTGTGGCTGAACAAGCAGGTCCTCTGGTGTGGTCCTTTAAGAAACTATATCTGGGAGAGACAAATTATATTTATCCTGCTATCACTGTTTAATCTTAAAATAAATTCAATTCTGTTAGAGCATGGCTTTGCAGCTGAAAAGTGCTTTTTAAAGCGATATCTTTAAAGTTTCTCTCCCACGTAGAGGCAATTCAGAGAGTGAGAAATAAGAAAACAGTAC
Source organism: Trachurus japonicus (assembly GCF_045865225.1). NCBI lineage: Eukaryota > Metazoa > Chordata > Actinopteri > Carangiformes > Carangidae > Trachurus > Trachurus japonicus. The sequence goes on along the minus strand of NC_140923.1, from coordinate 37,122,312 downwards.
AAGAATCTGTCTACTTCACACATAAAGACGTTGAAACACTTGTACTGTCAAGAACAATACTACTGTAACTTGGCCACTTACTTTACAAGGCCTGATGTATTCTTGAGGACTGTGGCTGCATACAGCTGGGAGACTCCAACCAAACTCAACCCATCCACCTCCACTATCTGGTCATTCACCTGAATCCTGACACAGACACACACAGTGAATGTCACTTTTGGAGTCAAGCTGAATCCCGAATAATGAAAACTGATGCTAAAAAAAAATGCACCTTCCGTCCTTCTGTGTTGCTCCTCCTTCAGTTACTGTCTTGACAAAGATCCCCAGTTTCTCCAGTCCCTGGTCAGCCCCCACACCCATTCCTATGATGCTGATACCCAGACCTTCTTCTCCTAGTGGGAAAACATAACAGGAATTAATCCTCAAAGTAACAGCTGCTGCAACATAAAAACCAAAAGATCTGTTTGAACACACCTCACAGAAGAAACTTGGCACGCAAAATAAAGTTAAAATATCTGGTAATTCTGTTTTTTTTTTATTTTATCTATTACATACGAGCCTAATATTATTTTTAGACAACAACTACATTGTTTGTTTTTGGTTTGAAGGCTAACAATGAACATGGAAACACCTGTACTGACATAATTGATTTAAATGATCTTCTTGCATAGGGAGGTAGAAAAAAAAGCATCATTATGTGACAGTAGCTATAACCAGTTACATGATTTATTTTCTGCCTGGTTTCAGGTGTGGACCCTCAGATTCAAACTGGCACCAGAAGAGAAAGTGAAGGCAAACAGAGGGAAACACAAACCCTTTTCTATCTCCACTGGAAAGACGTCCATCCTGTCCACTCTCTTCTCCAGCTCATACTCGGCCGAGGCGGACACCGGGTCAATATCCTCATTGTGTCTGTCGTACTCTGCGTTAGAGTAGGTGTTGTACACCTGACAGACAGCAGGCCATCAATATACATAACAAATGACTGGAAAGGCCTCTGCTTTCATCGACACTGATGTCAAATGCAGGCCTGGTGAAAATCTGTGTTATGCATTGATGGCTCAAACGCGTGTTCGTCACAGAGCAGACTGCGAGGAGAACCATCTGCTACTATTGACACAACAAGACACTGTTTGTATTGGCAAATCTGTCAGAGAGTGTGTGAGAATCAGAGTGAAAAGGCTTGAGCAAACTGTACAAATGATTACAGGATTGGAGAAAAATCCGTGTACACACACACACACACAACTCATATCAATTACTGCACTGACCACTATACTTCAGTAATTAGTCATGACCTAAGCCCCACTGCTGTCATATGCATCCACAGGAATGTTTTCTGTACATTTATATGAAGGCAGCTCTGAGCCGAGCGCTGACAGAGTTAAAGCATGTGGGATCTTGTCTTTTCTCCTCCCTCTGTGAATAAGAAAAATGGCTTTGGGCTAAAACTTCTCTTATATGGATTTAAGCCACAGCTAAGAGTGACAGTCCCATAAAACTAAAACGAGAAGCTTCCCTCTGTGCCCAGCTTTAGAGACAAGTGACCCAGCAGCTGTCAATAGAGTGAATAAAGAACGCTGAAAGCCAGATTGTATGTGTTCTTTCGTAAAGATTTCCTTACCTTGATGGGTGCAGAGGAGAACCTGACCTTTCTCTTCGCCGCTTCTGATGCATCCTCATCACCCTGGTCAGGGACCCCAGGAATTTCCTCATATTGGAGTAAAAGCTGATTTTCTACTTGCAGTGACGTTTCACGGTCCTGGTTTGGTGATGCTGAATGTTCATGATGACGCTGGGATTCCTGCTCACATACAAAAGCCTTGTTCTCAATCCCACAGATTACTGCAGATCCTGTCTGGTCCTCTTTGCCTCCTCCCATGTCACCTTGTCCATCACCACCTCCTCTGGGCACCACGCGCTCAACGTGCTCAGACGATGTACCTCCTCTCTCCTTTTTCTCTTCTTTCTTAGTTTTCTCCTCCTCTTGACGTTCTCTACATTCTTCCTCGCCACGTTCACCTTTCCTATTTCCCTCTACCTCCTTGACAACTTCCTCCTCTTGCATCATGACCCTCTCTTTCCTCCCAGCACTTTCTTCCACTCCGGCATCTGTCTTTTTCTCCCCGTCGTCCCCTTTTTCGGTTGATTTCTTTTCAGACGGTGCTGCAAACTTTCTGTTCTGCTCCTCCCTTTCACCCTCCCATTGTTCATTCACCTGCTGATACTTGTCTCTTCCACTTTCCCCGACATCTTCAGTCTCTCCTTTACATGGTATGCTGTTGGATAACCGCCTCTGGTGTTCCTCAGAGGGAGCAACCTTGCTACCTTCACCTTCTCTCAGCTCCACTCTGTTTTCCATCTTACAGGTTCCTGGTGTTGTTTCCATGCTTGATTCAAAAACATCATCCACTAGGGCCTCTACACTGGCCACTGCATTTTTATTGATAGGCTTTTCCTCCTCATTCTCATCGCTTTCTGATGACTCTGTCTTTACATCAACGAGTTCTGCTCTCACTGACTCCTCGGGGGTCAAGCTGAGGTCGGCATTAGCACCGTCGCCTCCTCCCTCTGCCTGTGTTCCTGTGGTTTGACCATCAGGTACAGGAGACTTAGGGTGCCTTGTCAGTGACACTGGTGCAAGCTTTGGCGAGGAAATATTTCTGAGAGGTGGGTTTGTGGATTTGTCTTCATCTAAGCCATCCTCCTCTGTTTGCTCTCCTTTCCTACTTGCCTCCTCCTCTCTTTCCTCCTGGTTCTCTCCCCCTCTCTCATCATCTCCTTCTTCTTTCTCATCTGACACCCCCTTGCCAGCCACATTTTTTGAACCTCCCCCAACCTCCATCATCTTGGTTTCAAACAACTTGCGGGTTACAGAGAACTTCTGAGCCAGAGCAGCTCTGTCAATATCCCTTATCTCTTCTGACCTAGAAGGTTTATCTTGCAGAGAGGATTCAGAAGTAGAAATGGAGGCCACCGTATTGAGAACAGATGAGGAACACACAACTGCACGTCTGGATCCAGAGAAAGGTGAAGTCTGGGGCTGCAGGCTCGGATTCTGGGGAGAAACAATGGGTGTGGCACCAGAAGTTGGCGTTGGACCACCATCTTGTTTCAGCTGCTGGCTGTCCATTTGGAGGAAGATATTCTCTCTGATCTTGGCCCCCCTTGTGCTGTGAACCTTCCCTCTGCTGCTGGTGCTGCCTCTGCCTCTGGTGCTGCCTCTGCTGCTGGTGCTGCCTCTGCTGCTGGTGTGGGACATCATAGGATCTGAGCGGCTGGATGGCAGCCTGGTTGGATGCACAGCAGAACGCTGGTTGGAGGCAACAGCAGCTTTGGTCCCCTGTTGTAAACTGGTCCCAGCGTCAAATGAACACTTAATGGCATGGAAATCAGACTTATAGGTTATCCTGTGTGGAGAGGCACTTCGGCCTTTGTTGTCTGTCCTCATCATTTGACAGTGGAGGTTTTCTGGAGTGAGAAGGAAACAGTGAAGGAAGCTTTTCACAGCTAATGAAAGCACCTAGGCAAGGGTTGAGCAGGTAGATAATGTTTGAGGACTTGCTGGTACAGTGGGATGGTAACAATAAGGCAAAAATGTGCTGGATAGTAGGGCTGGTGTTTTAAGAGGTTACTTCATTTGTTGGATGACAGCAGGTGACAAAGGCCAGCTCTTGGTCTGTAAACTTCATGGTCTGCAGGCAGCCTCTGATATTTAGCCTAATCACAGTCACCACACCAAACAGTCTCCTGGAAATCCACAATTTGAGAAAAGATAGAATTACTACACTTTTATGGGGATGAAATTGCATTCACCTTGGGTATAGTAGCTACAAATACACACAGCCAAACACACAGCCAGGACAAATGATCAAACAACAAACTGCTTTGAGGTATAAACGCTGTCATTTAAACCAATAATTTGCAGACTCCTGCCCATACTCACAGAACAAGTTGTAGATCAGCTCCACAACAATTACAAACGTTGCCTGAATACGTCTTGTAAACCGAGCTACACAGGTATCTATGATTAACTTGTTTGCAACAGCAGTAATGAAGTGCTCTGGGCGCTGCTTTCACATGGCATCGGAATTTGGAAAATGAAGAACGCACAGCCGTACTAATATAAAAAATAAAGTAAAATCAATACTTTTTAGTTTTTAAGTAACAGTCATTCTGAATTATCTTATTTTAATAAACAAGTTTGTGTTTCAAACAAACATAAAAACAAAGATGCTTTTGGAGTATTATTATTGTTGAACGTGCCGTGCTAATTAAGGTAAATGAACCACAGTTTGATAGCTTGTGGGTCCTGGCTTTTCTTCACTGTAATATACGTAGATAACAGCATGTACACACCAGAGCTAAACTACTCAAAGAAAAACGACTTTTGTACACTATAACTTTGTGGCCAATGCTGCTAAAACATGCACAAATAGAGGTGACACAGGAGTTTACGACAGCATGTGAAGGCAACAAACCCCATCGAACTAGCTGGAGTGTGCGCGCGCAGTTTAAAGGCTGGTAACGGTCCGAGTTCTAAACAAACGGTAAACTACTTCGTAAAAATGGACAACAGGTAAACGGCGCTGTCTGTTAGCATTGTAATGTCGCATTTCTGGTCCCGACAGGTTCGTCTTACCGTAGCTTTGTTGTATGTTTGAAGTCAGCCGGTGCTGACGGCTCCCTCGCTGTGATAAATACAGACAGATGGCGACTCATGTCTCTAAATACTGTAACTGGATTATCCCGAGGTAATCCTGTGTAAACTACTCCAGTTAATGTGAAACACTGACGGTGAGCGGTACCAACACTGGGACGAGTTAGCCTACATTTGAAGGGCCAGTTGTTACACCTGTGCCCACAGGAGGAAGCCTCTTGATGTTTTAATTACTGGTTAATTCAGCCTGTTACAGTCCAGTTGTGTCATTGTTTTACATGTGAATTCCGAGTATGAGTGGATGCTACTGCCAGTGATGCTATCGATCACAACAAATACTGCCTTTATTTACTATGTATATATTCATTGTGGCCAGGAATTGACATTTTAGCACCATAAACTGTACATATAACCGGTTTACCTTACACTGTATGCTACTATCAAACATGCAGGTCACTGCTACATCCACTTACCTTTAACTGTCTTTCAGCATCACTGCCAACATTGCCATCTGCTGTGAAAAGCGATATCTCAGTGACAGAGGCTCTCCTGGAGTCAGAGGTAAGCTTTGTGTGAATATTCACCTGTGTGCATGTTGCAGGTTAGTGCAGTCAGCCAGATCTCCCACTATCTACCTGTGTATGTGTGAGGCAAGCAAGAGCAGTGATGCAGCACCTGCTGATGTATGTGTGTGTGTGTGTGTGTGTGTGTGTGTGTGTGTCTACCTGTGCGTGTGTGTGTGTGTGATGCCAGTGGGTGAGTCGGTGCAGTACCTATGTCTGTATGTGAGGCTGGCTTGTATGGCAGATGGACGGGACTGGACTGGACTTGACTGGACTGGACTGATCAGAGCTGAGCCGAAGAATGGTTCTGCCTGCTGTGACCTGGATCTGACTGGAGACCATTGTCCCAGGTGGCACTGGGACCTAGTTGATATAAATACTGGCCAATCACAAAAGCCTACTTCTGAATGAGGCTAACCAAGAGAGGGAGGGGAAGTAGGGAAACTGAATTGAAGTAGAGATGGAAAATGTGAGAATGATGTCAGGGTGGGTGGCAAAGTAAATTTAGGGAGGTAGCTGCTGCAAGAGGGTGAGCGAGGCAGAGATAGAGACAAAGAATGGAGAGAGACATTTAACCTGGATTGGTTGAGACAGTGAAAATATGAAAGATTCAGGGGTGGCAGTCATATGATTTAAGAGGTACAGGTGGAGAAAAAATGTGTGAGTGTGTGTGTGTGTGTGTGAGCTGGTAATCCCCAAATCCCATTTCTCTCACCAGCAGTAGGTCACCTTGACTTCTACAGAAGTTTTTGTTCCTCCCTCCTCAGGTACACATTGGGATTTTGCTTTCAATTTAGACACAGCCGTGGCTGCACTCACACAACACACACACACACGTAGCTTTGTCATGTTTTTAAGGAGCGCTAATAAGTCTGCACATGTTGAAGATGTTGAAGATGAGATAGAGTAAAATAAGATTGACTTCATCACTCGGGGGAAATTTACAAATAACAGTTTTTTTCTGCAAGGTAGAAATAATTGAAATGAAAGTGTGAAGGAAATAAGAGTACAATAATAAAAGTATAAACCCATAGTCAAAATACTGGTATATATTTAAGCAGGAGAGGAGAAAAGCACAGACTATGTACATATTACACAATTTAAAAAGGGACGGGACTTAAATATGAAAAGCACTTGTATATCAGAGCTCCAGGTAGGAATTATATTGCACAGCAATATATAGATCATGATGATGAAGAAATGTGACGGTGAGAAAAACCGGTCAGTATCTGGTGTGACCACCATTTGCCTCACGCAGTGCAACACATCTCCGTTGCATGGAGTTGATCAGGTTGTTGATAGTGGCCTGTGGAGTGTTGGTCCACTCCTCTTAGAGTTGCTGGATATTGGCACGAACTGGAATACGCTGTCGTATCAACAACCTGATCAACTCTATGCGAAGGAGATGTGTGTACTACTGACTGGTTTTCTGACCCCCCCCCCGTACCCTCCAAATACAGTAAAACTGCACATTTTTGAGTGGCCTTTTACTGTGGCCAGCCTAAAGCAAAACTGTGCAATATTGATGTTGTCTAATCAGCATCTTGATATGCCACGCCTGTGAGGTGGATGGATTATCTCGTGCTCACTAACACAGATTTAGACAGATTTGTGAACAATATTTGACAGAAATGGGCTGAAATGGGCCTTAATGGAAAACGTTTTAGATCTTTTAGTTCATGAAAAATGGGAGCAAAAACAGAAGTGGGATGTTTATGTTTTTGTTCAGTATATTCAGTATCAGTTTAGTATTTTAGCTTTAACTTGAATTAATGGTTGCCAAATTAACAGTGTTAATTTAAAGAGTCAAATGAGGGGGAAAGGACAGATGCTGTTTTCATACTGAGACACTGTCAGACAGCTGATGATATCAGCTCTGTGTGTGTGTGTGTGTGTGTGTGTGTGATGTAGGCTGCATTTGGCAGACAGTCATGCCCCATATGGTTATCTGTTCAGTCAACCATATTTTGAGTTCCTCAGCTTCATGAGGGAATTGCACTCAATCCCCGCAACATTTAAATGCAGACACGCACACACACACACCCATGGCTGGGATGAGCAGACAAGTCAGCGGCTTAAATGAGCAAAGCACAATGCAGCAGTTCTGCATGGTCAGTTTATTTGGTGCTCTGACTAGGTCTGATGTGTCCCCTCAATGACTTGCTTTTTTTTTTATAGCTCATTGTTGATGCCTCCTTAAGTCCGTAAACAATGACACTGCCACTTTGTGTCTAGATATGTGTACTGCACGTTTTATTTTAATAACATTATGATGATATAAACCTGCACAGATTAATACTGTATATAAAGCTTTATATATCCTACCAGAGCCAAACAGAATAAATAAAATTAATCTTCCTTAAGCTGTGATGTAATTTGGAAAGAGGCTTAGATGCAAAGGCCTCAGATATGCATTTCTTTAAAAGCTTTTGTCTTGGGCTTTTAAAGCTGTACATAAAGATGAAACATTTTTATTATTAATCCGAAGCATTCAATGCCCCGGTGTTCTTGTTTTTTATGCTTTTGTGATTTCACTTCTCCACATTTTTCAAAAGGAACATTTTAAAAAATAGAGCGCTACCCTCTCTGAGACAGCTGGCTTGGCACTGATGCACACATACACTTCATTTATGGTGAGAACTTGCCCAATCACCCCCCAAGTATTACAGTCATGCGTGATGAAGTGCCATTTTAAACAGATGCAGCAAGGCAAGCGTAAACATCAACACACATCGTCCACAGTTTCAACAGGTGCGTTCGCACATTTCGCACATTGTAAATGACCTGATGCGGCAGAAGTAACAGCTTTGATGATGATGTCAGTGTGCTGAATGAAGAGAGGAAAACAAGGGCCCAAGTTGCAGTTGTAATTCTCCTTCCATTATGTCTTATTTATCATTTGATAAACAATCCTTGCCTCCCTCAGTCTGTCCTGGCATGCTTTATAGCATGTCCACATTCCCCTTGCAACTGCTGCTCTCTCTGTTATCCTCTCCTTACTTTATGGGACATAAGTTATGGTTTTAGGCAGGGCCGGCTGCTTAAAACGTCCCTGCTCCTCATCAAGTGCTCCCCCCCACCCCCACCCCCACCCCCACTGTCCCTCCCCTCCTCCCTGTGCTGCGGTGACAGGCTACGTCTCTGCTGCTGCTGCTGCTGCTGCCTCTCATCACTTGGGTTGGAAGTTGCTGCTTTGTTGCTGTTCATAAACAGGAATCTTTCAAGGCCACAGCAGCTGCATCTTACACTGGTCTTAATATATCTAGATCAAAGCCTCCATATACAGTACAGAACCAATGTTCACAGCTTGCGTGTGCCGTTCTGCCTCACGTAGCTGGTTTAATACTGACAATGCACAGATTTGGCTTCTTTTCTCCCCCCATCATCACAAGACCTTTAATCAAATCCCATTAATCATCGTGGTACTTTGAACATCATAAATAAGAGAAGAGGCGACAATGCAGTATTGGATCATGAATCAGGATGTTTTATAGGAGGTATATGCATAATCTAGGTATTATAGGAGAGTAGGGACTCATACATCTGGAACCCTGGTCACTGAAGTATTCAGACATTGTGTTAAATCTAGTCTTTGTCATACATTTTGTCTGCAAACATTAACTGACATTATTTTCTCACATAACTAGTGGGATTGTCCCTGTTGTTGTTACTGCTCCTACGGTTAAAATGCATGCGGCATATTAATGACCACAGTCCAAATTTACCACTGGGGGCCATACATACATCATAAACCTCAAATGAAGATAACATGCTTTAAAAAAAATACATATTTCAATACAAGAGTGGATTTACACTGGTTAGAAACTGGCATGTTGTTGTGGTCGACTGGATTGTTTTTTTGTTTTTTTTTCCCATTTCCACTGACTTTATGCACACACATCTTGACTCAACATAGCACTGATGATGAGTCTGCTGTGTCCCACTGAGCTATGACTGTATGACAGTGAGGCAGCAGCAGCACAACAACACCCAGAAACCTTGAAGCTGCCAAATGAAATCTGACCAGTATCAATGATTTAAAATCACTCCTATGGCTGTGACATGTCCAAATGTCTTCTGTGAAAACGACTGGTGGCATTTTGGCCCAAAGACACTACATAAAGTGGACTAATCAGGAGGTGATTCAGGCTGAGCACAGACCTCTGTAGGCTACACTCTCCTGTTATACAGCAAATATCTTTATTTCCCAAGCCCCAGTAGGGTCAGCTTCAAATATTGACACATCAAAGGCATTGATTGTCTCACTGCTGCATGCAATATAGGCTACTGTAGCCTGCAGAAAATACTTTACAGATATAAATATTCCTCCAGGGCTCACTACAGCTACATGTTATACTCTTTCTTAATTAGTTGTCCAAAGTTAGTAGGATATAAAATAACCCCGTGAAGCGTGCACTGCAGTGTGTTTGTTTGTGAGCCCTCCAGCTGCCCTCAAACAGCCCACTGTGGCAGACTGACACTAGTCATCTGCACATGCCTTGATGAAGGCAGCATCAGCATCAGCAGCAGCATCAGCAGCAGCAGCCGCCTGTAGTTGTGTTGGCAGCTCGGAGCAGAGGGGCGGGGAGGGGGCGCAGTCGGAGCTCACGTTCATTAACGACCACCGACAACCGGGAAGGGAAGCCTCCTCCTCCGGTAGCATCACACACACACACACACACACGGCCGGGGAAGATGGTCGCAGTGCAGACGTCCCCTAATTCGTCTCCGTCTGCGGAGTGGATTTGCTGTCTGGATAAAAGGTGAGTGAATCCACGCCACGATGAACAAGCCCCCATCCACGCCGCGCGTCCACACGCGGCAGCGACCGTACGTGTTTTCTCATCAGCCCCTCTCTTTTCATTCATCCGCGTCAACGTGATTAATCGGAACCGGCGATCGCTGCGTGTGCAGTGTGTGCAATGATAGCAAAGATAACGCCTTGTCTGTAGCGTAGTACAGGTTACTGTCGTTATCAGTGAACAGATGTCCCTAAAAAACGTGATTGTAAAGGCTTCAGTGCATAAAAATAGCCTACACACCCTCGTTTTTTTTTTTTTATAATTCCCGTTTTTGTATCTCCTCGGTCAAAAAGGCGTTGGTGGCTTCGAGGTTCACTGGGATGTCTCAGCACTGCATGGGCTGTGGTAGATGGCTCATTAGACGCACATGGTTTGTCTGTCCGCCTGAATCAAAGAGCTTTACGTTTTTTAAAATACTACTGGGTGTTGTGTGTGGGTGATTTCTTTAAAATAAGGATTAAAGGCATTGTTGTTTTTTCTTCCTAATTCTTTTCCCCACAGGGCTGTATGTGAGGCTGTAGGCTATTAGTCTAGTCTGGCTTAGCAGAACAGGTTAGAACAACTGAACAGTCAATTTACAGTGTGTTAATTATCAACTCTGCTAATAGGTTTAATTCCTGCTGTCTCTGTCCAGTGATATTAAAGGTCCTAAGCTGCGTGCATGCTGCTGAATCCAAGGGAGAGGGCTTTAATAAATAAAGAAGATGAAAGGGCACCTGTATACTAATTACTGTAGCAGAGTAGATGATGCACCTAAACACTTTGAGAGAAAAAAAGGAGATATATAAGACATACACCCCGCAGCTCATACACCCACACATACTGTACACACCTCACTATGACACATCGGCACGTTACCATTGGCAACCTGAAGCTACCATCTTGTCCTCTCATCCCCACCTATGATAAGATTGGATTTATGATCTGAATACAGTGTGCAGTGATAATTCAATATGCTATCATAAAATACATGGGAAATGGCCAGGTATTCACATTTTAAAGGTGGAAGTACAAACAATCAGGCATTTGCCTTGATAAATTAAAGTTAACATTTTTTACATATTAGTTTTCTGTTTGGATTCCATTTTTCAGCTTAAGTGTGATTTCTCGTTTATTTGTTGTTAAACATGGAGAATTCTGTAAAGATATACTACCACTGTGAGATGGGCGTGACCCTTCCTGTGCTAAAATGCTGTCCAATCCGGTGTTTAGGATGAAAACATCCATCATACAGAAAGCTCTGGTACTCAACATCATACACTAAATGCAGCCCATAAACATTTGTAGATGTGTGTCTGTAAGGGCAGGATCTTGTAGAGCTCTGAGTGCTCCTCAACTATGCACCTCTTATTCGATCAATACAAGCTCAGCGTGCGTGTGTGTGTGTGTGTGTGTGTGTGTGTGTGTGTGTGTGTGTGTGTGTTTGGGACCTTTCTTCCACAGTATCTGTTGATGTGAGCAAGTGAAGAGTGAGAGGCGGGGAGGGGGAGGAAGGACAAGGGAGTAAAGACAGAGGTTAAGATGTGACTGTCACTAATATATCTGTACAAAGACATTTATTGCCAGTGAGTGTGAAGAATTGAGATAAGATCTGATTTGTTTTGTTGAGTGTAGCCTCAGGCTGGTAATGGATGGTCCAGTCAACACACATAGCCCTAGAGCAGATGCTTGTTGACATTTAATGTCCCTTTAAGGCAGGAAACTAGACGCACCAAGTGTAGTGGGACAAGCCATTCAGAATACATAATAAACAATTAAACCAGTTAATAATTAAACACAAGTTAAATATATCCTCTCCTACATAGAACATGTAGATTAATTTGTAAATATGTCAAGCCTGAATGAGTAATTTGATGAGTAATTTTTAAATGAGTAAATTGTAGTCTGAGCTGTGTGGTGTGTGGTGATTAATATTCAGTGTTTCTAACAGGATCTCAGGTCGTTGGTGGTGATACAGATGGGTGCTGTGTACACACAATTCAAGAGTGGATCTCTGCTGCTACGCTAACGTATTAATCTGCCAGCTCAGGAAGTCAGTTTGTGTTGAGGCCGCCTGACATCTTGGTTAGCTGCCACAAATCAACCTATGATTTATTTGTCTGGATTACACCAATTTTTTTCCAGATGGGTGTTTCTTCAAACAATCTGCAGAACCTTCTGGTGTCTCTCAATTTCCTCCTCGCTGTGTCATGCTGGTCGATTAGTAAATCCTCTGTGCATTGTGTGCGTGTGTTTTGCCATGATTCGTGGTTGAAAGCTGAGATCTTTGCTGACATGGACAGTGGGGGGTGGGTGGGGGGCTCGGGAAGGAGAAGTCAAGGAGGAGAGAAAAGGGAGATAGAGGGAGGGAGAGTGAGATAAGGTGAACAGCTCTCAGGTCACATCCGTCGCACACCAGCGGGCTAGTCGGCAGATTCCTCCAGACAGGCAGGGAGTGAGCAAGCACAGGACATCAAAGCAGGAAGAACAACAAAACAAGGATTTAACGGGAGGGGATTAATTATAAATGACAGATCTTAACAGTTTATTGTAGACGAATGGGTGAAGGGTGATGGCAGTATTACCCACTCAACCCTGAAGAGTTAACCTCCCTGTCTCTCCCTATTGCAGTGTGTGGGAGTCCACCTGTCTCAGCCATTAACCCAGCCCACACTGGGATATGATGCCCTGCTGGAGCTCCGAGGGCCAATACGCAGGCAGTAGGTGGATGATGGGAGGATGAGTCAGACACAAAACAAGGGAGAAAAAGAAAGAGAGACAAAGAAGAGACCTGTGTGTAATCGCCCTGAGCTTGTAGCAGATGTTGTGGTACCGGAAGATGTGTTGTGCAGCGCAGGCCCTTAAGGTGTAGTCTGTGTTTATCTGGGAGTATTGTCCTGGCTACTGAGGACAGCGTACTGCTCAGGGACACACATATATGTGTTTACTGCTGTATGTACATGTGTGTATGGGTAAAGAGGGAGTCATCGCTGGCTGTGAGCTTGCAAAGCAGAAATAAAAGGATAATAACAACGGGATGTGAGAGTGTGTTAGCGGTGGGACTTAATGGATGAAGGGAAATGTGGTTTGTGCCAGTAATGGAGTGGAGAAAATAGGTAGCTTGAAGAAAAAAGAGGGGTCATTTGTTCTTTTCCATCTTGTCTGGTTTGTTCCCTGGGAGGAACAGGCAAGTCTTGGGAGAGAAGAGAAGAAAAATGGATGAGATAAGATTAGAGAAATGTTTAGTGGAGGCAGACAAAGAAGAGAGCTGGGAGCAAGGGAAAAGGAAGGAGCTGAAGGAGGAGAGGGGATAGACGGCCTCCCATCTGTGAAGGAAGAAATCCACGGTGCATTAGCTATTCTGTATGAACACACACATACACACACGTGGAAGGATGAGTCACTGGGAAAGGGAGTTTAAGTGAATGAATGGGGCTAACTCCAGCATGTGTTACTCTGGACATTTTGGTTCTATAGTTTTTTCACCACCACATCTCAGGAGCAGAATGTTAAAGCTCTTAGATCAAACTTCTTTTTGTTCTCCTGCTTGTGTGTGTGTGCGTGTCTGCGTAGATATCCAACCGTGACATGCATGTGTGTGTGTGCGTGTGTGTGCGCACTCAGATTTAAGCGTATTAGAAATAGCAGCAGTACAAATGAGATCTTGCATCAACACCCTGTGGGGGGTCTGAGCCGAGCGAAGTAACGCCTGCAGCTCTCCACTGTTATCAGCAGACACCAGGCCCAACAATAAAGCAGCGTGCTCGCACACACACACACACACACACACACACACAAGTGTGTCAACAACACTAAAACAATAGTGCTGTCTTTTAACTTGGAGGACAACATCACTGATTCCTCATGTTTTACTCCATTAACTAGTGATTACAAACCTTTAGCGTTACTGCGAAGCTATTTTCAAAGCACGCAGTAGGTTTTTGATTGATTTCTTAGCCTTCAGGGTAGGAAATGAGCATCCATGAGATGGATAATCCATCACAGTGAGCATGTTACATCACGCAGTTAATCATTTTGTAACACCAATGACATGCTTACTTAACACCTAAAAGCTACTGTAGGTCTAATGGTGGGGTTTCTCTGCACACAGGCCCTCGGAGCGCTCAGGAGACGATGTGGACATTATTCTGACCAGACTGAAAGAGGTCAAAGCCTTTCAGAGGTTTCCATCTCCGCTTTTACTGCAGATCTGCGCCTGTGCCTTCTATGAATGCCTGGAGAAAGGGATCACCTGTACGTACACACACACACGCACGCATGCATACGCTGTAGCTGGATTATAATACAGTGTTTTTTAGCAGTGACAGCCTCAGCCACTGTGAAGCATTCATCATATAGTATACAGAATTATACTGTTCTATAGGAGTCATTATACATATGACAGTCATGCTGCAGTATCTTCGCTGTCTTCTTAAGGCTCTGTTATGATGCATTCAAATGCAGAGTACTGTGACGATTTATTCATGTGTGCACACACCTCTGCACACAATATTAACGTATTAGTGTTGATGTAGGCGTTGAATGAGCCACTCAAATCTAAATAAGGAGTTTGCCCTCTTCCTGTTGCACTGTGTGTTGCATTGCCATGTTTCTACAGTAGCCCAGAGCAGACAAACCAAACTCTGTCGTCACGTTTTTACATCACCCATAAGGATTGGGAAGGGAAGAAGAAATTAGAAGAAATAGATAGATACATAATGTCAATCGTCTCAGGGGTTAATTTGTCTTCACGGTCTGTGAAATACACAGCTACACAGCTATGCATATACGCTCATGCCCCTGTCTGCATCCCAGCATGTACTTATAAGCTGACATGATGGACTGTGACGTCGCAGCAGAGCTCGAGCCAAGAAGAAATATTTTTGGTCTAAATGGAGGAATACTGGTGGTATATTATGGAATAGTGTTGTGATTTATTTTTATGAATCAATCAATCTGGTACCACTTAAAATGTGTACTTTATAATAATAATCATAGTCATAATAACTCTATTTTAAATCGCTTCATAACCAATACTATGTATGACATGTCAAAATACATTCAGTGTTGCTGTAACTCTGTTGTTTCTGCAGTGTTTCGACAGGGAGACATAGGCACCAGCTGGTATGCTGTCCTCTCTGGTTCTCTGGATGTCAAAGTGTCAGAAACAGCCAACCACCAGGTAACCTCAGGATCAAATGTCACGACTTTCACACTTCACATGTACTGCTGTGCATCTTCTTTGTGTTTTACCGGCAAATCATTTGAATAACAAATGAATAGATGATGAATTAAATCTTGAATCAAGGGCACTTCCAGATGAACTCACTCCTTTCATTTCTATTTTTGTGAATAAGAAGTGGGTTTGTGTGGCTGCCATTTCCTATTCCTCTCACACCGTTCATAACCTTCACTGCTGAGATCCAGGCTGCTCTACAAGTGCTCCCCACGTTAGAGAGCTGGTCCTGCACGAGCCTCTTCAGTGCTGACATTGTTCTGCTACATTAGCTCATGTCTCCCTGTTTAAATATGCCAGAGCAAAGCTGCCATGGCACAGAAAACAAGTCCACTGAGGATTGTGTTTTCCGCTTGCACTTTATACCCTTTATGCGAGAGTGTGGAGAATAGGGTTATACTGTACATATAGAGGAGAGGAATGACACGTGGGAGAAGAGAGAGGGAGGATTTGTTTCGGAGTGAAAGACAAAGATAAGATGCCCCTTCATTGTGAAACGTCCTCTTCATGTATGTAGCCCTAAAGTGCCACTGGTGGCCTAGTTTCTGTGGCTATATTTGAAATGTCAGATTGGACAGCTGAAAAGGTTTGCGTAGCATGCAGACAGAGTATTTGTTTAAATGAGTGGACGTTGTTGGTTTATGCGTGTGTGCATGTCGATGTGCATTTGTTTTTCTCAAACCCCTTCAATTATGTCTAGCACCTAGAGATATTTTCCTCACAGGAGACCCTGTTTATCAGGCTCTCATGTTTAAATTTATTTGCATTAATTATCATACATTAATCTGTCTGCTCTCCATGTCTGTCCATGTTCATAAATAAACCCTTATGATATATTGCTGTTTATTACTGCTGTCTGGCATCACAGCGTAGCCTTGCACTGTACTGCTACAAAACCCCACCATTATAACTGACTATTACTCCTCTGTGACAGCAGCAGTTTAACCCAGTATATTGTGTTTGTGTGCAGGATGCAGTCACAATCTGTACACTGGGGATTGGGACAGCGTTTGGGGAGTCAATCCTGGACAACACGCCACGCCACGCTACCATTGTCAGCAGAGAGACCAGCGAGCTGCTCCGCATTGAACAGAGGGAGTTTAAAACCCTCTGGGAGGTGAGAGACAGAGAGAAAAAGAGATTTAAAGACTGTTTGTAGCTGTGAAGTGTAGTGTGAACTGGAACTCGTGTGATTCAGCTATAAACTCTGTCTTGGTAGTGAACCAAAAGGTTTCCATCTGTGGAAGAGCTTCCCTATTGAGACTGAAATTTTCAGACTACCTTATGTTGTAATTGTGCTTGTAACCACAAGAGGGCTGTCCACCATAACAGTGCCTTTTGTTCCACCTATTAGATACACACCTCAGGTGAAACTCAACAGTGAGTTATTTATGGCACAGGGAGAGAGAGCAAAATAGAGACAGAGTGGGAGAAGGAGCAAGCGAACGAGAGAGGAGAGTGTATAAACAATACACGACTGTGTGTGCTTGTGTGTACCACTGGATTTCTATTGTTGTCAGAGCCTCATGTGACTGAGTGCAGGCTGTACAGCAGAAGAGATAATGCACCAGACCAATGCACCGAGCTGAATACATGTAGTATTTTTATATTTTAGTGCAGCCGGTGAGATAAGTGCAGGGGTGTCCTGAGGTGGTATTAATAAATGCCATTAAGCTGTATGAGATGAAAATATTAGTTAGTTTAAAGATGACATAAGTATTGCAGCACAGGTGTAATCAGTCACTGTAATCAGTCACTGGCCTTTGCACTAATTAACATTATTGCTTCCACCTGTGATTTTCCTGCTGCCACCAGTCATAGGACATACAGTAACAACTTTTAGAGTTGGGAGTTTTATTGGGACATGTCCCAACTGGTACTCACTATATACTTAGGAAAATATGACTAAAAAAAAAACAAACAAGTTGCAGGTATTATTGTAATTAACTTGCAGATATTAATCAAATGTAAATACAATGATTAAATAGCAGACACTGCAGGAATAATCTCTCCTTTTACACTTAAAAATGTTAAGAGCATGCACCAGCGCTAATTCAAAAGGTAAGACTATTTATATCTCCACCTAACAGATAACATTGGTGTATTATACATAACTTAAATCATTAGAACAAAGAGGAGAGAAAATATACAGTTAGTAAATTGCTTAGATGATGCATGTCCAGAATATGAAATGTTACAAATATGTAATTAGCCATATTTAATAGATGAGATATTGCAGACAGATGCTGTATGATGCAAAACTCTTTGTACAATGAATAAGTGCTCAGTAACATGACCTGGCCTGGAGACTGGCATCATCTTTGTGAGTTGGCATGGTAGAGGCTGCCTCTCTGTGGGCCTCCTTGTTGAGGTTACCCTCTCAATTCACCGAGTCCCACTCAGAGAGGAAGTCCTGGCAGAGCAGCGGTGCGGGTCAGATCACTGTGGCTTCACAGTCATCAACCAAAGGCCACAGGTGTCTACAGTGTGGACAGACAGTCTGTTCTTTTACATTATCAAATCCAAAACATTGTTATTTTTTTCTCTAAAGTTTATTTTAATGTATACATTATTGCTTTCATACTAGACCACCACAGAGGTTATGTTGTATGTTGAATGTAGGAGTTTGAAAAAAATTATTTTCCAAAGTGAGATGTGGAAGTTTCCATCACTTTCATCAGTTTCTCAGGAAAGGGTTAATTAAATCGGATATGACTTTGTAGAAAAATATGATCCAGATAATAATCTTAATCTGACAGATTTGTGTGTGATTGTTTAGCCTTGGCAGAGGAATTGACTCAACTGAATGGTAATGTAGTTATATGTTTGATAATTGCTCCAGGACATTTTATTACTAATTTTAGGGAGAGTTGCTTGTGTTTGTTCACATTGAGTTTTGAGGTCAGGCTCAAAGTAAAGAGCCATTTTGTGTGTCTTGCTTAAGGACTCTTGAGAATGCTTGAATCTTGAATCCACCTCAAAGACTTTCATTAACTTGAGCACATCATTGACTTCAAAGCCGTCAGTCAGACTAAAGCGAAGCCATTTTATATTATTACCAAACGTGAAAGGTTTTTTTTTTTTTTTTCAATAATGAAATGGTGCATGTGTGCCTTTTTACTATTTGATGAGTAACAGTAGATAGGTTTGGTTTCATGCCTTATCCAGGGTTTATAAATGTTTGGAGTTCATTGCTGATGATTTCAGCAGCATAGGAGAATTAGACAATAATTAGATATGGATTTAACTCACATAAAAGGAATATGAATATTGTATTTAATGTTCACAATTCCTCTCTGTGTAAAAGTGTAATACAAATGCAGCTGTGACAGCTTTACTGCGCTCAGTGTCAGGACAGAACACATTTATCGATTCATTATTGCGATTTATGATAATGACCTCTTCAGTATTATTACCACAGAAACATGATATCTCCATTTTATATCACAGGAGAATGTAAAGGTGAGATAAGGCAATAATTGGTTATGAAAGTGTGTGTGCTATCTTGTTATTGGGCTTGTAGTGTTTTGTTGGTGAACTAAGTGCACTCAGTCTCCCTCTGTGCTGTCTATTTTAGGGCAACAGACATAAAGCAGAAAACACAGCCCGAGGTCGTCCTCTTTTGAATCTTATTCAGCTCGTAGTAAAAGGATCTTTGTGTTTTATGTCTTGTGTGTCTGTGTGTGCACACGGGCATGGGCTAATTTGTGTGCTTGTGCTTGTTTATGGCGAGGACTAGAAAGCTACGAGATGAATGCAGTCATGTGTTTGATGAAAGGATGAAAGCAAAAAAGCGGTGCTCCATAATTCTAACACCAAGTGAAAGTGAGATGAATAAACTGGCTGTGAATGTAAAACAGCTTGTTGTTGCTGACAGATGTGGGTAAACACACAGTGTATCAAACTGCTGTCGGTTGCATGGCTGTGGAGTCGACTACGTCCGGCTGTTATTGTAAGTCTTCCCCACTTTATTTCTCTTTTCTTCTTTACTCCTCTTCCCCTTTGACCAGCTCTACATCTCTTGTGCCCACTTCCTCTCACTTCTACGGGCCATGTTGTGTCTTTTGCCAGCCTCCTTCCTTTCCTCCCCCCTCTCTCCCTCCCTCACCCTCACAACTCCTTTCTTTCCCTCCTCTGGTTGCCCTCTCGGTCTCTCCCTCCCTCTCTCTCTCTCTCTCTCCGTCCACGAGAGTAGCTCAGTCATACTGAGGCTGAGATCACCGTGGTAACCTGTGAGGGGAGAGTGAGTGGTCTGGTTCTTGGCTCGATAACAGCGAGCCAAGCGAGGCAGAGTGGGAGACAGAGAAAGACACTGAGGCGACTGTGTGTGAGAGGAAGAGAGAGCAAAAGGAAGTGAGCGGCTTGTTTTGAGCAGGATGCTGTCCGGTGGCATGTGTGTGAGTTGTAAAGGAGCAGAGGGCAGCTCTCTGGGATCTCAGTCCCTCCAGCATTAGACAGCTCAGTGTGTTTCCCCAGGTGAGTTGTCTGTAGTGTGCATGGGGCAAGTTGGACATTTTTCCTATCACTTGTTTTTGTTGTTTTCATCAGGTAAAACTCTATTTTTGTTTTGTGATGTTTGCTTAATACTGGGATGTGGTTAATAATTTGGTTGTCTTCGTGGCTGTGTGTGTGTGTGTGTGTGTGTGTGTGTGTGTGTGTGTGTGTGTGTGTGTGTGTGTGTGTGTGTGTGTGTGTGTGTGTGTGTGTGTGTGTGTGTGTGTGTGTGTGTGTGTGTGTGTGTGTGTGTGTGTGTGTGTGTGTGTGTGTGTGTGTGTGTTTTCAGGGGGCACATTCATGCTCATAATTGCCTGTTCTGTGTATTCCAGTGTCTCTGCTATAGAAATGCAAACACACTTTATTGTTTGTAACAGCTGTAAGAACAGCATCTGTACACATTTATCAGCCTCGTGCTCTCATTAACCCTGGTCTGAATACTTTGTGTGTGTGTGTGTGTGTGTGTGTGTGTGTGTGTGTGTGTGTGTGTGTGTGTGTTATGTAATGTTAGTTGTTGTGCATGTAAATGATCTTGGTTGTACAAAGGGCTTTGTTTTGAGGGGCACTTGCAGTATGTGTGTTTCAAAGAAACACTGCTGTGTGTGTGTGTTGAAATGTTAGGCGTTTGATGTTTTATTGAAGATGTGTCATAAATGATGCATCGTAACAGTTTGAGGTGTAAATTTTTTCAAAGCTGACACTCACTCTGATGTGCATGTGTGTTTTGTCTTGTAGAAGTATCGTCAAAGCCTGGCTGGACTGCTGGCCCCTCCTTATGGAGCCATGGAGAGTGGATCTAACAATGACAGTGAGAAGGCACACACACACACATTGTCGATGCTGCTAATACAGTGTATTGGAGTATAATGTAGCAAAATACATTATTATGAATGAATGAATGAATTATTATAACTTAAATAGGAGAAGGACATACCTGTAATCCTAAAGTGCTGTCATCCACCTAATGTTTATCAGCACATCTCAGGCAGCAGTACGTGTTCCTCTAGCATTTACTGTAGCATGGACGCCACATAATGTGTTTTTTTGTTTTGTGAATGTGAAGCATCTGCATCCTGTAGACATCTTTAAAAAAAGCCAGACTGATGACAGTTTTTCCTCCTCAGGACTCACAGACAAAGACAACATGAACTCCGACTCTGCCAACAAAGCTCACAACAAGGTAACCGCTCACCCCAGCTTGGGACCTAAAATATTTTATAGGATTTGTATTTGTAGTTTTTAAAAAAAAAGTTTGACATTGCATCTTGATTTTTTAACACTACCAACATCCCTCAGACAACTGTGCCCTTACTCATAGTACTACTACTCACAGAATTAATGGACCAAGCTCACAGCCAGTTTACTGTATGGCATCAGTTTGTCTTGGATTCCTCTGCATTCCCACTACTTGTGTCAGATTATCTGTGAGGACAGGGAATTTAGGCTTGAGAGAAGATTAAATACATGTTTTAGTCTCATAGAGAAGAGATGGGTGATTTTAATGTGTTCTGCAGTTCATATTTGAAATCAAAAGGCACTTGAGTCTTTGCAGAAAACCTCCTGTGTGTTGTAAACGGTGAAGTGGGAACATAGTGAACCAGACCACGGTGTCATAACATCCAGCACTGCTGCAATCTTTCATGTTTGTGAATGAAGCAGAATGCCAGAAAGGATTTTGGAGGTGTGTGTGTGTGTTCTGTGAAGAGACAAGTGATGACTCACAGCTGTGATCCTCTGTATTCATGCTAATGCAAGCTAATACATGCACATAGAAGAAAGATCCCATCTGCCCAATTAGCATGCCTTCTTTGTTGTTTTCGGCAGCAGCTGTGTGTGCGTACACGTGTGTACACATCTGCCATTTTCCTCTCTGTCTGAGATGCAGGTGTGGTCTGTATAGGTTGTATTTTCTTGTATGTGCTGTGTTTTAATGCAGGTTCACTGATGCTGTATGAACATTAACCACAATCGATATGTAAATGTGGTTTCATATCAGTAATACTCTTAACTTTGTAAGGAAAAATATCTCTCTTATTACATTAACTACTGTAATCTCACTTAACCATACCTCTGTTATTTCAATAGATCCCCTCAGAGAAGCTGCAGAGAGCAGGAAAGGTTCTCCGCAATGCCATCCTATCCAGAGCCCCACACATGATTCGGGATAGGAAGTACCACCTCAAGACATACAGGTAGGAGTATGGTAGAACAAAGTTACAACTGTGACTATTTGTACTGAAATGTGAACATGCAGCAGCTCTGGGGGCATTCCTGTTTTTATTCCTATTTTTTTTCTGCCTTTGCTATTTGAGAAATGTGTTTTTGTGTGCATTGCAGACAATGCTGTGTAGGCACAGA
This sequence comes from Trachurus japonicus, assembly GCF_045865225.1. Taxonomy (NCBI): domain Eukaryota; kingdom Metazoa; phylum Chordata; class Actinopteri; order Carangiformes; family Carangidae; genus Trachurus; species Trachurus japonicus. The sequence continues at coordinate 37,100,220 of NC_140923.1, read as the reverse complement.
GCTGGTTGACTGGCTGGTGCTGCAGAGTGCATGTGTGCTCACACGGTCTCATGCTGTGGGGATGTGGCAGGCACTACTAGAAGAAGGGGTCCTGAACCACGGTAACTAAAACATTAGCTCTTTATTTCTTTCTCTTAACAGTGCATGCTGTAAATCTAGATGGAGAAACAGAGATAATTTATCTGCAAGACTCATTAGTTTAGTTCATTAGGTTAGAAGGGTTTTAGGCTTTGATGGCAGGAGTTACTGTCTTCATGTTGTCCTGTTTAAATTTGCATTTTGTTTAATGCATAAATGTGAATTTCAGCACTAATCTGAGTGTGGAATGCAGGGGAAATTTCACCGTGTCACTGACTGAGTTAGAGAGTGGTTTTTTAATCTTAACTTCAATCACAGTGAGAGAGTCACTATGAATACCAGAGCAAAAATTAATTAGAGGTTTTGAAGCACAAACGATAGATAGATGTGGCCTTGACCTCAGAGTCTTGTACTTCAAAGACCAAGTGTGAATTTATGTTTTTTAGATAAGAAAACAACTCTGATTGCCTGTTTTTACATTTAAATGTTTACACTTGCATCCTTTTACCTGTGTCTGCTCTTTAGTGGACCAAGAGCTCGGTTTCCAGGACAAGTACCTCTTCTACCGTTTTCTTGATGACGAGGAGGAGGACACTCCGTTGCCTAGTGAGGAAGAGAAGAGGGAGAGTGAGGAAGAGCTGCCAGAGACCATCCTCTTCCTCGCTCAGATTGGACCCGACGCACTGCTGCGCATGATCCTCAGGAAATCGTCAGTCACTTGATAATAGTGTATTTCTTCTTTTGTCACATCATGCTGGCAACACATTACAGTTAACTAAATTAAACACTACATCATACATAATTTACAGCCCAATTTTTGTATTTCAGTAATGTCAGAGAGTTGGCACATTGAATTAAATGTAATCCAAAACCAAAAATATGCAACAAACAGTGATGTCATGTGAAATAATATCCCAAGTCATTTGTAGTCTCTACTTTTAAAACAACATTATCTATCATTAGGATGTGTCATTGGTAATTCCACTCCAGTGTGATAAGAGGTGGAGTGTCTTCATGGTGAGTTCATTCTGACTAACCTTTATATATGTGTGTGTGTGTGTGTGTGTGTGTGTGTGTGTGTAGGCCTGGTCAGAGGACAGGGGATGACCTAGAGATCATCTATGATGAGCTCCTTCACATCAAGGCCTTAGCTCACCTCTCCAACACTGTGAGTGAGACGGTCCAATTCTCTTTTAAAGGGACAGTAGAGGCTGTTAATTCACCAGAACCACTTGCTACAGACTTTCTGTGTTTAAGACTAGAGGGAGACGTTGTTGTCACTGTCAGCAACCCTCCCATCCGTGTAATGGGACACAGTGTTATGCACAATCTGCTCTGTGTTGGCAAGTGTTCACCGTGTGGAGGAGGCTTTAAGTCTGTACTGGCTGCAGAAGTGTTTTTGTTTTTGTTTGCATATTCTATACAGACCGTTCCCTTGCCAGAGTAAATATTACATGTACAACTACTAGATGAAGTCATGTTATTTCAGTACTATAAATAACTTGAGGCACACTACAGTTGAGGTTAAATCAGTTATTAGTCCCACTGTCCTCTATTAACCTTCTGGACACAGTGGTTATAAACGTATATAAATTACTGCAAACTAAAAATCTCATTAACTGCTTTCAATCAATTTGATAACTTTATTATGCTTACCTACAACAAAACATTTTGTCATTCCAAGATTTTATGATATAATATATGTATGAACGGTAAAAGTTGCTAAATTAATCAGTGCATTCAGTGTCAAGGGCAAAAATAATTGAATGCCTCCTCCTGATGGACTGCGAGGACGCTCAGGCCACTTTGAATAATCTTGAAAAACCCTGATCTCTGCATTTTCCTGTTCTCATGCATATTTCTGCAGTGTAGCGAAATCCAATATGACCCTAGTTTTGAAACTGTATTCTGTTTTGCAGGTGAAGAGAGAACTGGCGAGCGTTGTGATCTTCGAGTCACATGCAAAAGCTGGAACTGTGTGTGAGTCTTTTCTTTGTCCTAAAGTACATTCTTGATTGTATACATGGTCTTTTAAGATTCCCAAGAGTATTTGTAAAGTAGGTGAATCACTGTATATCTGTGTGTTTAGATTAAACACAGCACTATAAACTTTGACATAACAAGCATCTCATATCTGTCCTCTACACCCTGTGCGCCCTCAGGTGACACACCTCACAGTTTGACAACCTTAGTTTACAGAATGAGCAAGCACATTCATTGTGATTGTAAAGGAAATATGTGTTTGTTCCCTTCCAGTGTTCAACCAAGGAGAGGAGGGCACATCATGGTACATCATCCAGAAGGGCTCTGTCAATGTGGTTATCTATGGCAAGGTGTGTGCACATGCTTGAATGCCTTCACCCACCGACATGCTTGTGTTTGTTTTCTACATGAGCCTTGTTGTAGTTTTCTGCTTCATTTGATGATATTTCATTTGTATGTGCTGGTCTAACATGTCTGTCTGGAGCAGACCAGCAGGGAAACACCAGCAGCAGAGTTTGGCAAACTCTGCTCAGCTCACCGTGAATCATCCCCATGATTAAATGGCTTAAGGGATTGTACACATACACAAATTCATGCCACACAACTACAGTACAAGCAGTTGTACTGTACTGTACATGCTTATGTGTGCAAACACACATTTATCACACATACATACACAAATGCATTCTGCGCACACTGGCAGACACACACATGATTCACCCCAGTCCTGAGAGCTGCTGCTCCTGTCTGATTTATCCTCAGGGTTTAAGATGACTTGTAAACTGTGTATTTTTGCATGCATGTGCCTACATGTGTATGCTTATGCATATGTGTGTGTGTGTGTTAGGGTGTGGTGTGTACACTCCATGAGGGTGATGATTTTGGGAAGTTGGCCCTGGTCACAGATTCACCTCGTGCTGCCTCCATCGTCCTAAGAGAGGACAACTGTCACTTCCTTCGTGTGGACAAGGAAGACTTCAACAGGATACTCAGGGTAGGTGGATGAAAGCTGGACATTTATTAGAAGTTTGATGGGAAACAGTTGTTGTCACATTAGCATCAAATTGCTCCCTTTTAAAATAAATAAATACATTTAAACACCAGTTATAAACTAGTCAAGGGCTACAGATCCATTCATTGGGGTTGAGTGAGACATACTGCATGGTTTGGCTGCTTATAACCCCTTACAATGATGTTTGGCTCCCTCCTCTGGCATCTGAGCTGTATTACACTTTTAAAAAACCTATTTCAGTGATGCTGTCTTGTTGGTTTTGTATGTGCAGGATGTGGAAGCCAACACAGTGCGTCTAAAAGAACATGAACAAGCTGTGCTGGTGCTAGAAAAGAGTCCTCGGACCTCCACCCTGGGAAGCATCAAGTATGTGTGTGTTTCCATGTCTCAACAAATGTTCAAATCAACATAGCTAGCCGTGGAGAAATTGTAAAAAAAAAAGAAAAAAAGAAAAGCACTGCTTTGAGTGTAAGTGTATGTGTTTTTTTAATGCAACACTCACCTCCTCTCACCCTTTTGTAGGTACACTGTGATATCAGGAACACCAGAGAAGATTCTTGAGCACTTCCTGGAGACCATGAGGATGGACATACATCACAGTGAACCAGGTAGCCAGAGAAAACTATTAAGTGAATAGGCAAAGTACATTCAGTATTATTTTTCTCTAAAATACTGCATCACTGTTGAGCCTACATTATTTATTTGGTAGCATGTTGTAGGCTATCAATATGAAGGATTTTTCAGAATAAAATACCTGTTTTTATCTGTAGTTTTCAATTCCCAGTTTAAAAGGTTGGACACATGTTTACCTTCAACTCAGTCCCTGAAATTAAGACAAAACACAGACAGCTTACCACAGCAGAGACAGGATGTCACTTACATTATAATGAGAGAATGAATGACAGGTAGACAGATGAACAAGATGGATGGATTAATGATGAATGGTATTTTCACAAGCTTTGAGCCTACTGATTCATTGCGCCTCATTTCTTCCCGTTCCCTTCTGACTGTCTTCCCTCTTGCCCTCTCTTTTTTCTCCTCCTCTGTTAGACCCAGCAGTGGATGACTTTGTCCTCATGCACTGCGTCTTCATACCCAACAGCCAGCTGTGCCCTCTACTCATGGCACAATATCCTTTCTCTTGCCCACTCTGCCTTTATGTGAAATCGGTATATCTTGTTTGTTTGTTTTTTATACCTACTTTCTGTGATACCTACTTACCAGTTGCACCTACATACTTCTAACAGTAGCCAGCATGTTATGATGACAATGTGTCCATTGTTTGCCACAATACTATATCAGTGCTGCTGACAGCATCTTGGATTGTGCAGCTTACAATTATGCTTAGGGAAGCGCTGAAGCAGCAGTTGACCATCCAGCACTAATGAACTGCTGACTGACTGCTCACCTCTTTACACCATAGTATGAAGTTGTAATCCCAGCTGAGAAGGTCTTTTCTTGATGTATTAGTCATTGTAGTGCAAGTGTTCAGCTACTTGTGTTTTACTACTGCTGCGCTGATCATTATTGTACGTAACAAACAGCAGCATTATGTGGCACCTGTAGAAGGAAGAGGCTTAATTATGGCCTTCAGTAGATTCTGCACAAGTAGAGTTTCTATTTTCAGTCAAGTGTTTTGCTCTCGTTCTGTTCTGTTCCCTGATCAAGTTGCATGACAGTTGGATATCTACTGTACACTGCAAATAAAACATGTTCTTGAATTGTGTTGTGATAGCTTTAAATACCACTGTCTTCCTTTTGTATTTTAAGATTTTGTCTTAAACTGCATAAAAATATGAATTTGACTGTCATGATGATTCATTTTGGTTCCATGCTGTGGTACTGATGACTCAATCACCAGCTGACAAACTGGGTGTCACAGTTTTTTTTTTTTACTGTGGCCAGAAATGTAAGATCCATTTATTGATTCTTTATTTGTATTTATCTTTAACCTCGTGTGCACCTACCATGCAGCATCTCCGCCTGGCTCTGAGCAGGAGAGGCTGGAGTATGCAATCAACAGTAAGAGGAGGGCCCTGATTCTGGCCCTGCGCTGGGCCAACACACACACATACCTGCTACAGGAGGAGCCCGCTGCAGTCTCTTTCCTGGAGGTAAACATGGGCAAGCTTTCAAATGCAATAAATTACACAACTCACCCCGACCTTGTGCGTAATCTGAGCGTGGTTCTTCCTCTCTGTCTCTCCACAGGAGTTGTATGGAAGTTTATCAAATGATTCTCGGATACTGAGGGCTCTGAAGGACCTGGTTCCCGACCTGGAGAAAATCGTCAAATTACAGTATGTCTCTCAGCTCCTACGTGTCAAACCTAGTCTAATCTAATTATTATTATTGAATTTTTGTTTCTACACTTCTCTCACTCTGTAGTTCAGAAGAAGCCAAGGCAACGAAAAAGGTATGCCCAGACTACAATTTTTCTAAAAATCTGAGCAATGTCATAGTGATGTGGACACTGACATGTGGCCTCATGCCATTTAACAGAAAACGCTAATACGACAGTTCAGCAACGGAGAGGAGAGACTCCAAAAAAAACAACCCATTAGGAATCAGGATGACAGTAAGTCTGTGTGTGTGTCTCTATGATCCCCTGCTATTGCTCTGTCTAGTGTCAGGCCTAGCCTCCAAACATAAATGTCTGCCCAGTAGAAATGTGGGTGCCATATTGGTAAAGGACTGGATTTGAACCCTGGGCCTGGGACCTTTCTGTGTGGGGTTTGCATGTTTGCACATTAGGTTAATTGATGCTCTAAGTGTGGTAGATAATGGATGGAGGGATGAAAACACTGGGTGAGCAGCGTAGACTTTGAGGAATAGGCTGTCATATTTAGATTCATACTGAGAAAAACAAAGTCTTACTGTAAGTGTGGAAGCTTGATGTATTCAGCTGTGTTCTTGGATGTAATAACCATTTGTTTGCCGTGGAGAAATGCTTCTTTACCCTGGACATGGTAGGATGTGGCCACATGCATATAATATGTAAGTGATATTTTTGTATGTGTGTCTAGTCCTACTGAAGGTGTACTGCAGTGACCACACATACACAACTATCCGTGTTGCTGTGTCAGCGACTGGGAGAGAAGTGATCGGTGCTGTTGCTGACAAACTTGGCACCGCCGACGAGCTCCTGTTGGTCCACCTCAGCTCTGCCAGTGGTAAGAAGACTGTTACACTTTAAAGGAGAGATCACAAGTTCAGCTGTAACAGAACCTATAGTCAGATGATCTGTAATTTCAGTGATGTCTCTCAGAGAAATAGAGCCTGGTGCATATTTTCCTAGAATTCTTTAAGTTAGTGTTGGGACATACTGTGTCTGAGTGGTACAGCTCAGCTATTTCCTCTTTGTGTTTCAGAAAAACAAATATTGAAGCCTAATGACGTGTCAGCGTTTTCTACTCTGAGCATCAACGGGCGATTATTTGCCTGTCCTCGAGACCAGCTCAACAGTCTGGTAAATGTTATCTGTGTTTATTACTTTAGATACGTTTCTGCCATTTATTTCTATTAAGTAGCTTCTGATATACATACAGTACAGTGACACATCCTTGTAAAGCATGTCAGACATAGAATGTATTAATCAAAAACAAGCAACCAAGTGTGATGCATAATGTACATGTGCTATTTTAAAGGGACTTTTAATACATCTTTGGCCAAAACTACATTTGTAAATATTTCTCGTTGCGTGTGAACCTGTGAGATCTCACTATCTACACTCTTCTCTGTGCTTGTACATTTGTGCATTGTGTGTCTCAGACTCCTCTTCCAGACCAGGAGGGCCCCTCTGCAGGCTCCATGTCAACGTTTGAGCTGATGAGCTCTAAGGACCTGGCTTATCAAATGACCATGTTTGACTGGGAGCTCTTCAGTTGTGTACACGAGGTATCGCACATGCGCAGATACACTAAAAGCAACTAAGGGCCATTATGAGTGTGTACAGTGTGGGGATCCTTATTTTCCACTTTGAAATAAAAAGAAAAACAGTCTCATATTAGGTAACTGTGTTATATATGTAAACATTTACTGCAGGCTGGCCTTGTTCTGTACTGGTGCTGCAGTATAGTTCATAACAAAATCCATGTGGGACAAATGCTTAAAGATGCAGGGCTGCAGGACCTGTCCACTGGATTAACCCTAAACCTGCTTCTTCTAACGTGTCCTCCCTCCTCTCCCCAGCACGAGCTGCTCTACCATACATTCGGCCGGCAGAGCTTCAGAAGAACCACGGCTAATTTGGATTTATTCCTGCGGAGATTCAACCAGGTTCAACTGTGGGTTGTCACTGAAGTCTGCCTCTGTGGACAGCTCAGCAAGAGAGTCCAGCTCCTCAAGAAGTTCATCAAGATAGCTGCACAGTGAGTAGGACCTGCTGCCAACTGTCACACACTGCATACTGTATACACATTGGTTTGTACACAAGCTCTTACACGAAGAGTTTCCAATACACAGCAAGGTTGATTTTAGTCTCATTCACTCTATTCCTTGCTTGTGTGTGTTCTTGTCTGTAGCTGTCGAGAGTTTAAGAACCTAAATTCGTTCTTTGCCATAATCATGGGGATGAGCAACCCTGCTGTCAGCAGACTGAGCCAGACGTGGGAGGTAAATCCTCCTTCTAAAAACCAATTAATCTGAGTCTAGATCTTCAGTGAACCTTGTTTTCATTCTGCTGTAGCTAAAGCATGCGTTCATGTCTCACTGAGATCTTATCTGTTTTCCACAGAAACTCCCCACAAAGTTTAAGAAGTTCTACGCTGAGTTTGAGAGCATGATGGTAAGGTTCATTTCAAAGTCTCTAAAATCACATTTTAATTGGCTTTTGATTATATCTTTAATGGGTCAGTTCACCCACATTACAAAAAAAAAAAAATTATCTGGCCTACATCTGAGATTCATTCAGGTTTTATTCACCATCTTTGTATTGGTTTGGCAGCAGAGCTGTCAAACATTCCAAAACCTGGTGAACAAAGTAAAATAAAATTAAACTAATAACTAACTGAAGAGATATATCTCTAGTGTTAAGTAAGAAAAGTAAGCAGTGTTCTTCATAATCACAATGAAACAACTATAAAATATTTTGAATCTATTAATTCTTTTGACGACAGGATCCATCCAGAAACCACCGGTCCTACCGACTCACTGTTACCAAACTGGAACCACCAATCATCCCCTTCATGCCCCTCCTTCTCAAAGGTACGACTCACTGTCTACATGTCTCCATGGCGACTGCACACCAGTCACTGTGTCATATAGGAATTAATTACGGGACATGGCCACCATTAAATTTCATTCATTCTTTTTCAGATATGACATTCACACATGAGGGCAACAAGACATGTATTGACAGTATGGTCAATTTTGAGAAAATGGTGAGTTTTTCTGATCAATAAAAAGGCACATCATTACATGTAGCTTAAGTTATATGTCAGTCAACAGTGTCTTCATTATCCTCACGCTCATGTGACTAACATCTTTTAATTTCTCTATTTCATCAGCGTATTATAGCTAACACGATTCGGCAAGTGAGGCATTGTAGAAGCCAGCCTTTCAGTAAGTAGCATGTTATTAATCAGTGCACCTACATTACATTTGTCTGCTGGCTTCACAAACACTCTTTCTGATTATGTTTTTTTTTCTTGCCTTGTCCTTTCTCTTACTACATCAGATCCCGACATATGCCAACCGAACAAAAACCAAGCAGAGGTCAGGGGTTACGTTAGGAAGCTCTGCGTGATTGACAACCAAAGAGCGCTGACGCAGCTCTCCTACAGGCTGGAGCCTCGGCGGACATGAGCTCCAAACCCTCCACCACCGTCGCCTTCTCTGTGATGTTAGCATAAAACAAACAAAACACACACCTTACCTGGATACAATAACTCAACACAACTGGATATTGAGTAGCAAAATCACAACAGCCGACGACTTTAGCACTATTATGGACTCTTATGGATCAAGGACTTATACTGTGCCATTAAAAGCCTCTACTTCCTGGACAGACAAACTGTTCAGCTGCCTCTGTCGCTGTGTCTCAGACCCCAGACTGATGGTTCGTACCATCCTAGCTGTTACTGTTTGGGACCTGTTAGATAGAACTGTAATGTATAGAACTTGAATCAATATCCTGCATGACTGAACTTCATAGGCTCTGTGTTCTATACAGTGGATTTCTATCGAAGTGTCCTGTAATGTTGTGCTACCCCCAAAATAAGCCCTAGTTTACATTATATTACTGTATCTGCCTGTAAAACAAACCTTACTCTCCTGACGGTCGTACTCATAGACAGAAAACAAACACACAAACTGTAGTTAAATCTAGATTCCTCATTTTCCCTGTTGAATATACAGATGAATATGAAATCCGAGAGTACTTATTTATTTCATAATCTACGAGTATGTCAAAGTCTTTTGAGAATCTTTAGGATTTGATGTCCTTTAGGTGAATATCAGTGTCCCTTAACTACCGTAGTCAGACACTTTCAAAACTACTTAACAGAGTATTAGTTGGATTAAAGCCCTAATAGTATTGCAGTGTTAAAATTTGTCACTTTACTATTGCATTTTATTTTTACCTTGGAGAATAACTCCTGAAGAATACAAATCATTCTAGATGATGAAGTTGCTTGGTCTGATTCCTCCGATAGTTGTCCGGAGTCTAAAAGCAACTACTACTTTAAGGGGAAGTCCTGTCATCTCCCAGTTGTGTTCAGTCCGTGTAATTTTATTTTTGTATATGTGGGTGTAGACTTTTGCGCGTGTTCTTGACAAATGTCATTCATTTTCCTTTGATCTCAGGAGCTTTTGATGTGATGGTGTGTGTCGAGAACTGCCGTGAGGCTGGCTTCCCCCAGAGCAGCCTGTAACTGTACTGTATGTGTAGTCTGCTTTGTAAATAAAAATAGCTAATTTAACAGTGCTAATGCTCTGATCGCATTCTTCAAATTTGTCGTAAGTGTCCGTCAAGAGTAGTTCTGCTGCTTTAGCTTTTGAATCATGTAAGTCATGCAGTTTATTTTGAACGTTTGTGTACTATTTACGTCTCTCTCCTCATTGGATGGGGCTTCTGGTTGAGAAAAAACACTTTTGTTGTGCCATCTGTCTAGTGATTGGACTCTCAAGAGTATGAAAATCATCAGAATATTGTTTCATACGTAGCATCCAACACCTCGGTCCTCTGTGGTGCAATAGTTGGTTACAGCTTCCAGAGGCTAGTGGCGGCCTTCAGCCTCCTAGTCCTGCTTTATTTACTCTGTGAATCACCCTCAAGTTCTGCTTTTGCACTTGATTACTGTCAACAACTGAGAATTGTAACTAACGTCCCCGAGCTGATCTCACCTGTCCCCACACAGTGATGTCAGCGAGGCTATCTTGCTTGGTGATGTCACTGGGTCATTCCTGTCGGGTTGAGTAACACGCTGACCCTGCCTGGCTTCTCTGGTGAGTGTGTGTGTTTTTAGCTGCTCAGAGTGTGAGAGATGGTCTTAGGTATCTGTGGCAGTCATCCTTGTTGCTGACTGATTTACTGTGTCTGACACGCTATAGGCTGGAACCTGGACCTCTGTCTATCTGTGTGTGTAGTGTATGAAGATCTTTATATAGCCGCACTTATCCAGGAAGGAGGAATGCCCTGGATGCCAGTGACCATATTTGAACAGTGTGTCTGCTCCAGGCTGACTGCACACACTGACTGCAAACTGTAATTTACACACACTCACCTCCCCTTCAACTTCACACTCAACGTGTATGTGTGTGTGTGTGTGTCTGCTCTGTATTGTAGTTACACTGGATCACCACTATCAGGCAATGTAATACCTTGGCTAGTAGTGACAGTGGGGCTTCGACTTTTCCTGACTCACGGGGAGCAAACTTCTCTCTCTCTCTTTCCAGCACTTTCTGGTTTCTTCTTCTCTCTGACAATCTCTTCTGCCGACTGACAACATCCACTCCGACCCTGTGGAGGAAACTACACGGCCTCTCCTTACTTCTTCTTCCCTCAAACGCTCCTCGCTGGTCCGTGAATTGTGTACACTTTTTTTCCGGGGGGCAGCAGCAGTCTGTGCTTGAGCGTGCACGCTTTTTGAGCTCCGTGCGTATGTGTATGTGTGTGTGTGTGCTGTGCGCGTGAGTCAGTATGCCATGTCGTCCCCTGGCTCGTCGTTTGTGCAGATAAAGCATGAGGACCTGCTTTTCTATGAGAACTGTGGAGGAGGCAGCTTTGGGAGCGTCTACCGAGCCCTCTGGATATCCCAGGACAAGGAAGTGGCTGTGAAGAAGCTCCTGAAGATTGACAAAGAGGTAAGATGGAAGACACACACACACACACACACACGTACAGAGCAGTCATAACACTTGTGCGGCAGAGTCACACACAAAATTAAACATCCAAAAGCTGCTGTCAGTTATAGCCTCTCCTCTGTGGCCTATCACTGCTCCAAACCTCAACATGAATCAGTGCCCACTCATTTCCCAGATTCTCTAGATTGAACTCAAAGCCCCCTCCCTCCCTCCCCCCTCTCCTCCCATGTTGTCTGCCGTTGAACATGTGTTTATCTTAAACATACCTCTCTTTGTCCCCCTCCTCCTCCCTCTCTTTTGTGCATGGAGCAGTTTTATTTATGCCAACACTCCCCTGTTCCTCCCATTTTGTGCCGGGGCGAGGTGTGTGGTCATTTGGGGCCGTTATGCCCCCGCGGTCCGGGCCGGGTGGTTCTCCATGCGTATGACCTCGATGGTGATCCAAACATAACTTCCCTCCATGTTATTAATACCGGAGTGGTGGTGGTGGAGGTTCACAACGCAGTGTCAGGAAATTAGGGCGACCTGTGGGTGAATCGGGCACAGTGTTGCTGTTGTGGCAACAGGTTTTAAACAATGTAATGCAAAAGTGCTCAGAAATGACAGAGACCATTCAGAGGCAGTGGATCTAATGCACTAATGTCACACAGGAGGAGCTAAGAGTTTGATTTCTTGTCCGACTTAACTTCTCTCACACTCACTTTCTCACACCCACACACAAACACATGCAGGGTGGGCAGACAGTGTAAAACTGTGTGTGCAGTCGGAGTGTAAATACAAATTGATGGATCATGGGAGAGCTGCAGCGCAGTGGATCCTTCAGGAATCTTTCCCTGCAACACATCATGTGAAATGGAGCTGCTTTTGAACATTAAAGTCATATTTCAAGCGATCTTTGATGTTTGCACAAACACTACACTAACTCTCACTGCGGCGTCAGAAGGATTCAAATCATTTGCGTCTGTAAAAATAGTTCACTGCACCACAGTAGTTAGACTGCAACAAGTAGAAGTCCTGCATTCAGATTCACCTCAGTTAAAGTAAACGAGTGGTGACAAAATGTACATTAAGTATAAAAAAAATTAATGAACTCATAATGCAGAATCAGATGTGTGTTATATTACTGGATTAGCATTATAAATGAGCTATTAGAATAAAGTGTACTTTGATGTATGTGGTTGAGGTGGAGCTAATTTCACATTTTACAGAATTTATATCATCATAATCATGTAATTACACAAAAAAATGGATCATTTTATGTCAATTTCATTTTACTTAATGTTTTTAATGTTCTTTATTTTACATCAGTGATTCCAAAATGTTTTATATTAATTTTATGTCTTGTGATGTTAAGCACTTGGTGCTTCACAACATTGGCCATTTCTTTGCTGTAAAGCACTACATTTATTGAAAGTATTATACAAAAATAAAATGTATTATGACGACTGTAGTTTAGTCCATTAAAATACCTCATTAAATTTGTATTAGTTGGTAGCCAGCCTTTGTACATCAGTGATTGAGTACTGTAACTGTACTTGAAAGTTAATTTTCATTTCTATATCTAAAATGTAAACTGCATGTGTGAATGTACACACACATACACACACACACACACTGATAACCTTACATGTGGAATGAGTAATAGGAAAACAGACTTTTTTCTGTTAGAAAGTTGTGTTATTCTGTTAATATTCTGGTGTTTGATTGCAGTTGTTCTACGATTTGATCAAATTGATGGTTAGTTATTGTGTTGCTTGGCAACAGTTACGTATTCCACATATGCAGAGGTTATGACCTGTATGTCAGTTGAGATTAATAGCATGTTTGTCACAGCAGTGTGAATGGTCTGTCCTATGACAGGGGTTCAGACATCCCAGAGACACTGTCAGGACCAAATCAAAAGCTACAGCTTTTACCTTTACATCCAATAAGGGATGATTATTTTCTCAAAGGTCGTGTTTCCTCGTCAGCGTCAGATATTGGAACTGTTAAGCTGGCTGCTAATGAGGCTGTTCATGACCCTCTCCTCTCTCCTTTCCTCGTCTCCTCATCCAGGCGGAGATTCTCAGTGTCCTGAGTCACAAGAACATCATTCAGTTTTATGGAGCCGTGCTGGAATCTCCCAACTATGGCATTGTCACAGGTCAGACCCCATATCTGTTAGTGTGTGTGTGTGTGTGTGTGTGTGTGTGTGTGTGTGATGCATATATCCTTTTAAATGTCTTGACCAGAACATAAAACCTTAAAGATTCAGATAAGTTGCTCTACAAATTAAGATGTGTGTCATTATCTTTGGTGGAAATAACATTAGGTTGGGTCAGGGTCAAACCCTGAGGCATGAAAAGGTTAAAGCCATTTTTCTCGTGTATATCTACACAAGTGTTTGTGTATATCAACTTTATTAGTTTGTATTAAATCGCAGGATGTGTTAGCACATGCTCTGATGGCCAACCAGTGTTTATGTGTGTGTTTTGAAGTGTCGGTGTGTACTCTGAGTGCTAGTTCTTGCTGTGTTTCCTGGCAGGACATTTGTAACTGAGACCAGCATGTTTGTATGTGGTTGTAATCCTGATGGGGTCATATGTTTAAGATAAAGCACCGACACACCACCAGAAACTTGTCCAGCAATAATTCTTAACTGCAGCTGAGGGTTACCAAGCACAACAATTACTAAAAATAAGAAAGTACAGTAAGGCACACATGGGAATTGGTTCAAGAGAGATATTCCAGTCACAGTGATGACTGGAAATGGGAAAATAACAGATTCTTTCCATTTTCTGCTGCACAGTCTTGTCACTTTGAATTGCTCACATTACGGAAAAATGGGATGGGAAAGGTTGCAAGTTCAGAGATAATCTAGATTAGACAGTCAGGGTGTGAAGGTTGCAATTTTTTTGCACTGATTCAAACTGGCCTCTCTCTGTTTAAGTATGCGTAGTGTGCAGGATTTGACCGCGTGTGACATTTCTCATGTTATAATATATTTAGGTAGAATACTGCATGAATATAAAAACTGATATTTATCCTGTCAGGGTTTAAATATTTCAAAGATCTCAAAGATCAAATTTAAACAGATGTGGTTATTTATTCATCCTGCTCATAGTCTCATTGTGAAGCTGTGTACAGAGACACGTGGTTTCTCTTTTTATGTTCTCTTATTGTAACCATTGCCTGTGTGTGTGTCTGTGTATGTGTGTCACTTCTTGCAGAATACGCTAGTGGAGGCTCTCTGTATGAGTACCTCTCCAGTGAACAGAGTGAGGAGATGGACATGGAGCAGATCATGGCCTGGGCCATTCAGATAGCCAAAGGTTCAGCTGAGGAAATAACACTGATGAAATGTCTTTGTGTCAGAGTTTTATCATTTATTTAAAGCTCCTCAGAGGCATCGCCACTCTGTGTTTTGGTTTATTTTACTCACCATGTACCACAGTTAGACGTCAGCTTTTTATTTGCCTTTCAATCAATGTCACTTACGTGCGTTCATTCGGCACCAACAAACTTTTTCCATTTAACAGCCAAAGCAATGAGATAAAATATAAAATATACAAATCAATAATACAAAGCACCAAAACATAATAGATATTAGATTTTTAACCACCTGGAAGCTGCAGAATAAAAGAACAAATTACTTTTCCTTATGATTCGAGTGACAAATGATGGTGGTGGACTGAGGATAAAGATTTACATATTCACTTGTTCCCTGTGATAATGAAGAGTAATAAGTCATGCACAGTTAACAGTGACAATCAATTGTGTTTGACAGACAAAAGCAACTGAGTCCCTAACTTTAGATGAGTCTGGTGATATTTTGGACAGCCTTTTAGATTTTACACCTTTTATTCCTGATCATTTGCTTTAAATGTTGTTTTCAGCCTAAAAGTTTCACTCTAAGTTCGGTTTCGGTGAAAGTTGAAATTTTGAGATTTTAAAAAAGAAATTGCAACTGAACTTACTTGTCAGTATAATATGAAGTTGAACTCGAACCATTAACTAAATAAACACTGGAAGATGTACAAGTTGTTTGGCACTTGTTAAATGTTAACCATGTTCTCTCAGGGATGCATTACCTCCACGCAGAAGCTCCAGTCAAAGTCATTCACAGAGACCTCAAGTCACGGAACGGTAATGTGTGATAGAAATCATCCTCTCATTTGTTCCTCAGAGCTTCATCTTGTTCTGACTGTTGGCTATTGTGTAAAAACAACGAAACTCTCACACATTTGACTGGTTTCTCTGTCTCTTGTACAGTGGTGATGACAGCAGACAAAGTGCTGAAGGTCTGTAGCACCAATCCTGTGATTTATGGACATATTATGCACATATTACTGTACTACTGTACATGTTTTGTGCATCTTATGTGTTGTCTTTTTTGTTCTCTCTCTGCTTTGATTTCAGATTTGTGATTTTGGGGCATCTAAGTTCCTCTCCCACACCACCCACATGACGGTGGTGGGCACTTTCCCCTGGATGGCTCCTGAGGTCATTCAGAGCCTCCCTGTGTCTGAGACCTGCGACACCTACTCCTACGGTGTGGTGAGTTGGTAGTAATTAAATAAAAAAAAACTTAATTCAGACTTCATCAAAACTGTTTGAGAAAGCTCCAGGAAACAAAAACACTGCAAGAAGCAGCAGAGCAGAGCACTCGTGTCTGTCTGAATGAGCCAGCACAGTCTGCTCTGTGTCCAGGTGCTGTGGGAGATGCTGACTCGGGAGGTTCCTTTCAAAGGCTTCGAAGGGCTGCAGGTTGCATGGCTGGTGGTTGAAAAACAAGAGGTAACGGACACAAACACACACATACACACACACGTACACGTGAGCACACCTTTGCGAGCACCCTGTAAACATGTAGACCCACCAGAATTTGAGAAGGCTGGAGGAACAATGCGATGCTCTCATGGTTTCCACTGTGAGCTGGTGAGGCTGAGGCTGGGTATTTTTAGGCCTGATGTCAGTTCTCTGCTCTTGTAAGGCCTGGATACACAGCAGTGGAGCTCAGCCAGACCCCCCCCCCCGGCTAAAGCCTTTACGAGAGGAGAGAGCGAAAGAGAGAAACAGACAGACAGAGAGAGAGCGGAGAGGGGGGTGTAGAAGAAAGACTGCAGCGATGGGAGGGTTGATTCAAGAGGTTTATGGATGGTGGGGGATGATGGTTACACAGTGTATGTGTTTCAGTTATTGACGTGCCTGAATCCACTTCAACAGCTACACACACACACACACACACGCGCGCGCACACACACACACACACTGAGGGCCAACAAACAACTCGGAGAACATGATTCCTGCGTAGCTGTTGGCTAATCTCCAAATACTCTCCCTAAATAACTCACTCTCTCTCTCTCTCTTTCCCTTTCCCAGTCTCCCTCTGATTTTCCCCTCCGCTGCTATACCTCGTCCTGACCCTCTAACTTGCCCTCTCTCCACTCCACAGTGATATTTTAGGATTAATCCCCACAGAAATCTGTTTCCATTTGCCGCACGGTACTATGGAGCTGTCTGGGCTCATTCAGACCCGTGGCGATGCCAGGGGATGTTTAATGTGGGAACATTATCTCAGCGGCATGTTGCTGCAGTTTACAATGCTACACAAAGATAAACATGGCGCCCATAGACTTTTATATTTTCCGATTTTACGCCAAACCGTTTCACTTGAGTGCATTTTTCATATTCAACGGCATCAAATTTAACTACAATGTAAAACTGTAAACACACAAAATAATCTGCTGAAACTGTTCCCCGGTCTTATTTTGTGCAGGGGTTATGCTGTTTCACATCAAAACACATTCTCTCTAAAAAAGTGGGATCAGTTATAGTTATTTTGCACTGCACATTTCTGTATTTAGTGTGATGTAGTTTATTTCTCTATGATTTTATCAGTGGGAGAAGTGGCGTCTAGTTAGAAAAATGTGACATCAAGGCTTAGCGATATTTGATTTATAATGAGGAGAAGGCAGCTATGGGGTTATTTTTATTGTGTTTCCAACCACAATAGCTGAGATTCTGAATGTGATAATGACATTTAACTCAAAGTAGCACTGTGCTAGTAAAGCAGCAAACTGGCTTTACCTTTAACTGTAGCTAATTAACTCATGAGTAAATGTCCTCAAGGTTTTCTAGTTGCTTTATAAAAATGAATATATGTCCAGATGTGATATGTCTGTATTAAGAAGCTTCTGCTACTTGTGTGTGTCTGTGTGTTTGCTTATCTAGAGGCTGACCATCCCCACCAGCTGTCCAGCAAGTTTTGCTGAGCTGATGAGGAAATGCTGGCAGGCAGATCCAAAGGTAAACTAAGGACGGATACAAGGAAGATCTTAGGGAAAATGTTACAATGCCTCACTTTTATACTTTTAAAAGACATTAAAAATCGTGGTGACTTGTTTGTGCGCATCTACAGGAGCGTCCACAGTTTAAGCAGGTGCTGGTAACCCTAGAGACAATGGCCAACGACAGCAGACTACCGGACCAGTGTAACTCCTTCCTACATAACAAGGACCAGTGGAGGTACACACACACACACACACACAAGCACAAAACCATACACACAGATTTGTAGTCATTCAGATAAAGCAGTGATTGTGACTGCAAGTTTGAGGTGTCATTTGTAAGTTGTATACAGTAGTCTTAGTCTTTTGTCTGAATGACAAATGCAGTCTCGTGTTGACTGTACTCCAAATAAAACTAAATGTGCATGCACACACATTTAACAGATTAAATGCCTCTACACACACACAGAGACACATATATACACATCTCATGGACTCTAAAGCTCAGGAGAGAAGTTGAATGTGTGACCCTGCACTCTACTTCAGTCTATAATAAGCTCTCTGGAAAGTGTCCATGGAAGAGATTCCTCTACTCCTCCACTCTGCCCTCGCTCCACCACGGGGGGAAAGACAGAGGGCTGGCGGGTGGTGGGTGGGGGGGCGGGTGGGTTAGAGGGAGAGGTGGTAAAGAAATCAAGTGAACTGAAGAACAGGAGAAGTTCAGGGAGGAACAGAAAATGTCTTGTGTCCATGTGAAATCTAAAACACTGAGGATAGAGGGAAATAAGTGGACAGATGACAAGGGGGGAGACAGAGGAGGGAGGGAGGGAGGGAGGGAGAGTGAGGGGTGGGGGATGGAGCGCAGGACAGAGGGTGCGAGATTCTGTGCATATTTAACATGAGTACAGCGAGGCAATCAATTCTGAGTGAAGTTTTGGGTACGGGTGGAAAAACTTGGACAAGGAGGGAGGAGAGAGGGAGGAAGGGAGGGAGGGAGGGAGGGAGGGGAGAGGAAGAGAGGGAGGTGTAGGGGCGGGATGAATGAATAGGGAGGCATGGCAGTAACACAGGAGGAGGTATGGTTGTGCGTCAGATCTCTTCTCTATATTTAGTTGCTGTGAGAGCTGATTGTGTTTGTGAATGCAGATTCACAGAAACACTCACCAGCTCCCAGCGGCCTCTTGTGGTCACAGACGGTACTGCAGGGAAATACTTCTCTGATCACACACTGATAAACTATATAGTATTCTGCAGTAATAATAAAGTCATGACATCAGAGTAATTAGATTACTGTTTTTTTTTTTTAACCTTGTAATGTTGCATCAGATTGTCAGAGCTTTACTGCACTGAGTTGAATATAGAACAAATATAATCTCCTGTTAGTGTAGAATGGACTGGTGCATTGATTTCTTCAGTATGCTGTCACAATTAGTATATTGTATGTCGTGTGTATTAGTTAATGTGGGATGTGTTGCATTTGCAGAACTGAGGAAAAATAATCAGTGTTTTGAGAAAAACCAACATTACTCTACGGTACACAGTGTTGACAAACACTAAAGCAAACTTTGGGAATATCAGGCACGAGTGATCTCAAGGGTTTAGATAAAGACAGTGTCTTTATCTATTATCTGTTATCTAACAACATGCACATTTGAAACATTTGTTTGATTCACTTTGGCCTGAGGAACTACTGTATTTGACTCTGAATTTTCTTGATAATTATTTGTGGTTGTGATGAAGTCGTCGTTGAAACTCTGCCACACAGTTGATGTTCTGTCTGATGTGCTCTATGCGTAAATACGACAGGTGTGAAATCGAGTCGACTCTGGAGCGCCTTCGGAAGCTGGAGAGGGAACTTTACTCCAAAGAGAAGGAGCTGGAGGAGCGGGAGAGGAGGCTCAAACTGTGGGAGGAGAGGCTGATGGAGAGATCCAACATGACTCCCAGTCCCACCTCTCTACTCATGGAGCGCTCAAACATCTCACCAGTGAGTAGATGTGGAGTGTAAATCAGTTCAAACTGCTTAAATCAAACTCCTCTAAATACCTTTGTTTGATCTTCGTCCTCCTCCTCCTCCTCCTCCTCTCTCTCACAGTTCTTCAGCTCTGGGTCGTTCTTCCGCTCACACTCTCAGGACTCCAACAGTACAGCAGTCAGCAGCGCCGGCGTCAGCAGCGCCGGGGTCAGCTGTCTCCTCCGCACCCTCAGCAACGGAGACACGGAGAGGGGGAGCAGCACGGTGCTGGAGAGGGGGATGGGTTCGCTCAGCGACAGCGGGAGGCTCCACGCCATGCTCCGAGGGCTGCAGGGGAGGTTCGGAGAGGAGGAGGAAGAGGAGGAGGAGGAGGAAGGCACCCTTGAGGAGAAAGGCTGGGGGCAGAGGGAGAGGGAGAGGGATGATAGCGGGAGCTTGGAGGGAGGAAGAGTGCAGGTGACCCTCCGGAGCTTCCCGGGAGGCGTAGTGGAGAGGGAGGAGAGGACGTGGGAGGAGGGGGACAGGGAGAGGGGAGGCATGCAGAGGAGCAGGGTGACCACCATAGTCCGAGGATACTCAGGCGGGTTCGGAGAGGCGGAGGGGGAGAGGGAGAAGGAGGGAGGATGGGAGATAGAAAAACTCAACGAGAGAGGGATGGAGGGAGGGATGGACGGCGGGCGGCTCCCGACCATGTTCAAGGGTCTCCATGGGAGTTTAGGGGGGCTGGAGAACATGCTGTCCTTAGACATGGACGACATGGGGGACATGGGGGACATGGAGCGACTAGGCGACATGGACATGAACATGAACATGGGCGACCTGGGAGTGAAGGTGGTGGGTCACGGGGTCAGGAGCGAGCTGGGGGTCAGGGGCCGCAGCAGGAGTGACATGGGGATGGTCGTCCAGGGGGTCAGGGGCGACGTCAGCGAGGCCATCAGCCAAAAGATTAGAGGCGAGGTGGGGGTCGTCGGCCACTCGGGGGTGCAGGTGAGCATGCGGGCTTCGTCCAATCAGAACTCTGTGAAGAGCTGCAGCGTGCGGCACGGAACCAAGATCAACATGGCGACGGCAGCCATGGACATGATGGAGCTCGACTGGTCCGACAGCGACTAGAGAACACATTAGTGCACACACACACACACACACACACACAGGCCAAACTAGCCAGATTTTGACTTGTTAGCACATACAGTATCTGAGCTACAGTATGTGCAGTAGAATCTCCTGATGAAAACGAGCTGGTTAACACACACACACACACACACATTTCTTTTGTTAATTTTTTTTTATTGAATGGATGAATACTACACCCATGTGTACTGTGAAGTAAGAAGGAGCAAAAAGACAATTCGAGGTTGTCTCGTTATGCTGACAGAACGATTTCACCTGTGTAATTCAATGTGCTATTAAAACTGCTGCATAACATACTGTAAGAGGTACAAGTGTTACAAAATAACACACTTGAATGTCGCTCTAATGAGGCAGCATTGTCAGATTTTTTTTTTCTCTCTCCTCCTGCTTATACGGTATCTGTTAGTTGATAGATTTGATTTGTTCAAAACAAGCTTTGACTTTTATCAGTTCTAACTGTGATCTAGAGCGTGAATTTTTGGCATTTCTCTCTGTATATTTTATCATTTTTCAATAAAAAGAAAAGAAAGTGATTGCGTTCCAGTGCTTCTGCTCTGTCAGGGTTACGCCCCATCCTGTAGAAAGTAACATGTATAATTTATTAAAAAGAACATCAAAAAAGCTAAAAAACCTTATACACACATGATACTTCCTTCAGAACAAGAAAACAAATCCCTCTTAATTTTGACCTCTGACCTCTAAACTCCGTCTCACACACTGAGCAATAGAGCCACTCCAGCCAGAACCCATTTTCCTGGCCGCTCCCTAGTTTTCAGGCTGAAAGTCCAAACATATGTCGGCCCTCTGATTTTGGTCTTGTAGAGCGGACACTCGTAGATATTCCTGGTCTCCTGGCGGTCGTTGGGCACAGCTCGGACCGAGATGACCGGCATGGAAGGGGTCAGCTCCTTCAGACGAGCCTCAGTGATCACGCCTGCCTGGGTGTCCCATCTGGCACCTGCGGAAGGACAAGGGTTAAAAGTAGAGAAAAAAAACGGAGAAGCCGAGGCCCAGCAATAGAGAGGAAATGAAAAGATGGTGTTGGTCTACCTTCCATGTAAAGTCCGTACACGTATGCGCCCTCCCTGGCAGGCTGGTTGAACTCTTCCTTAAACTTCTTGGTCACATCCACTGTCAGGTTGACTTTATCCAGGGGCCACTCATTCTTACGCGCCAGGGACTGCATCACCGCTGAAAACACACAGCATTTAAGATAAGACACAAGACAAAAGATGAGGGAAGCTTTAATAAAAACTATGATTTATGTATTATATGTATATTTATCTTTTTATACTATGATTTATATATATACATAAAACTGTGTGGCTCTATTATTTCTCCTATCTGTGTGCACAAATGTGTGTTTACCAGTGAGAAAAGACTGTGGGTTGAAAAGTCCAGACAACCAGACGACACTGGGCAGAGAGAGGTCCTGAGTCCAGCTGTCCAGTTCTTTACAACGCTGCAACACATCATTATACCTGACACACACACACACACACACACACGAGTGAGAATAATTTCAATCTAATCTTATTACAGGTGGTTGCATCAGTTTAGTGTACTTCATGACAGCTCTTAGAGAATTAGAGTAGTCGTAGTTAGTAAATGCGTTATTTTGGAGTGCTACTATGCATTGGACATTAGAAAGTTAAACACTCTCCCTCATATACAATTATGACAACAATCAACATATTCTTAATAGTATTTAATATTTAACTCATAAATTCAAAACATTTTGATGTACTGACACACACACACACACACCATATAGACAGGCTGTAGGTGGAGGGGTAAGCCAGCTTGGTCCATGTATCAGGGACGTTGTCAAAGAACAAGGCCGTCTGCAGCTTCTCCATCTCAGAGGAAATGGCCAGTTCACCCTTTGACAGACAGATTGAACCGTTGCATTTACAGAGATTATGGTTTTAGAGTTTCTTGGAATTCCTTATAAAGAAGAGAATGGGAGATTCGGCAGATGCACACACACATGAAGAGTATATTCCTAGAGATGAAGGCATACCTTGAGTCCAAGGTCAAGCTCCTTGAGCGAGCGTCGTATCTCAGAGATGAGTGTGTTCATGCGCTCGCACTCCTGGAAGCAGACGAGGATGTATGGGGAGCGCTCAGCTGTCTTGGAGGTGATGTCGGACATATTGTATTCCTCTGGCAGCTTCTCCACCACCTCATCTAAAATAGTTTTCACCTGAAGGTGGGTTAAGAGGGGTAACAGTAAAAGCACAGGGACGGGGATTAGCTATAGTCGTTGATAAATGTCCGTCAGTATCTTTGTGTGTTTGTTCGGCTTAGAGAGGGTCAGAGGTCAGTCAGAAATATAAAACCTTTTAATCTAAGTCGACAAGAAATAATCCTGTCAAGAAATAATTGAATACGTGGAGCTACCTTCTCCTCCAGAGTCTGTGAGACTCCCTCCCCCATCACAGCGTCGGGAGACTGCAGCTCCAGCAGAGTGTGAAAAAGGTTATCTGACGTCACCGTCAGGAACTCGATTTCTGCGTTGGGATGCAACCCATAATGCACTGGGCTCTCGTGGGGCAGCATCTCATCTATGAAATCATGGTAGCCCTGGGGATGAGTGGGGAGAAAAATGGTAAAAGCCATTCATAACAAGTGATGCTCTAAGTCATCTGGTACTTTTTCACAGTGCACTGCCCCTGTGGAACTGTAGTTTATTTTATTTTATTTTGGTCTTGACATGGCACCTCATTGTACAATAGAAATTACAGCTCAACATAAATAAAACAGCAAGACAATCTAAGAAAAAGTGACAAAACAGAAAATATGCAAATCAAAGTAAACAATAAGTAAATAAAATAAGTGTACAATACACATTTAGACTGAAAAGGTGTAGGCTGAAGCTTAGCTTATTTTGCCTACCCTATTAGAAATTGGGTTATATTAAAAACTATGCAATCTACTGTTTCCTTTTATCAGCAAATAAAAAGAGTCAAAAAAGAAGAAAGAAGCTCTACAGCATACTGTAGCAGGCACCACAGTTCATTGCTCTAACTTATATGAATTGATATTTTGAAGTCATTCTCCAGATTTTTCCATAGATCGACTTTTATTCATCCAGATAGAGCTGAAAGAACTAATATTCAGTGATGACTTGTTTTACATCCACCCACCAGGATGCAGGTGTGTTTCTGTTCTCACCACTTGAACCTCTAACAAGGTGTGACTGTGAAGCTGTATCTGTTTCCAGGTACCTGATAGTCCAGGTTGGAGGGAACGACGAACCCTGGAGCCAAAGAAAGCTTACGATCAAACTGCAAAGTGGAACAACAGAATGAAGACTCTTTAGTTTCAGATCTCTAACGCTGTACAAAACAAAAAACTGTCCCAATACAGGGCAGCCGCCAAATTAACATAGTTTGGTCCAAAATCTGTCACAGCTGCTATCGGCCAAACTCTAATGACGACTCATGGATGATTACTGTACGTTCATGTCTCTGTCCCTTTGTCCTCACTACAAACCTGGTTGGGCTGCATGTATTCTTCCAGGTATGTTCTGCAGAGACGTCTGTCCCAGTCGTCAGTGATGTGTCCTCCGTACATGATCTCCCCAAACAGATACCTCAGGTCCTCCCACGGCACCTTCATCATCGTAATCATTATGAAAATCCCATCCAAAGCAATCACCATAATAATCGTCCTCATCATCATGTTGTGGCGAACTGTAAAACTGCTCACTCTCCACTGTACCTGAGCGTTGGCCTCCAGGTAGTTGTAGAGGACGTTTACGGATATCGTCAGGTCTCCTGTGTTGAACGGATACTTCCTGTTCCAACCTTGAGGACCGAACTTCCTCCTCTCGGCCACACAGGCGTGGAAGTAACACAGAGAGAAGAGGATGGTCTTAAACTCCTGCTCACGACTGCACTGGTCCAGAATGTCCTAGAGAGGAGCCAAGGAATGAATAAACAAACAAATACACTGACACCATTAAAACACACAGCGGTCAGCGGAAGCTCACCTGGTCAAAGTTATCCAGAGCTGCATGCAGATTGGCGTGCATCCCTGTCGGAGGTTCATTGGTGATCTTGATAGCGTTTTCCAGAATTCCCTGAGGAAAACGAAACCAAATTTACATCGCAAGAGCAGAGCGGTAACGATCGCTGTAGCATAGCATGCACTCATTATGTGAATGTGTTTGTTGCCAAGATGATGCACCGTCTCTCTACCTGTGGGATTATGTGTTCCTGATGTGTTGGAGCTGGCTGCGCGCTCATAAACACTCTGTAGTCAGGATGACTGTCTTCGCAGCAGCGCTCCAGCAGCTTCTCCAGTGAGCCCAGCCAGCGACCAACGAGGTGGATGTTCTGTGAGGATGAAACCCACAGATCATATTCAATGTGGTATAAACAGCATGCAAAGAATATAACAGAGTTTCAGCATTATTATTTGATTTGTTAATGTTTTATACTGTATATTAAAAAAAAAAAGTATACTCTGTTCATAATTAAAAGCAGAAGTAAGCGATATTTTTGTGTTAATATAAGTCTTAAATAGTTATATCTTCCGACAGCAATCACTTACATAGAGTGTTTGGACTGAAACACGGGTCTGTCAGTCACTCTGCTCTGCTCTGAGCCGAGGAGAAAACATTTATCGTATCCTACAGTTTTTATCCAATGAGGAGAGAGAACGGCATGCAGGGCTGTGTGTGCAGCCAAGGGATGCGCCTGAATGTGGTGACGTAGGGACGAGGACTGTTATGGTGCGTTCAAGGCAACTCGTAACTCCTGTTTTTCCGACCTGTGAAGTCGTACCAGTTCGATCTGGTACGAGTTCACGGGTCGGAAGTTACGAGTGGCCGTTATAGTGACTTTCACAGGTAAAACAGGTCAGAAAAAACACGAGTGGGTTGCCTGGAACGCTACAAAGTCGTAAGTCGTGACTTGAAGCTGTAATTTACGATTTCAAAAGCCAGCCTGGAACGCAGCATTAGCCAAAACGACCGGATCGCTTACTTCTGCTTTAATAGAATGGCATTTCTATTCTGTGATTGAATGTGTGCCGTTCATCCAGACGTTTAAAGTAAACCCATCTCTCTGGCATCCACACCTGCAGTATCACCCAGTGGCCCTCTTTGGCAGCCTTCTCCATGGCAACCTCGGCCACAGCTTCTTGGCCCTGACCCAAGGACACATTGTGAAGCTTCCCAAGGTCGATAGTGAAACCCAGTTTACTTCCTGAGAAAAACACAGGACTGAATTTTTCATATGTTGACACAAACTGACCTTCAGAGAAAAATACTTGCCCTGTTGTTATTATATTTCTGGCGAGAAACATGTTACATTACTTTTTCCATGCATTTTTATCAGTGTTATGACACAAGGATTTAGAGTTCCACTGTCACTGACTTCAATGTGTGTATGCCTATGTATTTCAGTGTGGTCTGTGTGTGTTTGCAGAAACTTTGTGGACAGTACCCAGTGATTCCACGTCTTTAAGTGGGTCCACCCCAGGAGACAGGATGAAGAACACAGGTGAGGTTGGACCACTTTCTCGGAAGGACTTTGCAAACTCAGTCTTTCGGCCCTCTGTGTATTGAACACCAAGCTTCTCCTCCACAAAGTTCCTGCACCAACGAAAAAAGAGGAAATAGGCTGTGTTTACAAAAAGTAGATAAAGCCCTAAAAGCTCAAATCAGATGAAGCTACAAATACCAATTTTCAGTGCTCTTTAGCCATTGTAGGTGGGAATACGGAGATAAGCCAGCATGATGAATAATACAAAGTGATCAATTTGTAAAAAAAAGAAAAAAGAAAAATATAAACACTATAAGTAAAATACAAAAGAAGGACAGAACTGCTCTGCACCTCAGAGCGTAGGTCATGCGGTCGGGTCTTAGTGCTCTCATCATGATGAGTTTCTGCAGGGAGCTCTTCCCTTTCCACTCCTGAGGAAACTTCTCCTTCTCCGGACACTCCGACTCCACCAGCTTCTTCCAGCGCTTCGGAGAACCTTCGATGTCCCGGTCCAGACCACGAAACTCATCAGTGAAACTCATCACCTGAGCAAAGACGGTGAGCAGCAGGTGGTGATTTATGCTGTACTTTATTTCTGTGAATTATTTCTGTGAATATTTCTTTGTGTTTGCACCTTGATTGCGCTCCACGCCGAGTTGGACAAAAAGTCGAGGGGGCTGTTGTAGTTGTGGTCTATGTTAAAACGGAGCAGGAAGTCCAGCTCTCGCACGTCTATCTCTTTACTCATCAGGAGCAACTGAAATCCGGAGAACACAGTCAGGGGCAGGGAACAGTCTCTCTGAACATTGACGCAGACACACACACACATTAAACACAAACATGCACCTGGAAGGCCAGCTGTGCAGTAAAGGTGAGCTTGTCTCTCTCAAACAGTCCCCTGCTGATGTAGTTGAAGGTGGAGTAGGTAACACAGTCGATGAGGGTGTTCACTCTGCTCTTCACGTCCTCACAGGCCTCGGCCATCTCAACCGCTTTGTGGAAAACCACGTTAAAGGCCTGAGGACAAGAGATGGATGTTTGCTTGATTAATAAATACTCGATAATCACAGATTTCATGTTATGTTTTCCATTTTCCATCACAGGCCATTAAGAGTTCATTGCATGTGATCCTCATGAGGCGTTTAGAAACATTACAGTGGAAAAACATCATTTTCTGTTTTCTATGTTGAATAAAATTTTGTTTATGTGATTAAATAATAATAATTTTCAGTTGCTTCTTCATCTTCCTTTTCCAGCTACCTTGAGGCTGAACTGGTACATGGAGTTTATCTTGTTGAGATCATTCATGATGAAGTAGAGAAGCGACGCTCTGACAGCAACAGGACGATAGTGTTCTCTGGCTTCATTTATCTTCACCTCATTAACTTTAGCTTCCAGGACCTGAGAGGGAGGGACAAGATGGACACAGAGGAAGGAAAAAGAGACGGAGCACAGGAAGGAGATATGTATAAAAGATGATTTAACGCTGAAAAAGAAAAAAAAGATTTAACGCTGATTCACACCACAAATAAAAACACAGGTACTAATAAACTCCACCCCTCTCTCTCTCTCTCTCTTACTTTCATCTCAATCTCAGCAGCAGTGTGCTTGGTGGTCTCCAGCTTCTCCACCAGCACGTTGTCACCCAGGAAGTTGCTCTCAGCAGCAGACAAGCGCGTCAGCAGCTCGTCCTCCAGGAGCTTCAGCTCGATCTTAAACATGTTCTGCTGTTTGGTCAGTTCACTCTGCAGGAGGAGCAAAATAGAAAAAATAATTCATTAAAAAAAACTCCTAGATTGAATCAAGACAAAAACAAATTACTTTTTGCTTATCACTGCTGTTATTGTATAGTTTAATTAAAACATTGATAATCAGAGATAAATGAGTTGTAAAAAGGTGAACCTGTTGTTTGTTTAATAAAAGGAAAAGAAGAACCTAATTTACCTTGAGGTGCTCGAGGTCAGGCCTCTCCTGATTCACCACCTGAGCCAGGAGTTGGTCCTCTAGTCCGTCTCTGGTCACGGTGAAATTAATGAGGGTGGTTTGGGCTTGAATCTCTGGCTTGTAGTGAGGATTGGCTAATTTAGTGTGAAGGATCAGTCTGAAGCCTGGGTGAAAGAAACACTCCTTGTCCCCGACCTTTATACAACTAAGATGGAGTGAGAAAAAAAAAAAAAACAGTGCAAGGTCGGTGTGAATGTAAGAGGAACACATGGTTGTTTAGTAAAGTTGTATTTTGTGTTACCTGCCCTTCTTGATTGTGTGCCGTCCCAGCAGAGGGTCAATAACAGGGTCAATGGTCTCCTCGAGGTTCTCGATGAGGACGGTGTCACCAGCCACCACAGCCTGTTCTATCACATCTACATAACTGGAACATTTCAATATCAATATGTGAAAATGAAAAAGGAACACTTTTTATATATATAGTCAGCTCCCTCATTATACTGTACTGCACTGCTGAAGAACAAGTGGATGTGTAAATGTGACTCTTGCAGTACCCTTCAAAATAAAAGCTTTCCCAGTCTACCAGCATATAGCAACATTTCAGGTATTGTGGAGGTCGTGTTGAAAACCTTCATGACCACCTGAGGATGTTCAGACCGGGATGAGAAATCACTCACCCTCTCTGCCCAAGGCTGACGACCTTGAGGCTGCTGCCATGGCGACTCTTGATCCACTTGATGCCCTGCAGCTGAGGGTCAATGAGCAGAGGCCAGCGCTCACCTGAAGCAACAAACGCAATCCATGCAGGGATGTTTACCTGCATTGCTCTGCACTGTTTGTACCGCCCGTGAGAAAAAAAGCGACTGACATCATCATGGTGACGCAGTATAGGAGATTTATTGCTTCTACTCACAGTTTGTGAGGATGGTGGCGTTCTGAGTGGACATTTTGTCTCCGGGTAGGCCTTCGTTGTTCCACTGGGCCACCATTGCGTCATCAGTCAGCATTGACACTGGATCTAAGCCTTCTGTCATGGGGATTGACATCTGAAGGACGGACGAAAATGAACGACGAAATGACGAAAGAAATAAGAAGCTGGGATAATACAGACAACAGCTAAGGGGAAACGGGAGGAGAGAAAGAGAAGACATTACCGCAACAAATCTTCAGACAGACCTCAGAAGTTAGAAAAATGTTTGTTTTTATGGCCGAATGAGTGATGTGTTTTGCAGATTGTGACCTTCTGGTTGCGCAGAAACGGCATCCACAGATTGTCCAGCAGCTCCCTCCTGTACGTCTTGGAGAAAGAGCCGGCATAAGAGATGAATGCTGCAGTGAGCAGGACGTCCCCGCACAGCGTTTTCTCCTGTTCATGGTACTGAGCCACTGAGTGGGCCCAACGGACATTTTCACTCTTAAACGCGGACGGAGACACACAGATGCACACACAAGAGAGAGAGAGAAAGATTATTGCCCAAATAATGCAAAACTATAGGTTAAGCATTAAAGAAATTAAGTACAACACACTGGACAATATAAACCAATAAATCTAAAACCAACTTTCAGGAACGCCCACCTCAAGCCCTTTGACCAGCCGATTGGCCAGTTCTATCGTCTTGTTGGTGCGGTTGACCTCCTCCTGAAAGCCCATTTTCTCTGACGTGGCTTTCTCAAATGCCGTTGTCAGAGTTTCCAAGCTGCTGTCCAGCTCCTGAGAAGCAGAGGAGCAGAAGAAGGGCCAAAAATATGAAAAAAAAAGAAAAACCCCAGAAGAATTTGAGTTAAATTGCTACATGAGAAAGAAGTAAAGACAGAAATAAAATAAAAAAGGAAAACAAGGCATTGAGGGCAGAGAAACAAAAGAAAAGAGAACAATGATCTAAGGAGCTTACAGCCAGTTTCTTTCTGATCGCCTCCAATTTCTCTGCAGCCTCAGCCAGATCGGCATTGGCCTGAGACAAGCACATCCTCTTCATCTCTACCTCACATAACACCTGGTGATACATCAAACACACACACACACACACTTTTCAATTTTGTTTCTGAGAGGTCACAGTATGAGATATTAATAAAGAAATGCTTGATTTAAACCCTAAAATATAGACAGCAGATGATAGTTGTACTTACAAAAATCTATCCAGTGCGGCACAACAGTTTGGGAAACAGAAAACAATCTATTGAACAACCAGAACACAGCTCTGTATAGTTAACAACATCACACAGTGAGTTGGTTTGGACGACAGCTGGTGAAGGTGCGAGTACCTCGTGGAAGCGTACGATGTTGATCACCCAGGCGCACAGGCCTGCAGCTGCTGAGGATTTCTGTCGGACGAAGTCGGGGTTGAACTCTGGGTCGCTGAGGTAGTCGTCTCTGACGCACCTCACCGTGGCCTCGGGGATGTGCTCTTTGTCAAAGTTCACCAGAGCCTGCAGGAAGTCATCCACCTGGATACACATTTGTGTGCAGAGGTGAATGTCATATCAAAGTCACTCTTTATATAATGCTTCTACAGGTCTTTTGGATTGAAAATCAAAAGTGCAAATTGAACAGTGGAGGAAAATAAAAATGTACAGCTCCACGTCATATTGGAAACTGTTTCATGCAGCAGTATTTTCTGACTTTCTTTAACCAGGAAGACGCTTTGCTTTCCTTTGTAATCTCAAGAGCAAGGGAGCAGCAGCACAAAGAACGTAAAATATAGAGGTTATAAAGCATGTACTGTAACAAAGACACAAAGCCAGAAACTTAAAAAGATTAATGCAGGATCGACTAGAGCAGTTTTTCAAATTATAAAACACCAGCAGCCAATAGACCATTCCATAAAAACAATACAACATAAATGAAAACACAGTAAACATAAACATTGCATTCTCTTGTTGGGGAGCTTGGACAAGAGAAAGAATTACAGCAGCAGCAGTTATGTTAAATGTGAAACAATGTTATTTCAGCAGTTCAGGTAATTTATTTGTGATGGACTCTTTGGCTTCTGTGGTAGAAATCCATTAATCTGAGAAACACTACAAGACGTCAGTGTGAAATATCACCTTGCTCATAACCATCTTGGAAGCCTTCCAGCTGCGATCTTTGGGGATTCGGCCTTGGGGAGCGAGAAGCACCAGGACAGCTGCTGAGACGTTGGTGACAATAGCTGGAGGGTTGGGGAACGTCCTCAGCTCTGTCAGGTTCAACTGGATGACAAACACACATACACACACACACACAGATGCAAATCCATGGAGACATCCTTGCCTTGTAAAATGTCTTTCTTGGTTTATTTACACCGCTTGTCATGTCCACATATACAGTATCTTGAATGAAAGAAAACACAACAAATCAAATAAATGACTGCGGCTGAAATGATTCAGCCCTCTGTGTTTACATGTGTAAATGTGTTTTACCCTGTTTAATGTATTGAGAGCTGCATTAGCCGCCTGTAGGGCCGGTTCAGCCTTGGCAAGGTCTTCCTCGGTCTCCTGCTGCTGTTTGGTCACCCTAGCTTGAATTGCTGCCACCTGAACAATTAATCAAAAGTACATGTATGCACTTTGAATGGATGGATGCAGGTTTGATTTATTTCTCTGCCATGAAATGATCCTTCTTGCCTCTCTCCTTGTAGCTCTAAGAGAGGTCTGATCTGAGAGTCAAAATGTGCTGCAGGTTTTCTTATGCTTGTTTATGCCTTCTGCTTTTTGAGAGGCCTCACAGATACACATTCTTTACCCTTTGCTCCTCAGCATCAGCCACAGCCCTCTCTTGGTTCAGTTTGTCCGTCTGTTGCCCGATCTTAGCAATGAGGGCTTCGATGTCTGTGTTCCTCTGCCACAGCTCCACCTCCTGCACTGCCAGCTTGGCCTTCAAGTCCTCTACCTGAAAAGGAAAAGCACAAAACTCACAACGTTTCAGATGCTTAGCTGGTTGAACTAACTTCGGTGTTTATTCAGGCTGCACGGTGCGTGTTTTCTGACCTGTGAGGCGGTCGACAGCAGTTTCTGCAGGCCGTTCTCTAATCTTTCCATCTTCTGGGTCAGCTCTGTGTGTTTCTTCCCCAGCAGATTTCCATACAGCTTCATAAACTCCAGAAAACTCTTCGGGGTGGTGTAGTTAAAGTGCTTTTCATTCTGCTGGTACTTGACACTCACCTGAACGTTGCGGTTAAACAAGACATCCAGACATGATGTGAGTGCAGGAGTCAAGGTTGGTTATCACCCATGGTGCTTTGCAATAACTCACCTCATTGACACTAGTGTGGGCGTAAGAGATGAACTCGCTGATAGATGCCCTCACATTTGGCTGCAAAGGATGAACACACTCTAAGATTTATGGATTTAACACACCAGAAGCCTCTAGATTGATTTTTTTTTTTTGAACAGACCTAATAACACTGACAAGTCTAATAATATTTCACTTTTGCCTAGTTTGTTAATATTGAATATGGATATGAGTAACATACTAGCTTAACTTCCACATCACATACAGTACTGTATAAAAGACAGGTTTTTATTCTTAAATACCAAAAGAGGAGAGGAGGCAGTGGAGAGGTGAAAGAAAGTGAATGAACAGCATGTGAATGTGTTGTTACCTCCAGTCCAGGGATTTTCTCTATGAAGGTAGAGCTGACAGATTGCAGGGCGAGCTGAGGCCAGGGGTGGAACCAGTCTATTGCAGTGCAATTTACCAGAGCTGGAAACTTTCGTGCACGTGTCCGCAATGTGAATCCGACTGGAGAGAAACACAAGACGACCTGGAGGACAGAGAGGGTAGCAGCTGATTTATTTCACAATTACTGATACGGTTAATTGTGTGATACGTCTTTATACTGTATCTTGTGTGATTTGTCCTAATACTTAATAAATAATGTTTCAGACCTTGAGCTGCCTTCGTATCCTCTCAATAAAGAAGCTCCAGCAGTTGTCTCTGCTGTCTATAAGTCCCAGTCCTCTGAGCTCCATACGGATGGACGTCACAATAACATCTACTTCTTCATCATTAAACAGGTCTGGAATATCTCCTACAAGCACAAACATGCAGACTCAGTATGTATTTCCTAATAATACCACAGCTTTTCCTCATACTGTTGCTGATGGCATTTAATGTCACTTTGACCCAATAATTTTGCTTG
Source organism: Trachurus japonicus (assembly GCF_045865225.1). NCBI lineage: Eukaryota > Metazoa > Chordata > Actinopteri > Carangiformes > Carangidae > Trachurus > Trachurus japonicus. The sequence continues at coordinate 37,066,909 of NC_140923.1, read as the reverse complement.
CTGTCAGTGTGATGTATGATAGCTGCTAACATACAAAAAAATCATTAATAACTCAGTTTTTATTTGGCACTGACATAAAAATATAAAAGAAATTCAAACCAGATTTATACACCAGCCCATTAACAAAATATAAGACTTCAGTGCTTTAGTTTGGCGAGGTTGTTTGGTTGCCTCACCAGCCACTTTGTCCTCAGCAGTCAGTGTGAAATGTGCCTTCTCTTATCTTCAGTCAAATAAATAATAGAAATTAAATTTGGCTGATGAAATTTTCACTGTCGACTCACTGGATTTATGCTCCAAGCGGCTTTTATGCAATAAATTCACACATAAAGAAAGAAAGTATGTTCATTCTTCAGATTTGACAATATGAGCCTTTACACACTGAAGCTGAAACCATTTGCTTATCAAAGGAGAAAACACTCATCCCAGGTCAGTGCAGCCGAACCTGAGGCCAGCATGTCGTTGATGAGCACCAGGAAGCGTTCATCTGGAATCTGGGCGTCTGTGTGAAGGAACACTGTCCCGATGTTCTTCACCCCCACTTTTATATACAGTGCTGCGATATCACTCTGGGTAAGAAGGGGGCGGGGGGAAGAAAAAGGACAAAGAATACATACATTTATATTTACGTATATATATATATATATAAAGATAAATCAAGTTAGAGTGGGGAATAGAAGAAAAGTGCCGTTAAACTGAGGAGCATAATGACATTTTGTATCTGTCGTGCATGAGTGTGTTAATGCATATTTACTTTCAGGTCATTTATGCCATAGCCTTTACGCAGCGTGATCTGGAAAACCTCCAGCATGCTGAGGAAAGCAGCCAGCCGGCACAGACTCTGCTTCCCGCTCCCCCCGACTCCCACCAGCAGGGCGTTACCATAGGGGGCCTCCAGGATACGACTGATACGACACCTGGACACAAACACCAGAATTAACAGTGTGTTTGTGTGGCCTGGGTTTAATGTTTGCACTCATCTGTGTAAATCCAACCTGCATGTTAGTATATGTTTCACTGCTGCTTCCATGCTCTGTGTGTCTGTGTGTGTGTGTGTGTGTGTGTGTGTGTCTTACACATGCTGGATAGCTTCTTCAAACAGTACCAGGTCCATGACAGCGTGCAGCTCATTATAATGCTCCAGTGCATCAGCCAGTGTCTTCTGGAGTTTCTCCCAGTCTGAGGCCTGACAGTATGGCCAAATAAACAAACCTACTTCATTCTCTTGTCACTATGTGGCTACTTCCATATATGTAATGAAATTAGCTTCTTATCAAGACTTGAGTCAATTAACTTTCAATTCAAACCCCATAAAGAAATGAGAGGTCATTAGTTTGCTAATGACAGTGCATTTATCCTCATTTATTTCCTGACAGATGAGACATGACAGCCGAATTTGTGCCATAAGGTCTTTGAATATGTGAGCTGCAGATAATCCACATGCTAAATTGATTTCAGTCAAAAACAATTAAACTCACCCATTTTTATTAGCACAGTTATTAAAACATAGATTGGATGCTTGAAAGGAGCAACACAAAAATCCAAAGTGAAACTGAATGTGTGTACCTGGTGATAGCGAGGCTCTCCCACACCCTGGGCAAAGTGACAGTACACCAAAGGCTGGTGGATAAAGATGGACTCATCTATTCCCTGGAAAAAATTTTAAAAAAAAGAAAGATGCTGAACATGCAACAGAGAATTTCAATTTTTAAGTTGATGTGTTGACTTCAGAGCTGCATTTCAAAATTTTGAACATTTTAAACTATTGTACTACTATGCTATGATGCTTGTTTCTTACCTCAAAATATCTCTTGCCAGTGTCCAGCAGGATTTTATTGAAGAGTTCCACATCTTTCTCCTCCATCAGTTTGTCAGAATAAACCCTGGAGCTCTCGTGGAGCCACAGGTGAACCAGGTCCATGGGGTAACGGATACACTCAGGCAGGGCAAACAGGATGCCCTACGCATCAGGCCAGAGTAAATACCGTGTGATGAGATTAGAGACTCTCAATGCTGAAATGCATTTCCCACATTACCACCCCCTACAAAACTAGTTTGATAGCTGAAGTGTGAAATTAATTATTCATCAGTCACTTATTGTTCGGCTATAAAATTCAGGTTCACTCTGAATCTCATTAAAAGAAGTAAATGGAGCAATTCAACTTGGTGTAGTTTTGCATTATATATCACATACTTGAGATGACTGTGCATGTGTTACCTGGAAGATGTTGGAGAGGTCTCGCAGGTTGAAGATGTAGTGGAAGCGAATGGCTGTAGGGAGGAAGTTCTGGCTGATTTTCTGGTGCAGACAAATAGCTGCCTAGATTGACAGATGGTAGAAATGGTCGTAAAGTTATTGTCACAACTGAGATCAACGGTGTGATAGGTCCGAATGCTCTGACACTGAAGACGTACCTGTATGAGAGTTCCAACTGAGCGGGAAACGCCGTAGCTGAAGCCGCCTTGTAGGAAGTGAGCGGACAGGATGCTGGAGAAGATGGTGGCTAACGCATCGGCACCAGGGAAATGTACTGCAAACACTGAGAAATGTCTCTGGAATGGAAAACGGGGAGATTTAAGAATAATTTACCAGCATGACTCAAAACCTCACCTCAAAACCAGAATTACTTTCTAAAACCGCCTCCAAGACTTTAAATGAGGTTATTTCCAGTATTTATTGCTTCACATCTACAGTATGCTGTTTTTTTGTTTTGTTTGTTTTGCTTGTTTATCATTTCCATGCATACACTTTGCATCTTGTCTTCACAGCTGATTTGGTAAATGTATTTTCTGTGATGTATTACCATGGTAACATTCAGTGGAATTCTGGTTACAGTATAGTATATTGTTTCTATAGTATTTAGTGTAGTGTAGTGAAGTCTGTACCTGTAGTCTGGGGTTGATAGAGAAGCTCCCAGATGTCGGGTTCATACAGGTGATATACTGGCAGTTATGTATTTCCTTCAGCACCAGTCGTTGTCTGTCATACCTACAGTAAAAGACTCACTTTATTTAGTTTCCACATAACTATTCTGTACATTGTATCTACATCTACTATACAGTACACAGTGTTTGGTTGATTCTGTAGTGGGTGGTCTGACTCTGCTCCACTGTGTGTTGGGATCAGTTAAGACACACAAACATGGTGGAACAGAAAGCAGAGGAGAGGAGAGGGACAACATCACAAACGGCAGCAAAATGCAGAAGAGATTCACACTGCACTGAAATGAAACAAGATGCAATTAGGTAGAATGAATAAAATATTTTGTTTTCAATTAGTTTTCCCCTTGTTTTCTTGGGGGGGTTTGGAGTCTCACCAAAGACTGGTACAAACAGCATGGGGGCTGTATAATTCACATTTCATTACTTCAGGCTCAGTAATCCGGGCTTTGAATATGTGTGTGTTCATGTGTGTATCAGTTGTTTTACCAGTGGTTGTAGTCAAGGTGCTGGCGTATGAGTGTGTGCGGCTGGACGGTCCCATAAACGTCCACCTCAGGCATGTTGAGGTCGTCTATGAAGTAGATGAGTCTCTTAGCGGTAGGAGGGGCAAATTTACGACCAGCTTTCTTCTCCAGGGGTTTTTCTAGGACACCTGAGGTCCATGTAATGAAACAGACAGTTCATGAAAGGCAGAGAAAATGACTCATTCAACACAGAAAATGTGTGAATTGCAGAGAAACTGCACCAGCAAGAGAATTAAAAATACAAGGATAAATCAACGAGTCAGAGCTTGTGCTGTTGTGTGAGCGCTGTGAAATTTAACAACTATTTATAGGCAAATGCGGCGAGGCACTATAGTGAGATGTAATACACTGTGACACACAGTTCACACAGGTTCAAAATCTTCTGTGTAGCCTGGCTTTTGCTATTCGCACAGTATATTCTGTCGTACATTTAGAATAGAAGAAGATTTGAAACAGAACAAGGGCATCTGAATAAAGAGATTCACTATTCTATTTAAACAAGAGCAGCCTGTCCTTCTTCTATACAATTCTATAGAAACAGCAGTAACCATGGCACGACTGCCATGGCAAATTGGACATTAATAGATAAAGTAATGATCTACTGTATATTTTCTTCTCTTGCACTCTGACATGGAACATATAAAAAAAGCTTATCAAGAAATATTTGCTCTGATTCCTGTGATTCTTACGCTGCAGCATGGCAGATGTGGTGTAATAGTTGAAGGGGACCTTAGCCACCATGTAGTCCTCCTTCAGCTTGGCGACTTTATCAGACACCAGGATGGTCTTGCCCACTCCAGCGTTGCCCACTAACATAATGGGTTTGCCTCTCTGGAGCAGCAGGTCCATGAAGTATGTCAGACAGATAGTCTCTGGGGTGTGAACCAGTACGGTCTGAAACAGATATCAAGTGACTTGACTAAAGCATGAGTCAATACTGAGTGTGAATACGATGCACTGCGATTCTGGTCACACCTGTAACGGCACATCGGGTTCCAGCTCAAATGGCAGCATTTTCTCGCTCCAGGGAGTAAACTTTTTAGTCTCAGAGTCGATGTAATAGTCAAACACGGTGCCCTGGGAGGGAAACTTCACTGCCCGCATCTCTTTAGACCACCAGCGACTGAATTCAGCACGATAGTCATTCAGCTGAAATGGGTGTATTAGAGAACATATTAATTAAGTAATTACAAGCAAAAGAATGATAGTAACACACAAAGTATTTCTTCCAGCAACCATTCAGTCTCCACGCACATGATCCTGGAAGAGAGCCCCGCCAAAAGCCCAGACACAGGCGAAGACAAAGTAGATTTCATAGAGTTCTCTGGGAGAGTCGGCTGGAGTGTTTTCCTTTGTCAGCAGGCAGTCCAACAAGGAACACAGCGTCTGATTGAGCAAAACGCACCAGTGCAATAATTGGTTATACAAGATACAGTGACACAGTTTTGACAGTATACGAGAACATAACACCGACATTCATCGACTGGCTGAGTAACTCTGAGACGATGCCAGAGGTATGTGACAGTGATTAAGACTCCTTGCCCAAGATACAAAATGAGGCTGTTGTGTGTCCTCACCTGCACCATGCTGTTCTCTGGTATGGGGGTGATAGTTCTCAGATTGCAGCGCACTTGCTCCAGACAGTATGGCACATACTTATCAAAGAGAATGGTGAGATTGGCCCGTTCTGATTGGGCCTGGCGGGTGTCTATCCAGCTTGTCACATAACTGAGAGTATAAATAAAGACAGCACAGTTTAACCAAAAAAAAAACAAAAAAAAAAACAATTTCAGAGAAGTGACGAAATAGAAGTTGATGACTTTAAACGTGCGTCTGTGTGTGTGTGTGTGTGTGTGTGTGTGTGTCTCACGAGCTCCAGCCAAGGTCCTGTGGGTTGACATAGAGGATTCCTGCTCTGGACACAGTCGCTGGAGTAGCAGCCCTCAGATGAGAAATCTCAAACAGTAGACGCATGGAGGATGACAAACTGATCCTCTCATTGCTGGCAAGAGTCAGTACCTGAATACAGGAGTGGAAAAATGAGGTTTGACAGAGCTTAAGCAGCATATACTGAGATATACACAGTGGCTGCAAAACATGATCAAAATGAATGAAGACTCTTTATTGCTGTTTGGACTCTGGGTGTGTTGATATATAACTGAAATCGCAGCATTAGAAAAATGGAAAATGTCACGGAGGAAAAAGAGACTTTCACCTTATTGTCATCCATAACTGTGTTGAGAGACTCGATCCACATGGGGTCAATATCTCCATCCAGAACAATCCATTTGGGTCCATCATGGCCCACTGAGGTCAGCTCCCTCATGGTAGAGGAGAAGAGACCTAATGTAGTGGAGAGTAAAACAGCAATTACTGCATATATTCCTTTTTTTTTTAAAACATTTGTTCTGGTGCCCTACCATCACTTGGGCAATGTCACAAACTATCTATTCAATGTTGTCCTAAAGCTAACCCATGTAATGGAATCAAAGTCAAACTATTATACATCTAAACTATTCAAAGCAGAGCCGACTCTGAACCAGAAAAAAATTACAAATTCTAATTAATTCTGAGAAGAGGCTCGGGAATAAATTATGGTCTTGGCACCAAAATAACTCCCGCTTGACAGTGACCTAAAATTTAGAGGAAACACTGGTTCCCTTGATCATCACTTATTTATTATTAGATTCCTTGTATAATCCTCACCATCTTTCCACTCTCTGGTAGCTGGATGCAGATACCCAAACAGCTCATCCGTGGTCACAGCTTTAGGGTTCATATCGCTCCATACAGTCTTCATCTTCATGTTTGCATAGGTTCTATGGAGCGTCTTCAAGATCTGATGAATAAACACACTGTTAATCCATGATGACACCATGTGCACCACATGTTTCCATAACAGAAAATCTCTAATTATCACTTTGGATGGTAACAGATTTGAGAAAAGTGAAATTCAACCTTTCACTTATAAGAATACTCTGCAGCAGTGGATTTGAGTGGACATAATAAATCAAAAAAGATCCTAACATAACAGTATAGTCTTATATTAAAAATCTATGTGCTTGGGTGTGAGGTTCCCCTCTTATATAAAATGGCTTTGAAATAACAGTGTATGAGACAAAACAGTACTTTGTGTGTTGTCCATCCAACCACACAAAACCACATACATATACAATACAGATATGCTGTAAACTATGTATGTAGTTTGGGATACAGTGGCTATAAAGAGGTTAACCTGGCTCTTTCCAGTTCCTGGTCCGCCAACTACAAACACAGAGTGTCTGACAGCCAACAGCTCCTCCAGCTGGGTCACCTGGAGAAACAAAAACACTGCATCATACTTGATTTATGATCATATAAACACTATTAATTACGCATTTACATTTCTTTCTGACAGATCATAGACCTAAACTATAATTCTCAAGCATAAATTCCTGTAAACACATCAATGAACAGTTCATTCATCTTCATTCATCACCTTAAGTATGAAGTTCTCCTCAGGCTGCAGCCGCAGTTCACTGACTGACTGGCGAACAGCGTTCTCCAGCTCAGGGTCTCTTTTCCTGGGCACGTCCAGCTGAGGAAACAGGTCACTGATCAGCCCGAGGAATATGGGCACGTCGCTGGTCACTATCTTTGGCAGGTTGAAATCCCTCAATGCCCGCATGAGCACCTGGGGAGAAAATGACCGTTTCCATGTTGTGAAACAATGTACTTCCTCAAATTTGTGGAAAATACACTCTTTGATGATTCAGTGTGAATGATAGCTCACGGCAGTGATGAAGATTGATGCATACCTGCTCTTCAGGCCTGCTACGATCCTCTCTTTTCAGAGATCCTGCCACAACCAAGACTGACTTGATGGCCCTTAAGCCCCAATCATAATGATCCTGACAGATAAAGGAACAGAGGTATGGAAGTCATCAAACAAGCATGACAATACATAACATTTTAAATGAAATTAATGCTTAGTGAAGGTCTGGGAGGCCAATATAAATTGAGCAATTATATGGATAATAGAGCACATAAGAGTAATTAGCCTGAACATTATGCTGAAAATAGAAAAAAGTGAAAGAATGATAACCTTATTCAAGAGCACCTGTTATTTTTCTTCATATACGGTAAATTCACCATGATATACACAACGCAGTTGATTAAAGTGGTATATAAATAAAAAGGCTGCAGTGATTAATCATTATCTTGTCAGCCAGGGACATGGTGAGCATCTAATGAATGGGCAAACCACATTTCAAAGTCAGGAAAAAATGTCATAGCCCCACTTAGTGCATTTCTTTCCACTACAATTAAAGTGGAGCCAAAAGTTGAATCATGTCTAGAAATGTAGGGTTGCATACTTTCTCGTCTAATATTAGAGTTCTCTGGCTGAATTAAACTAACAACATCTTTACACCAGAGACTTGTGCTCACATGGAGACGCATCTTAAAATAGCAAAGGGGATAATTATTGTAGCTTCGCTGTCTTGACAAATTGCTTCTATGTACTTACCTGTTTGGAGAGCAGCTCTTTACAAAGTGTGTAGAGGCTGATGAATTTGCGTGCAAGCAGACGAGCATCTATGAAGCCTTCTGCCACCAACATGATCTCACAGATCAGCTCGAAGTCTGGGATCACCATGGCACAGGGTCTTAAGAGTCAACAAATCATTTTTGGTTTTAGTCAGCCATCTTCAACAGGAGTTGTTTATCTTCTAAATTTCTGTTTATATCAGACCTGAATAAAGCTTTGAGGTTCTCTGGGAGTTCGGCCCTGCCAGCGTAACCAGGGTTCAGAGTGATGAAGATTCCCACTGTTGGCTTCAGCTCAATCTCCTCTCCCAGGAAATGAAACCTACAGTATGGACAGTAGACATTTTTTTTTAGAAATCATGGAAAAGAAGTGTGGGAAAAACAAAAAGTGTAGTCTACAATGCAAGTTATTATTTCTACATCTACCTTTGCTTCTTGTTGCGTACAGCATCCTGTATAGTTTTGACCTGCACAGCCACCACAGACAACACTTCCACTGAAATCCTGTTAAATTCATCAAAGCATCCCCAGACGCCTGTCTGAGCCAGACCCTTGTAAATGTTACCTATGGACTGAAGAAATGCGATAAGGAGACACAGAGGGAGAGAGAGAGAGAGAGAGTAAGGGTGATATTAATAAATGATGTAAATGTCACATTCATGGACATTGTGGAGACCATCTGAACAGCCGCTGCTACCTTGTAGTCCATCTGCTCCGAGCAGTTGAAAACATATACCATGATGCCCAGGGAGCGGCCGAGGTCCTTAGTGGTCTCGGTCTTACCAGTGCCAGCTGGGCCTGAGGGGGCACCACTCATAGTCAGGTGGAGGGACTGCGTCAGGGTAATGTAACATCTATTGGAAGAAAAGTTATGGTATAGAAACAGATGAGATACTAATGTGATAACTTTGGATTCATTGTTGTTGAATGTGGTCACATACAGGAATAAATGATTGTATTTTCTGCCTTCATTAAATCACAGGAGGCCAACGAGGTACACTTGGTAGCATATTGTGCCCTGTGTATGTGTACCTGTCAGTTAGAGGAGTGATGACCAGTCTGTTCGTGTTCCCCAGGTATTCATAGCTGAACTGGAACTGGGCGTCGCAGATGTTAACATAACAGTGTCTGGTTTCATCATCCCAGCGATGACGTAACTGGGACAGCCATGCAAATGCCTGCCCTGTCGTCACCTAAGAGAACACGCACACAGTTAACAGCAACATGAAGGTCTCTAACTGTTGGTGTAAAACTAGATCTAATGTTCGCATTACCTTTTGACTTATGAGACTGGCGACCACGTCTCGAGCGTGGACATCAATGGTACAGACAGTCATAATTTTCTGTCTGTCTCCGGGTGTTTGATCTCCCAGCAACATGTGGATCAGTGAATTTAGCTGTGTGATCTAGAAAAGCAGAATTCAGCAAACATGACTGAACAGTGTCGACTCTACAACCATCACCCTAACAATAACTTCCCAGTGTGTTAGCACTACCTGTTTTCTGTTGTAGTCTTTGAGGGCCGTCTCAAATCCCTCCTCCACCCTCTCGAAGGCAATGCCCACATCTGTGGCCCACCACACCTGACTACCAGTCAACCCTACCTATGAAAGGAAGGAAGAATTGATTATTTCCATATTTGTAAAGTTTAAGTGGCACATACACAATCATACCTGTGCAGGATAATCAAAGAGCCACTGGTCTCGTGGTTTGTCTTCATAGGCAGCTACGGCCTCCTGGATCTCCTTCTGAACCGTACAGCGCATGGTGCTCTCCAAGGCACTTAACCAACACTCTGCCTGAAGAAAGACACAAAAAGTCAATAAATGGAGCAGTCCATGTTATAATGTTTGGAAAAACCTTTAAAATTATTGCAATAGACAAATATATTTATACTTTATATGACAATATTTACACTTATAAGTTGTTTTTATAGCTCTACCATAGTAATGTGATAGTTGAATGGTGATAATTGCAATTGTACTTGCACACACAGAAGTAAAATGGTGTTGTTCAGTACCTGTCCTTCACAGACACACGGCTCAGAGAACGGAACATACTCTCTCTCTCGGCTGTACATCCCTATAGCAACTGCCTCCTCATCCTCCTCCCCTCCTCCATCTTTGTCTGAGTCCTTGAAGCGAAGATCTGCTATGTTGTCAAAGAGCTTCAGCAAATGTCTGGTCACCTGGAAAACACACAAACACACTGACTATGCCTCCGTTTCCTAACCTTTAGAAATGTTAACAATAAGCTCTTCCTATTCTAAAAGACTATTACAAGGCAGCCCAATTTAGGCCTTTAATAGGCTGGTGTACTCCTAGTTACAAGGCTAGATGGAAAAATATTGAACAAACAATGGGAAAAGGATTTCCAGTCACTGCGTTGATTGGGGATCCATCACTACACAAACACCTTACTGATCAAGATAATCCATGGATCACTAATTCATTAAAGCTTTTGAGTGATGTATCAAAACAGTCCAATTTAAAAAAGACATTTGAAATCTTGAAATGGTTTGCTTATGACCCACAATTTACACCTAGTCAACACGACCATAGATTCAAGGATTGGACAAATTTATAAAAAATTATGAACCTGAAAATGATACTCTACAGGTATTTGTAAAAGCTTATAAAGACGAACCTTATAAGAAGATAATTTCAAAATTATACACAAGTCTTCAATCATTTAACAAAGAAAATACAGCTAATGTAAACTCAAGATGGGAAACTGAAAGCAACATCATAATTTCTCAGGAAAACTGGAAGGAAATTTTTAAACAACAATGGAAAACAACAAATTCTCCACTCTGGAGAGAATATACATGGAAAAATGTCATCCGCTATTTCTGCACTCCATATCAAAAGAGATCATATTCCAACCAGACAGAATGTTGTTGTTTGTTGATGTTGATGTTTTTGCTTTAATTTGTTATATTTGATGGGTCTAGAGGAACTGGAATGGAGGAACAAAGATAAATACTTGCTGGGAATATTACTGGTAGCTTGTAAGAAATCAATAACGAAGAAATGGCTGAAGAGGGAGGCACCTAGTGTAGATGAATGGATTGATATCTATGTAATGGAAAGAATTACTTTTAATTTAAGAACACAAAAAGAGGTATTTATTGATAATTGGCAAAAATGGATTACATATGTCTCTACCATAAAACCGGGCTTCAGGTAATCTCAGACTGGACTATCAGAATATTTTCTATGTATTTACTTTTTTTCTTTTTTTCTTTTTTTCTCTTTCTCGATTTCTCGACTGGAGGTGTTTACCAGTCCCCTTATGTACGCTTTTACTTTCCCCTTGATACTTTTGTACATATGTATAGGTCTTCATGTTGATTGTTTGACTGTTTGTTTGTTTGTTTACATGTAAAATCAAAACCAATAAAAAGTAAATGACAAAAAAGAAATGTTAACAATAATCTTCTGACAGGAATCTAAAACAATGAAAAGAAAATTAAAACAACAAGGATCGATGTTCTTCACTCCACCAGGGCATAGTCTGAAGAAAATATCGAACTGATGACTCTGGCCATGTCTATGTCTCTTTCAGAAAACATAATAAATTTGTGATTTCTCACCTGTTTGGGTTGTGTTCCCTTGGAGACAATCTCCAGCAGGTCTGAGGCAGAGACAAAGTAAAATCTGGGGAATGTGAGCCTCTTGGTCTCCAGGTACTCGGCCAGGGCTTTCTCACACACAGACAGCCTCTGCTGCAAAGTCTCCAGGTTCTCCAGGAAGCCTGGATGGTTGGTTACCTCAACCACATTATTGTTCTTCACCACCTCAGTCATCAAGCTCTACAATTTTTAAAAAAGTAGGGGCACAAAGAAAGGACAATATTAAGGTGGAATGAGGTGGGTGCGCTGCTAATACAGTCGATGGAGGCCCTTGCTGGACCACGTGGATGTGTTACCTGGAAGTCAGTGTGTATTCCCTGGAAGCGCTCTGCGTCATTGGCCAGCTGGCAGCGGATGTCGTGGCTGTTGGTGAAGATGCTGTTGAGGTGGGCCCAGGTCCTCTGGACAGACATCCAGGAGGAGATGACCAGGTCGGCCACCATCAGCTTCTTCTGCCACCCGCTCACCTCTGCCTGGAAATACTCCACATACTTGCTCATCAGGATGTTCTGCAGCTGCACCTGAAGACGAATAAAACAGGTGCTTAACCCAGAGGTCTGTAAGAAACCTGTCTGGTGCTCTATTATACATAAATTGAGACACATTCTGCATGTCCTTTTTGCTGTCTTTATTGTTTGGGTTTTGATTGGCTACCTCTTTGATGTCAGTGAGTTTGTGTGACCAAAACTGTCACAATATCAAATAACTATCACACTATACACATTGAACTACTGCAAGGAAATCATAGTAGTATATTATATTGTTACACCCTCACCTGATTGTCCTCCAGTGTCTCTATCAGATTCTCATCCGCTTTGAGGAGAGGGGTTCCTGTGCTGGTATGAGTCTCGTACGACAGGGACATGAAACTCCATGTGTGGGTTATTTCAGCCAAAACCTACACAACGGGAGAAAACGTTTCCTTTTAAAATGTGAATTCTGAAGAATTGTTAAAAAAAAGCAGCAGTGCAAAAATAAAGCCACTGTAAAGATGTTATTATGTTTGATTATCACATCTCTGCATCAAGATTGGATCTTATTTGTTGTCTTTAAAAGTAGAGACCATGCTCAACATTGTTGTGACAGTCGGTGAAGGTTAATTTCTTTTTCATTAAGATAAGAAACTGTTTCTCAAATGTGCATCCATGTGAGCTGATCTTTCTCAGTGAGTTTAAACTATTAAAGGGATAGTTCAACATTTTGGCAAATTGGCCCATTGCCATAATCGCTATAGTCATAGCAGTAGGTTCATTACCTTTAATTGTAGGTGTAAGCTATTTTCAGTACGGCGGAGCGCAGCAGCTGGCTGCTCAGAGCTACGCTATGGAGGCTAACGGAATTTCTTGGTTTCCCTCATTAAACTCATCAAATTCAACATCCCAAAACTCCACAGCGCTTTTGTAGACAAGTTGTGACCTGCACAACCACCACGCTATGAGATAATGACGGAACGATACGAAACGGAGCCGTTTTCGAGGTAAATACAGGGTAAATACGGAGACTGCTTGCTGAAAAACTGTCCCTGAACGCAACGCGCATCAGCGGTTTTGTATGAATTTACCTCGAAAACGGCTCCGTTTCGTATCGTTCCGTCATTATCTCATAGCGTGGTGGTTGTGCAGGTCACAACTTGTCTACAAAAGCGCTGTGGAGTTTTGGGATGTTGAATTTGATGAGTTTAATGAGGGAAACCAAGAAATTCCGTTAGCCTCCATAGTGTAGCTCTGAGCAGCCAGCTGCTGCGCTCCGCCGTACTGAAAATAGCTTACACCTACAATTAAAGGTAATGAACCTACTGCTATGACTATAGCGATTATGGCAATGGGCCAATTTGCCAAAATGTTGAACTATCCCTTTAAATGAGTGACTACAGCACATTCAATATAACATATATACTGTCTCTTCCCACCTTCTCTATGGCCATTTCTTTCACAGCCTTGTCCACTATGTTCTTGACCTCATCCTCCACACGGTGAAGGTGTAATTCCAGGAGGTCCCCCAGGGTGGTGCCCTCTCCCATTACAAACCTGACCTGAGGGCCAAAAAAACAACAAAAACACACAAGGCAACCATGAGTGTGATTAGATTTCAGATCAGGATAATTGGGTTCACTGAACTGTGCTGGTCATTAAAGGGCTGGAGGAGTCTGTGGGATAGCTGGATGAAGGTACAGTACATGAAGACTAGATTAAAGAAGAACAGAGCGAAACTCAATAGAATGCACAGTGCAGAACCTGATCAATGGAGAAACGTTATTGAATCAGATGCTACTCGATGCTGAGAGGCAGCAGAGATAGTCTCATACCCCGGTGGTGTTCATAAGCTGTTGCCAGTGTCTCTCTCTAACGGCAGAGTTTTGCAGCTCGTTGACCGCTCTCAGAGAGGTCAAAAGGTTCTTCACAGTCGACTCCAGACCCATGTAGACGTCCCACACCCGCACCTCCTTATCCAGCATCTTCATCTCCTTCAATATGAGGGATATAGTCATTAATTATGGAAGGATTTAACACTTTTTATTTACCCCAGGAAAAATGTGAGATCATTTCTGTCTGTTAGTGGACGAGTGCCATACTTTGGCAAATCGTCTGAGCTCCATGTCCATCTGCTCGACGTTGATCTCCTTCCATATAGTCTTGGTCCAGTCCTCTATACTGGTCTGGCATGGGGATGAGAAATATTTAATCTGTGATTCTCTAATGACCTTTACAGAATAAAAGGACATCGGAACACTGAGCAGTCAAAGGCTGCGCCTCACCATGATCTCCTGTGTTAATTGTATGTCTATTGGAGCTCAACCATAGCTCAGAAATCAAAATGCCAACCTATTGTAATTATGATGATTATTGTGTACCTGGACAAAGATGACCATGTCCCAGACTGCTTTGACCAGTATGATGTCAGAGCGACACTGACGCAGCTGCTTGTAGTCTGGGAAGCTGACCTCAAATAGATCAGCCGTGTCCTGCAGCTTCTTCATTTCTGCCTCCATCACTGCTACCACTCGATTAGACTGGAGACAAGGACAATTTAAAATGCTGCACATTATAATTTCCTTGAAAACTGACCGGACGGAAACTATTCTATTTAATCACCTAGTGTAAGGCATGGTCTTTTATTTCTGAAAAGGTACCGTAATCATATTCACTTCGCATCTCACCTTATCAATAAATCTATATGGCTCCTCCACACTGATCTTGAAGATGGACTCAGTACGAAACTGTTCTCTGAATTCATGCTGTTTCACCTTAAATATTGAGGAAAAACAGGACATGTGAGTTTCTCCAGCTCTCCAGCTATGACTGTCCACACTGGGGGGTGAGGTGTCAGTCATATATAATGCAGGACAGAAAGTGATACGGTTTATATGTCAGATATTGAGCTCTTTGTCAGGGGGCTGCCACACTGACATCCTACCCTGCTCACACACGGCCTCACCTCGAACCGGACACACTTCCTACGTATAACTGAAACTTCATTTGACTGTAGAGGCGCCACTTCATGTTTGACTGTAAAGGCAATTTTCCTGAGGCTTTTCCACTTCTCTGGCAGCTCCTGTGTAAAGAATGCAATTAAGTGAGAAAAGTACAGATCAAATGCGAGTATCCATGGAAATGTGTGTATCTGTGGCAAAGGCACACACTTCCAGCTGCGTGTAGACGCTCTCAGGCAGCTGCTGTCCGTAGGTCTTTAGGAGGTCGGCGGTAGATTTGAGAGGCTTGAAGTGCTGCTCGCTGCTGATCTGTCTGTCTCGTATGGCCATGAGGTGTCCCATGATGTCCACGAGACCTGCGTAGTCACCATCTGTTACCTTTTTAGAGAGGCCGTGCGCTGTGTCTTGGACAAAAGACGATAATTCCCTCACACTGTGGGATAAAGAGGAAGGAGGATGATGTGAGCTTTAAAAGCGGAGAGCAATTTCAAAATATTTCTCAGATCATTTTCTATAGCTGAGGGCCAATTTAGAGTGATCGCAAGTGCGTTTGCAGACATCAGTCCTCGTCTGTGCTTGTTTCCCACCTCTGGTTCACATGATTCAGCAGGTGCTCCTTGAACATCCAGCTCCACTTCTTTATGACATTCATCAGTGTGTGTTTGAAGGGTCTGATGTCGAGCTGCAGCCAGCCATAAAACACCCTCCTGTCCTCCAACTTGCTCACTCGTACGTACAGAGACTCAAACAGGTTAATCTGGAATGATGAATTATATGACAACTCAGAGAAAGCGGCCAAAGAGGAAAGGAGCAGAAACTGAAGTTGGAATCGACCACATCTGTAAAAAAAAAAAAAAAAACCCCACTAAACTGTGGTTGAATGCAGGAATAGTGAAGCAGCACCTGCTCTTTGAAGTTATCCAGTGTGGGTGGGTTCTTCTTCAGTTCATAGTCGGCATACAGCTCGGCTTCTTCTGTGCTTAACACGTGGCCGTAAAGCAGAAACTGCCTCATGAATTCAGACCTGTGAAACGTTAGATGAAAACCGTCTTTGATTTTCTCTCCAGATTCGATCTCTCTATCTCTGCATTATTATGACAGTGACCACCACTGACCTGTCATCGGTCCAGAGGTAGCGGTAGCTGGCAAACGATCCTTGGTACTCCCTGACCTGAAAATCAACACAGTCTTTCAATTTCAAAGCCTGTTAGAATAATAAATGGGTGCTTTTGGTTTAACAGTGATTTTATGCTATGACTAGTAATCTGGCAATGACATGGGAGGGATTATTTTGTACATTGTTCAATTTTTTTGTATTCTTTATGTATTTTTATACATCTCATCTGTGCATGGTGTGGTTGATATGTACCCATAACCCATCTCATGTGTCTGTAATGGCTATCCAGCACCGCACATTTGTTATAATGAGAAAATGCCAATAAAGAGATCTTGAATTCAAAAAAGAATGATAAATGGGTCTTTATGTGTGGACAGAAATCAAACACTCACCTTTGCGATGGCTGAACGTGCCCGGGAGCGGATCACATGGCACATCGCTGACAAATCCTCCATTTTATTTATGTCACACTGGCAAGATAGCAGACAATCAAGCAGACAGCATAGTGTGAAATGGCAGCGTCTGTGTCAGCAGGAAAATATATATCTGCATGTGTACACAGCATGCATGCACTTCATGTATAAGCCTAACATCTAATCTGTACTACACCTGATAGTTTTCCAGCTGTTTATGTTTTGCCACTCTGGGAATGAAGGACGCCATGTTTGTGATGTTGGCCACCATCTTATCCACGATATCGTAGAAGTTACCAGCGCGGCCGTAGTCGAATGAGGGGTCAAAGGTCATCTCATTGTTGTTGAGCACCAGCTGGACCTCAAACAGCGGAGTGATACGCTGGGCTGCGTCCGTGTTGTCCATGAGGTACTGCAGAGAGCATCGCACCGCACTGGAGAAGCCTGCCAAGATGGTCCGATCCACATAGTCTGTGTAGGCCTTCCACTCGCTGCTGCTCAGGTCTGTCACCCCGAGCAGAGACTGGTTGTCCTGCAGCACAGTGGGAGGGTGAGAGATGCGTCACTGGGAGTTAAGGAGGATGTTAAAGGTGCAATATGTAAGAATGTGGCCAAAAACAGTTACTGCAGTCAAATTCAAAACACAGCGATCTCATTTTTTCTCCCAGCCGTAGCGGCAGCTCAGTGGACCAGACCGGAGGCTGAAACACCACTGACGCCGCCGTGACTGGGAGAGAGGGCTAGGTGGCGCAACATGTAAACACGTAAATTCAAAACATAAACATGATTTGCAGTTTGCAAAAAAAGATTTTTAATGCAAATACTCTGGATGTACTATTGTTGTTGGTGAGTTCATCATGTTATATGAACATTATTCCTGAGTCTCTGTGACATATTAGGAGGATTTTACGGCCAGTTGCTTTAGATTTCTTACATACTGTACCTTTAACATACAGTAATACTATGTGTTGTGAACAGGTCCTTCTCTCTGAGGCGTGTGAATATACCTGCAGAAGTTTGTGTATCTGCTCCCCTGTGCTGGCGATGAGAGCATGCTGTTTGGAAACACTCTCCTCAATGTCAGAGAAGATGAGGAGAGCAGAGCCATGACTCTTTCTGGTGATGAAGGCCCGATGGCTGAATTTACCCATAAGGGCCTGGATGGCTCCCACATTAGCTTTGCTCTTCCGGACACGACTAGAAATGCTCTGGTGATGGCAAAAGAGAGCACCGATTATCACTGGTGATTACCCTTTTGGTGAACAGCTGCATGCTGCTTTTTGTTATAGGGTTTTTTTTCTATGAGGAAAACTGGCCTGAAGCACATGAGGAGAATATCAGGTTTCATGTTACACTGCTCACGGCTTTTGACAATGTTAATAAACTTTTTTGTAATTCAGCTAAAAATGTATGTGAGATCAGATTTAAATAGTGCCGATATTTTAGTAAAAGAATATCACTCACTCGCTTAAACATTATATTTAGCTCAAATAAGAAATGTTCAGTACTTTAACCAGGTCTCGTGTGCTCTTCATGTAGTCCCATAGGTCATCCTGAGCCCATGTAAGCTCCTGGAGGGCGGGCTCAAGCTGGTGTTTGGTTCTGTCCATATCATCTTTCACCAGTCCCAGCTCCACAGCCAGGATGGTACTTTGGAGCTGGTTGTACCATTGGGTCACCAAGGTCAGTGTCTGTGTGTACTGCATGGTGCAAAGGAGTGCATCAGGTGGTTTGTGACATAGTTTATAGATCAACAAACCTTTTATTTTGAAAGAACGTCTCCACAGTTAATGCATCAGTATCAGCTGTCGCAACGACCAGTGCGACCTACCATATAGAGTCTCTCCCGTTTGGAGTAGAGATGGAGAGCTGCTTTAGGAATGTTTTGGTTCTTCAACATAGCCAGATACTTCACCTCCCTGAGCACCGATGTCAACTGGGAAGAGAGGCGGAGGAAGAAGAGAAAATGTAATCAATGATTTGATGGATCCAGTTTAAGGTCGTTGTTTTGTTTCTTTTTACTTCTGCAGGAATAAATCTGAATAGACAGAATCAGCTCCATAAAGTGAAGGTCTAATTTAGACTTATGAATAGTTGAGTGGTAGATGCGTAAAGGCCAATCATGGTTTGAACTGAGGGCACACACGCATTATGCGGCACATCAGATGAAATGTGAACGGTGCATGAGGTAAGTTGTTTATCCTTGGGGTAGAGTGCTTGATTTTGACACTACTGGTTAAATATATTCATTGCTGCTGTGCTTTTCAGAAAACGCTTCGTCTTGTTTCTCTGATTTTATGTTGATTATGTTTGGTGGTTTTCTTTGGTCTTTTCACACTCTGGTTATTGCTGCCACTGAAAAACAGTTCATCTCTTTATTCAATGCAAAACTGTTGCTACTTTTGGTAATTTGAAGCACAACAACAGGATGTTGGGAAAGGGAAATGAATTAGTGTGGGATTTACTAAAATTATTTTTGTGTGCATTCAATTCAACCTAATTCAGTATTATCCTATAATAATTAGTGCATGTACATATATTTAAATGGGTTTGCATATTATCTATGGTGTAAACTCAACTTAACAAGTTTGATTACAGAGGAGTTTGTACAATCAATCATTGATTCACTGTATTATTATTTATCTTGTGTATAAGCAGCAGCACTGTAGTTGCATCTCTGCATCAATTCCACACCTGACAAAAAACTGTTCATCTAAATATTTTAACTCTTATCAATGTATTTAATGGTGACTGGGTGTTTTTGGTGCTTACAGCAGGACTGAAGTTGACCTGGAACAGGCCTGTGTCAGTGTCCAGTGTGAGCAATGGTTCCTTCAGGTGGGTTTCACAGATTTCCTCCAAGCCCTCGGTCCACTCTGAGAACAGCTCCTCATCATGCTGACCCAGAACCTCCAGTACATGCTCACACTTCCGGAGGACATCGTCCGCCTCTGCGCACCCCAGAGGCCTGGAAGGAAGAGCAGGGGGAAAAAAAGGATCGTATTTGTACATTAGCTTGTATTTATTGACAAGTGGATTATTATTGCAGTCTGTATGCTAGGGTTTTTAAACACCTACATGCTGATATAAAAAGTGAGTGCAATATCAGCGTTATGAGCTGACTGAACATCTCTCAAACATTACATTTCTCAGCAATCAGTTGCTTTTGAAGAATTGACAAGTTTAGATGTAGTTTTTTTTTCTCCAAAGCATTACCACACCTCAGATGAGGATTTCTGAGATCAGTCTGAATTATACAGTTGACTTTGAAAAAAGAGCTCTAAGGAATCTTAATTGTGTTTCTAACAGTGAATATTAAGCTAAACAACACATCTGCTAGATCTTGGAGAACACTAGATAAAACTGTGTGTGTATGAGTCAGTTCATACATATGGGCCAGCTGGCAAAGGTTACTCCTGTTTGTCAGGATGCGTGTTCGGAGCTCCTGTGACCATTTGAGGTTTCCAGCCACTGACGGCATATTTTTCCCCAGCACTGCACAGCCGGACCGTATCTGAAAAACAAAGACATGATTCATTATTGTGTCATACTAGGTTCTTAAAATGTGTTCAGATGTATGAAGTGTATCCACCATAAGAAGCTGTTACAGACTTTTCCATTGTTGGTGGTAACTGAGAGTAGTCTGAGAATATAGCTGTATCTTATGTTTTCTGCGTGAAATATTCAAGTTTCTTTGCCATGTAAATTATTTCTGTTGTAAAATCTTACCCCATCTCTGTGTTGATCCAGTATAAACTGACAGTGGTCTATTTCCTGGTTGAACATTGTCAACAACATGTTGTAGTTGGGAGAGAACAGCTGGTGGATCCGGGGTCTCTCAAGCAAGGTGCCGAAAATCTTCAACAACTAAATGGGACAAAAGCAGTTTTAAGACAGTGTACTGTGATCTAAACACAGTAAGAAGGCCCAAAATATTTGCATTCGTTGTAATTCCCGATAAGATGCTTCTCATCTGAGACCAACGTGATGTTGGTGCTATGTTCTCCATATGCTCTCTCCATGTTCCTTGATGGCCTGAAAGAACAATATGTGTTTAAAGAATGGGAGCTCAGATGAACAGACATACCTTAAAAGTGGACTTCAGGTTTTTGGAGTGCTGGAAAGCCAGATTGAGGACCGTCCCAAGCCTCTGGTCGAAATCTCTGTTCTGCTCCATAAAGCGCCTGTAGTGATGCACAAAATCCTAGACAAGAATTGCCATTAGACAGGAAATGGTGGTTATTTCCAGTCCCTTTCCTGATTACAAAGTTTTGATCCATTTTTTATGGACAATTTTTATCCCATAATATTTCCAGTGTACTTCAAGTTCCCCTTAGCTCAGTTGATCAGTAGCAGCTGGAATAACACACTTGCAAAAAAAAGTATTACAAAAGAGATCAATTTCTGATTGAGTTCCAGTTTAGATTGGCTGAGTCACACGGGAAGCTGTTGTAAAATAGCTGTAAAATATCTAGTAAATTAAATATTGATGCACTGACAAATAATGACTGCTGTCACTGGTTCTTGTGTGTTGCTTAGCAACTACTTTGCTTTGCTACTTTTCAATTACTCTACTGCTGGGCAGAAAAATAACATCTAATTGTTATTTTTTATTATTTGGCTGTGTCTGTCAATTCCACTTAAAACTGGCTGTGAATCAGAGCCCTTTGGGGGCATATTCATCAAATAACACTATGATGTCAAACACAACTGCAGCAATGTCACCAAGGCTCACATCATTAGTGTAGTCTAAGGGGTCATATTTGCTCTCTCTGAGGGCACGCCAGCGGTCATGAAACTCCTCACTCATGTTGGAGACCATCTCACTGAGGACTTTCCCTCTGGATCCACCCAGTTCAATCTTCTCCAGCTTCAGAAAGTCCAGCGCTGTTGCAAAAAGTTCCTACAGATCAAAGAAGAAAACTAAATGACTAAAATTGGTAGTGATGGTAGTTTAAAACACTTTCTGTGAGGAGGCACTTTTACTATTCACAACAATAAATCAAAAATATATCAACTGACATTCATGTAAAATGTTGTTGAAAACAAACCGTTCCAACACCCTCTCTTTACTACTAACAGCCAGCAAGCAACACAGAGCTACGCCTGTAAACCTAAGCACCTCGATCATGAGCAGCCTTTCCATGATGCAGTCTGAACGCTTGAATACAAGTGCAGATGGAAAGTCCCACAGTTTGATGGCCTCGTTGTATTTGTAGTACTTGGGGATCTGCTGGCGGTGAGTGTGAAACAACTGCTTAAAGGTGCGAAGGACCGAGATGGTTATCTGGACTCTCTCCACTCCTTCCTCAAGCTCCATCTTAAACAGTTCCTCTGGGATAAGGTAGGCGAACGCCTGTAGACAAACGCAACCATATGAATGAAAAATTATTCAGTTTGTCTTCATTTCCTTCACATAAACATGAGATAGCATTGCTTTACCTTTTCAATTATCAGGTTACAGAACTCCTGCAGGAGGACAACCATGCGCTGTGGCGTGCAGTAATACTGGGATCGGCTCCAGATGAGGCACAGTGTGTGGAAGAGTGGAGGCAGCAGGGCGTCCACATGAGGGAAGCTCCTCTCTTCTAAGCTGCTGATCAGTTTCCGCAAAGGGCGAAGATATAGATCTATGTCCTCTGCTTCCAGCACAGCTATAAATATCACATACAGATAAACTAATGTATAAGATTTAAGTGGCCATAATGAGGAAGCAATATAATATAATGCAGTGTTTCCTGGTGTTGTTATACATATACACAACCATCAGGCATTACATTATGACCACCTGCCTAATATTGTGTTGGTCCCAAATATGCAACAAACTGCGATGCACTGTGTATTCTGACACCTTTCTATCAGAGCCAGCAGGAACTTCTTCAGCAATTTGACCAACAGCAGCTGGTCTGTTGGATCAGACCACACACAGGCCAGCCTTCGCTCCCCACGTGTATCAGTGAGCCTTGGCCGCCCATGACCCAGCTGCCGGTTCACCACTGTTCCATCCTTGGACCACTTTTTAAAGATACTGACCACTGCAGAGCAGGAACACCCCACAAAAGCAGCAGTTTTTCAGATGCTCTGACCCAGTCGTCCTTGTCAAACTCACTACAAATCCTTAAGCTTGCCTATTTTTTCCTGCTTTTAAAACATCAACTTTGAGGACAAAATGTTCACTTGCTGCCTAATATATTCCACCAACTATAGTAACAGGTACCATGATGAAGTGTTATTCAGTGTTATTCACTTCACCTGTCAGTGGTCATAATATTATGCCTATCATGGTGTACCTATTGGTGCCTATTGGTCGTTATCAGGTTAAATAAAAATGTGTTTTACTCTGAGACAGAGAGAATGAACCCCACCCCCATAAATCATTTATATCTAATTTTAAGGTATGGCTTCATAAGAAATTAGAAAATGCATTATTTTGTAATGCTGATGTACCTTCATTGACTTTATGGCAGACATCCTGAAAGGCAGAGTAGTAACTGCTCTTAACTCTTCTCAGGATCTCCATGATCTGGTCCACTTTGGGGCTCTGGATCTTTAAAAAAAAAAAAGGACATCATAGTTTCATCTTGTAGGTATCACCTGGACTAATGTGTAAAGATAAATATTCCATTACTGTGATGATGCATTTAGTGTGTCATGCAACACAAAAGGGATCTGCTGACTTCTTTTTCAATAAGCCTGGGGGTATTTGTATTGTGTCGCTGTACTTCTTTTTCAAATGTGCTGCTGCTTTTGTTGTTATTTACTTTGTATGCTGTTTGTATTTTTTATGTATCTTGTGAAGCACATAAATAAAATTTTACATTACATCTTACATTAACCAATTCAGTGCGCTCAAACAAACCATGGACCCAAAGTCTAGTCTTAAGGAATAACATTATCTAATGTCCATCAGTGACATTAAACATCTTTGTTCTTAGAGCAGCCAATTAATTTTTCATTTCACAGTTTGAAGCGATTGCACCCCTGTCAGCTTAGAACAAGTCTCATACTTGTGACTGGATGCCCAGCAGGTTTTCTCTCTGAGTGGCCCAAAACTGGAGCTCCACATTGGGGCCTGGGCGGTCTCCCCGGAGCAGCACCATGCCAGAGTCTTTCTTCAGGATATTCCATATCTGTCCAGACCACTGAACTATCAAAGTTTCTATAGAGTATAACAAGCCACGGTCCAGTGGCCAGCCAGTGGGGCTGAGGGAGACAGACACAGAGAGAGAGAGAGAGGGACAATCAGTGTGGGCGGAAACGGGAAAATGCATGGACTGAAGATCATGAATGCGGAGTCAGCCAACCGATGGCAGCAGCACAGGCAACACGTCGCACACGTTTATAAATGCTAAAGGAAAAAATCTGGGCTTTGCATTCATGATGCTAACAGAGCTAGCCACAGAGCAACTATCTAGTCAAACTTTGCCAAAGCCTGCGGATCAGCTGACAACACTTACCGCTGTTTTGAAGGTGTCTGATATTCCTCTTCTTAGCTAACTGTGATTAAAGTAACGTTAGGCTGCGTACTGCACAATAAAAAAAGTTTGGCTACGGTAGATTTCCAAGTTGTGAGGGATGACATTTCTACTGACCACAGTAAACAAAGATGGCGTCCGGGGAAAGGTTTTGAAATATGGAGAAATAGATTAAAGTTGAATCGTTTCAACTACCAATGAAACATTTTCTCCTTACACTTCTTTTATTAATATAATTAGATTATATATAGAATATATTATTGTTCATACATTTTTTTTTATTACGTCATACAAGGAAGGTGGTTGGTCAGTTGTCATTTCTGGTGGAGGTGGCGGGACCAGGCGCGGACGTCTAGAGCAGTGCCAGGTTATTAACATATAAATATATAATGAATATTATGCTGAATGAAAGAACAATAAACCAATCTGAAAGATACGGTGAGTATATTAGTCAAATGGCCTGTGGCTGTGTAGGGTTTCTATAAAGCGTTTTAAAGAGGAAGTCCGGTTGCTTTTCCTCTGTTTGCTGGCGGCCTGGCCGTGCATTTGTTTACAAAGGAGCCACGAAAAATCAATACATGGCTCGGTTATGTTATGACGTGTATATTTGTGTAGTCTTTAACTGTCATAAACAAAAGATTGCGGGTTATGGAGCCAGTTTGTGTCGGGGCGGCGGGCAGGTAGGCTAAACACCGATGTTGCAAGGTTGTTTGTCAGCGTGAGACGCCAGTGGAAGTCAGACAGCCTCCATTCTCATTGTAACAAGCCACAAGTCATGTAGTTAATTATCACATTTATTCCGGAGCTTTTTAATTAAGGTAGAAATGTAGCATAGCCACGGGAAAAATCCTGCTTATTTCCTCTTTAAGTACAAAAATTAGCATCAGTTTCAGTGCTATTCTGCTATATAATAATGGCCACTAGAGTACTGGGGGGGAAAGCACCACTACCTTCAAGAAGCAGAACGGTGCAATGGAAATATATGCAATTATTGCTGCCATTGTTGTTATTGCCAAACAGCTATTCAGCTGTCAACCTAACACTTCTGTAGCTACTAGCTATGTTACTTGCTCTCTATCATAAGTAAGCACAGAAGGAGCACTCATACGCACATGGTGGTGAGTGACCATACTTTTATGCTAGATGCTGACCTGAGTGCAATGTCCTGAGGCCGTGCCCTCTCCACACACAGCGGCAGAGGCAGCAGGGTTCGTCCCTCAGCGCGGCCTCTCAGAGTCACCACCCTGCTCCTCAGCTTCTCCAGGTGCCTGTGGATGTCATCAGACACCACCCGCGGCCAGTCCTCATGGTTCAGACCATTGGACAGCACACACACCAGCACCTGTGCATGCAGTGGTCACACAAGCTGTAGTCACACAATGTGGACAGACAATGCATTCTTACTTTGTCGAGCCCTTCATGCACATAGATACAGTAGATACACAATGCCACCTGTACTGCTGTGTGGGCTTGGACCCCTGTATGGTCACTCACACTGACACACACACTCGAGCCCACCTCTGAGATGACAACAGGGAGGTGCTCCATGGGATATCCAGGCACCTCTCCCAACCGGAGTTGGTGTCTGAATCCTTGTCGTGTGATTCTCTTCACATTCTTCTTCAGCACGCACAGCAGCTTGGTCTTCCAGGGTGGAGACATCTTCACAGATGCAAAAACAGTAGGAATGCTTTCAACAGCATTGAAAGCACCAGAAATAAGTAGTGACTTATTTCAAAAAGTGTGTATGTTAGACAGGGTGTAGACGGCAAGCCCAGGAAATTTTAAGACCTAAAGAATATGCCCTCATGCCTGCTTATTGCTCAGTTAACTTCTCAGTATGTCATTGTGAATTCTTTTTGAACTTAAACTTTTTATTTATGTATGAAATGTCCTTCTTGGCAAACTGATATTGTCTCTTTTAATCACAGGGATATTAGCATACAAAATTTACAGTGCAGACAGGAAACAATAACTTAACTACGCTATTAAATATTTACTCAAGGCTATAATCGTAATTGCATTTGCAGACAAAATTGACTTTAGATAATGGGGAGAATATGGCGCTCTTTTATAAGTGACTGAACTTTCTACGTCTGTGTATTTATCACAAGGTGTGTATGTTTTTCTTACCTGTGCATCCCCTGCATGCAGTGTCCCACCAGGTCCAGTGAAAAGCAGCAGCCTGTTGGTCCAGATGTGGTCCAAGAAATCCAGCAGAACCTTCTGGTTCTCCTCTGCTCCAATGAAGCGGTTCCACTTATCCGTCTTCACACGCAGCACACAGAAGGCCTGCTCCCGAAGGAAGTCCACCCTCTCGTCTGACAACATCACCCCAGCTTTGAGAGAGGGCTCCTGGGGTAAACGGACTCCTCCAGCGCCTCCACTGCCCAAACCACCACTGTTACTGCTGCTGCCGGTGGACTCAGCCATGAAGACTCAGCTGGCGGGAAGCAGAAATAAAGCCACAAGTGCTTTACCCAGTGTGTAGGGGAAAACAGACTCACACTGAGTACGACAAAAGGTACAAACAACAAACTCACCTCAGTCCTTCTTGTCAGGATCAGAAGCTACAAACAGACATTTCACCGAATGCAATGCTGACAAACTTTATACCTTCCCAGTTTTTTTATTCTTCTCTCTTCTTCTGCTCCACAGTATATCAGCTGGAAAACTGATGCACGCTGTGATGGACAGGTTAACGTTTCACCGTGACAATGCAGTGTGGGCTCACTTCATTGTCCTGCACGATGCAGGCTATTTCTGTTGCCTGTGGACCTGCAACTCTATCCTGTAACCTGAACCTTCACAGGAGACATTTCCACAGTGACCCCTGCAGGACAGGTAAGGATATTAACCTATATACATGTACACAAGCGGTCTCCAGGGATATGGTGTGAGCCTAATATTTAAAGTATGGTTACAAATAGTAAAAACAATTTGAGCAATTGCTAGTTATTGAATGTGCCAGATAGTGAAACTGTTAGGTTCTGGTTTTCTTTTCAATTTTTATAAGAAAAGAAAAAGGCTTTTCATCCAGATTGATGAATCCTCAGTGATCTATGCAGTGTGTGTCATCACCACATGGGGGCAGTGTGGTACAGTGTTTTTTGACAGCATCCTACAACTGTAATCCAAAGTGACCCTAGCCATGACATCCTATTACACATGTTATGCCATTTATGTAAAAACATGGAAAAATGGGACATTTCTCTAACTGTGTTACTTAAAATACCACAGCAATGATTACCCTTTCAAAGATCCTGCACATTCTGACTTTAACCTTAATACATGGACGTAATCATACCCCAATTTAAAATGGGCTGACTGACTGGAGAGGACAGAGCTTTTCTAGGATGACTGACATTTGAATGTAATGTCACCGTAATGGTCACACACTTGATTCACATATACTGTAGAACTGTGCAGTGGTATAAAAAAAGCATCCTCTCTTTGGATGACTTGTCAGAAACCCCCTGATTTGATGCCTGTAAAATTCCCTCATCTCTACTGTTCCTATCCAGTGTATAAAATCTGTTTAACTGTTCCCCATTACATTATACAGCATTTCCTTCTTCATGCAGACACTGTATTTTCTGTAGTCATTGCCCTTTGACTTAATGTTCACTTTAAAATATGACGACAATCGATGGAAGTGAGTTATCGGTTCACATGATGTTTTAATGCTTAATGGCTGTAAATGACCTTTGGAGGTTGATGTCTTTATTTTCAACATAAGTGTTCAGCATTAATCTAGAGTGAATATTTCCATTGTTCGCTACAGTGGCAATACTGTGGCCAATAATCCATGGCAGTCCTCCAAGGGAATTTGTCCTTTCTGAAATCAGTAATTCCATGCCTCGCTCTGTTTGCATATGCGAACGGACGTATGTATGTTTTGCGTGTGTGTTTGCATATGTGCTCTCTCACGCATTAATTTTATGTATGTGTGTATGTGTGTCATGCAGCTCGATTGAATGTCCTTCATAAGATATGAGAAGCTCCAGTGTTTGTTGGTGTTAATGCGTGTATTTTCGTTACTACAAGCCAACAAAAGTGTGTGATTGAATGCGTGGGGTTTATGTACGTATGGCTGTCTGGAGCCCAAGGCTAGTGAAGGGTCTCCCTTGGGTGTCTCTCCACACGCGCTGTATCTAAGCCCATTTGAGCCTGCTGACAGTAGGAGCATGACTGCCCATCTCTCCGACCTCATGCCCAATGTCAGCTCTGTTCTGCGGGGATGGAGGGATGGAGGCCAGAAAAAGAGATCTTAGGACAAGGGGGTGACAAGAGGAGCAGGAGGGGGAGCCAGTAGAGAGGCAAACGGGGGGGGGGGTGTGCCGGGTGGAGAATGAGGAGGGGTGGTGAGCTTACAGAATACAAATGAGACAGAGAATAGAGTGATGAAGGAGCAGAAGAGCAACAGCAGAGACTTGGCCGGCTACTGGTGATAAATATTCAAGTGTAGTTCTGAACAGAGTCATTGCTGAGTAATGTAAACATGAGGAATAAGAGGGCAAATGGAAAAACATATCCTCGAGGCGATATTTAAACTCTGAGCTCTTGACTCTTTTTGAAATATCACCTGTAAGTGGATGTAATATTGTGACCCAGTGTGGCAAAGCACAGGATAAACTATTTTTTAATCTCTCAGCAATATACTTTTAACCTGAAGCAGTTCCCTCATTTCTTTTCTTCTCCACTTCCACTTCTCTCTCTCTCTCTCTCCCCCCATTTACTGTTGCCATGACTACGTGTTGCTTGACGATGAGGCTGCTGCTCTTGAGTCCAGAGCTTCAGCCTGGCACGCTCTCTGTGTCTCTCCTCAACCACTCTTCTACTGTTCTCCTCATCACCCTTTCCCTTGTCTTCCGTCAGGGGAGGAAATTACATGTAGATGAGCTTGAGGTCTTCTGTATCTTTTTCACACACGAACACACACACACACAACCCAATGCACGCCATGATGACCATCATCTCCTAAGGCACTCGGTGTCTTGAACAAGTCTGCGCTTTGGTTCTACCCACCGTGGCCTTTTTTTTTCATTTTGTCCTGTAGTCTCTGGGGGAAAAACGTCAGACTTGTGTATTTCTGAAGCAGGTGGACTCAGGGGACGGAGAAACGGATAAAAAAGGAGGATAGAGACGAGAGGAGGGAAAAAAAAGCGGGAAGAGAAACATACAAAAGAAAAATGTCACCAGGGAATGGGAGAAATTGAGACAGTGACAAAGATGGCAAATGAACACACACTGTTATGAATACACACACACGCGCGCACACACACACAGTCTCACAAACACATAATGATCATTTCAGTGCTTCACTCCCGTTGCTGGCTGGCTTCCCATGAAACCCTACCATGGCTGGCGATTGCCATGTATGTGCTGTGTGTGTTTGTGTGTGTGTGTGTGTCCAGATGGTGCTGACCAGCCATCCCTCCCAGGGTAGATGAAGTAAATGGAGCGATTACAGTAATGACCGACACTCACATCTGTCTCATACCTCTGCATGGCTGCCAGCTCTTTTGGACACACACATGCACACACACACACACACACACACACACATGCGAAAGCACAATTGGCTCCTCTGTGAAATTGGTGGCAAATATCTCTATGCTAATGTGTTGTTCAACTTTGCAGCTTGATATTTTACTTTAGAAACTCATTTATGTGAAAATGTAAGCACCACCTAAGAGTGAATTTGTATGAAACATGACCCCGTCTCGTCAAGGTTACCTAGTTTAATCCCTCTCAGCTCCTCTAACCCCCTCTCACTGCTCCTCTCTCAGTCTCTTCATCTCTATACCACCCTCTGCAATTGCCCATTCATCACACCAATCTGCCTCACTTCAAAATTGCCACCTCTCCTGTCCTTCCATCTTTTCTGTTTTTATGTCTTTGGTGTTTTTCTCCGACCAGAAATGAGTCAAAAAAAGGGGGACAATTTGGACAAGCCACTAGTGGCAGGCGGTCTCTTTGTAGTTTGGAGGAAAGGCAGAGTGTCACCAGCAAGCTCCTCCTTATCAGACCTCTCCTTTGTTCTGCAAAGGTCTTTCTCCTCTGTCTGGACTCAGTGATATTTGAGAGGCAGGTCTGTATACACAGGAAGGGGTTAGAGAGCATGGTCAGTCTCCCAGGATGTGTGTGTTTGTGTATCTAAGCCCTGAGCTTGCTCTCCTCTGACTGTATCAAGTGTGTGTGGGTGCACACGTGTGTGTTTGTGCTTTCTAGTTGAGGGGACCCCAGCAACTTGTGTTGAGAACCGCTGAGTCCATGCTGACCACTTCCAGGATACTGTTCACTAAGTAACACTCTGTGTAAGAGAACACCCTTATTTCACTGGCAAAGTACTGCAGTGTCCCCTCCAAAATCTGCAGATACAGTATTTTCTGTTTAAAAAAAAAAAAAAAAAAAAAAGGCCAGCATTGTTCTGTGCTGTGGTAGACACAGGTAGTTTCCTCTTACAGCAAGTTCATCTGGGCGTGCTCTCCCGAGGCTCATTAAGCTTTGCTGAGACAAAGAGATGCACTGGAATTTTAAAGTTAGGCGCACAACCCTCCCTGTGTGAGCGGTGGGGGGTGGGGGGTGGGGGTAGGGGTCTGAGTTATTTTACAGTGGTGCTGTAATCCTGTAGATGGGGCTGTTTCTCTATGAGGCTCCAGACAAACTCCCCCCTGGATGCTCTAATTCAAAATTTCTCCCATGCCTCATCCATCCTCTTGTTGCGTATGTATACTTGTATAAGCTCAGGGGAGATTTGCATTATACGCACTCCTTGTCAATAGCTGAATTGGATTTGGCATAATTCCACTGCAGGTGGATATAAGACATACAGGTATATAGGCTATGGATTATTCACACAGATACTAGTCCACACAAAGCAACAGAGGTATATTAGCACAGGTTCAGACCCACATGCTAAATGTCCCATTGGTCTTTGATATATAGAGAAAGCGTTGTTCCTATTGATTTCTCATCATCTCCTCACCTCTGAGATATTAAGACCATAAAACAATGAAGAAGGAGGGAAATGCACCTGGGTAACCTGTGCGCAAATACATATTATAAATACCACACCGTCTCCTGTGGCAGATATAAGTGTGAATGTTCAGTGTTGGAGAGGAGGGTGTGCGAACATTTTCATTCCTTACATTATTTGTTTAACTTTATTGAAAAGTAAAGCTCTTAAGCAGATCTATGTCATCTCAAAGATATCTCCTTTCTTTGAGGAGATCCTCTACC
Source organism: Trachurus japonicus (assembly GCF_045865225.1). Lineage (NCBI taxonomy): Eukaryota > Metazoa > Chordata > Actinopteri > Carangiformes > Carangidae > Trachurus > Trachurus japonicus. Next base: position 37,035,601 of record NC_140923.1, on the reverse strand, counting down.
ATGTGATTAAATTAAGAATAATACCATACTGTACCCTATATCTTTTTCATGCTCAGTGGTTTAGCCAAATGAGGTGAGAGCAGCCGAGCTTTTCCATGGTTCCACTGAAATATGCTTGAGAACAAATCAGGGAATTATACTGACAGACTAGCTGTACCACCATCCTTGGTCTGATTTGCTGCCAGTGCTTGGCCATTACATATGAAGACGTGCTAATGAAGGTAGATAGAGGGGAAATGATAGACCGAGGTTTCGCACTGATGAATAAAATCGTAGGGCAAAGAGACTGATTGTCCGTCATTTTGGTGCCATTCACTTGCAATTATTGCAGTGGACGGCAATTAGTTTAATGTTGCATATAGGTTAACTGTGGTGCTGTCCGATGTCCTTGTTAGCAGAGAGACACTTGTTCTTCCTTTTGTTATTGTATGGGAAGTAGGCAGATTTTGCATTGGAATCCTTTGTGAAACTCTGAGTAATTGTTAGTTGAGTGTAGGGCTCAGGCCACAGGCAAGGTTGGCTGGTCATAAGGACAGGGCTTCAAGCTGCTGCCCTCCACACAGCTATCAGGTGTGTGTGTGTGTGTGTGTGTAGTCTGCTGCAGGGACTAGTCAGATGCTGTCAGATTTTTTTTTCTTCTTCTCTCTCGTTTTTTTTGCTATGCCTGACTACCAAATAGGGAATTCTCTCAGACGCAGAACAAAATCTTGCTCAAGGACACTTCAGCAGGATAGATGCTTGTTGTAACACAGGCCAGAATCCCCTCTGGCTGAAAGATGCTCTTTCTTTTCACCAGACCAACCTGTTAATCACACTTTTATCCACAGCAGAGCTCTCGGAATGGCAGGCAGCTCTGTCGGTCGGTTATGTCAGTCAGTCTGCTGGTTTGAACTGACACGAAATGTGGTGAACAGAGAATGAATCCTGATGAGTTTTGGTGATCTCAGCAGCTGACGTGTAGCCTCGTAAACCAGCCGCTCCCGGAAATGCAATTCATTTCATTTCATTTCTGAGGGAGAGTCTGGCCTCATCCCCGTTGTAAGCGTTTGGCCTGAAACCCTCAGAAGGCCGAGCCAATCAGCGTCGCCGCTGTGATTGACACAGCACGTTGGCCAATCAGGGACCGACTGGTGCAAAGCCCCGTCACTACACCAACTTGCTGATTGGCTGAATGGGGTTGTCTGTCAACGCTACTACTCCCGCCCACCCCAAACGTTTACAGCGGGGATGAGGCCAGACTCTCCCTCAGAAATGAAATGAATTGCATTTCCGGGAGCGGCTGGTTTACGGGGCTAGCTGACGTGGGTGGTTTTGAGTAAAAATTAGAATGGATGGCCAAATATGAATATCTCCACTCTTGATGAACTGTTATAAATTAAGCAAATCCTCTCACTTTTAATTAAAGCAGAAGTAAGCAGAATATTTGTGTTAATATAAGTCTTAAATAGTTATATCTTCCGACAGCAATCACTTATATAGAGTGTTTGGTCTGAAACACGGGTCTGTCAGTCACTCGGCTCTGCTGTAAGCCGAGGAGAAAACTTTGCTTGTATCCTACAACCTTTATCCAATGAGGAGAGAGAACAGCATAAAGGGGCGGTCCTCTCTGTGTGTGCAGCCAAGGGATGCGCGTGCATGTGGTGACATAGGGACGAGGGCGGGGACTGCTAACTCCATCGGCTGACAAGAAGTTAGCCAAAACGACCGGATCGCTTACTTCTGCTTCGTTGAGCCAAAATCCAACTTTGGTTCTAGGGCTGCACGATTATGGCCAAAATGATAATCACGATTATTTTGATCAATATTGTAATCACGATTATTAATCACGATTATTCATTATGTTCGGTAAAACATGTCTTTTTATTGCACTTTCTTTTTTAAGAAACATTATGTGGACAAGTCTTCACATTGAAACTTAAAATAATCATAAATCATAAATAATTAAATAAAATTTACCCAAGATAAAGGGCAAAAATTAAATATGCCATTGCAAAGTGCAATCATAAAGTGCAAACAAATGAAAAAAATGAAGCCTATGCAGAAAAGGCACATATTACAAGGAACAGGAACATAGTACTGTAGTACAGGCCTACAGATTTTTGGCCAGAAACACCAGCCTGTCAACACTTTCTGGTTTCAGAGACGACCGAAGGCAGGTCACTATGTTTCCCCCAGTGCTGAAGACCCTCTCGGAAGGGGCACTTGTTGAAGGTATGCTCAAATATTTTTTGGCCAGCTTTGACAGTCGGGGGTAGACTCGCTGATGTTCCCTCCACCAGTCCAGTGGGTTCTCCTCACTATCAAGGTCAGCACACTGCAGGTAGGACTGAAGCTCAGAGGCTACAGCTTGGTGAGGAGGATGAGCTGGGCTGGCTCTCTCAGTGACCTTGAAGAAGCTCCCCAAGGTCTTCTTTTTCTTGGATGTGCTGGGTGTAGGGCTGCACAATTAATCGAATTTTAATCACGATCACGATTTTGGCTGCCACGATTAAATTAAGATGATCGTCACGATTATTAACATGTAAAAAAACGGGCTGTGCTGCATATCAAATCAAGCGCTTTCTCAACCAATAGTCCGCCAACCACCAGGGGGCGAACGAGAGGTCAGGGCTCCATGAAGCTGCCTAACTAACTAACTAACTAACTAACTAACAAGCGAGCGCATCCTCCCTTTACATGTTGTTTACAGTCCAGAGTGTGTGTCCCGGCCGGTCAGTCTGCAGCTTCAGATGCTGCTGTACTGTGTCACCTTCTGCGCCCGATGTCACGTCTCACTCATAGACTGTATGGATCTCACTCTGAAGTGAGAGTGAGACGATGTCGGCAGCAGACGGTGACAGTAGACATGACGTGTGTCTGTGTCTGGTCAGTCAGCACCTCCAAAGGCTGTCTACTGTCGCCGTCTCACTCTGGATCGGATCGAGGTCGGGCTGCGGGGTGGTCTCAAAGCTGGACCGAGACCCCGTCACCCCACGCGGCCGTTTTGGTGTTAATTACATACGTCGTCTAAATAAAACGGCGATCTATGGCCGTTTTGGTGGCTGCACAGTTGAGCTAGGCCGACCTGCTGGACGCTGCCTGTGTGAAAACACTTGGTCTGTTCATTTATGTTTTTAATTCGTTCCAAATTGCTGCTGAACCACCCGTGCTGTGCTTTGGTCCATGCTAGACAGACTCTTGCCCACACATCTCTGTGTATCATTGATGGCAAAAATTAATTTTTACCTATAGCCTACTTTGAAATTGCATTTCAGAGCCTGTACTTTCTTACTTTTATTTGAGTAAAGGAGTTGAATCAGCAGCTACTTCTACCAGATTTATTTTTTATTTTTTGTTTTTTACACAAGTATCTGTATGCTACTGTACAGAATGACACCTCTGCACTCTGCAATGGCATTTATTTTTCGCTAGCCCTTTGTCTTGGGTAAATTTTATTTTAGGCTATTATTTATTTTTATTTTACGTTTTATTTTGAACTGAAAGCCTTGTTCACATAGCCTATTGTTTGTTTCAAATAGAAAGTGCAATAAAAACATGTTTTATCTAACATAATGTATAATCGTGATTAATAATCGTGATTTCAATACCGATAAAAATAATCGTGATTATCATTTTGGCCATAATCGTGCAGCCCTAGCTGGGTGTATCCTCTGCCCTGTCTGCAGTCCCACCATCACTTGGGCCCTGCTAAAATATGAATAACAAATTCAAATGAAATTGACATCCACATTCAGAATGTAGATTACAGCACATTAATTACTTTCTAGCACATTTCAATCCACTTAGTGTACATAGTGTATTTATGTATCTACAATTATTACTTACCATGCTCACAGATGCAGCCATCTCAGACACAAGTCTGGCTTGGATTGGTTCTACCCTGTCCTCACTTGCGTATCGCAGCTTGAAACGGGGATCCAGAGCAGAAGCCATGTCGAGCAGCCCTTGTGTCTCGGGATCCTTGTATTTTTCCTCCAGGTAAGTTAGGATTTTTTTCCTGATGGTGTTTGTGAGCTCTGAATCATCATCGTTCACTTTGAGGATGGAGGAACTGAAGAGATGGAGGACTGACTTCACAAAGGAAACACTGACATACTTCTCACTGGACAGTGCATCTGTAAACTCAGTCGAAGGGTGGAGGGATTTGTGGATGGCTTCGAGGATCTCAGTGTCCTGCCATGATGGAATGAGATGTCTGGACTTTCTGTCAGAAGACAAGACTTGAAAGATGGCCCTCTGCTGCTCCAGGACTCTTTCTATCATTGCCTGTCTTGACCCCCACCTTGTTGGTCATTCTGTCTTCAGCCCATGTTCTGGAAGCTTCAGCTCCTTTTGAGCCCGTGCTAGCTCCTTTTTACGCCTCCAGCTGTAGGAGAAACTGCTCACAAGTTTTTTGCAGATCCCTACTGCACGGTCAATCCGAGGATCTTTCATCGCATTCTCTGTAAAAGAAAATGAGATTCATAATTAAAACAAAACAAAACCTTGCATACATTTTCCTTTTAAATCTTTTATTTTCATGTGTTGTTTTAAGATTGGATTGAATTGAATTGAACTTTATTGATCCCAGAGGAGGGAAATTAGTTTGTCCCAACATCACATGAAATAAAAGGCTAAAAACTGTACATAAATAGATACAAATCACCTTAACACACACACCGTAAAATTTTGGTCAGTTAAGATACAGATGTTTTATTTCAATCACTTGTTTATTTATTTATATATTTGTCTGTTATTTTATCTGGTCATTTGTAAAGCAATTTAGATATAAATAAAATGCCTACACATTTGATGACCAAACTCCATCATATTAGCACAGTACCATTCAATTATGTGTACTTTTTTAAATTGTCGTTTTTATTCCTACTCACCAATTGCTAAATGGAGCCTATGGCCAAAGCACTGGAGCCTCATCCATTTATTTAGAGAAGCTGCCTTGACGACGTTAGATCCATTATCTGTGGTGATGCAGACTTGTCTCTTCTCTTGCAGGCTCCATGAGGCCAGTGCTTCCCGCAGTCCCTGGGCTATAGCTTCTCCTGTGTGATCTTGTGGGAAAAATGACGTCTGCAAGCACCGACTCTTCATTGTAAAATCATCGTCAATATAGTGAATTGTCAGGGACAGGTACGGCTCCATTGTTCTGCTGGACCATAGGTCAGTTGTAGTTGCGAAATACTCGATGGCTGTTATTTCCCTCTCCATTTCCCCTCGACGTTTTTCATACAGTGCAGGTAATGCCGCTTTGGAAAAATAATTGAGCGAGGGTATCACATACTTCTTGTCCAGTGTTTTGACCATGCTTTTGAAGCCTTCGTTGTTCACTGTGTTTATTGGACACATGTCTTTGGCCAAATAAAACGTTATGGCATCCGTTATTTCTGCATGTCTTTGAGAGGTGGAGGAATACGGCGTTGCCCGGTGCAGGGTTGCCGTTATTGTTGCCTGGGCTGGCGCTGAACACTGACGGGGATTTTGTGGGCCAGCGTTGGCTTTGGCCTTCATGCATTCATCATATTTGGGTTTGTGGTGTTTTTTCAGGTGGTTGAACAAGTTTGTTGTATTGCCCTGTGGCGCAGACACAACCCTGCGGCACTCTTTGCACAGGACCGCCTTCTGGTCAGCATCACTTTCCAAACCAAAAAACCTCCACACAATGGAAGTGGAGCCCTTACGAGGCACAAGCTGCTCCTCACATCCAGATGCTGCTCCCAACATTGCGTCTCACACTCTCATGCGTCTCACACCCGCTCTCACACTGTTAAATCATTTGAGGCTGCAGCTGCTGCAGGGTACGCTCGCTTGCTGTTTAGGCAGCTTAATGAAGCCCTAACCTTTCGGTCGCGCCCTGGTGGTCGGCTGACTATTGGGTTGAGAAAATGCTTGATTTGATATGCAACAGAGCCCGCTTTTTAAATGTTAAAATCGCCGACGATCATCTTAATTTAATCGTGGCAGCCAAAATTGTGATCGTGATTAAAATTCGATTAATTGTGCAGCCCTATTTGGTTCATTAACAAATCTCTGCAAAACTAATGACACTGGTCAGTATTAGGCCTGCACATTATGAGCAACATGTGCGATGTTCGATGACAATAGTCAATACTAGGGGTACAATGGTACAGGTAGCCCACGGTACGATACATACCTCGGTTTTTGGCCACGGTTCTCGGTACGGTTTCGGTATGTGTTTTGTGCAGGGAACTTTTTTTTTCTCCCAAAAAAATGTTTAAAATGTATATTATTTCTAATATTAGGCTACTACTATTTATAGTATTTCCTTGTAGAGCTCACACACACACACTAGAGGGCTGCACGGGCCTGGAAATTAAGCCCGTACCCGGCCCGAGCCCGAGACTCTCAAACCCGACCCGAACCGAGCCCGAATTAATAAATTAAAAACCAGGCCCGGCCCGGCCTGATACCCGGGCCTCGGGTTACCCGCGGGCTCGGGTCGGGTAGCCATGCTCTAACACACACACACCTGGGGTCCGTTTCGGGAAGCAGGCTCAACAAACTCTGAGTCAAATCCCGAGCTCAGGGTTGATTGAGCCTGAGCTGGAAAACTCTGAGTGTTCGGTTTCAGAACAGCTGATCAGAAATAGTTCAATCAACCCAGAGTATGTTGAGCCTGAGGGAGGCGCGTTCACCGTGAGCACAAGAAGCCATCATCAGCCTGCCAGGGAGCAGGTTTGCTTCACAGCACATGTTGCCGTAGCGACTGACTCAGCATTACGCTGATCCTGCTCACTGAAACGGAAAACTCTGAGTTTCCCTCATCTCAGGCTCAACATACTCAGAGTTTCCACTAATCTCGCTTTCTGAAACGGACCCCTGAACTGTCTGTGAACAGCCCCTAGCTCGTTGCATCCCCCTAGCTCCTCCCTCTGCACACTCCTTTAGTCTTTCATAGGGTGAACACTCTCAAGCCACTTTCAAACAGAGAGCGCGCTATATTGCCGTCATGGAAGACCGTCCCTATGCTGGCAGCCACAGTCTCTCACTGGGAAAGAAGGAGTTAGTCTATTGTGTGTGTGTTTTTTTAAACAGCCTTTCACGACCTCTCATCCCTGTCAGTCAACTCCTCCTGCTGGACATCGTCTTTCTATCGCGCACCGAGCGGATACGCGACCACGCACGTGCAGTGTGCATGGACAGAGTTGTGCTGGAACTCTAATAAAAGCTAAATGTGCTAAATCGCGCTAATAACTAATTAATTTTCCCCGCGATCGCGATCAGCGACCGCTCATGCTGGTGCCTGTTTGTTTTCTTTTCTTTTTTCCCCTCTTATGTGTGTGAGCTGCACTTTAAGTTGCAGGGGGGGAGGGAGGGGCTGTGAGTGTGTGGAGGCTCAACAGTGATTGGACATCGACTCGCGGGGGCGGGCTTTCACCTTAAACGGCCAGGCACACACATACACGGCACAGCTGCCTGTAAAGCAGTAAGAGCTGATGCAAGCTGAATCTGAAATACCGCGGTCCAAGAGCGTATTGCACCGTGCAGGCCGTACCGAACGGTTCGGTTTTTACCGAGAACCGTTGCATCCCTAGTCAATACTACGATGACGATATGACTTGCGATAAATAAGCAAATATTTAAAGGTGTTCAGAAATGGCCGTTTGTCCTGTTTGTCGCGCTGAGTTTCCACGAGTTGCCGCACAAATTTACCCGAGTAAGGAAAACAAAGTCGTTATCGAGCGGGCGGGATATTCAATGTTTGGGGCGAGACCGAGCTCGGTGTGTGTGTGTGTGTGTCTCAGACGTTTAATTGACGGATGACGCATTTAATATCAGTGGCTGATGAATCGTGAGCAGGCTGACGTATAATTTGTGCGCCTGCATTATCCAATGCGAAAAAAAAATACCACACTTTCATCCTGGATTTACTTGAAAATAGAATTTTGCACAAAGTTTGGGCTACATCGTCTGATAGATGAGTTATTACACTAATGTTAGGACCCACAGTGGGCTCAAATTCAATTTTCTTTTCTGTACAGCTTTAAGTGTGCATGTTAACCATAGTTACTGTGTCTTTCTGCTTTAATAGTGACCCTGCTAATAAATTAGATACCCTTGAACACTGATTAGGATAATATCAAAAAAATTATATTTTGAGCATACTTGTATTGAACAAAATTACAGGTTAGAGCGTAAGGTGAAGTGGGCATGGCACCTGTAAATAAAACGCATTGCATTTCAGGCACCGATGATGAAAATACGATTAATCGTTTAGCCCTAGTCAGTATAGTTTGTGTTTGTGTGTTTAAGTCTCGGCATCGCAGCACACAAAATTAAGATGGTGAACATGGTGAACCACAAATAGATGCTAGACCTCAGCATGTAACCATTGTCACTGTGAGAATGTTATGCTACTGTATCACGCTACTGGATCGTGCAGCCTGGTAGCTCCCCTAGTTAGAAAGGCTCTTGGTCTATCAGTTTGATGGTGAACATAGAGCCTAGTTAAAAAATGTGTGGAATCTAAGAATATTAATTCAGCTAGAAAGATGGAAATTGAGATGATGCATAAAAACACGCGCACACACACAAACAAACAGATTAGTCATTGATCCGGGTTAAGCCTTGATCTCTGGTTGAGAGCATGCCATGGCTGATCGATAACTTTAATTCATCCTCAAGAGTGTGCTTGCACGATTCTGTCTCCCACAACTCTCACTCCTCTACAGTTGTCAACCACGCGCACGCACACCCAGTCATATTCTCTCTTTTCTCAAACCCTCACTGACAAAATTAAACACATACACACACACACATACACACAAACACACAGAGCAACCTGATTAGGTGAACCACAGGGGTTAGGCCTAATGACAAACAAACTCAGCGTGTGCACAAACACCTCAGCTTCTCAGATGAAATATAGATTTTCTTCTGTCCCAAAAGCTGATGGGTATTAGGTGAAGGCATGTGTGTGTGTGTGTGTGTGTGTGTGTCTTAGTGAGTGTACGCAACGCATGTATGCTTTTGGGTGTGTGTGTGTGTAATCACGTTCTCCAGATTGTTTTGTATGGAAAGAGGAGACACCAGGGAAAAGCATGTAAGTGATTGGATGCTGCATTGTTACTGTTAAAGACCCTCTCTCCAGGGAAATAGTGGGTTAAATAACTGTGTGTTTTCTGCTTATGTGTGTGTGTTTGTGTGCTTTAAGGTGTGTATTTGTGTATGAGATTAACAGGCCTGCAGTCTTATCCCGAGGGAAATGCATTGGTATTGTTTTTAGTTGTTTTTACTGATGGCATGTCCACTGAGATTACTCAAAATGTGCCTAATGAGTGTGTGTCTGTGTGACCAAGAGGACAGGATTAACAGAGTTGATATATGTGTGTGTGTGTGTGTGTGTGTGTGTGTGTGTGTGTGTGCCTCTGCCTCATACTTTGTTATGAATCAATATAAGCCTTTATTGCCCCCAGGAGAATTGGTCTTACACAGTGGGCCCTTCAAACATTGCATATACATACTGAACCAGACATATTGTATCGACATGAAAGTGTAAAAACTCAGCTTTGATTGCACATTAAAGTACTTCCATTCATATTGTAACAGAAATACGTAAGATGTTTCCATAGGTCTGGAGAAGCAGTTTGTTACCTATATAACTGATCTCTAAAGCCAAATCACATCATGTAAATAAAACACAAAGGACATGGTGCTGCTTGGATTCAGCCGTGATTAAACAATAAGCTGGTGCTCATGTTGCACGAAACAATAAACCAACTGAATTCATAAAAAGATTCAAGACACAATGGCTCAATAAAGAGAAAATCACCACTGGACCGTGCGGTTGGCTCCAGCTCCATGGAACATTTTAGTGACTTTCAGCTCATTGTTTAGCTTTTTTTTCCTCCAGCCCACAGCTATACTGTTTTAACTCTGATTAACCACTGTTGCAATCACATTTCCCACTGCAGCATGCTGCTATTAACAGAAAATTTGCCCTGATAAACTCCCAGGCCTCTGCCAAATGGGAGACAGACACAGTTAGTGACTAGATAAAGAACACAGCAAAGAGCCAGACCAAAAGTAGAGCTACATGTAAAAGGGAAATGAATATTGTTGGTCAGGTGCACACAAACATGACCTGAAGTGAATGTTAAGTTTCTCTGTGTGTGTGTGTGTGTGTGGAAAGACACACCTTTTTTTTCTCCTCCAGTATTTAATTTATGAGGTAATGATATGTCAGTGCTGTGTTCACAGTGTGTTGTGCTGCCCCCAGGTGGACAGCAATGGCCTGCCACCGCTGCATAACAAATTCTAGAAATCACTGGAATACATTGGCCTTTTTGCCCGTTCAGTTGAGAGAGGGGAATGACATGCAGTAAAGGGCCGTCCGATGCGGGATTCGAACCGGGGCCGACTGTAGTCTTTGTATATGGGGCGCCTGCTCAACCCGCTGCTCCACACGAGCCCCCACTGGAATATACTGTATATATAAAGGGAAAGTAAGCGTTCTCCACAAACATGGAGTGGTTATTGGTACAAGCATTGAGGCTGTATGTTAAGCTATTTTGGACTATCCACAAACAATTATGCCAAATACAGCATTGTGAGAATGTCAGTGTGTTTGAGTTAGTTGAAGGAATAAAACTTCCTGTTCTTGTGCAGCTTGACTATATTGTCTTTCATGAAAATCATGTTTTTTTTAACGGATGGAAATAACCTGAGAAAAAGACTTTGCATTCTTTTCTCTTGCTGTTTTGCACAATAAGTGTTCTCGAAATACCTCTGCACAATGTGAAGTGTCCTAGTAACACAAAGGTTGCCATACCAGTATTTAACCCCTTAGAAGCATCTACATAAACATTTTAAGATAACTGAAATATGTATACCGTTACTGTTGTATGGTATTTAATAACTGTGATTTAAATTTTAGATCATACAGATAAACCTTAGTGGACTCAACTTGTATGACTTCACCTCAAGGTTTGTGAATATTGAGTTTGAGGCTTGGAGTGGTAGTGCCTGACTCCACATTTGTACCAGCTCAAAGGTGTGGAGGAGGTGCATTCTCGGTTTCGGCAAGAATATGCTCACTCCCATCATGTAACTTAAAGCAGCACACTAACTTCAAGCTGTAACAAAACTGAAATAGTGAGTCAGTAGTTTAAGAATAAGCGATAGGAACCAAAACTGTTTTCATACCAGGCCATAAACATGTTTATTTTTGCTGTAAATGGGTCTACAGAGACTCACATGGAGGTTGACTGGAGGTTGTCACTTGCCTCAAACCCAAGATCTAATGTCTCCATGTTTCTTCTCTTCTCTCTGTTGAGGATCTCTATCTTTCTTGCAGTGTATGGAACTCATCAAATACATTGCTGTGAGCATGTAAAGCACAATATGATTTCCTTCTCAATCAATGGCTTTATGATGTCTCTCATTTCATCCCGATTTCATCTGAAATTCATCAGTTAACATTCAAACTGCCCAAATGATTGTATCATCAAAACCACGACTGTTTTGGCAGCAAAGAGATTAAGATGACTCGTAACTGTAATTATAATCCATAATCGGCTTTACTTTCATGCCAGAGATCATTTTGTACGAGTCTTGTATATTAGTCTAGTTTCTTATTTTGGAACAAAACTCTCAAAATTGTTCCAAACCCTTCGATATTAGTGTCGCAGGGTGTGTAATATCTTGTAACTATGTGTGTAACTGTGGGCTTGTGTTTGAAGGTGCTCAGCTCACTGTAGGTTAAGCTAAGTGGCTGTCTGGCACAGGCATCTTTGATTATCTTTATTTATCCCTCCCACCCACTGTTTCTCTGCGCTCTCTCTCTCTCTCTCTCTCTCTCTCTCGCTCTCTCTCTCTCACACACACACACACACACATACATACACTCCCCTCCTGCTAAAAAGCTAATCTTTTTGTGCTAATGAAAGGTATTGGGTTTCCTAACAGGCTTTTAAAGGAAGGTGATGGATTGAGGGATAGATGGATAGAGGGAGGGGAGACGGGACACGAGAGAGGGGAAGAAGTGAGAGGGAGGTGAGGTGTCAATAAGCACATCAACCTGATCCCTTTCAGACTGCGAGGTGTGCATATGCTGCTAATGTATGCATTTGTGCACGTACGCACAACGCGGCCACACGCGCCTTTAGTCGCTCATAAATCTCTGGGCAAAGCATAAAAGCAAGTCTTTTGGTGCCAATAAGCCGAGAGATGGATTGCCGGAGATGTCTCCACCTTGACCAGTGCTGTGATAAATGCCTGAGGGTGTGTATGCATGCACATCAATGTATTACATCAGTTGGGAGCTGTAGGTCTGTGCAGATTGGTGCAGAACCAGTCTTATTTTGTTGTAGAGAGGAATGCGTTATGCGATGTTTGCAACACACAAACAAAAATCTTACTTTAGGACGAACCATACCTGCATACAAAGCAGTTAAACGAGTTAATTAGCAATGAGCTGTGCACTGTAATTGATGGGAGGTAGAGCCAGAATCAAAGATGCGTGAGAGTAATCTTAATAACACAAATTAATAAACAAATATAAAATCCGTGTCCACTGTTAAATTATTCCCTTTTCCCTTGTATCTCTATTTTCATCTTTCCTCCACCTCATCTCTCTCCCCAGGTGCAACAGTCATGTGGTGTCCTGGGGATCATGAGCCCCAGCTCTCTACTGTTCTTTTCCCTATTCTAATAAAGCTGATAATCATTTGTTTCCCAATCACATTAGCATGCCAGTAATGAGAGGGGTAAGTCAACCATTAGAATATGATCCATAATTCATTGTTGACTCCCGTTCATTACCCCATCCTCACTCCGATGAATGTTTAATAAGTGTGTGTGTGTGTGTGTGTGTGTGTGTGTGTGTGTGTGTGTGCGCGCCTGTGTGTGTATGTGTGACTTTGCATCTCTGTTTGTCATCGGGCTACAGGGTAGTGTCAGGCTCCAATGGATTGTTTGTGCTGATGGAAATTTACATGATGGACTCTGTCATCTACCTTTTTTCATATGCATTACGTAACTTAGGAATGACGCAAGCGACAACTTTAATTGGAAATATATGCAAGGGTGCATTATACTGTGCATCTGTTTAGATGTGTGTGTGTGTGTCTCTCTCTCTCTCTCTTTCCGTCTAAGTCTCTCCGTTGAGCGAAGCAGACAGCTGTTATCAGTCGCTGACAGAATCCTCCCATCAACCCCCTCCTACTGCTGTCAATCACGGCACATTGTCACCAAGTTGCTATTTAAATAGTCCTTTCTGTTCTGTTTACTCAAGAAATATGTGTGGATGTATGTGTGTGTACATGAGTGATTAATGTAAGAACCCTGCCCTTGTACCTCTCCTCCTCTCTCCTCTCTTCCTCTCTCCAAATGACAGACACCGTAGGTTGATTAATACACAAGAATTCCCCAAACACCTTTATCAGGTTCCCTACACCACAAAATTACTCCCCCAATAAATAAATAGTTGTTAAAACCAGCTGGAACATCATTAATGTCCGGCTCAGAGCCAGAGGAAAGTTGCTTCAACTTGTGTGTGTATGTTTGTGTGTGTATATGTGTCTTTTGGCAGCCTACTAATGAGATGCCTGTGCTTAGTTTATTAGATAGCATGGGTCGCTGAGGTTTGTAAAATACAGTAAGCTTAATTTAGCACATTTGGCACTACAGGGGCATAGGGGACTTAAGGGAGTATCAAGGGCATGGACAACTGGCGTAGCTTGGGATGTAAATTAGTGTTGCTAGCAATAATAGGTAAGCTGTTGAGCACAGCCATCATGCACTTCAACAAAGCATTTACTTATTAAACTGCCTTAGAGGTGCTGATGACTCTGAATATCATTATGTGTAACCAGGATTTGAACCACCTGACAAATGCTACTTAATTTTTCGCTGCAGCTTTGAAGGGGTGGCGGTGGGTGGGGGGGTAATCTGCTTTTCTTTTATTCTTGGCTGTGGTCAGTACAGTGGCGCTGCACTTCCCACAGATTGCTTTGCAAACAAACAGGATCACCAACGCAAACATGTATTTCAACGTGCATATTCTGTGAATGGAGCAGACGCTGCGTAGGTGGAACTCTTTTAGTTACAAACCGCTTGGGCTGCTGTTGAAAATGTGCAAAATGATTCACTTTTCTTAGAGGAGGAACAGTGCAACAAGACACAGACCTACCTGACTCTGGATGTTTCAAGCAGTCCATGAAACAAAGGCTTTGATAAATTGGGTAAAGGTTGTGCTGCCGTGGTGTAGTGCAAGGGCAAAGTGGATACTTATTCATTTGAATGTGATTTATGTTTCAATTTCTACCATGTAACCTATTTATATATTGTATGTTTATTTCATAGTCCCTGGTAAAGAGAGAGTCAGCATTTTTCATATATGTTGACCTAATGCATTACAGTCTGTAGAACAGATGAACCTGTGCTAATGTTCAGCACCACAGAAAAACACTGTCCTTCGGGTAAGTAAGATGGAGTAAATACACAGGAAGATGTTTTTTTTTACCAAGGACTATTTATTATTATATTATACATACTGTATTATAGTATATGTTCTGTGGGTGAAGGGGAGGTAAACCTTTTCTTTGTTCATATGGCCACACACACACACACAACATCATTTATAGCTAGCTGGTAAGTGACAGATAGACCCATTTTCTCCACCGTTCATGTAACCTTTTCTGTCTGGGGTTATCAAAGGTCACTCCGTCAGGCCTGATTTACTGTAGAAGGACGGTGCGCTCTCTCTCTCTCTCTCTCTCTCTCTCTCTCTCTCTCTCTCTCTCCCTCTCCCACCTCTTTGTGGCTCTGTCCTCCACTTTACATCAGCCTGTCTCTCTGACCCTTTCTCAGACATGCACTGTATGTAATTCATAAAAAGCTCTGTCAATTTATTATGCTGGTGTCAAGTTTGAAAAGAACCCTGAGACTTTTTTTCTGTGGAAGTGACTTGGCAGCCTGAGTCAGCATATTTAAGACCTGGAAACATTTCTCTAACCTTTTTGTAGTTCAGAAATCACACCACTTGCAAAGCTGTGCACAAGATTACAACACATTTTATCATAGACCGTATCTGTGACATTTTCATCCACCAGAAACAGCGTGGCTTCAGGGCATTTTCTCTGTGTTATGACTGAAATATTTCAACAACCACAGGATGGATTGCCAGGATGATTCCTAATGACTGTGGTGATCCCTTGACTTTCTCTGTAGCACCAACACGAACAAGGTTGACATTTGGAACGCCTCAACAAATGTCTCCACAACTACTGGGTTTATTGCCACACAGTTTGGTATAAACATTAATTTCCACCTCAGGAAGAACTGTGATTAAGGTTGGTGAGCCGTTCACTTTTCATCTAGCACCGGGATCGGGGCTACATTTTAATTTCCTTCAAGACTTCGATTTACAAGTAAAGTAAATGTTTAACAAATGATATCCTCACCAGCGTCAGGTTTGTTTTGCTTTAAATGCTTAATGTTAGTAAGGTTACAAGCTAAGCTAAGAGCGTAAACATTGGTCCTGCACTATATCCCACAGCAGCGTGTGAACATTGCCATTATGGGTATGTTGGCATGCTGTCTTGCGCTTTGATGTGTAAATCAAGGAGCCTGTCCACACCAGAGACCTGTGTGACATTATAGATTAAATGCCAAACAGGAGCTTTGGTCCAACTTGGACTGAAATTATGATTTGATTATATCTCCTTTTCTTCCTTCTGTCATTATTTCTCTCTAATTGTCACACCTCTTTTACTCTATTATTTATTATTATTCTTCCATTTCTCCCTGCTCTTTCCCTCCTGCTTTTTTCACCCCTCTGCTGTGTGCAGATCCTGGTTTTAGAAGGAGAGGATGACAATATGTTATTTTTTTGACACTATCCGACAGGAGAGGGGGGTGACGGGTACGGCGCCACTCACTATAAAGAGCAGAAGAGGCAGCATTTCAAACCAGGCCCTTTTTTATAATTGAATAGTTGTGTTAGTGAAGTGTGAGCTGGGTTGATGAATGCCACAGTTGCACAAAAAACACAACTGACAAGTCACAAGATAATGAGAAGAATAACACTTGAGCTCAAAGAAGTGTAAAGCTTGTTCATGCATGAGGCTTGACAATGCTCCCTGTCACACATGATGTCTGAATATGAAGATAAAAGGTGGGCATCAGGTTTGAGAGAGAGAGAGAACAACTATGTGAATGCATTTGTCTGGGTGGGAAATAAAGAGACTGGTAGTTACGTCTTGTCTGATGAAGCTGCTGTATTGTGTCCTCAAATCTGGGAGGGTTGGGGAGTGGACATCTTTGTTGGGCTGAAGGGAGGACAGGAGGAGCACCATGAAGAATTCATATTGGTGTCAATGAGCACAGATTTGAACAACGTCAGTTTCCCTGGGAGTAGGAAACTTAGAAATAAAGACAGTGGCTGAGTGAATGGATAAAAAGCCAGATAGTGAAAGATTAGTCAAGCAGCTGTGGTTTTGTTTGATCTAAACACCTTTTGCTTTTGACAAAGCTATAACAGACCATCCATTTTAGGTGACGTCATCACATGTTGATGGAGAGCGGTTTGCACTCTGGGAGAATGGAGAGAAGTTAGATGGAGTAGATGGAAAGGAATAAATTTAGCATTACTCATCCTTTGATGCCTTTGACGCTCCATCTCTCGGTTGCATTGCCTTCTCTGATGTCATGCTTCTTTGCATCTCATCTGCATCCATTCATGTCCCATTTGTCTCTTTTGACTCGTTTGCAGGCGTCCTGCATCCTGCGTCCTTGGATTTTTACTCTTTATTACCTCATTTCATCATATTTCCTCTCTCGCTCCCCCCCCCACCCCTCTCTTCTTTTTGTGTTTCCTCGCCTTTGTGAGATTGTTATTGCAGATCCGTCAATATTCACAAGGTGTGGCTGAGGCCTCCAGAGCTTTAATCTCCCTAATTAACTCGCTGCCTCATTCGCTCCCATAATGTGTGTTTGTGAGAGGAACATATCACTTTCTTTATTTTGGTTATGCGTCTGCAGTGTCGCATTAAAACGCTTTCCCCGGGCTTTATTGGGAAACCAGTGTTCACTTAGCATATTGATTCATTAGCTGAATCTTTACACACCACGCCTGGCGCTTTTCTTTATAATGTATTGTAACGCGTAGGCAGTTTCCGGCGTCGGGCGCCGTCGGTGTATGTGTGTGTGGGCGTGCGTGCTGTAGTGTGAGTGTGTGCATAGCTGTCAGGAGCTAAGTGCTTTGAAGTTCATCATGCTGTGTGGCGTTTGGAAAGAACAATACACGTGTATTAGACTCTCTTGTTAAGCCTTCCTGGGAACAAACAAAAGCAACAATAGAGCACTTGTTGAGTCTTTTTCTCCCTGAAAGCCCCAGCACAGAGTTACATAAAATACCACATTGCTCTTTTCTTTCTCTGCACATTTCCACTGTTATGGCATTGTAGAATATTGATGCCCTGGTTGTGTGTGTATGTCTGCGTTTATGAGAGCATCTCTGCATGCATTGTTCGATTGTTCGTGTTCACATATGGGTGCTCTGGATTTAACCCCTGTTGTTCATTAAAGTAGGATGCATGTGACATTTATAAAGAGCTTAACTTCTTAACAAGCAGCAATGCCCAGACTCTAACTCTCCCCCTCCTTATGAATTATTATTCCTTATGGATTGAAGGGAGTCTGTGAAAAAGCAATAATAGCAGAATCACTTAAATCACACCATTTAGACGTGATACATTTGCGCCTAATCTATGAGACTTTTTAATGTGAGACCTGTCCCATAAATAACTATCAATACTTCTGTTCATTGCAATTATTATTACAGAG
The DNA here is from genome assembly GCF_045865225.1 of Trachurus japonicus. Lineage (NCBI taxonomy): Eukaryota > Metazoa > Chordata > Actinopteri > Carangiformes > Carangidae > Trachurus > Trachurus japonicus. The sequence goes on along the minus strand of NC_140923.1, from coordinate 37,017,799 downwards.
AGTGTTTCTTGTCAGCAGGCTACCTTTGCCAAAGCAATCCACGAGGCAGAAAAGGACAATCTGTCACTCTACGTTACAGCTCAGCCTCCTGAGACTCGGTGAAACGGGCACAATGTCCTCAAATGCAAATTTGCACTTCATGCACAAAAAAGTAAGAGAAGTTCTCTTTCCTCTCCTTGAAAGTACTACACGAAGGAGGCACATCTATAAACAGGCTTCAGTTTGACATTGACACAATGGTAGGGGGGAGTTTGGGTGTGTGGTGTTGAAATAGTGGATGGTCACAAACAATGCAAAATCCTACACAAAACTGAAATAGTTCTAGATGCCTTACCATAATGACAGTTTCAGTTTGTCTATTTTTAAGTTCTAAAATAACATTTTTGAGACTGTGCTGAACAGTTAGGGGTATGTGGTATGAATTGGATTTTGCAATAGGGTGTCAGTGCATTTAATGTATTGATGGAAGCATGAAGGGAATTGTTTATTGGTAAGTGCAGTTGGGCTTGGCCGTATAATTTACAGCCTAGTCTTAATGTGGTTGCTTATCTATGAATACACTTCCAATTGGTCGTTTCACGAGAAGATTTCTAATCAACCTCATTTACTAAAAAATACATTTCAACTTGTTTGTTGTCATTACAATCAGGCGCAGGCACAATAATTGGCATCTTTCCCAAACTGCACAGCATTTTTTACAATCTGTCAGTGAATATTTCAAGCAGTACATCTGTATCTGCCCAGATTCACCATAATTTAAAACTGGATGTGCCCGGTGAAACCTTATGTAACGTGGGACCATGAGAAAGTCACCGTAGCTTCACTCGGATCAAACTAATAGCAGCTGGACCCTGTGCCCTTTTCAAATGAAATCTTGTAGACTCTACAGTATTTCTCTTGTTTCATTTCTTATTTCGCTGGAGACTAAAACCGCTCTTAGCTACGGCACTGACATTTTTGGAAAGGTGACTCAAAAGAACCTGAATTGATTCAATGCGGCTGGACAGCTTGAAAGAATTGAGTTAGTTAAAAGAATCAGGCCTCCCAGCACTTAGACACACACACACACACACACACACACACACACACACACACACACACACACACACACACAAACACACAAACACACACCGTCGTACACAAACCACTCTGAAAGGTGCATGGGCAAAAGATGTAAGATGCTTTCTGCATGTCTAATGTAGAAGTAATGTTAAAATTTGAAGCTCCCCAGGGCAGGCTGTATCTCAACTTATGTTGTGGGAAATATGTTTTTTTTTTCTTCAGTTGAATTATTTTATGATACTTCATCAATATCTCTATTAAAGACTTTGGTGGGTTTAAACATACCTTATGTCATTAATCACATCCTCAAAGTAAATATGATTCTGCCCTGAGAGCGGTCAATGGAGGTATTAATTATCCTTCAGGATTGATATTGAATATCCTATATGTATGTGAGCATGAGGTACAAACAGATGTCGCCACTGTAGCCTAGGGTAACGCTAAGGTCACCGTTTCTTCTCACATTTACACCGTTGCTTCATGGGCAATCTTCATGCCAACACCTCTCTGTCTGTCTCTGCCTTTCTATTTTTCTCTCTCAGGCTCTTTCTCCTCCTCCTTCCTCTCTGTTCCTGCCTCAGATCAATGGGCTGGATGACTAGAGTAAATCTTAATGGTCAGGGTGTGTGTGACAAAGTTTCAATGTTTGTGTGTGCATGTATGTGTGTGTGTGCGTGTGTGTTTGAGAGAGTGCATGCGTGTATGTGTGTGTGTGTCTCTAGTGCAGGTGAAGTATTGCTCACTCAGCACTGTCCTTCCCTCTGGGCACCACCACACGCCTGCCTGCCTGCCTCCTGTCCAGCCACAATCAATTTCACAGTCCCACACACCAACACACCCAGAGTCACTCACAAGAACACACACACACACACACACACACACACACACACACAGACATAAACATATACACAGAAACAGTTTTTAGGAAATCTGGTTATGAGAGCATAGAACTACTGAAAACTATTTGAACCTCTTAATATTAGAATTATTTCAACAAGAAATGTTCTTGATTGAAATGAATACAATGAGCATGCTGTATTTACATTAAATTACTTTGCAGTGTACTTTTAGTCTATAAGGAATCTGTAAAAACCCTGCATCTACCCCATCACTGCTGATATTGTTAAAATCACATAATATTTTAAATTCAAACATTATTTTATCTGAACAAACCTCTTGTGCATTATACATGAAAAAGACAACAGCCATATATGCATAGTTGCATACTGTACTGTATGTCACTATGAATTTGGATTACATTTTCTTAACAGTTCATTAGACAGAACACATATGAAGGGGTGAAAGTTGTGATAACCACTGATTATCCTTTTCTTTTCTTTCTTGAGTGTCATGGACATTTTTGGAAGTGTCGAGAAGGCGGAAAACAACAACAACAATGAACCGAGAACCGTAAACAACAAACAACACAATACGTGGCCAAAAGTCAATTTACTAAATCTGCCGAAGTCTGGGATCTTTTAACCTCTGTGGTCAAAATGTCCCGTGAAGGGGCGGTGCATGGCGCAGTGGTTAGAGCGGCCGCCCAATGTAGAGGCTACAGTCCTCACCGCAGGCGGCCCTGGATCGAATCCCGCGTTGGGCAGCCCTTTCCTGCATGTCATTCCCCCTCTCTCTGCCTCCCCCTTTCCTATGTGCTATTGAATAAAGGCAAAAAGCCAAAAAAATATACTATAAAAAAAAAAAAGTCCCGTGAAAATATTCCCTCTATGCACAATTTAAATTTTATTAAAATAGGCAATTTCCACATGTCATTTTATTTAAAAAACGGAATCTTATTTTTTATGAATGTGTAGGCCAGGTTATGTGGAACAAACCTTTTCTTTTTTCACGCAGTACTAAACTCGTTGCATTTGTTTCATTTACTCTGACGGAGCATGCACCGCGCAGTACAACAACAATAGCGGGAGAGGTTGGACATGTCGAAAAAAGCAAATCTTAAAAACTATTTTCTGAAACCAAACAGGTCTAAGGAGAAGGATTATGATGAGTTTTTTAATGCATCTATATTTCGAACGCATAGCGAACAGACATATGAGTTCAAGTTGGAAGAACGTTGCGTTACTATAATGGTATGAGCCAGTCCAGAACAGTGCTGTGCTCTCCAGCCGGTTCACCTGTAACTCACCTGCAGCTGACTGAGCTGTCAGAGGAGCTCTGCTGTCCCTCTCTCTTTAGCCTGGTGTTTCTTCAACATGTGAAGAAAAGCTGATCAGCTGAGGCAGAGCTCAGTGGATGTGGCTGCATTGATTTATGTTGTTGATCATCCTCTCAATCGCCAATAGAGGATCGTGTTGCCTGTTGCCTATCGGCACAAGCCTGTAGTCACAGAGGCAGTTAGGCCTACTGTTATTAATTGGTTAACGAGCGTCGGTTATTGGTTATAAAATATATTCAGAATGTGCATCCCTGTTTTCAATAAAAAGATTATTAATCGACATGCCTTGATATCATTCTGCATATCATTTATTATTTTAAGCTCAATAAATTCAGAAATTAGGCTACCTGACCGGAATTTCAAACAATTGTCTGGTAAATTAAAAATCTGCCTCACGTTGTTCAGTGCCATTTTTTTTCTAGCGGAGACCCTGATCAGAATATTGTTAGCAGGCTAATGCAGCTTGTTTCAAGGCTTAAAGGAGATTAATATTATATACATTCATACACATACAGTGGCTTCAGAAAGTACCCTGACCAGAAAATCAAAAGCTGAAGTCTCTCATTCAATCCTCTTTTGGTGGCTCTGAGTCTCTACAAGCTGCACACCTGGATTTTATCCCATTCCCCCTTGCAGGTCCTCTCATGCTCCAACCAGTTGGATGGGAAGCATCTGTGAATTGCCAGTGTCAGATCTCTCCACATATGTTCTATCAGGGTCAAGTCTTTGGCAGGGTCTCTTAAGGAGAGTCAGAGTCAGAGACTTGTCCTGAAGCCACTCCAGCATTGTCCTGGCTGCATGCTTTAGGGTCATTGTTGGGAAAGGTGAAGCATTGGCCCAGTCTCACGTCAAGTACACTCGGAGCAGGTTTTCATCAAAGGCTTTTTCTGGCTGCATTCATTCTTCTCTCAGTTCTGACCGGCCTCATTCTGCCTGTCGCTGCCACCATGCTTTACCACAGAGATGGTAACAGACATTTGTCTCACTCTCATCCTGACCAAAAGGTTACATTTCTCTCTCATTAGATCAGAGAATCATTTCCTCTTTGATACTGTTTAGGAAACAGTAGCCTTTTACTCAAAGTGGCATTTGTCCGGCAGCTCTGCCATAAAGGCCTGATTGATGCAGTGCTGCTCAGATGGTCATCCTTCTTGGAGGTTTTCCCATTTCCCCAGAAGATGTCTGAAGCTCTGTTAAACTGACTGTTGGGTTTTTAGTCATCTCCCTGACTGAGGCCTTGCGTGGTTACTCAGTTTGACATGGTGGCCAACTTCATGAAGAGTCTTGATGATCTGCTGCCCAATTTGGGGCCGATTATTTTTGGCCCGCTGCCCATGCTCGAATTTAAATTTTTAAAATTATTTTCGAGCTACCTACTTTAAAAAGAGCCATGTGGATGTTCAGTAATTTCATGCACTTGGAGCTCACAGGAGCTCTGGAGGGGAGGCTAGTTGGCCACATTGGCTACTCTGCTTCTTTTCTCCCAACCCTCATTTCTTATGTTTTGTTTACTATAAAAGTTAAATGTGACAATGATGGTTAGATGTGAATAAGAGAAATTGCTAAAAAGCTGATATAACATGAGGAGAATGTTTAAATAAATAAATAAATAAATAAATAAAAGCTCAGACAAGGGACGACACGGGTAGCAGACAGTTGCCCTTCTCAACCAGAGTACCAGTACCAGTAACTTTGCTTTGCTTTAACAGTGAAACACAATAATAACAATAATTATTACAATAACAATACAACAATAACAATAATTATTCATTTCAAAATTACTGTATGAGTATGAGTGTTTATTTTTGCACAATTAGCCGATGTTATAGGCATATTTAATTTAATGCACTGCAACATGAATGTTTAGTTTTGGCCCGCAACCCTCCACCCCGATTAATTTTTGGCCCTTCACTGAGAAGAATTTGGTCAGCCCTGGTCTAAAGGTTTTATTTCACCATTATTGAGGCCACTGTCCCCCTGGGAGTACTGAAAGCTTTGGAAATGGTTTATAAGTTCCTTTAACTTGTGTGATATTAGTTTTTGTTCTGAATTGTGAGACCTTTTCTGCAGACAGATGTGTGCTTTCTAAACTGTACCCAAACAATTAGGTTTGCTAGATGGAGTCAAATTAAAATCAAATTTTAGACGCATATCAAGGAAAATAAAAGCAAATAAGTCATCTGAGAGCACTGCAAACGGTCTGAATAAGTTTTTGATTCTTCATGAAATTTCTAAAAACAATTTCACTCTCTCATAATGGATAATTGTGAGTAACAGCAGAAATTGTATGAATTTAACATGAAATTCGAAACACAGCAGTGTGTGAAAAATGACTGGCAACTGTCTCTCATCAGTGTCATGTTAACAAGGCTCTAATCTGACTAACGCATTCAATTTCATCTTATTCTTTGTGTTCATTTGGCCCTGTGGACCCCCTCTGACGTCAAGTTTGTAAATGATGGATAGAAAGTTAAAGTGTTGGGGTTGGGCACGGGGTCATGATGCAGTCACGTTTCAGCAAACACTGATGAATTCCTCAGTTAACATTTGATTTCAGTGTTTGTTCATGAGAGCGTGTGCTGCAGGCCAGCTGCAGCCTGATTACCACATTTCATGTTTCCTGCCCGTAATTGTAGACTGTGTCTGTGCATATCTATATTGGTCTGCGAGTGCACTCAGCGTGGGTCCTCGCTCCAATCAGTCTATGATTTCAGCGCAGACAGATCTTCATCACATGTAAGTGAAAAAGAGCCTGATGAACTGTAAATCTGCCTCATCCTCGGGAAGCGTGAAGTAGAGAAGGAGAGACCCCACTGTGCTTATATGGCATGGGCCAGGTGGTGTGAGTGAGTGCAAAGTGAGATGAGGTGTGTGTGTGTGTGTGTGTGTGTGTGTGTGGTGGGGTGGGGTGGGGGAGACATTCAGCAGGCACCTGGCGCTGACAGGCTTTCATTGAGACTGCGATCCAATTCAGATTCAGCCCCCCTATGTTGCTTTGAAGGGCCTTGTGACAGCTTATTGCTCCTCTCCTCTCCTCTCCTCTCCTCTCCTCTCCTCTCCTCTCCTCTCCTCTCCTCTCCTCTCCTCTCCTCTCCTCTCCTCTCCTCTCCTCTCCTCTCCTAACCTCCCCTCCTCTCTATGGGGGTGCCGTCATTACCTGCTGATTACAGAGCTGTCATTCCTCGCATCTGACAAGCTCTCTGATTGGCATGCGTGTGGGCGTGCATTTGTGCTGCTCACGTGGTTCGCTCATGCCCATGTGTGATGCCCTTCTCGCATGCATGCTTTTTTCTGACTCTTAACGTGTGTGTGTTTTGGCATCTGTGTGGGCACCTGTGCCTGCATGGAAGTGTATGGCTGCGCCCAGCCCTTACGCTGATTATGATTGCAGTGTGAATGAGTGCTGGTGCTCTGGAAGAGGAGGGGAAAGAAGAGTGAAAGTGAAGCGTTTGTTCTCGAAAGCAACTGCTGGGAAAAGCAGCGCAATTGAACACTTACACTAGTCTGATGTCTAGTTTTTCTGTTTGTACAAGTCTTTCACACCAGTATTGCATAATGAATTATAAATGGACTGTTTTGCTGTTCAATGACTGTGCATGCCTTGTTCATGCAGCATGAAGCATGTTGATTTTGACGGATCAGATTTCCACCGACAGATTTTCATAATTGTTTCACTTGTCACTTCTAATGCAGAGGAGCAAGGCAGCACACTGCAGATTGGAGTTATTATTAAATCATTCATAATTATTATTGTTGAATGCATAAAGGGAAACCACTGTACATGCATTAGTAACTAAATAAAAACAGAAATGTGTATGGTGGTGCACAGCAAGTAGAGATACAAAGGTTGAGTGTAAATGCAGCATTATCTGGGCTGTGACATGTAACGGGTCATTAATGCGGGCCACAGCAAGGTCATTAAAAAGTGCCAGTGAGGGGAAGTGGCCTGATTGGCTGTTTGACCTTTAAAGGGTAATTGCCACTTTTAAAAACTAATAAAGAGTCTGAGATTCTGAAAGGAAGCCAAACCCATTTTACTGGAAACAATAACCCCAAACAATAAAAGTATGTTTCTCCATAAAAACATGAAGCACATTATTGGGAAATGGCTCTTAAAGGGAATCAAAGTGAAAACTGCAGATATTTTTTATTCTTTTCCCCTTACCTTTAGCTCTTGAGTATTTCAATCATATAAAGACAACCTCCCCTATGCTGTAATCTGCACTATTCTTATTAATAGCAGGGGTTGCTGCATTTTGTAAAAGTTAACCCTTGAAATGCTTTCAGCTGTCTTAAAAAGACTCTATCTTCAAAGCACTAATATCCAATTTTTCTGTCTTCTAAAAAGGGAATAGGAGATTTAAGTAAAAAACTTTATGACAGCTTTACTGGCTCTGAGTTAAAAGGTGCCCTCCATTCAGCTAGCATGAAAGAGTGACTTTGAACAGCAGCATTTTGGAATATAGATCATTTTCGCCACCCAGACCATTGTCGCTTCAAAGCCTCCCGAGTTCCTCTTTGGCTCTCCAGCCTTAGAAATGGTTCCTTGTAAAAAAAGAAGAAAAATTGAACGATCCGAGATTGGAACCAGGGATGAAGACGGCCCAAAAACCAGGAGTCAAGATGAGACAGACAAAAAGAGATAGAGGGGAAAAGGACAGAGAGAGAAATTAATGCTATAAGTTATAAGAACTTGAGAGCACTGAACTCCATAAAACCAGAGAGTCTTGGAGAGACGACGCACAAAAAAGAGGACAACCTGAAAGCACAAAAAAAGCTAAGAAGATGCAGACAGGTGAGAAGACACGGGAGCAGACAGGATTATGGTTGACTTGTAAAGCCTCAGTGAGCAAGGACAGATAAGGACAAAAGCTGAGAGGTTTTAAGACAAAGATCAAAATAGCAACAGTGAAATTCCAACTAAACAAGAAAAGTCTGTGGAGGAGATGGAGCAGACGGCTGAATCTGGGAGAAGTGTGGCCTTTACTGGCTGACAGTGTGGTCTCCATGGCTGGTGACAGTGCCAGTGCAATAATTACCACTTAAGTGCTTCTCCTTAAATGTGTCCATGACAAACATCATCACCACTGACACCACCATCACCAGAGAGAGGAGGCGGCGTCCTGTGGTGGTGATTCAACATCGTTAGTGAACACGACTGGCTGAGGGCATTAGAGACGCAACATTACACCACACCATGCCGGGCACTAATGACCTGGAAAACTAGATACCATCTCTTCACTTGCCATCTTTCACTCACCGAATTCTTTGTAAAAAACCTGTCTGGAAAAAAGAAGGACAGAAGCGAGAAGCGCTTTGTATAGATGTTGTGCAGTTTTTGTATTTATGTGTGTGTGTTTAAAACACGCACAAGATACTGAAAAGCAGAAATCCCAACTAATACATTGGTGGTGAAGTAATCTGTAGATGCATTCAATCTTCAGCCCTTTCATCTTGCTGTGTGTTTGCTCTAAGCCCACATTTCGTTATCTTCTCCTCCGTCCTCCTCGATCATAACGCATCACACCCGGGTGGTCTCCCACAGAGGCTTTGTGAGCAATATGAAGAGTTAACCCGCTATCTACTGGCTCTGTCTTTAAAGTTGCTCCTCCCTTCTATTCGATGCAACATCTGTGAAATAGGGGGAGATGGTGGAAAATCCCATTTCCAAAAAGACATCACAGCAAGGGCTCACTTATCTGTGAAGACTGATACAGCAAAGGCATTCGAGTGTGCGTGTTCGTGTGCTCGTGTGACTGCGTCCGGCTGAGCTTGAGAGTACTTTATAATATTCATATGCACAGACCCAAAGACGACTCGCCCGCCTTCTGTTTGCATGAGTGCGTGCGCCCGTGCACGTGCACTTATGTGTGCGCAGCGGCATGCCCTCGCAGCACACAGTAAGCACTCCCACATCAAGGCTATCATCATCTCACCTCCTGCTATTATCACCACTTCTGACAGCCCACTCCCAGCTAAATTAATTTCCTCCTTGTTCCAAATGTTCGGCCTCCCTCCTTCAAATCGCTCCCTCCTGTCATCGCCACCCTGACCAAAGCATTTCTCTGGCATTTGTCCTCATCCTCTTCCATCTTTTTTTTTTGTTCCTTTTTCCCCCTCTGTGTCTGACAATGCAAGGAAAACACGGTTTTCTATCAATTTCTTTTTTCATTTACACCTCCTGAGAGGTTACTGTGCCTTACAGGGATGTGTCTGTATCCAGTCTAACAGTAGCTGTTGGTCATCGCCTTCATCCAGGGAGACCAACAAAAAATATATATATATATATATTTTTTAAATGACCAGAAATAGAGAGAAAGATTGGAAGGAAAGTGGTGATTGTTTGGGAACCATTTGGTTGTACTGGCTTTGCGGAAAAACCCATTTGCACATCATTTCCATTATAAAGCATTAGACAAAGACATGGATGGTGACTGCGCAGTGGCTCGAGCTTCTGTAATTTACGTTTCTTTGGAACAGCTTTTTTCATTTCTGTCACATGTCTTTTCCAAGTCATTTATGGCTGTTACACATGTGATTCTTAAATAAAAATTAAGTCAGACACGGCTACGAAATGGAATCCAGCTCAGACAATTAGTTGCACCATCTGCCTCGTCTTCCACCAGTCCCCTGTGTGATGGGAGTAAATACCAGCCAAGTTAGTTAAGTAAATGCCACCGACCCACTGGTTTGTGTTTGGACTCATCGCCTGAATAATAATAATATGATTTTATTTTCTTGTATGTTCCTGTGAAGGCAGACGTCGGTCATTAGGTATTGTTTAACGAGAAGGGTGGAGGGAATAGTTTGCTTGATTAAGCCGGACCATATGCTGCAGTCACAACAGAGGACCCACAAAACTATCAAAACGCAACAACAGCCCTGAATCGCAATGAAGATGCACTCATTTGCCTTCTGATCACAGTGGATCCACTAGACCACAAGAGGTCTGTCTCCCCCCTCTCTCTGTTTCTAATACGTGGGCTCTATTTTTGTTCTAGCCCCAAGTGTAGGCTTTGTGTCTACATTTTGGGAGGTAGAGCAATGCTTGTCTTCATATGTGTAATTCATATTTCAGTTGCTCAGCTGTTGTGCATGAAATTGGGGGAAAAAACTCTCTAGGGATGAGGGATGTGCCAGATCCTCACTGCAATTCTTTTGTCAGACACGATCAAGGTTTGTGGTAACCACTACATGCCTGTTCAGTGCTGCTCAACAGGGAGAGCAATTATGTTTGATGCTACTGTGATGGAGCTGACCGATGTTTTAATGCCCCTATTCCTATTGTTCTTGAAAATAAACTTCCTGGGGTGTTGTATAGCTCAGTGGGTAGTGCATGTGCCCCTGATACAGAGGCTACTGTCCTCACTGCAGCGGCCCCGGTTCGATTCCCCCGGTGGCCCATGTCATGTCATTTCCCCTCTCTGTCTCTCCATTTCCTGTCTCTCTTCTGCTTTCCTATCAATTTAAAAAAAAATCCTGCACGAGTATGGATGTGATCGGAGTGGATAGGCTTCTCTTTCTAAGAAATAAAGTGGTACAGACAGTGGTGTAATAGGGTGTGATATGCAGTATAAGAGGAGATTCCTAACCTGACCAAAGTTTGCAAATTACACTCATTTTCTCACTTGTTTTCTTTTGTTTCAGCAAAAATACAAAAAATAAATTAAAAAATGGAGATTAAAAGTAGGAGGGATCACTAAGTTTAGATTTTTTTTTTATGAATCTCACAAGAGAACCACTCTCTAATGGCACAAGCTGCTGCATCAGAAGAAAACTCTTGAGGGTTTAGTCTTAGTTTTTGGGATAATGAGGAGGCCTGCCTGCTGAGATCTTAAAGCTTTTGAAAGAAACATTTTAGATTTTTGTCACAAGTCTTTAATAGAATCTAATAAAGGTTGCTGCGCCAAGCTCATACTTTTTTAATCCATCTATCAACACAACACAAAATTGCTTTAAATGCAGAAAATGATTAGATTCTGATTTAATAGTCTGTGAATGAGAAACCCTCTGATAATATATTCCACCTGATCCAACCCTCCTGCATTGTCTCGTCTCATTCTGTGCATTTATTGCTGTTCATCTATTGACTCCTCCTCCTCCTCCTTAATCTCTCAATTTCTCCTTGCCTTCAATCAGTTTATGTATCTTCTTCCCACCTTGTGCATGCTTGTACTTCCTCCCCTCTTTTGACATTTGTCCTCTCTTCTCCAGCTCACGCTCATCTCTCTTTCACCTCTCTCTCTTCCTCCCTCCATCACAGCATGCTGAACTGGGATGAATTAACCTTTCTAGGGAACAATGCCATTACAAGCATGGCTGCATCCCACTATGCATGTATGTGTGTCTGCCACGTGTGTGTGTGTGTGTGCGACACACAGCGACTGTGCGCACACGGTCGCGCCGACTCTTCCAGGGGGAAAACACGGATGCAGCCTTTTGTTTTTGCTCTTGTTTCAGATTACAGTTTGTTTTATTAATGTTATGGTAATCTGGTTCCCCCGCCCTCTCTGGTCGCTGTGCCTCTCGAAATGGGGGAATGCTCGGAGGACACCCATTGATCTAAGCGGCTCCAGAGACCTCATGCCACTCAGCCAGTTTCTACCGTGTCAATCTTTCATGAATGCTGCTGGAGGAAAGTGGCCGTTGGGGAACTACAACAGACAATATGCTTAAAACAAAAGGGGCTGGAAACACTGGCGGGAGCCATCGGTGGAATGGCCAGGCCCTTGTGTGGCTCTATGGCCAACTTGTTTTTCATTATATGCTTATTTACACCCCTGTTTTTCACTCGGATGACTGATTGACACAAAACGCCCGCGGCTAAACCTGCTGCAGTGCTGGTGAAAAAAGGAAAAAAAGTGTTTGTGGTTGTGTGGCTGTCCTCAACATGAAGTAATTTACTGCAAATATCAATCAATGTCTCAACGTTTTTCATGCTCCAATGTGAAGCTTAAACACAAACAGTAATGTGTTTAACTTTTTACTTGATTTATCTCAAACGGTTTTGCCACAAGTTGCCTTCACACTGTAGACGCTGCTTTATAATAGCTCACCTTTGGTCTGACTTGCAGATTATTAATATCCTTACATGCGCACGGAGATGCACAGGTACGTAAAAACAATTAACAGTAGTGAGCACCAACATTATTGCACATGCATACATAAAACTAATCCATTGCTTATTTGCCTCTCTTTCTCTGCTTTTATCTTTTCCTATACGACTCTCGATCTAGCCCTCATTTCCCTTCACCTGCAGGAGACAGCCTATGAAATATTAATTACGATGCACTATCAAGACTATGTGCTTAGCCTGCTGAGAAGCCCTGTGTGTGTGTGTGTGTGTGTGTGTGTGTGTGTGTGTGTGTGTGTGTGTGTGTGTGTGTGTGTGTGTGTGTGTGTCTTTCTTGGGGCTTGTCTTCTGCCTGTTAATGACCACTGTTTTCGAGACCTTTTGCCCTCTTTCTCTCCACTTTTGTCCGTCTCTCCCCTTTCCTGTCCCTCTCACCTTCAATCTTTTGCCTCAGCCTCTTGCCCCCACCGCTCCTCCTGCAGTCCTTCGCTCTCCTCCTCCTGTGCCTCCCAACCCCAGGTGCAGCTTTAAACAACTAGCCTTGAGCACCGTTGACACCTCATCAATGCAAATTGAATCTCCTCCAACTCTCCGTCTCTGTCGTTCCTTTGCCGTCTTTCTCTTTTCACTTCCTTTCAGAGATTATGTGGTAATGAGGGTGTCTTGCTTGTACAGTGAATCTTGCCTCACCTCACTTTCTTTCGCTTTTCACGTTTGCGTTCTCTCTTCTTTGCTCTCACATGTTGTCACTCTCTCGTGCCGTCCCCTCCCTCTCACTACCTTCTGTTTCAATAATAGAAAGTGCATACGTATGTGTGTGTGTGTGTTTGCGTGTGAGAGAGGGATGACCTGTGTGTTGAGGGATAATGAGACCTGTGTGCTTCAACTGGTGTCTGTTCTGCTTTGTTAACCACTGTGCACGTTTACATGGCTCAAATTGCAGCATGAAATGAGACAGTCTGAAAACTCACACATAGACAGTCTGCTAATAACAGCAGCTTTTGGAAAAAGCCATTTTATATCGCTATAATTGAAACGTCCATACATTTGCATATCCAGGTTTTAATTGGCTGTTTTTTGCTAATGGTACTGACACTCCTGCTTGAAGATGACAAGTTGCCCTTCGCTATGTAAAAACATGCGGTGCAGTGTGTGAAGTGCTTGGCGTTCCAGCAAGTGAGTGGATTTCTTGGTTTAGGCAGTCTTCCTTTTTGTTTCTGTTTTAATTTGTTTTTCAAAATAGCGGAAGATGTTCGCCATAAGGGCTCCAACAACAGAAGGACCGTTTACAGAGAGATATTTTCCTCCTCTTTGATCGTCTCATTCAAATTTGTCTAAAAACCATTTTGCAACCCAGCCCTCCATTACCCCGTCTTTTGTTTTTCACACACAAATACACACGCCATCCACAAAGCCAGTGAAAAGATGCCCAGATGTAAAGTGTCTGAGAGTGCAGACAGAAGAAGATGCTCGCTTTCAGTTACACTCTATTATCATGCATTTGAATTCTGAACGAGGCCGGCCCAGCGTGGTAGAAAATGTCACCTGTCACATTAGATGATAATTGTACCAAGATGAAGGGAGTGGAGGCAGAAGCCCTACTAAGCTATTCTGCTCTTATCTTCAATGTGGCTGTATTAGGAATGCACATGTAAGATGAAGGACTTGGCAATTGGCTCCCCACATAGAAAATGAAACCAAGACTCGATGTGTGCTGTTGGTTGGGAGGAGTTAGGTGCTGCATGTGTCTGAAAGAGAGAGAGGGGAAAGAATGATAAGCAATGTGCTGTGTGTGTGTCTGTGTGTGTTTAACGGACAGATCTATGTTGCCCTTTCAGTATGGAGCCAAAGATTCCCATGGCGCCCAGGGTCAACTCACGGTCACTGACGTCCGGTGAAAGACAAATCTGAACTACGCTCATGTGTGTGAAATGTTCGGTTAATTCAGGTCATCACCAGCTACAGAGGGGCCTGTCACAACACAAATTGCGAAATGAAAAATGTCTCTTAACGTATTCATGTGTGTCTGTGTGTGACCATGTCCTCGCGCCCAGACCTTCCTGCTCTTTTTAATGCAACACAATGAATCAACATGTGCTGCAAATGTTAAAAGTTGAGATCAGAGGTACAAATCAAGAATCGTGTCTTACTGCGCTCGCAGCTGTTATTTATTTATTTTTAGCTGCTTACAGCTAAATCAGCAAGCTAGAACCTTTGGCTGATTGCCCCCAGGGTTTGTCTGTGCGTACACTGCATGCGTCTTTGAGAAGAGTTTAGTGTGAGTGTGTGTGTGCATATACTGCATTACATATGTTCACATGTCCACATTTACATTAGTTGTGGGCAGCGACTAACCGACCTAACCACATCTACATTAAACAGTCCCTCTGAGGGCTCTTAACCTGCTGTCTCTATGCACTTAATGTTGGATTCAACATCTTAGACAAGACAGGCTGGTGTAATTATAACACTCACCTTGGTGTTGTCAAGCTCCTACATGGTGAGGGGATAGGAAAGCAGTCAGAGGTTAAAGTAGATGCTTATAATTTGCAAAGCTTTTTCTGTACGGCAGATTTATGATACATGATCTCTTCACCCTTTAGATTTCAGCTGAACCAGGCTTTCGGAGTCAAAGGTAATCATTCAGTTCTTTAAATCACAATAGTATTTGTAGTTTGAGTGGCATTTAGGGGTAAAAGCTAAAACAAGATGGCACAGTTATGGGAAACTACATACATGTACACACTTATAATACTCACATTTTATCTGACAGGAAAAAAAAGGCAACAGCAATCTGAAGTCTAGGCACAGAGATCCCTCCTCTGAAATGATTTTTTTCTTCAAGGCTATGTTGAATTGATCTTGCTGAAAAGCTCAAATTACACTTAAAACTGTTTGCAATTCTGTTGATGCTTTTCAAATACATGATGACATTAACTCGCTATCCATGTTTGAGTCTTTCTATGTAACAAATTAATGTGTTTTGTTAGAGCTCATATTTTTTCACTGCCTCAATCTAATGCAAAACAAATAACACCTCCAGTGGTTCCTTATTTTATGCACTTAGAAATATTGTACACAGTCTTAGACTCGGTGTTTTGCATGTAGAATCATGTTTTATTATGTCATGAACACGTATTTGAACGGGACTTCCTGGATCAGTAGCAATATGCCCACACCAATGCAGCATCTTGATGTGCTGTTTGGGTTGGACTCAGCAGGGAATCTGTTGGACTGGCACAGAGTCGGCCCAGTGATGGGCAGCCCTGCAGCAATTCCCCACCATTACCACTGTACTGAGACAGAGAGAATTACACAGGTGGTTGTTAGGTTGTAAATGACACATGCAGGGAGGTGTGTGTTTGTTGCCTCCGTGTTTACACTTGGACCCAGCAATTGAGAAGAGTGAAGTCAATACCGACCCAGTTAGAGACAGAGGGAGTGCAATCTCTTATGGGTGCACTGTTTGTTGTAATGGGTTTAACATGGTTCCTTTCTCAGCTCAATGAAAAGTGCCGGGCACATACACTGCAAATTGCACATACACTTCTTACACTCTTACTTCATGTTTAAGTCATGAGGCTCCACCGCTCTTTTGCCAACTCAATAGACACACTACTGCCAAAATCCACTGCCACCCCCCACCACCACCATCCACAATCCAACACACAAACCAACACTTCTGTGAGTTTTTCTGTGTTTATTATTCCAGTTAGGGCTGCCATTTAATCTCAATGTGATCAAAATAGCAATATCCAGTGCAGGAGCTGTAATATTTTTTAATAAAGGTAAAATGTGTCACAACATTGTTGTGCATTGTCAGCACGATGAAGTGATGTATTTCTACAGAAATGCCAACAGGAATCAATCCATTTGATTTTTCTAAGTGACAATGAAAGCAGAAAATGCATTCTAGCTAAAACTGTGTATCACAATCACAGTATCTGCCCATATTGTTGCAATATAATATAGTATGTTTTGCTGAACTTAAAGCTGTCCAATATGTGCATCCAAGCAAACAAAATTTTACCTCTTTGTCTCAAAAACCTGTATTTTCAACAAGTCTTGTGGGCATTGCAATACTGGAGATAACTCTACTAGCAGCATTTTGAGGACTGATCACTGGCCTTTCTAATTCGATGATCAGTACATAACATTTCCTGTTACTACCTAACAATAAAAGGCATGCACTGTTTCATGGGTTGAATGTTTCTAATGTGAATCAGCAGCAGTAGCAAATATTTGATCTACAATAAGGTCTCTGGTGGTGCTATGGTGGTTTCTTCCTATGCGTGGGTCTCTGTTTTGCTTATCTCATACACATGCATGAGGACGCACATGTATACACGCAGGTTAGTCAATACACAGTATTACCCATATGCCACATAATTCCACACCAACAGGTGATGTGCTGCACTATACGCCTGCAAAGACAGGGAATAAGAGTGCATGTCAGTAAACATCGATACAAAAGCACTGCAGCTTTACAAATGCTTTATGAGGACAGAAATGACATGTTCAGAGGACAATGAGGATATACACAGTATGGTTTCAAGAATTACACTGAATAACCTTTGTCTGCCTACAGGAAAGAACCCCTTTAATACAACTGAGATAGAATGGTAAACAGTTAACTGCGAGGCTGAGCTCAACACTAGTGCTGAATTATATGCATCAGTGGTTTACTATGAGCCCTTGATGCATGTAACGCAATTTGGGTCCAGCACAAGAATGGATGACCCTGCCACTAACACTGAAAACTATAGGAAGTAATTAGTGAATGTAAATACGCTGAATGGTTGTTGATTTAAAATAAATATAATATGACATGATTTCATGAAAAGCTAATGAATTGTAACTTTGCAGTAGAAAGAAAGATAAATACAGCTGGTTATTATCATCTGACTGCTCACATTTGCTGTCCTATCAAAACTTTTAAGATGCTGTCACATTTGCTGCTCTCAGCAGTTACTCTGCTGAGTATGATGTTATTATAACAGAGAGGAACGACGGACAGATCTCTTAAAATGAGACTTTAATACCATTCAATATTCAATGTGGGATTGAGGGAAGGAAATTCAAAACGAAATTGAAACGTCTCTATATTGTGCTGACCTTTTGCCTCACCATAGAACGACAAACAGATTAATTATGCAAATAGATCAAAAACTCAGGGGAAGTAACGCACGCACAGACGCGGAGACACAAACATTGCACTTTGCAGCTGAGTTTATGGAGGGCCAGATAAGCACAATCAATGTCGGCCAATTATTCTTGCTGCTCTAAGTGATTAGCTGTGCATCTGCGTGCCCCTCCCTGCGTTTGTTTATGTGATGAGCTCTTCTGATAGCTTTATACTGAACTGTGTCTGCATAAAATGACCATCAGTATTTCTCATGCTCCACAGGGACTTGATGAAGAAGCTTTTGTGTGTTTTTTTTTTTTTTTTTTAATCTGACCGTTTGATGAAGTGCCTGTGGTTGTGGTGTAAAGGCCTATATGGTAACAAGCAATCAGGGTAATGAGTCTTCTGATAGCGACATATCAGGGCCAACCTCTCATACTGTGAAATGAGCTTAACACCTTTCAAATATGCCTTTGTCATTCAGCTTTCTCAAGGGCAAGCATTCATTGGTAGCTCTGTTATGTATCCACTGCAGAGCAGATATTAGATAAGATAGGAGAATTTGCAGCGAAGTCTTACAGTGGTTTTAGCACAATAAACTGGTTGTTAGTGCACCTATGTGCAATGGGAGGTCAGTGGTCAGTGGAGATCGATATTGGGTACATCGGGGTTAAATGACTTTTTATGCTGATAGCTGTTAGAAAGTTTATGTGTGTATGTGTTTTAAAAGTTAAAAGAATTATTATTTCGCAGGTGTTTCAAGAAGGAGAGAGAGATTAAAGGCAGGAGGAATAGGAGCAAAACAGCCAAATGAATCAGGGTCATCCCTCTTCTGCTCTTTTTGCTCGGGGTGATTCATGAGTCGAACACCTCAAATCGGGGCTCCATATTTAATAACCTTGACCACCTCTCCTTTTCTTCCGCCCCTTCAGCATTAGCCCACATCCAATCCCTCTAATGTTCAGTGAATAACGGCTTTTACGGCCAGTTCAGGTGTGATACAGTGTAGGAGGCGGGGAAGGCTCAACCAGGAGGCCAGCCGGTGAGGCAGGCAGGAGAGGACTCATGAATAATGGATGGGAACAGAGGGGCCATGTTGGGCTTGAATGTGAATCGCCTCCCCTGCAGTCACCTGGCTTTATCACAGGCTTGTACTTACACTTCAGAGGTGTGCTCTGAATGTTAAGTCCTTCTTTCTAGTTGGATCCCATTACTCTGACTCTGATAACTTGTTATAGGTCACTCGCTGAGGAAGACTACTGCTAGTTGCTGATAGTTGTCCTGAGGAAAAAGGGCCCCTGTGACTGATATTGTATTATATATATTCAATTCAATATGCTTTCAGTTACATAGCACCAAATCATAACATACATTAACTCAGGGCGCACTGCAGAGGGAGGTCAAGACCTGACAAAATAATAGAGAGAAACCTCACAGCTCCCACCACAAGCAAAGGTTTGGCACCGGAAAGCGGAGAAGAAGAACTGTCTAACAGAACCGGACCAGTTGGAGGCCATCTGTCTTGACTGGTTGGACTGAGTGGAGAGACAGGGGGAGGAGAAGGAAGAGGGACCAGGACCAGGACCAGTTGTCTTCAAGCAGTTGTCAGATTGGTTGTTATGATATTAATTATAGTGATACTTAATTTTGTAAATATGTACATCAGCAATGAATAGCACCAATTATTAATAATAACAATAATAATAGTTAATTAAATTAATAATTACAAAGATTAGAGTTGTGAGCGATACCAGCAGAATGAGGACAGGGAGAGTGAGGGGAGGGGGGCACAAAGTACAGTAGAGAGAGGACACAAAGTTAATGACATGCCGTAGTAGTGTGTGTGTGTGAGAGAGAGAGAGACACTTGGTGTGTCATGGGAGTTCCCCCAACAGCCTCGGCCTATAGCAGCATAACTAAGGGACGGTTCAGTGCTCACCTGAGCCAGCCCTAACTAAAACTTTATCAAAAAGGAAAGTTTTAAGCCTAATCTTAAATGTAGAGAGGGTGTCTGTCTCATGAACCCAGACTAGGAGCTGGTTCCACAGGAGGAGGATCCTGATGGCTGAAGGCTCAGCCTCCGTAGTCTACTAATGGAAAAACTCTAGCAACCACAAGTAAGCCCGCATTTTCAGAGGAAGATGTTTTATATTATGGTACTATTAGTTGAACTGATAAAACTCATGGACAACTTTCGTGTAAAGGGCCACAAACCAAAAACTTAAAATGTCAAATATTCTCTCTGAAATCTAGTGTAGTAATATTAAAAAGTAATGTAACATAGAAATGCTGAAGAACAGAACAAGTACAAGGTGATATAGTTTAACCTCCAGTGGTCTCTGAAAGATAGTGAATTTAACAGTATATTATGCACAGAAGTGGGAACACTGTATTAGCTCTGTAGCACAATGAAGGAGTTCCCCTCACTGACTGAATCACTGTAGAAAACAAGACGCAGACAGGTTCAAGAGGTTCAGTCACTGCTCAATGGGTCATGTTGAAACTGAATGTGATGTGATGTTGGTGTGATTAGCAAGTCAGAAGGGTTTTTAACAATATATCTGAATGGGAATCAAGACAGGGAAGGACTAATGGAGGTCTTAAAAGTGAAGCTGAATGAGTCCATTAGATCTTTCTATTTGGTAAATTAAATTCCTTTGCTTTTTGAGACATTAGTTGGACCACATAAGACATTTTAAGATGTGAATATGGGGCTCAGAAATTCTTTTGAGGGTTTTTCCTGAGGTTTTTTATCGACCGAAAGATGAAGAATGTTATTGAATGAAGAAAGTGAAAGTGAAAATAGTATTTAGCTGTTTCCCTGAAGTTGAAAGCCATGTTTTGGAAGGGAAATGCTCTACAATATGATGCCATCATGCCATATAGAAAATCTAGAAAAGATCTGCTCCCATTTACCAGTGGACGTATTTCCCACCTCTCTCATGTTGTGAAGAGCTCACAGTGTGCATTTAGATTTATGGGGAAAAGAGATACATTTCGACAAAACAGTTTTGGAGTGCATATTTTCACTGTTGTAAAAACTCACTGCTAAACCTCCTTCCCCAATTTAATCCAAGTGCAAATCTTGCCCAGTTCCTCTTTAAGAAAACACCTGCAGATACTCAAAGCGCTGCAAAAACTCACAACAGCTGCAAATTCCACACTGCAACTTAAAGATCCAGTGTGTAAAATGGGGGGAAAACCGTGATATCTAGCGTTCAGATTCTAGATTGCAGCGCTCACTCGCTCGCTCACACTCACCCCTCCCGTCGGCAAAGTGACGGTGGCCTCCGAGGACAAAAAACTTGTTTACCACAACTGGGACAACTGGAGTATTTCAGGAGCATGGAACGATGAGGTGAAGATCTAAACCATTTTATGATATGTCTGCTGTTTCTTACTCCTCCTTCTTTTCTTCCGCCTTCTTCTTCGTTGGTTTATTTATGAAGGTGAAACTCACAAAACATGCTCTTGGGCTGGCTGGATTTTCCATTCAGGCTGCCGTACAATCAAGGCAAGATGGCAACACAGACCCTTGCTATATGTGTAGACAAAAGGAGAATAATTATAAGGCTACGAAAACCAAATTAACTTTATTTTACAATAGTGATTATACACTTACAAATATATTCATAGGTAGTATATTACGATTTTGCCAATATACCATGCCAATTATTACACACTGGACCTTTAAGAATATATCTGAATAACACATGCACTGCAAAACTCACAACACAACAGATGTGTTTGCGGCGACACAAAGTGACGGACCCAACTTAGGACACATGATAGCATACGCTCTCTGCTTGCATGTGACACATTGATGTCTGCCTTTTGTTAATCAACCGGTTTTCAAAACATTATCCTCAGTCATTTTCCATAAAGAGCTGAAGCGGCTAGCTGATCCCCCCTCTCTCAGTAGGTGCATATAGCCTACGAGTACACAAACAAACACACACACACACACATTCAGACACAGGGATTAGGTTTTTCGGTCAGAAGCCACTGATTACAATATGTTTATTACTCTGCAAGCCCAACTGCAGAGCTCTTATCAAACACGCACACACACGTACACAGTTTTTGCGCTGCTTGTGAACTGCAGAGTTCTTATTAAAAATTGATCTGCAAGCTGTTGTGTGTCGCTGCTTCGCTGAGGAATTCATTACCTCTTTGCCATGCACCACTGTGTCCCACATGCACGCTCCACACACAGTTTATGCACACAGCATGCCTGCAAGCAATCCCGACCTGTCAAATAAAACAACACCCTTTCGTTTAGAATATTTGAGATTCAAACAAACAATGCTCCGGTGGGAGAGAGAGAAGACAGGTAGAGAGAAACAAACAGGCATCTAGATGGTGTGATGATGATGATGATGATGATGATGATGAGGAGGAGGAGGAGGAGGAGAGGGGTAGTATGACAGGGAAATGGTGAGTGAAGAGTTGGAAGGAGTAAAAAGCGCCCCTCAGAATCAGATAATTGTTTGATGGTAGCCTTTTAAAGGCGAGGATTGCCAGTGTGTGACAGTTTACTCTTCTCTGCATTCCTCCCTCTCCTCGTTCTTCAGTAGCTCCTTCATCTTCTCAAACCCACTGCTTCGACAAATCATTCTTCCATCATTTTCCTCTCTCCGCCTTCACCCTCCCTGTCTCAGTCCATTCCCTCTCTCGGCTGTGACGGCCTTCACGCTCTTCAACTCGCTCACCTGTTTTTCTTTTTTAAGCTTTTTTTTTTTCTTTTTCCTTTAGCTTCAAAGCTGTGATTATGTACAAACAAGGCACGAGCAGTAGAAATTGAATTCTGGTTGAATGATTTACTCAATCTTTACCCTACGCTCTCATGTATTAACTAAGGCAGCGCTGATTGAAATTCAGCACCACATTTCACAACCTGCCAAGTGTCCCTGAAAACCTGCTTCAGAGTGGAGTGTAGATGAAGACACAAAGAGAGAGAGATAAGGGAAACGGAGAAAATGAGGAGCGATATCGGCCATTTTGTCTGCTTGTCTGTTCTCCTGTCTTTCTGTCTGTCTCCTTTTGGCCGTAATGACCTCTCCACATGATCAATGCACCTCCGAGAATAGCCATTCACCTTCTCCTGGCCCTGTCATTTTCTCTCTGTCTGCCACTTCTTATTCACTTCCTTTTTTTCCCCTGTGTATCCAGTCACTCTGCGACCACTCCATCTCTCTCTCTCCCTTTCTATTTCTCGCAATCATTTTCTGCCCTTCCGCAAGCCCCCTGCCCCTCTGTTACACATCAGGCCACATTAAATCTCGCCGTGTCTGTAATTTTTCTTCATCTCTATCTTTTTCTTTAATTTCGGCTGCAGTTCTGACTCACACCTCTGCTAGTATACCCTCTGCTATCTTATAAAATGGACCTCATTTATGACAGTTTCGGTGTTTCTTTGAAACTTTTCCAAACTTTTAAAGAATAGGTCAACATTTGGAGAAATAACATACACTGGCTTTCTTTCAAATACTTAGCTGAGAAGAATTTGAAGCTTGAGGCGTCCAATTAGTTTAGTTTAGCTTAAAGACGAGAAGTGGGAGAAAACAAATAATGACCAAATAGTAAAAGTGGCATCTATCGATATCACGTGCACAGACATATATGTACGCTTTTGTTTTTCTTCTTCTTTTTTGTTGTTTCTTTTGTGTCTATAAGGGCACAACATGGCAAGCATTTGTATTATTTAGCCACATCATATTGTACCCATACCTACCTTTGTCCATTACACTGATGATACCTATGTTTTGTGCAAAAAAACGTGGGAAAAAAAGTGGCATCTACCATCACTTGTTAAAACCAACCAGTCCTATTAAGCTGGCCTGCTTTCCTTGCTTTTATTGTACAATATATGGCCCAGGCTGCTCACACTATATATATATATATATATATATATATATATATGTATATATTGTTTAATATGTTGTGTTTAATATTACATATTAAACAAGCAAAATATGATGTTATTTTTTGTGTGACAAATTTGGAGCTGGTGGAAGTTGGATGTTTTTAACACTGCACAACCTACTCCAAGTATTTATGCTAAGATAAGCTAATCACCTGGTGGCTCTATGTACATACTGTATATGAGATTGCTATTAATCTTCTCTGCTAAGTCTGCAAGCCATTGTGTGTATTTCCTAATACTGTATGTTGAACAGTTCTTATCAGATCTGTTTAATCCAAGAGTTAAAGGATAATTCCATCTTATTACATACTTACAGTAGTCTTGTTGTCTTAGTTATTTTCTGTCACAAGATGCAGAGCTGGTACGACGGTCAGACAGGTTGTGAACAAGTCAAGAGTCCAGCAAGAATGACCAAAGTTAATTTGCTTTATTCTGTCTGCTAAGAACTCCTAAATAGTCCTCACTGCACAGGAGAAGTATTGCAAGTAAGTTATGTCATAGTTGTCATAGTTAATAATGTTACATGCATGGCCAACAATTGACCGATGTTATCCCTTAAAGAAACTGTTTGACATTTTGAAACAAATACTGAAGCTTCTGCTTTATTGACAGATGTGCCAGTGACCATTGTTGCCATTAATTTCTTTATTTTGCCACATCACACCCACCCAGATTCAGACAATTAAGAAGACATGGTATTTGTTCAGGCTAATTTACAATCATTCTTGGACAAAGCGTCAGTGTTCAACAAGTGCTCAGCCAGGAACCAACTGCTCAGCCCCCTTTTGTTTCACCGATTACAATTCTGGGTCGCACGTCTCTGACTGAACCTCGGCGCTCAGATCTCTTTTTGCAATAAAAACAGCTTTGTAAATTTATTTTCTACACGATAAGCAAACTAATCTTGATCACAAGCATATTCCACACTCCCGCTAGATTTTCACAGCATGCTTTTGATTTTGAGCTGATTAGGAGATTATGAAATGGATGTCGAAGCTCTTTGGTATGTATTATTGTTACACATTGATCTGTAGTGCTGGCTGCACGCTGCATTAGAGCCGCTGCTTATCTACAAAGCCAAGGGCGTGGGAAAATCTACTAAATCAACCTCCAGCTGACTTACAGTTGGAGTGGAGTGGTCTCAGAGCACCGTTGCTGCGGTTGAATGGTCTACAGTACACAGTTCAGTAATGTCTTAACACGGTCGCACTAACCTGGAGCGTACTCACTTTCAAGTTTCTCTTTCCAACACCTTCAATTACTGTGACATATCATTTCTACGGGGCGCCAGCATGGACACTGGAGCCACATTTGATTGGATCACCAGTGTCACACAGGAGGAGCTGTTCCTAAACTTTACAAATTCACACACAGCAGCCAGACACACTTAAAATTCTTGTCTTCGGTTTCCATTTCTTGGTGCCAAGATTTTCCTGCTTTGCTACCTTGACCAAAAAAAAAAAAAAAAAAAATGATATGCAAGTGCTATGCCAGTGAATATACCCAAATTTCGGAGCAGCAGGCTCATAAATATTCCACACTGTCAATGATTTTAATTTCACACAGTGCGAAGTGCCATTTAATGTTTTGTACACAGATGAAAGAGCACACTTTCTAATGTTTTGAGACTTGCTTTCTTTGGTAAACAAAGCAGTTCCAAATCCTCCACTATCTCATAAAAAGAGATGGAAATCACCCAGAGGAGAGGCCCTGGCATGCTAAGATAATAGGATCTCTGCTCGTCTCATCCATGTGCTGGTCTTTGGTCTTCACAAGAGCCAAACCTGCCGCACTAAACACTTCAGCCCTCATGAAATATGGATTTGTGTACAAGCGGGTACAAATGCTAATCATCGTGCAAGCGAGTGCATGTGTGTGTGCATATGTGTGCAAAATTCTGGTGACTTTGTGTTAAGTATGCGTACTTCCAACTGATATGCACGTGTATGTGTGTACTTCGCCGGGCCGAATTAGATTTGGGTTCCGAGGCGAGAAAGGAAAGAGACGCATGGAGGAATTTAGCTATGAGGCTCATAAATAGTTTAGCCACCCAGAGCAGATTCATCAAGTAGCGTGAGGGATAAATCATATTCCTCCCCTCCTCTTTTTACGCCCCCCCTCCCCGATCCCTGGCTTCTCTCTCTCACCCTGAAGAGCAGGATGGAATACAAGATGCTGCATGGTAATCCTAAGACTTCAGAGAACCTAATACCTACCGACACTTGTGCTACACTGATCCGAGATCTGTCTCTAATTGCGCACTCCGATGCAAATTCACATATACAACCTGCACATCGGCATCCGCACACCTTCTGGCTCCGTGTGTCTCTGTTTGAGCGAATGGGCATCATCAGCATGTAGGTTAATTTCACCCCTGTTTCTCCTCTTGTGAGCCGACGTTCACGCGGCAACGCCCTCAGCCCTGTCGCGTAAAAACAGTCCAATCGATAGTGATCTGTTGCTCTGGATCGTCCAATGACGTGACAAATATCCTCGTCGGCTGCCGTGAGCAACAATTTCCCCCAAATTGAAAGGCCCCGAGGCCATTCAGGCGCTGGGGTTATTTGGATGCTGTTTTCTCCCTCATGGCCATCCATGAAGGATGAACCTCTCTATATATCATCTCTGTCTCATTGGATAGAGCCAGAGCTCCATCACCATAGCAATAGGTGTTTAGCCTACATCCCAAGGGACACAGTCATTCCACAGATTGCCTGAAAGAATGAGAGTGTGTGTGTGTGGCAGCGGATTTTGATGCTTTGAAAGTGTGTGTGTGGATGCGATCCTGTGTTCCTTCTGGTGTGCCTCCATTTGTCGGTATGAATTATAGATCAGCGTTGCCTTGGGATTTATAATAAAGGCCCAAGAGTGTCCCAGTCACACACCTGAGCCCTCTCCTCTATTTTGAAGCTCGCAAACACAACTTTGAAACAACCTGTTCCACAACTGCTGAGATGGCCACACGCACAAGCTTCTTCAGGTGTCCTGCCCTCCTCCCACTTTGTCTCAAATGCGTAATACATGCAAATGTTGTTCCATCCGTCATGGCTCCTGTCTTCTCACTTCCTCCCCTCTACCTTCGTTGCTCTCTGAGTCAGATTCTCTCATCTGTCTCTAGTCCCCCCCCTCCCCGACATACACACACACACACACACTTTGTTTAGCTCTCTGTCTCTGCCCCTCTTCCCTCCGCCCCCCCCAGAGACGCCCCTCTCTCCAAAGTGCGAGCCTCTGAGCCGTTTGCTCCTTCATTACTTCATTACTTCGCTCTCTCGTTCCTCTCCCTCACTCCGTCTCTCTGAGGAGAGCTGCAGTGGGTTTTCATTACCCAACAAGTCAATCTTCATCAGGGCGTCCTCTGTGCGCTCTCATTGGCTCACTCACACACACACACACACACACACACACACACACACACATGCACACACTCTTTCATACAGGTGTACGCTTGCCTGCATCCTCCTATACTTCAAAGTGTAGGCAGATCTACACACACTGTTTGTTAATGGCTGTATCTCTTTGATTGGATGCAGAGGGAGCAGCAGAGGTGGCAAACCGATGAAAACATGGCCAGTTAGGAGGAGTGCGGTTTGTACAAACATGTGCAGTCACACTAGATAATATAATAGATATGCTAATGCAGAGCTTGTTGTGCTACCCCTTAAATCCTTTGTTAAGTTGTAGCTGCGGTCTTACTTATCTGCAGCGGGCCTGTGGGAAGGTAAAGCCACCACACAGAATATCAAGTAAGGTGCACCTGTGTGTATCTACCTCATATCTTTTCTCTGCTTATCACATAGCATCAGCACATAGGCTTATTGTTGAATCAGGGAGCCAATTTTAAAGCTGGTATCATCATACATGTATTGCTTTGTGGCTGAGTTACCTGCCGCTAGGTGTCTTTTATATGTGATTTTGTGTCTTGTGGTGTGTTTGTGTACATTTATTTATTTATTTGTCCCCGAGCCTTTGTGTGTTTGTTGATACCAGCCTTATTTTTCTCTTCTCTACATAGTAATTACTGACGGAGTAAAAAAAAAAAATCATTTCTCGCAAGTGGCTCTGAATTTTTCCAGTGTGACTGAGGGCCTGGGGTCTCGAAAATGAAAGGGGACTGCACATCAATTTTATGTCCCCTTGTTGAGTGCCTCTAGAGAAGAGTCTGCAGCCAGCCAGTAGTTTACTCCTGAGACAGATTCTTGTTTAGCATTTAGATTGGCTTGATCAACCAGCAGTTAGCCTACATATATGTGTGTGTGTGCGCGTGCGTGTGTGTGTATGAGAGAGAAAGAGAGAGAGTGTGTGTCTATGTCTGTGTGCATTAGTGCATGTACTGTATGTGTGGGAGCACGTGGACAGGCAATTATCTGTGTAGGCATCTATGAACGTGTATCTCTGCGCACATATGAGGGCAAATAACTTGTTTTGTGTGTGTGTGTGTGTATATATAATGCAAGCGTGTGCACGTGTGCTTGTGTGTGATGAGCCGTGGCTCACAGCTCTTGGTGAACACTCCAGGCCAAGGTTGCCAATGAGACTTAGTGAGGCAGTGAGCCAGGGTCACACAAAGTTACACATTAATCTTTTAGAGGGAACCCCACCACCATCACCACACCACACCAGAATCTCCCCGTCGCACAGCCACTCCCACACTCACAGCATCATTGGTTCATCCACAATCAAATACATGAATGATTGTATTCCGACTGTAAAATGATTTTTTTTATCGTAGTATTTTATTTTATGTTTAAGATGAATACAATGGAGCCTTGTTCTGTTCAATAATTACTAGAGAATCTCAGAAACACTCAATCAGTCAAACTGTATTTAAGGAGGGACGTCTGAAAAGCTTAATGGGATTCTGACGGAGCACTAACATTAAATGTGCATGCAAACACACACACATGGCTGAACTGAGTGTGTGTTTTACGGGTTTCCTATGTTTAAGTTAAGATCACATCATTTAAGCTCCAATTTTTCAAAAACCATCTGTGTGTTGTCTTAATCTACACTATATACCTTTGTAGTAGGTCACACAGCTTCTGTTGTAATGCTAGGTAGTGTACATGTACATGTGCGTATTGGTCTGTGCATGTGAGCGGCACTGCCTCTCACCTCTCGTTTACCCTGAGTTCATCCAGAGTTCACAGTCCCCCCTACGCCACTTAATGTGTGTGTTAGTGAAATAAGAGAGACACAGCGTGTGTGTGTGTCTATGTCTGTGTGTGTCTGTGTGTGTGTGTATCTTCAGCTCTCCGCCTCAAGTCTCCCCAAAAGCCACTTATGTGCTCACAAAGTTATGACTGTGTAGGGAGAGACAATTAGTGTGTGTGTATGTGTGTTCACATGTGTATTTTTGCCTCGCTCGGCTCCACTGTGCGTGTGTGCGTTCTTGACAGATGTCCAGTTTCTGATGACTTGGGGTCTGTGCGATGTTGTTGCCCCTCAGCGTCTGTTTTATAGCCCGCTGTGACATTATAGTTTCAGCTCTATTTCCTGCTGTTACACAGGTGAAGGATGTGAGGTGTTTGACAAACTACATTACCCCCTCTCTCTCTGTGCTAGTCTAACAGCATTCAACCTGCTAACTACATCCACATCGCACGCCCTCTCCTCCTCCTGTAGCTGTTTTGCCACTGGGGTAGTTGTGAGAGAGGGGTGAGGGCGATAACACTTTCTGGCAGAGCGACACAGAAAAGGTGGGGACAATGCATTTACTCTGTGTGCGTATGTGTGTGTGTGTGTGTGTGTG
Organism: Trachurus japonicus; assembly: GCF_045865225.1. NCBI lineage: Eukaryota > Metazoa > Chordata > Actinopteri > Carangiformes > Carangidae > Trachurus > Trachurus japonicus. The sequence goes on along the minus strand of NC_140923.1, from coordinate 36,988,685 downwards.
TGTGTGTGTGTGTGTGTGTGTGTGTGTGTGTGTGTGTGTGTGTGTGTGTGTGTGTGTGTGTGTGTGTACTGGCCTGAAATAATTCAGCCTGGAGGTGATGTGCTGGTAATGGTGCTGCAGAACAGAAGCAGACTGGCTTTCTCTTTCTCTTTCAGAATAATAAAAAAAAACACATACATATAACAGCAGTCACACAGATGCACACCTGTTGTGGTCTAAGAGGAGTGTGTGTTGATGTGTGTGTGTGTGTGTGTGTGTAACGGCAGCAGTGTACAGACAGGACAGAGAGCTAAAGCAGATTTGACAGGCTGTCCTAGGCACTAATGCTACAAATGGCTGCCTGGATGGAAATATCTTCATCATCCCGAACAAATAGGCTGTCAGTCAGCCCTCCAAAACTCTTGTTGACTGAGTCCCATCCCTCCTCTCCCCTCCTCTCCTCTCTCTCTCTCTCTCGCTCTCTCTCTCTCTCTCACACACACACACACTTTTTGTGGATGTCATCACTTCTTCTCCTCTCATTCTGATGTCATTCCCTCCTTTTTTTCCTTTCTCTGGAAAGCTTGAGGGAAAGCCGTGTTCTGTTTCTCAGTCTTTGTTATGCGGAGTGTGAGGACGAGTGTCTGTGCAAGGCAGATCATAAATGAGTCTGACGCTTGGCCTTTTGTTTGAAATATGAAACCGCTCTCAGATGTGTAATATTACAGCAATAGAACAGCAATCAGACGTTAATTGAATCTGGGTTATGACTTTTCTGTGTTCTCGCTCAGCTGAGTGTCTCTCTCGCTTTCCCTCTCTGTCGTTCTCCCGCCCTCCCAATGACTCTCATTTCTTACTCCTCCCGTATCCCTAACTAACCCACTTTCTTCTGCCTACTGTCTGTCCATGTATCTCTCCCATGTATTTAATGTAATCCATGTTTCACCCCCGTGCAGCCTGCCAACCCCTCCCTGCCCCTTCCTCTGTTGTTAACTGCCGCCGCCGCTGCAGCAGCATACAGCAGGACCCCCCCTCCCTCCCCTCCCATCATCCTCTCTGCTTCAGTTACACCATTCACGTCTCATTAAAAGACCTTCTGGTGAAATGTCACCGTCTTAACTACCCTTCGACATGGGACACTGGCTTTCAAATGCAGAAAAGTGACGTGCGTGTACGTGTGCGTGTGAGTGCCCTTGCGTGTGCCACCGAATCTAAGCCGCCACATTATCTGTCGCTCTGTGTCTAAGTCTGCTTACCAGTATATGTATAGGTGTGTTTGTTTTTCTTACCAAGCTGACAAGTAAAAAATGTGTGCCATTTGTGTTCAGTTGTGAAGATAGGGTCGTGATTAGGCTGAGGTAAGGTTAAACAACACCCTGTTCACTCAGGTTTAGTTGTAAATGAGTGAATGTATTATCCATGTCCTCACAAGCTGAGTAATTCAACTTACTGCGCGTGCGTGCATCTGTGTGTGTGTGTGTGTGTGTGTGTGTGTGTGTGTGCATCTCCTCCTCATGAAATGGGAGACTATCTATCCAGGCTGACCTTCTCCTTAATTGCTTGGTTTGGGTTCTGTCTCTGCTCATTTCAGGAACAGCGGTCTCCCTGAAATGACTGCTGACTCCCAATTGTCTCCGGCGAAACCTCACTATACCTGTCGCTGCTGACAACACACACCCACATTTTGACAATGCACACGTTGGAGCAGAGGCGCACAGATACTTACATGTGCATCAGCTGTTGCCAGGGAAACTAGAAAGTAAAGCAATTTGTTCTCCGATGTCACTCAAGGTCAAACGTGTGCACACCGAAGATTGATGTCACCTCTTTGTCCTGCTGCTCATAGAAATGCAGTATCCTGTTTCTTCAACCTTCCCTGGTGACTGTTTTCATCTGTCATACACCACACTCACTCTCTACACCCACTTGTGCATAAACATCTATACTCAGACCTTGGACAACTCTAAGGAACAACTCAGAGGAGATCAACTTTAAAGATCCCAATAGTCCTTCAGCTGAAGGCATCTCCTGATCATCGCGGTTGCATTGTCAGGGAAGGTTTGACATTTTAGGAAGAAAAACGCTTGTTCCCTTTCTTCCCAAGAGTTACATGAGAATACAGAGACAGAGCCAGCTGCCTTAGCATAGCAGAGAAACAGCTAGCCCGCCATCAGCACCTGGGAAGATCACTAATTAATTTAATGACAAAACTACTGGGAGTAACTGTTCCCAGCCAAGAAATACGTCACAAAGCCCAACTCATAACATGTCGTTTTTACAAATGGGTTATTGTACAGATTAGACACACAAAAAAAGTATGTTCATGAATCAGCTTTTGGTGTGCTGGTATAGTAGGTGCCAGAGCAAGGCTAAGATAAGTAGCTGCTGTTACCACACAGACATGAGACTGGTATTGATTTTGTCTTTAAAATCTTGTTGCAAAAGGCTTTGTTTCCTAAAATATTCAGGCAGCTTTAATTTAAGAAATAAAGTAGAACGCACCGTGTTTCCCAAGGAAGCACCGGGACTTGAAAGAGAAAAAACAAAAGAACGAGAAAAGCAGATGGATAAAAAATGTGTACTTGTGTCTGAAGAAACAATAGTTTTCCAATTGTACTCTAAATTTGAAGTGACATGCTGTGCTGGGACACAAACATCAGCAAACTGCAACAGTAACTATGCAGAGCTTAGCCTATTCTCATCTCAGTCTCTTATTCTCTGCAGCATACAGCAGCAGCAAAATAGAAATTCAAATTCATCAATACTTTTATTTAAATGAGCCATTTAACAAAACACTAATACACAAAAACAGGCTGCAGTGAATGGGCAATGAAGACAGTTTATCTAGAGACAATTAACAATGTGCAGTTTTTCCATTATTCAGTTTCTTGAAATATTTGGGTTGGTGTTCTGCTGAATCTTTCCTTTTGTGGAAGGGAATTAGGGGAAGCATTTCCCAAATATTGCTCGGAGGAGTGAGCAACAATCTCTGCGTCAGCTGCGCCGGTGCTGCAAGAAAAGAACGACCATGTTTAAAACAAATTAGTGAGATCATGAGCTGCTGAGATATTGTAAGAATGACTGACTGACCACTGATGGGGAGCAAGTAATATGGCCAGTTCAATCAGCTGTAAAAAAGAAAGGAAAAAAAGAGATTATTCCTATTAATTCCTTCTCCTCTGCTCCCTCATTCATTATTCCATGCCTTGTGGCTCCTATCTACTCTTATCTCTTCTCACTTCCCTCTATTATCCTGTTGGTTTCAAAATTCAAGAGGCAACTGCTTCTTTGCTTCCGTCATTTAATAAAATTGGCCTAAAACTACCGCTCCTCTCTCGGAGCCCACACAGGAGCCGATCGCTAATCAGCTGGCCCTGTATTAACCCTGTTAGCTGCACCTGTGGCATGCTTCCAGCTCTTGGCATTGATATTCACATTAAAGCAACGGCGGCAGCAGCACCCCCCACCGAGCTGGGGTGTAATGTTGCCGACCATTATGAGGTTCATTTGAGATTATCAGCATTAATCACAGATGGAGTCTCTGCCAAAAAAATGTAATCTAGGTTTTATCTACAGTATTTTATTAGCATGCATTAGTCCTTCTTGGATGAAATGAATGCTAATCCATTGACAACCCTGTGAGCTGTCTTAATTAGTTGTCATTTCTTTAATGTTATTTTTGGACAGAAATCTGAATAAATCTGAATATTGAAATTTGACCTTAAATGTGAGGCTGTAGGTAATCGGAGCAGAATGTGTTGTCAGAGAACTACAAAGCGCTGCCTTGGGCATATTGTCTGGGCTTTGGTTCACTGCCCTAAATGAGAATTTCAGCACTGCCAACTTACCTGGGCTGTGTTCACTATCTCGTCTCTCCCTCTTTCTCTGTCTGGCTGACAGTCTAATTGTCATGTGGGCAGCCTCCGCCGCATGGATTTAGTGTCGCGCTTGCCTTAATTTAATTGAAAAGCTGCGGAAGGGAAAGGAGGGAGGGGATGAAAAACAGATAAATAAAAAGTGGAACCAATCTTTGGCGGGTGCGCTGGGCGGTAAAATGGCAATGTGCGGTGAATAATGCATGGGGGAGATGGATAGGTCTGTGTGGTTAGAGCCCAGGACTGCTGGCGCTTCATTACCGAGGTGTTTGTATGCTGATGCTGTGATGCCGGCTCCTTGGCTCTGTGACAGAGAAGTGGCTGCAGAGGTCCCACCTCCCTAAACTATCTCACATTTTTGTCATTCATTTTGTCTTTTAAGCTCTTGCACCCTCTCTCTCTCTCTTCTTCTGTAAATTTTAACGCCTGAAACAGCCAACACGCCTTGTCCTCCTATCTATGTATGTGTGTGTGTGTGCGCGAGTCCAAGTTGGTTCTCCCATGGTATGATGGCAGAGCACAGACAGATGGTATTTAATCATCCCTGTTCTTGGGGGGCAACACACACCAGCACAGTTATAGCCAGCCTCTCACAGAGCTAGTTCACATCAGAGATGGTCTGTGAGACAAGAGACAACTCTTGCACTTGACCTTTGACCCCTGCTGCACCTGTCCCGTCTGTGCAACAGGTGTCCAGTTAACACCGATCCCTACACATCCTTTCATTTCTTTTGTAGCAGCCTGATTAATGAGTGCATTTTTTGTATATTTTAGTTTACCACTTGTGGTGGTGTGATTACAGACTGTGTTCAAACACAAATATCAGCCAAAATATCATCATCATATCATTTTTTGAATCAGCCTCAAGACTCTAGTTTCAGTCGGGTAGTCACGTTCTGTGTGCTCCATTTCTTTTTTCGCCGATGTGACTGCTGGAAATAATCAGGGGCTCGCTGTGCTTTAGTCTAACAAACAAAATAAACAACTCAATGCTCCCACTCTGGAGACTTGTGCAGTTCAAACTACAGGAGCGGGGCGAGGTTGTGTCAGTGTTGCTGTGGTTTGACGGTTCCTCCTACCTCACTCGCTCACCTTACATGAAAGGAGAATTCCAAGGAGATAAATGCAAATTTAAGTGTGAATGTCACTTTACCTCTTGCGCAGGATACATTGCTTTTAATTATCTCGGGTTCTGGATCAGTTTGTGGGGCTGGCAGCAGTTAAAACAAACACCCTGGACTCACTTGAAGTGGTAATTGTGTCCTCAAAGACGCATTCAAATAAAACTAAAGTAAATTCTTTGGAGCATTCGATGTCTTGTGTTTGAGTAGGAGGTCCCTGGAAGGCCGGGCCTATGGCGTGCCGACATCCTGTTATGTATTCGATTTCATTATATTCAACCTCCCAGCCTGCTCTCATCAGTGGATCAGGAGTGTGCCGTCTCGCAGGCACATCGAGATATAATTACTTTCTAACACATGAAAAGAGAGAAAGAGGGAGAGAGCAGCAAAGAAACGGAGAGAGGATGAAGGAATGAACAATGAGGTTTAATTATGCTTTATGGCAACAATTATAGAATGAAAACAGAAAGTCAATAGGCAGAAACATTGTCTCATTTTCTCTGCTGAGGTGGACTGGGTTCTGCACAGGGCCCGAGGCAAACCAAAATAAGAAACAGTTGAGAGGAAACAAAGAAAAGAGGGAGAATGTGCCTGATCACATTTATTAGAGAAAGAGGAGAGCTGGTGCGACTCCAAATCCTTCTCCGTGTGTGTGATTTTTTTCCCCGCCATCTAATGTTTCCTCACACAAGCTAAGTGTACCACTTCACTAATTGCAACCTTTGCAAGTAATTAGGAGACTGTAATGGATTCCACTTGTACTCTCCTCACCTTGATAATTGTGGATGTGTAGGTTTGCCCACCCTTTGTGTCGAGGTCAGTGAAGATGTAGAACTCAAGTAGCTCCACAGGCTGTGTGACATTTTGTTTTCCATCACTTACTCAGAGACTCATCAGGATCAGTGTGATTAGCAGTTTGATTATCATGCCACATTGGCTGCAATAGTATGCACGCACATGCGCACACACACACACACACACACACACACACACACACACACACACAGTACACGAACGGCTGTGTACTCACACACAGACAAACACAAGCTCAATCAAGGACAGATTAATTAAAGGGAACAATCTAATTAGCGTCATTAAGCCAGGAATAATAGAGAGGCTTGTACACGGGGACAAGAACTGAAGAAAGCTGTCATTGTGTTTACACGTGCACGCACACACACACATGCACAGTTACACACACACTCGTGCATGTGCATGTGCTCACATACCCCCACTTTGGGAACACACACAACTAGTTGGTCATCGATGCTCTTAAAGAGGAATAGTGTATCAATTTGTTTGGGAGGTTTTAATGGTGTTGAATCAATATTTCACCGTTGAACACATTACACGCAACACAATATGCCTCCTTTTTCACTCTTTGTCTGTGATCATGTCTTTTGAAGTTGGAAAGCAGCAGACCAAAGTGGGCACAGCTGAGTTGCCATGAGCAACGAGCCCCTCATGGTAACCCAGAGTTACTCAGTTGCCAAAAAAAATGCCTTGGGTGGACTGTTGAACACAAGAGCCAAGGAGACGGTCATTAATTGCTTAAACACACACAGAAACATTTGCAGATTCCTGATTGCACGACACATGTGATCACACACACACACACACACACACACACACACACTGGCTGTAGCCGCAAGAGCCAAAATTTCTCTGAAAGTAAGTGCTTGGATGGCCTATAGCAAAAAAAAACCTCCCAATACCATCATCCCCTTTTCTTCTCTGTGCGTACTCCCCCTCACACACACTCAGGGCACAGAAAAACAGAGCATCTCTCACACACACACACACACACACACACACACACACGGACTCGCAGACACACCTGATTTGCTAGAGGCTGCATAAATATGAATCAGGGGTGACAATGGCGTGCAGAGTGGAGCCCTGTGCATCCTATTTTCATCATTTACCTCAGGCTAAATGGATTCGGAACACTGTTGGATGGCTCACCTCTCACACTGGTTTGCCTACTTAAATGTGAAATATGGTCGAGATCCAAACCCGACCGTACGTTCTTTTCATTTGTCTCCCATTCTCTCACTTGTCTCTGCTCCCGTACTCAAAACTAGTGACACGATGACTCTCTGTAAAGAGGGAACTACTAACCAGCAGAAGTGTTATCACTGCAATAATATGCACTCACACTGGTGCAGCCATTGTGCTTGTACAGTAAATGGAGCAGAGGCAAAATCTATTGGTAGGCCTACTAATAATAAAAAAAAATATGATCAAACATAATATCTTTGAATTTCTTTACGTTCAAGTGACAAAAGCGGTGAAGGAAAAAGTGTTGTTATGGTTATTTATTTCAGATAGTTTTTTATTGAGTTTTCAAAAAACAAAAAACTGTAGTGAGAAAAAAACAAAACAATTGAAACTGACAGAGAGCTAATAGACAGAATAGCATGAATGCCATACATGGATCCCATCTCCAGTGTGCGTTGGATATAATATACATACTTACATACTTCATAGACACTATTTTTTATATTTTGCTTCAATTTGTTACATTTCCAATAGTCGTTTCATGGTTAACACACATTGTGTTTGCAGTCACGCTGTGTAAAAATCTGGTTCATCCAATTGACCAAAAACCTTTTTTTTTTTTTTTTTTTTTTACCTGCCTCCAGTGCCCGGATTGTTTCATTTTTATTTGCCCGTATTTTGAAATATCTGCTTCTGAGATTTATGGCTTCACCCCAATACACCGGAGGTGAATGTAATTTCATTTATATTGCCCACAGCATCCTAAAAATGAAAAGACTACCGAAAAAAAAGCCCAACATTGTCACGTCTTTCAAGAGTCAGTGTCTGGATTCCTCCTGCTAGACTTTGCTGTGATCACGTTCGACTGATGAAAGTTGATGACAATGAGGTCTGTGGATTATCTAAAATGACAGCAGGAACGTTTTTTTTTTCTTTTTTCTTTTTTCTTTTTAACTGTGAACATCACAAGCTGCGCACACTGTTCACCTCCATTGTATTAGCTAGAGTTCAGAATATATGATGAAATATGATTCAGGAAATCCAGTTTGAGTAACAGATGAATTTTTCTGGCCACCTCACCAAAACTGGATCAGGTTCCCCACCAAATAAACAAATAGCTCTGGAGTTTGTTTCTGACTGAACTGAGATCACTTCCTTTTAAACTGTGCTGGGAGCGGTTGTTTGGTCCCACACCCGAGTAATCGCTGTGTTCAGATCTGCCCAAACGAATCGTACACCGAGGGAGGAAACAAATTACAGTGGGGTTCGTGTGAACTAAAATATTGCAGGTGTGAAAACGCCCACAGAGTGGCCAGAGAATCTCAGAGAGAGAGATAAAACCAAAACCCTCTGCATTGGCTAGATCCCACTTGAGATAAGTAAGAAAATATGTTTTCCTAATTTGGGTAAGCTGATCCTTTAAAAGCTAATGCCCTTGACTCATTGTGCATCTCGTATCACTCCTCTGTCTGTTCCTCTCTTTCTCTCTCCATGTTTCCACCGGCTTCTCCCTCTGCTCTCGTCCTTTGTCCTCGCTCTTTACCCTTTCCCCCAGGTCTCCTCTTCTCCCTCTCTTTCTCTCTGCATCTTTCTATCCTTCAGTCCCTCCTGATGGCAACATGTTTATCCATTATTGATATTCTGACTGGGCTCGCTTCCCGCCCTCCTGTCGCCCCACTTTTCCTACAGCCTGCCCTACTTCACCAGAGTCCTCACGAGACACTCGTGCACATACACAGATGCACAAGTTTGTGTGAGACACAAGTTGTGATAACCCTGAGTGTTTATTGAGTGTGTGTGTGTTCAAGTCGGTGAGACAGAAAGAGAGACTAAGTGAAAGTCCACACACAGCAAGTTCCTATATTTAGATCCATATAAGAGACTGTTCCCAGCATCCAAGCGTGCATACACAGGGCTTAGCAATGCATTACCGTCTCTCAGGCATTCAGACGTCGACTATTCAACTCTGGAGCTCTGTTTATGTGAGCACACATTCACACAACAGTGGCTTTTAATGAACAGTTTGCTGTATTTTACTGTTGAGTTCTTCATCATGACTTTTTTTATTACTATCCTTAACTTGGTTCCAAAAAAAAAAAAAAAAAAAGTTCTTCATAACGCTTTTGGAACATCAAGTGTTTTTACTTTTCTAATTCACTTTGTTCAAGCTAATTAGCATCCAACACATTCTTTTTCTATTACAGCTGAGCTCCCTCGTGTCTCATCTGTGAATGTGTGAGTTTGTGTGTGAGGCTCAAGAGGCTCACATATAAACACACACTGCATGCACATGCAAACACACAAGCACATGCAACACACATTTCACATGTGCTGGCTCATATGTGTACACACACACAGACACAGTTTGAGAGCTTTGATTAGGCGGACTGTGGAGTGTATTAGCGTGTGATCCTTTGAAGAGAAAACATGAAAACGTTTGTTGTGCTCGCAGCAAAGGTTTGTTTGGTGCTGTCGCTCGACTTTGCTCCGCGGGGCCCTCGCAGTGGTAGGCTGTTTTGAAGCCCTTATCAAATAAGATTTCTCATCTGCTACTTTTCTTCAGCACCAGATTGGCTTTAAGCTCTGTTGAATCCTCTTCCACTTCATTATGTGGGTAGGTTTCTCCTTGAATGTTCCCTTGTATGTGTTTGTGCATGCATGTTTGCTGAATATGTTCATTTGCGTAATCTGCATGTCTGTGCGCACATGTCTCTGTCTAGGATGCATATGGATGTCTGTGTGTATCCTTCAAGGTTTATTCAGGTGTGTGTGTGCGTGCATGCATATGTACATCCATGAGAGTGTGTGCAGAATTTTCCCCTGCGCTGACTTTTAATTGTTCTGTGCTTCTGAGAGTGTGTGTTCAGTTTAGTCCACGGCAATTGATCTGGAGAGTAATGGTTGGTGGAGAGTCCCAGGTCTCAAGAACCACTGTCTGAAACTCCTTGTAATTACCTCTGGGACCACTGGCAATGATGATGGGAGAGAGAGAGAGAGAGAGAGAAAGAGAGAGAGCAAGGAAAAGAATGAAACAAAGAGAAAAATGACAGAAACTGACAGAGATAAAAAATAATAAGTGAGCAAACCCAAGTGCTGGGAAATTCCTCAGATTTTAAAAATAGCAGACAGGTTTTCACAGACAGTTTACACAGATTCTATGAAATATCATTTATATTATATCATCTGTTGTTTGAATTCGCTGATCGCCCGAGTCAACGGTTAACAAGGTCTTTGTGTGAGAAAAAAGGCTCAAAAATTGAACAGAAAAGTGGGGAGAAAAGGCCAATTAGCTTCACCGCCAAAAAACAAAATGAAACAATAAATGATTAAACTACACAGTTGTTACACTGCAGGTAGATATCAAAACAGATTTAAAAATCTTACCTACTCCCAGGACTCCCTTTTATCCTTTATTCTGAGAATTAGAAAGCCTTTATTGTTACTGTGAGCTCTGTGCACAATGAAATAAAAGGCACTGCTCCTCTTTGGTGCAGAGGACAATACAGACAAGCAACATCAAAAAACACATTGATTCTTTCATATAATACAAATAGGATGAATAAAAGGATGTATGAACACTAAAATAGCACAGTAACACATTGCTACTTTGGTATTGCACTAATAGGAATGTGAGATAAATAGTAGTATCAATTTGTGGCAGTATGGCAAAGCAATCCAAATAAGCACAGTTCACCTTTTGCATTTTTTACCTCAAGAAAAATGAGAATAATGATTCATGACTGTGTCTAAGTCTTGCACGATTCAGACGTTGTGTGGGTCTGGATGTCTAACAGCACCTTATAGTGTCCAAGGCAGCTTATCATTCTGTTTGTGCCATTGTCAGTCTGAGTCAATTTTAAAGATCTGCGGTCTCTCCCATAAGTTGTTAAGCTGTTAGCAGCAGAGCAGCCCAGCCGCTTTCTGTTAGTTTGTGTGTGTACGTGAATGTGTGTGTTGATCCAATCAACAGGAGACATGTTCGTGGAGAGCAGAGGCCAGACACAAACACACATGCTTCAGAGTTATCAGTGCTAACAAGTACAAGGCTGCATTGATCTCCCAGCAGAGCCGCAGCCTTTGGAAAATCATTTATGGTCATTGTTATTTCTTTGTCTGCCCGAATGTGTCGTTTTCAACCTGAAGTGCTGGATTTTAAATCCGAGCTGATTCACATCAAATAGATAAAGAGGAGGATTGATTCAATATTTCTGCAAAGTGGCCATGCTCATTTCAAGCTTATACACATAAACACAGTCATCACCAGCTCTTGCATGCACATGGTCACGCTTAGCACCAAGTGCACACACGCACACACGCACATATTCGCCAGCAAACAATGGGAGGTGAGCATCATCAGTAACTCCAGCAGTATAGCAAATAGCTTTGTGCTGTTGTTAAGGTATCATCATTTCTCTTTCTCTCTCTCGTTCCATATCCACAAAAAGATTACATCGGAAAGAGCGTGCAGATGAAACTGGGGAGCCAGAGAGCAGGGGAATAGGGGACGGGGGAAAGCGACGGCGCCGAAATGAAAACTGGAGATTACTGATCAACGGGTAACAGGATGAATATTTGATTCAGTCTTTTGTGATGTTTTCTTATCTGAAAACACATATTACTGTTATACTGGTGTGTTAAGAACATGCAGGGCGAGGGGGGATCAACGCAGGCGCAAAGGATTATTTTTAGATGAAAACATAAAAGCCGGCAATTCTCAGTGTTACTGTTCCATGGGAGAGAGAGGATCTATTGGTTGTATCGTGGTGAAATTACATTTCATCTAACAGATTTCAGTTAGTGCTTTTGTTCCCTTTTTGAATGGAAGAAAAGCCTTTTGGGTGTTTGAGTCGTTTAATGCTGGATCCTCCGAACGGCCACATTGTTGTTGGGGTTTCACACGGTAAATGACTTATGTCAGTGTGAGAAACATTTTAGATATTCGCAGGATAAACCAAAAAATGACAGCTATTACGCCGTTTTAGGAGGAATGCATAGCACTGTACTGTATGTGTTTGTTACAGTGTTTGGATTACACTGGATGGGTACGGATTATGTCCTTGTAGTGGAGATCATCAGTAAGCAGTGGTGCATGTCCGAGGGCTGATAACATTTTAAACATTGATGCGACTTTGAAAATAACATATTAGGAGTTTATTGGCTTTGAGAGGTAAATGCTGGCAGGTATGTTTGCATGCAATGTGCACGCAGACACACCCACACACACACACACACACACTAGACATCCTTGTCCTTGTAATTGCTCCTCTCATTGCCCCGAGGCTGCGTGAGCTGGCATATAAGCTATATAATAAAGCATATTATCCTGGCTGGTAATGCATTTCTGCCTCCTCCAGTCTGATGACAGCTGGAATTGAGCTCTGTGTGTTGCAGAAGGTGATCCATACTAAATTCCTCCAGGCAGCTTGGAGCTCTGTGTCATAGCGCTGACCTTCCCCTGACAACTAGCATAATGAGTTTTGGAATAGCGGCATCTTCCATGAATGAGTAAGGTTGCTATTTAGGTTTTACTTTGATCCCGGTACACTGAAGACGGCGTATCTGGGATTTCAACCAGCATCAGTCAAGGAAAGATTTACATTGTGCAGCTGCCGTGGTCTAGAGGTCGCCTGAGAACCAAATTCAACAGTTGCAAATCAGAACTTTTTCTTGTAGGTTTCAGGAGAGATCGCTTTCCAGTCACTGATTTCTGCCATTGACTTGTAAACAAAGCAGCAGAAACCAGGTGCACAAAGTAATGTGTCCCACTTAGTTATGGTCTATTTATCGTATTAGAATTGGCGCCAATCCTCCTCTCAAGTTGTTAAGGGAGCGGTAAATAAAGTCGTTGTGCCTCTCACTCTGTATCCACCTGTACTCCCTCTAAACAGCTGTGCTTTGACACAATCCCATACTTTCCCAGTGAAGAAAAATGTCTGCAGTTTGGTGATCCTTTGATCTGAGTGAAGTAAACTGTCAGCTGTGCCAGTTTGAGGTGTTTGGTAGTGTTACAACTGTGAGACAGGTGAAGCCTGCCACAGTCAGTTGGAATAATGCCATAAAGTGATAATATCTTCACCACACTGCTCAAGCAAAAAGAAAACGTGCCATTCAACATAGACACCGAAAGCCTCGGGGTGTAACGTCTCTGAACCTGAGACAGAACCAGGGGTCTATCAGGGTTTTTGTAAATATTACACATTGCACGTATTCTATTGTCCTCTAACAGCGTGTGTCATGTGACTGTTTTGGTCCAGTCATGTGATGGAATGATAACGCTGCAGAGTTAGGATAGTTTAATTTGCTCACGATGGATAATAACCCTGAGAGTGCAAATGCCTTAGGCATATTCTGGTGCCGGGGGGGGGGGGGGATAACCACATTCAGCTCAGGAAAAGGAAAAAAAAATCGAAGGTGAAGATTAAAACCACTAAATGTAGGATTTTTACATTTCTGGATTTGAAGCACCCAGTGGGAGCTGTTGCAACAGATTCAGGAGCTAAATCAACACGTGTAGAGTGAGTGAAAACACTGGAATACACTGTTTTTCTATTGCAAATGCAGGTTATTCAGTAAGACTCTCTGTGATAGAAATAACCTTGATTTCTATATCCCCTGTGAACATATTCAGGATATATAATATTTAGGAGGCTATAAATAAAACATAAACTAAAGTCATGTATTTGGTTATGGGGTATTCCCACAATACGTCCTGGAGGTGCTGATGGTTAATCATTTACTACAGTTGTTTTAACCCTGTCTCCACTAATTTACTAAGAACATGGTTGAAAATGCAGATCATAAACGAGAAGCATGGAAGGAAGATCTAGGCACAGATATATCATCAGAGGACTGGCAATATATATGCACTAAAGCTCACACCCAATCAGTCAACACCAGATTTAGACTGTTGCAGTATAAATGGCTGATGAGAACCTATATTACGCCAGTTAAATTAAATAAATACAATAGGAATATCCCAGATACATGTACAAAATGCACTGAGGCGAAGGGGACATTATTCCATTGTATGTGGCAATGCAGTAAGATAAAATCTTTTTGGGAAGAGGTTAAAAGAGCAATAGAAAAAATGATTTAAAAAAACATTCCAATGGATCCTGCATTCTTTATCTTAGGTCTTTACCCAAAAGGTCATAAGTACAATAAAAGTGAACGAATAATAATAGATATGTGTCTTTTACATGCCAAAAGATCCATTGCAATGTTTTGGAAAAAGATCAGCAGACCAAGTGTTACGTATTGGGTGAAACAGATGCTGACAACCTTTCCTTTGGAGAGAGTGACATACATACGAAAAGGAAGGCAAGGCATATTCGAAGATATGGAAACCGTTTAATGTGTTTGTTAATGGTATTGATTTAGCAAATGACAATGAAGAGGAATAAGTAGTCATGTAAACCTTGTAACAGAATTAATGAGTTCAAATACCCGCAATTGTATTAAGCCCTTAAATTATGTACAAAATGTATTATGGCTGAGAAGTGGATGTTTGTGATGTGTATAATGTTTGTTTGTTCGGTTTTGTTCTTTCTACAACACTTGTACCATAACAGGTGCCTTCATTAATGGAGCACAGATCTACATATTGATATAACTGCATATGTAATACAAGAGTATGTGTATAAGAAAATGTTAATAAATATATTGTTTAAAAAAAAAGAAAAAAAAAAAGTAACTAAGAACATTGGAGAGAAACCACATCCTTGCCACCAAGCCTCATTATCAGCGATCGGAGGGTGGTAGTAACACAACGTGGGAGAGAGTGTTAATAAAAATAAGTGTATAAAGAGAAGTGTGACACCAAGGCTGTAAAACATTTCCAGAAGTTGTGGAGGTGGGTGAACCGTCGCTATTTGAAAACCGTCGCTACGTTGGTTGCTGTTTGTGCATTCAAACTGTTACTCGTGTGTGGACCACTGGTATATTTTCACTTTGTGTAGTAGGAAAGTGTTAGGGGTTTTCAAAGAGAGAAGGGAACCATGAGAGAGAAAGTGTGTGTGTGAGAGAACAGGGGTTATTTAATGATCAGAGCAGTGTAATTACCTCCCAGTGAGGTTCAGCCTTTTAGACAGATGATTATTCAAGGAGAGAAATCTCATTTGCATCTTGTACAGTAATATGTAAAAGTGTTCACTCTACACAAATTTAAATTGCCACATTGATTTTTTTTTTCCCTCCTCACTAAAACTAAATTTTTGTACTTTTTCAGCAGAATTATGGTTTTACATGTAAATGAATTTATCTGCGAGCATAAAAGAGGAGATGGTCTCCGCGGTTCGTGTATCCAGTCACGTCTCTGGAGTTCAGTGTTAAGATAAGTAACAAGGTGTTGGACATGATACTCTGTGCTCCATAAGGAGCCGAGAAAAGAGTGGCAGCGAACCCGTGCCAAGGCCTTTAGCGAAGGCAGGCAGTTTCCCTATGAATGAAAATTAGCCTCCAGTAATTTTGTCAAATATTTGCAACACTTTACTCTGCATGTCCACTTCTCCCTGGTCTCTACACTAAACACACACACACACACACACACTCACACACACACACAGGCGTACACCCCTCGCCTCGGCAGGCCCACAGCTTTCAGTATCTTCAAAGTATGAAATCAAGAACCCTGCTTTCATTCACAGCACCTCCAATTACAGTGGGAGTGAAATAGCACGGAGTGAGTGTAATGACAGCAATCTAAGCTGTGTGGGGGAGAGCAGAAGAACATCTGACTGAGCTCATGTCACATTTGCTGCTGTACCTCCTGGGGACAAATGAAGAGATAGACGGGGGAAAAAGAGATTCAGAGGGAAAGATAGTAGATTTACAACAATATTGGATGGTCAGGATAAGAAAAGAAAGAGTAAATGAAGGTGGGGAATTGAGAGAGGAATAGTGAGTTAATAAAAAAAAGGAAAAAAAGATGATTGACAGAGAGCCATCTGTTGATCTTCATGCTTATTTGTGTTGCTTTGAGCTTTTCCCCTCCCAACTAGTCCCTCGCATCGCTGACTGGGGGTCAGCTGTGACTGATAGTCTGCGCTCCTGTTTGCAGGCTGACAGATGGGCACGGGGACCGACTCTGGTGCAGCCTGAAAACGGATTCTCCATGCCTCTGTGTGCTGCCACAGCCATTTTACCCAGCTGTCAGTCACAGAGAAGCATGGTTGACGTTATCAGTTGTACCCCGCTTAACGGTGGAGGTCTGCTCAGAACCGCTGCTGGGTAGGAGTCAGACGGCAGCAGAGAGGGAGAGGAAGGGGAGGGGACGGAGAAGGCGAGGCATAAATTGATGGAAGTAGGGGAAAAAGAGACGAGATAATGGAATCTGCGAAGGTTAAACACATGAGTGGGGAAGGCAGGAATATAAAGTGAGAGATGAGAAAGAGAAGAGAGGAGAGCTACAGCCACGCTATAGGTGGGAGAGCGGGATAATTAAAATGACATCAGACGGAGGGGCCGCTAACATCGTCTCCACCGTAGATGGACACATAATGAAGATGGCTTCCAAGGCCCCTGGCTCGGCACCAAGCAGAGAGGTTAAAGATGAAGCACAACAAGAGAATCAATTCCCCCCCTGTCCCTCCTCTCCTCTTCCACTCAGAGAAAGATTTACAAGCCAAGTTATGACACACACAATAACGTCAGCCATATTTTTACCCCTGCAGTCTGACAACGGCATCCGCAGCCAATCAAATCTACCACAGAACGAAGTTGTTATCTCTACTGTGTGTGTGTGAGCGCGCCGCATAGGTGTTGAAAACGGCTTGTCATCGCCAAATGTGATTGTGCTGCATTGAGTTGATCCAGTCAATTTATTGCTGTCAGAGATAAGGGATTCTAGGGGATGAGAAGATAGACTTTTATGGGAAACATGTAAGAAAAATAAACACCCATAAAAGAACCGGTTTCAATCACTCAGAGATGAATCGCATGGAAACATGATCGGGAAACACTGTACGCTCTTAAAAGTTCACACAAGTGCTAAAAAGAGGCAGAGGAAGATGGAAAAAGAAATACGAGAGTGAGAGGAGGAGAACAGGGGGGATACTTTTAGCCTGGACGGGTGCAACAGAATGATGAGAAAATAAAGAATGAGAAGAGGAGACGCAGGAAAAAGAAAGAAGGCGACTAGAGAGTTACTTAAAGCTGGATGAAAGTGTGCTTGGATCAATAGATATGGATGTGAATAGGGAGACTTTTAAATAAGGCCCTCGCTCATGTCCTCAGATCCTGTTTCACAAAGAAACTCAAACTCTGCAGATCAATACCCCAGCTCGTCTCTCTGACCTGAGCCCTGTGCAGCGCCGTAGCCGGTGGCTCCTCATGTACGCCGCCGTCTGTGCGTCTCTGTTTGTTGTTGTTGTTGTTCGCTGCACTCGAAGCCCACTCAAACAGCCCTTCCACTGCTCTCTTCATCCCCACAGTCTTCCACACCCCTCCTCATTCACACCACCTTTGCTTGTAAACGTGCTTGTTTATCCAACAGTGTAACCATTCTCACTACCAAGCAACAATCTGGCATGTTTTTATTTCCATCTAAAAAAGAACCAGATCTGCTCTGTATTGCAATTTGATATAACAATAGCAATACACAGAGGACTCCAGAGTGTACCTTTTTTATATTTGCTGTTTTCAACATCTGGTATCAGTTAGGACTTTTCCTGGAATATTTTTTTTAGTTTTTAAAGTTATTTATTTATTTTTTACATTCCTGACCTAAAACTGAAGAAAATACCAGTTAACTCAACAACCTTTCGAGGGGTTGCTCAACATTTTGGGAACTATACTTATTCATTTTCTTGCCAAGAGTTACACAAGAAGGTCAACACCACTCTGGTGGAGAGGTGATTAGCATAAAGGCTGTCAAGAAATAGGTCCAGCACGTTTTTCCTGGAAAGACAAAGAAGACTCAAGCCTGTAATCAGTCAGTGTTCAGCATCCAACTCTGTCTCTAGCGTAGGAAAGCAACTCTTGACTCATATCTGTCATGTCTATTATCTTCTACTGTGGTTAGCAAGCTAATCAGCCTGCCCTGGCTCATCTCCGATAATGACTAACTCTGTCCTCCAGTTTGTCCTAAACACACTGTTTATGGTATGGTATGGTATTAAAGCCTGTCTTGTAATTGTAATTATAGCTGAAGCTGTTGTCAAGCAACAGTGGCCACCACAGCTTCCAAAACTTACAAATAGTCTCTTAAATATATAAATTATATTAACTTTAATTACCTTCAATACATTACTAACATTTCCTTAGTCCCATTTGCACTTTGTATTTAATGCTAATCAGTAAATGTTTGCATGCTCTGATGACACTCTATAGTAAGGCTACACATGATTTTTGCATTGTAGTTGTGAGCATGTTAGCATGTTGCACGGCCTCACAGAGCCACTTAGTGCAGTGCATTTTAATCACGTTACATTTTTGTTTATGTATGGATAAAATTAATGAGCAACAGCATGTTAATTAGCTTAATTTGCTCCTGGCTGTAGCTCCTCTTAGTGTTGACATACAGATTTGAGACTGGTATCAATCTTCTCATCTAACTTTTAGTAGTAACAGCAGCAAAGCAGCATATTTCCCAGTAGTGGGAACTATTTCTATAGCTTTATCGACAGAGAAGTCAAAAGTAAGACACCACTTCATTAAGCACGCTATCTGATTATCAAATGACCTCTGGGGAAAAAAGCAGCAGTAATGAAAAAACACAGCTAAAAACCACAAGAATTGCTATACGCCAATTATGAATACATTATTCAGGCAGAAAACATCCACTGGTAAGATATAGAAAGGATGATGTGTAAATTCTTAATAATTCCCATCTATACTCACACTAATGCATCATGTATACATGTTTATGCGCACACACACACACACACACTACACACACACACGCTCTTTTAATTAATTCCTGACCTGCTAGTGTGAGTCATCGACAGCCCTGGGACATCTGTTATTGAGATGCAGAGCGACTGCCAATGGTTAGTCTAAACTGAGACTGCGCTCCACTGCCTCACAGCAGCCCCTGGTCATGTGTGTGTCAATACACAAAGATTGCTACATTAGAGCTTTGTTTGACCAGAGGCCTTTTGAGTCCAGCCTAGTCATATGTGTGCTTGTGTATCTGCATAAACACAGGTATGTGTGCATGTGCTGTGTGTGTGTGTGACCTGCATAAGAAACAATGAATTGATTCTCTATTTCTTCAAGAAGCTGGGATCAGAGCAGAGAAAGACACTGTGTATCTGTGTGTACACTTAAATTTATGCATGTACCACTGAGTGTGAGTGTGTGGATGTCAGGCCAGCTCTCTGCCCACATCCTCCTTGTTTTTCTCATTAGTAAAAGCGGACCTTGTTCATCATTATGCTGTGATGGTCGGTTCCTACTGTGCAAATGTCACCAGAGTCCTCTCCTTGTGTCACCTCTGTCTGCTTCCTGCTGTCCCCTCTGACACCTCTGGGTCCCTCCCTGCCCTTTCTCTGACAAGGAACCCTGGTGATTACAGACACACTCACACACACTCACACACACACACACACACACACACACACACACACACACACACACACACACACACACACACACACACACACACACACACACACACACACACACACTCCTGGACTGCTAAATGTGCACACAGACACACACACACAAATGAAGAACTGATAAAAACACCCACAGACCGAGACAAGATGAAACCCATTAAAAGATGAAGCACCTTGTACCTCTGGTTTTACATTACATAAATATGCTTTACATTCCCTAATATGTGTAAGACTACACAGACATTGTGCTCTCTTAATCTAAACCCCTTCTCGCATTGCTCACCTAACAGAAACTCTGCATAAGAGTACATCTGACAATGATATGACCTCAACAAACACATGATTCAATATGAGACACTGCAGCTATTCACTCCGATGTTGCATCCAAGCCTCGCAGATGCATTTAAAACCATAGCAGCACCTATTCTTGCTCCATTTGTTACATTATATAGACGTACAAAATGATTTAAATGCTCTCTGTGCCACTTTCATTGCCTTCTCTTGAACATTATATAGCACAGAATTTGCATTTTGCAGGGAGCAGAGGTAATCAGTTAGATGCTTTTTAGCAGGATAAGTACTGTATGAACAGAGACTGGAAAAGGCTCTTTCAATTTGAAAAAAATGCATATTGTAGTGTGGATGTAGCAGTTACCTCCCCTGCTACTATGTTAATACAGATGCATTACTTGTATGGACTTAAGAGGAAGTGCAGGTATGATATTTTGCATCTAGATTATAAAAACTGTTGTTTTTTTTATCGCTGGCAAATTCATTTTAAATAAGCATGAATTCCTAATTAGGCAAAAGGAAGGACGGAATGATAGATATTTATGAACAACCCTTAAAAGTACAGTCAGGGACATTATAATGTGTGTTATGTTCATGGACAGAACATAGACAGCTATACCTTTCACCACTGTGCTCTGCTTGGTTTGGATGTCAAGTTCATTTGTGTGGCTCTTTAATACACTTACAGGCTCCAAGAGCTTTACAACAACGCCCACAGTCTGATAACAGTAAAAGAAAATGGCACTACCGATGTTAGACCGGCAGTGACAACATGGGGGGGGGGGGGACCTCCCACGACAATCTCTGTAGGAAATAACAGATCATGTTCTCTGATCTTCATCTGAAGGGGAAAGAAGTGTTCTTATTGTGAGGCTACAAAATGTTAGCAAGATTAAATATATATATAAAATCCCTGGAGTTCAGATTGTAGGTTTTGATACATTAGTAAAGGTGAAGGAGTAAAGCTGTGACTGAATCCAAATCTCAGGTTTCATTTCGGCAAAATAAAACAAAATGAAAAGAATACCTTGTGGAAAAGGATGACAGTGTTTTTGGTCGAGTCAGATCACACTGAAGTACAGTAGTAAGTAGAGCAGAACTGAAAATTGTATAGACAGTATTTCATTATTTTTACCATAATATTTTCTTTTCAACACTGTTCATTTTGCAGCAGTCTATTGTTGCTGAGAGTTAGCAGAGAGAAGGAGAGAATACACCTGGGCCGAACCCCCCACTGGTTGCTAAAGGGAGTTAAGTGTGTTTGACTCGGAGAGCTGATCAAAGCCTGGCTGCTGGGCACCGTGCCCTTGCAGTAGTCTGGTTCTTACCCTCCATCGTGTTCATCTCGGCCGTAGAGCGGCTGCTCGGAGCAGAGTACGGGAGACAAGACGGCTGCGGAGGGAAGCCTTGCTGAGAGCATGTGGACCTGCAGCATGGTGTGGTTGAACTGAGGATTTAGATATCAGAGAAGAAATTACCAGAGGCTTAGAAAGAAACATCTGAATCATTCTCTGTATATTTCTTGGAGGTGGGAGACTGGGAATGAAACAATCTCTTTGTTAACAATACAGTGGAGTTGGCGAACAAAACATTTCATTCATTTGTTAGCATTGTGTTGACAGTCAGAAAATAACCAAATTTTTCCTTGTATGTGCCAGCGGCCTCTCACTAGGTCGATACCATGAAGGTGAACAATAGGGAATTGGATACTTTGTCTGAGCTCTGTGTGGTTAAAGTAAAGCTTACACTTATTTCCTTAAAGCTGCTCTAATTGATATATTTGTAGTAATGAGGTTGAAATGACAGTGTGAAATGTGAAAGGGCCCTTTATCATGATGACCAAACAAAGAGCACCATTAGGAAAACCACCTGAAGAGATCAGCATAGAAATAGAACAAAGAACTTAAGTGGACACAAGCATATGTCAAGACAAAGGAAGTTATTGTTCCTTTTCACAATGCTGTCGTAACCTATGACAAGTTTGTTACCTATGGCCTTAGCAACCTAATTATGTTGTCACTAATTATTTATACGACTATGCTAGAGCCTGTTGCCCTTAACAAGAAAAGGATAAAAAGAAAGAATGCAATAATAACTGCAGGTGGTGTGTTTGAGGTCAATTGTTCTTTGAGCAGTGAACATTGAGAAAGAATGACAAAAGAGCCTTAGATGCATTTAAAGTCATCTCCAGGTTTTGTGTAAGTCATTTAACCTTTCACCTCCAGGCAATTATTAATTTTTCTAGCATGTTTAATCAATGCTATCGATCGCTGTCATTAGTTCTGTGTTAATTAGACTTGTCAAAAGCTATAATCCTGGTCACCGTGCGGCTGCGTCTGCACCAGGAGAGGTTATCGTCAGGGATCAGAGCTGAATGGTAATGAGGGTGTATGGGCACAAGAGATAATACCAGAGTAGTGTGTGTGTGTGTGTGTGTGTGTGTGTGTGGGAGGTCGTAATGCTAATGATGTCACCTCCTACCATGGAAAACGCTATTGTTCACTAACACAATAACGCATTTCCTTTCTTGTTTTTCCTGCTTTGAGTGTCTATGTACTCTGTATTAATCACATTATTGTTATAAAACTCTGCTCACACAGTCACATTAAGGACAAAGAGCTGGTCCCTTAAGCCAAGATAAACCATTCAATTTTATGGTCATAACTAGGTTTTTAGTTAAAGCTTTTACTGTATAATCAATACTTGGATCACACTAACCCACAGAGAATAATCACCCAGCTCCTCAGATCTATGGAGGGGTTAAACGTCGTTCAGGGCACCGTTTTGGTTTTCTGCTCTGTTACTTTATAGTTTTGATTAATACTCACCACACTCATCGCTCCCAGCAGAAACACTTTTTTTTTTAAAATTTTTTTTGCTTTTAACCCCCCCAAAAAAGTCTGATAAAACCCACAGCGTGCTGGGTAGGCCCAGCACCCAACAGCAGACCGATGACGTGAGCCGCTGAACAAAAGCCAAATAGTGTTGTGTTCACAGCTTATTGTTGCCGCCCTAAAGTAACTCAACAATCAGTTCTTGTATTTTTAAGGCTAGGGGAAAATGGCTGGCTTTTCTTTCCTGGCACTTACAGTTAAGGTCAGGTTAGACTACAAGGAATAAATGTGGGCATGTCTGAGTGTCTATGGCGATGGTGTATCATACTACACAGCCCCACATCTGCTAAACAGCTGGAGTTTTTACTGTTTGAGCCTATGGCCTCGGCAGGGAGGCAAAACATGTAAATACACATTGATTTTTCAGTCAGTTGCTTTTAGTTATGGATTGATGCAACATAATAGACAGAGACATCTCTTGCTGTCTTAAATGAAAGTCATATGCTCAAAAATGTATACAGTAAATCCTTCCCTTGTGTAAAAGAATATTGTGCTTTGATCTGTTAAATGATCAACAGCTGATATTCAATGGCCTCTGTCACTTAAATTAACTGATGTTGGAAAGTTCCTCTCTCATATACACTGACAAATCCCTCTCTCGCTCTCTATTCTCTCTGTTTACATTGGCACACACACACACACACACACATGCATACAAACGCTCGCACAAAAATTTGCACACACAGGACTGAAATTTGATGATCAGGTGTCCTCAAACCCCCCCCGTCTTCAGCTGTGGGGCCCTAAAATCTGCTCCAACCATCCATCATGTTTTATAGTACATCACACATTACAGCCTGACAAGAAACAGAGAGAGACAGAGAGAAGGAGGGAAATACTGAGACAGCTGAGGAGGGAGGGTATTAAAAAAAGCAAAACAGAGAGAGAGAGGGAGAGAGATAGAGAGAGAAAAGGGAGAAATGGAAGGAGTGTAAGGGGGGAAAAAAGCATCAACCTCTTCTAATCAATATCCATTTCCCGGGGCTGTCATGTTATTGCGAGAGTGGCTGTTGCATTACCAAACGGAGAGCGTCTGAGCCTAAATAAAATATCACCTTCAATCCAAACCATTGCATTCATCTTCATTTAACAAACACTCAGCTTTTGGCAATACCTTTTATGCTCCCTCTTCGCCATGGCCAGAATGAACGTCAGAATGATGCCGCCTGCCACCTGCATACGGGAACATTTCTCCACAGAAAGGCGCTTCACTGTTTGTGTCATTGTTGCACGGCACGGCTCAGACGTGTGTTCCCATAGTGGAGGATCGCAACGTGCAATTGAATTTTTACAGTTTATTACTTGTGGGCTTGTGAGTGATAGATTACAAGCAATGGAATTTTTTAGAATACATGACTCTGAAATGAATCCAACCAGGGACAGGAAGGGCTTTCCAGAAAGTGTATGAGTATGCTGTCCTTTGCGATACACAAAAATAAAAAAAAAACTGTGTAAGACGCACACAAATGGGTTTGTGTATGTGTGTGTTGGCTGTAATGATGCACAATCAGCTTGAAAATCAGTTTGTGCTCGCGGCATGTGTCTGTTTGTGCATATACACTCCTTTAAATAAGTCTAGACTGACAGCTGACCTTATCAGCAGAAAGCAGGACCTAATTTGCGTGATGATAAGTCTGAGAAAAACATGTGAACGCACAAATTGGCTCTCCCCTCTCTCTCTCTCTCGCCCTCTCTCTCTCTTTCTCTTTCCTCACCCCTCCTGCTGTTTTTCCCCTCTTCTGCTCTCCTTTCTTCCCCCTCTCCCTCGTCCGTCTGTCATGAGTCTACGGACGGCATTAAGAAAATCATCTGACTGTTTATCAAATGAAAAAAGAGCAGCGTAATGTCATTACCGAAGCGCTGCTCATCTCTGCGATTCTCACGGCTCTCAGTCAATGGACTCTTAGTTTCCTCAGTGCGTGAGAAGAGCAAAGGAAAGACTCCGTTGCACTGGTTTGCCTCTGTCTGAGAATGTTATTTTTTTTCCACCCCGTGTTTTGGCCTATACTGGATAGATCTGAAAGCAATGACCTTGCATTTTAGTGTGTCCAAGGGAAATGACGTGAGCCCTCTCAAACACAGTCGGGGCTTGTGTGTATCTCTCTGATCTCTGTGATCACTCATTTGAAATGTCAGTGTAGTTGATCAAACCCAGTGGTTGTCATTAGTCAACATGAGCTTGCAATTATAAAAACATTCAAATTATGAAATAGAATTTTTAAAGGGGAACTATGCAAGTCTGGCCCTTTTTTGCTGTTTTGGTCGCTTTTTTCTTCTACAGAGCTCCCCCTGTAGTTTCCGAGTCCATATTTTCACTGTCGAAAAACCTCAATGTACATTTATTGTGTCATAGTACCGTGAAGCAGTCCATGTTTCTGGGACGCTGGGTCGGAGGCACTGATCTTGCAAGGTTGATTTTCGGCCAAGAGACATTAGTTGGAAGGCAGAGAGCCTCCATAACAAGTCATTTAACTATCACAATTACTCAGAAGCTGTAATTAAAGCAGAAGTAAGCGGAATGTTTGTGTTAATATAAGTCTTAAATAGTTATATCTTCCGACAGCAATCACTTATATAGAGTGTTTTGTCTGAAACACGGGTCAGTCACTCTGCTCTGCTGTAAGCCAAGGAGAAAACTTTCCTTGTATCCTACAACCTTTATCCAATGAGGAGAGAGAACGGCATAAAGGGGCGGTCCTCTCTGTGTGTGCAGCCAAGGGATGCGCGTGAATGTGGTGACATAGGGACAAGGGCGGGGACTGCTAACTCCTCGGCTGACAGGAAGTTAGGCAAAACAACCAGGTGCAGATATTGCAAAATTCCTCTTAATATGAAATAGTCATGGATGATAGGAAGCAGCGTTGAGCCTCAACCAACATGTGCAGTCTGACAAGAAAAGCAGAAAAAGTGGTTGTTCTGTTGTTTACCAACGGCTTAAGACACTGATTTCTGTGCCCTCTGTTTAAAGTGGTCTTTGTTGAGGTGTTTTTGCGCAGTTGGGGATCATTAACAAAAAACAAACCTGGAAATGTTTGTTTGGATGCATAATGTGTTCCAACAGCATGGACATGATCAGAGAAGGGGAAGCAGACAGGAAGGAAAAGACGAGAAGAGGAGAGAGAAAAGCATCTTGTGTGGGTAAAATCTCATGTCATCTCATTTGTCTGTCTTTGCCCTCTCCTCCTCTCTCATGGCATCCTGTTGCTCTGTGCTCTGTGCTCTGATCTGTGGAGCCGTGACAGGAGCCTGATCCTCAGAGCTGCATCTCCACTTCAAACACAGAGGTAAATGACCTGCCGCAGTACGGGAGGGGAGCACACAGGATTATATGCATGCTACGCACAGACACACACACAGAGTTATATGTGCTTTTGGGATGTCTTAACTCGTCTTTCGGGTCTGCCTGAGTTGTCATCTCCTCCAGCAGCTGCTAACAGTCCATTTCAGCCTCTAACTCTGCCTGAGGCCAGCGCCATACAGTGGCGTACTAATGATCTCTGCGCTTCGGTCTGTCTCTCCCTCTACAGCCATACGTTTCTCACCGACTCTGTCACTACGCCTAATTTACAACACTGCTTTTCCTCTCTGATTACACCTGTTTATAATCAGCACCTGTCAGCCCCTGCACCGGTTTAGCAGCCGTGTTCGTGAGTGTCTCCGTAATTGCGCATACCGCCGTGCATTCGCACATCTTTGTAAACCCAGTGTCCATTAACATCGTGTTTACTGTCTCTGTATCATTAAGAACCGCAGACGTGTGTCCTAGTAAAAGACTGGGACATAAACTGAAGTGATGTAGGCACGGTCAGACTCACATTATTCTCTGTTCTATTTCCATGGCTGCTTGGGAGCCTAAAAGCCTTCATAAATTACACTGTTATTTGGGTCAAACCTCTGTTAGTAAGCACGTGGTTGATTTAGAGCCTCAGCCGCCAACCCTTTGCTCTGTGTTTGTGCTTTATATGTGTGTGCAGTGCACATAACCGCACACAGATGCACAAACAAATGCTCTGTTGTTATGACATACACAATAAATATGTGTTTATATCACAGAGAGGTGACATGAAGACACAAAGAGAAAAGAAAGGCCCAAATGTTTTTCATTTTCTGTGACCAGACCACAAGTAGAGTTTGAGTCAGCACTTGCACACACTGTTTTAGTAACCCGTCTTGTGTGGTCAGATGTCAACTGTCACAGTGTGTGTGCTTTCTGCATGTGGCTATGGATGTGCTTGTGTTTGTGTGTGCGCGTGTGCGTGTGTGTGTGCATGCATGTGTTGGTTTGCCTCCAGAGTTGCTGTTAGTTTTCCACAGCATTTTACAAACCATGTGATTGTGGTTTTACACTACAAAAAACCCACCAAGTGTTTTTTCTCTTGAACTTGTAATTTGGCTATCCTGCTGTTTTTTCTTTCAGTTTATTTTATGGAGTCCTACCCAACTGGTTTGTACACTTAGTACATTTGTTATCCATAAAGTTTGGAAACTTTTATATTTCCTTTTTATTCCATTTGTATTTAACAGTCAGTACCCTAATTATATCGTTGTATTCAACTTTTATTGTTTTCATTTCGTGACCTTAGCTTAATGGATCACACAGTACTGAAAAGAACCCAAATAATGCAGCACGTATTTAGCCATTAACCAAAGAAGATATTTTTTCTTCTGATGTTGATGCAAAAGAAAAAGCCACTCAATATTTATGTCTAGTGGAAAATATCAATGGGCTAATATTTCTGCAGCGCTTAATAAATGAGGACTGTTCAAAAACCTGCTGAAGAAAGTCAGTAATGTATGGTTGTCACGTTTAAACAGGTTTCTTTTTACTCTTTAACCAGCATGAAAATGTTTTTTATCAAACAACAGATGTAAAAACCTCATACAGCGGTTTGATGCCAGCAGTCGGTGATTTTTCAAAAAGAGTTGTTTCATTTAGTAATTGAACTGAATAGGAAACAAACATATGGACATAATTGCTGGGATGCTAATGAATATTTACAAGAGCCTCAGATGGTCTTTTAGCAGAACCTGGTGTGTTGGATCCGTTATTGACCCTTGACCACCCAAAAAAAAAAAATCTCATTAACTTTAACTCAGTGAACCGTCTGTCACACACACCGGTCAGTCTCACATTTTATCCTGTTTTGTCCATCACAGTAAATTCACAAAAATTCATCGCTGTCAACTCTTTCATTAGTTTAATGTGTATGTGAAGGTCTGTAGTCTTTGTGTTTCTGCACAATGCGAACTTTCCTTACTTACGCACCCTGTAATTTCCCAGATACACCCACGCAGCGATATACACAACCAACAGCAGCACTTACTCATGCTCTGTCTCTGTCTCTTATGTCACTAGTCATATCCCTAGAGGCCACCAATCAATGCCAAGTAGACACGCCCACTTGTCAATGGCAGCCATTATGTAGATGACAAACTCGCTTGAGGAAGAGGAGGAACAGATCTGGGGGTGGAAAGGCATCATAGTGTCAGATGCATTTTATTTTATTATAAGCGACTATTTTATGTTGTGTGATTAGAACTGTGTTGTGTCAGAATGTTGGGGCGGAATGATGGGGGGCCTAAAGTAGAATGTTGGGTGAGGTGTCAGTTGAGGAGAGGAGGAAAGGAGAGTGACTGGCGTCCCCTCATTTTGTTGTTGCTTTGGTTTTGTTGTGGCTAATAAACCATCGTTGTTGAGCTAATCCGGAGTTCCTGTGTTGTTCCTCATCTACGACCCACGGATCTCTCAGATCGAGATGACGCTAACAACACAGCGTTACAATAAAGTAAAGGTGGTCATTTCTAGCAGAAGGGAAACCAGCATGTGTCTGTCTTTTTGTTGAATCGCATTCAGACCACAGCTTTTATAAATCCTTCATACATTTCAACGATCTGAGCCACACATGGAGCCAGAATAATACCACAGTATAGAGAAATTTCTAGTCTTAACCTACAGTGACAGTTTTTCTGAGGTCTAATGATGCTCCAGTGAGGCCTACTTCAAGTCAGTCCAAGCCACCACTTTGCTCTGTGTTTAAAATTCTGGAAAAATTAAAAGACCACCCCATATCTTTGGAATATCACATCTGCCAGTGCTTTTCTTGCACGCGGCGACATCATAGCTATGATAAAGAAATGAAGTCTTCTTCCAAAGATAATGATGATTCAGATCTTCTTTGGCAAAGAAGTTTTTATGGCTGTGCTTTAGTTTTATTATATGCAGTATTAATGGAGTACATTGTGAAGTTCTTGGTATTGTTTTGGTGTATATCAATTTTGAGGATGTTTTAAAGGACGATTCCAGGCGAATTCAACTCGGGGGTGTATTTTCATATCATTTTAGGTCTAAAAGAATGAATCTGAAGATTTTCAGTTTAATCGCTCCTGTTTTGCGGTAGTTGCGTCTGTCCCCGCATCGCCATGGCAGCAATGAATGGGAGTGGATGTAAGTTCCGCTGTTTAGGCTGTTTCCAGCCCTCAAAGCCGCAATTTTTTTCCACAGACAGCATCAGATGGCTACTCAAACATGCACCGAGAAGTTTATTTACTTCAAGCAAGCCGACATGTTTGTAAAAGTCGATCTAATTCAAAGTCTCCCGGAGTCTCGCGCGAGCCCGAAGTTGCAGTGCTGGTGTGTTCAGATGCAGTCGGAGCTACCGCTTGTGTCATAAACACAGGAATATCAACTCTTTACTTGCTTGAAGTGTACATTTTTTTCCACAGACAGCGTCAGATGGCTACTCAAAGATGCGCCGAGAAGTTTTTTTTTACCTGAAGAAAGTAAAGAGTTGATATTCCTGTGTTTATGACACAAACGGTAGCTTTTCCCACTGCATGTGAACACACCAAGCACGGCAACTGGGTCTCGCGCGAGACTCCGGGAGACTTTGAATTAGTTTTACAAACATGTCGGCTTGCTTGAAGTAAATAAACTTCTCGGTGCATGTTTGAGTAGCCATCTGACGCTGTCTGTGGAAAAAAATTGCGGCTTTGAGGGCTGGAAACAGCCTAAACAGCGGAACTTACATCCACTCCCATTCATTGCTGCCGTGGCGATGCGGGGACAGATGCAACTACCGCAAAACAGGAGCGATTAAACTGAAAATCTTCAGATTCATTCTTTTAGACCTAAAATGATAGGAAAATACACCCCCGAGTTGAATTCGCCTGGAATTGTCCTTTAAGTGAATATTTCACCTTGAAAAGCGTGGTTCAACAGAAATCTGCCACTTTTTGTATTGCATTCTCAGTGACATTAAACCTTAGTTTTTCTGTTTTTTTTTATGATGGTTACCAACAGTGTGTGTATGTTTGTGTTAGTGAGTGGCATATTGTTGAGAACTATCCCACCTTCAAAAGAATCTGTTTTACATCACACTGTCTAAACTGGATCAGTATTTATTTGTATTTGCAACATTTGTGCTGCTGAGGTCGGGGTTGCGAATGTAACCTCATTGCTTCATGCCCTCGTCAGACGAGAAACAAAGAAGAGAAAAAGCACTGTAACAAATGAAGAGGAGGAAGAATAGGGTGATGAAAGGAGCATGAGTATGCAGAACGCAGTGCAAAATACAGCCACATTGTTTTGCTGCTTTGATGTTGTAAAATAAAAACTGCAGATGTTAACCACATAAACATCTATTTTCACCAGCCAAGACATTACAAAGTACCCTGAGATAACCACACTTTGGATGAGCTGCATAACATCCACAGTCAGTTACAGTTTCTACACTACACCTACTTTTGGTTTAAGAAAACATTTTCTATGGATCCACCAACAGTACACCAGCTAAGCCTCAGCGCATTGAGGGGATGTTTTTTTTTTTTTTTTTAGACTCTTCCCTGAAACATCAAAGCTTGATTGATGGCACTTGAAGAGCTGCCTTTGATTATACAGGATGGGAAACACACATATACACGTACTGTGTACAAAAGAACACTCATGTCTCTCCATCATACATGCACATGTGCACACGCAGGCAACACGCACAGGAAATCATGCAACCTACTGCAATCAGATGTCACACACAAGGGTTCATGCCGGGATTTCACAGAATAGAAGGGCAGCGCCAGGCCTTTGGTATTTCTGAGACGAGGAAGACATTAGCTGTATAATTACACTTAAATATAGTAAATAAAGCCTCTTCTCATGCTATGACTCCATATGAGTCACTGAGGCCTGGAACGACATACAGGCCTGTATGTATCAGTTTGTGTAATTTATAGACCAGCAGATGTGGTCTTGCTACATTTGTTCTAAATTTAGATTTTCATCATCTTTTCTCCAGCGATAGACGGTGCCATTTGAGCGAGAGCGAGTTTGTCTTTGGTCAGAGTCCCTCTTGAGCCATCCAATAGCGTTTCAGCATGTCATGTCTGCCAGGCATTAAACTGTGATTTCCACATCTGTAAGGGATTATGTGGTCAATATTATCTCAGTCCCCCCCAAAGCCATCCAAGTTTTTCTTCACCTTTTTTTTCCAAGCTCAAACACTATTTATTCTCCTCTCCTCTTATTCTACTCATCCTCTATCTGCCTCTGCTCCATTTTAAAATCTGTTCCTGATTAAAGGTGGTGACAGTTGTCCGATACAGGCAGGATTCTTACTGATTCACTTTGTCTGGTTTCCTATTTGGATTGGGTCGAACAGCATTTGAAAATCCAACAGTTTTTAGCTCATTTGCTTGCAACAACCATGCATTGATTATGAGACAGCAGTAGCTGTTTTGTGTTTTCACTTTGTTGTTTTTCTTTTAGTCTTTGTCACCGTTTTGTGTCTCCACCTACGTGGAATTTCAACTCCTGCTGACCTGCATGTTGGGTGGTCACATTGTTCTGGAACTCACTCCCTCTCACCTTTCCAGTGTTGGATTTGCGGGAGTCTGTGTCCAACTATTTCTGAAACTTTCCGGACCCAGCCTTCCGCCAAGCACCCACTTCACACTGTGACTGGAGAACTCTGTGAAGGTGAGAGAGGAGCCAGGCATTGTGCTTTCTCTGGCTCTCTTTTTTATTTGTTACATAACTATTTGTGGTTAAAGGTTGAATATGGAGAATGTTTATTAAAAAAAAAAAAAAACACACCCACGTGGCGTTAAGAGGGGTGCGGGGAAAAAAAGTATTGCTTTTCAATAAAAAAGGGGGGGGGGGACCGGTGTCAAAAAGGAAAAAAAGAACACAACAAAAAAAAATCGATCATGGACTTTCATGATCGATTAGCATGGCAACGAACGAAGCTTCGAAGCTTCGAATTTTTTGGGTCATCCCTACTATTTTCCTCCCAGTCGTGTGCGTTTGTTTTCATTGAAGCCTTTTTTATGAACAATCAGTGGATCGATGTAATATCATATGCGTGTTACGATGTGTGTATTTGTGTAGTCTTATCTATCATAAACAAGAGATTATGGCTCACAGGGTGCGTTTGTATCGCAGACTCGCGGTGCCACCGAGACATGAGCTTTTTTTTTTCTTTCACCGAAACGAGAGCTCTCACATGGGGTCCGAGGCTCCGATCATGCAGGTTTGGTTTTCAGCAGCGGTGTGAAATTAATTAATTTAATTAATTAATTTAAGTTTATGTGAACAACTTCACATCATAACATCAATAGTTTCTTGAAAAATGTGAACAGGTATTCTTGTTTTAATGGTAGTGCATCTTTCCTCAATATGCTTTTTAATCCATCATCCAGTGCAGCCATTCAGAACAACCTCTGACTTGCAGTACAGTCAAACAGCACATGTTGAAAATTAGTTTTGAAAAGACCATAAGCCCTTTGTCTATTTCTGTGACTTTGTTGTTGTTTTGTGTCTCTGTAATCTTTTTTTTTGAGTGGCTTTGTGGCTTCTTTTAGTCATTTGATGCCTCTTTGTAGTTGCTTTATCTCTTGCGTATTGTTTTGAATCTGTTTCTGTTTGATTTCGTGCATCTGTATGGAAGTTTAAAGTCTGTTTCAGTGTCATTTTTCAGGTGAAACAGATCTTTGAAGTGTCCCCCAGTGATTCAGTCCATGACCTTCCTCTTAACAGATGTTACACTAGACACTACTAGATATTATACAAAAGATACAAAATATTACAGGAAACAATCAAAAGAAGCTTGACTTGCAGGTCATACTTCTGAGCCGTCCTGTTCTGATTCTGTCAAACTGATTTAAATGGGTTAGATAGTTTTACTGTATTTAGATGAGATGTGACTGTAGCAACAGTATCCTGTGCAGTTGCAAAATAAAAGCAAGAATAAAGAAAAAAAAAATTGGATTTGATCTGGGTATCTGGCCCCTTGGACCCCTGGGCCCTGCAACTGGTAGTGAAGTACTCCATCCATACCAACAACAAAAGGAAGAATTTCACATTACTATTAGAGCCATGCTGTTACAATTAACCTCACCCATCTGGTATTAAGTTGACACTAAAACAAATGCCAAGAATTATTTACACATACAACCAGATCCAGGTGTGTTATCTTTACCGCCATTTTACCATCCTTCTACCCTTTCGCTGCTATCTGTCCCAACAAAAAACTGCATGGATCAAATCACAGTTCTGTCAACATCCATTTTCCAGATTCGCTATAAACACGAGAACAAATACACGCGCGCACACACACACAGACCATGACGCAGACATGCACCCAGGGTGGCGTCTCATTCCTGTGGCTGATGAGAGCAGGCATGATGGGAGTGAGGCATGTAATGTGATTTATAGAGCTAGGCTCACTTTTCAAATTCAATCAGGAACTTTGATTACTGATGAAAATTTGAGACAGGAAATCGCTTTGATAGCAAACTAAAACCTCATGAGACAGAAGAGGACCGATGTGTGTGTGTGTGTGTGTGTGTGTGTGTGTGTGTGTATGCAGACTGGGGAATACTGAGCCTGTCTGAACTTGGCCATATTTGATTAGAGACGACATACGCAACGCATTCAAGAGCGACAAAACAGGAACTCCAGCAAATTTAACCAATGACCGATGAAATCTTTCCTCTGGTTCAGATTTTATCTGCTTTCGTTTCGTCTCCTATTTAATGCTCACACTGCTCACTCGCTTACATGAGCGCAGCAGTTTTGGTCTCACAAGCATTACAAACACACAGAGGTAACAGTCACACATTTCTGAACAAACACACCCGGCTGACCCCTTCCGAGGTCACGGTAGCAGTTTGGTCTCCTGTGTTATTTTAATGTCTGCTGTTGCACATGAGGGGACACTCAAACCCACACCTGACAGCATGACAGAGGGGCCCAATTACCATTCCCATGGGAGTGTGAACGTCTGTGTGTCATAGAGAGGGAGTGCAGAGCAGAGGAACAGAGAGAGAGCGGCGCCGCTGAAACAAAGTGAGAGAGTGCTTGCGCATGTGTGTGATAGAAACATGACAGGCTCATCAGTCACCAATGGCCTTTTAAAGTGTTCTCCATAGGGACACCTGACCTTTTCACATGATGCCAATAGCAGCTGCATGATGAATCAATCGCCTAAGCCTTTGGCTCCTGGTAGCTTCCATGTTATCCAGAGTAAATACGCGGGATGACATTCTCCCTGTTGAGACACCTGGAGACAAAAGCCCAAAGTTATGGATTGGCCTTTAATAGTGAAGGGAAAATCCAGTGGTGATCGCAGTGAGACAGAAAGAGGCAGTGGACCTCAAAGAGAGGGCTACGTGTGGAGAAAACCTTTGGATGGATGGGTGGATGGGTAGATGGATGGAGGCAGGGGAAGTCAGAAAGCTATGAGAGGAGGGAGATAATGGGGTGTTCGAGGTCGGAGGACTAGCCACAACCTTTCTGTCTGTCTGCACAGGATGGATAGGAAAGGTGAGGGGAAAAAATGAGGATGCACAAGGCCAGCAGAAAGATTAAGTGGAGGGCAGAGGGAGGAGATAGATACTGAGGAAATGGAGAACAGACCTGATTTGTAGCAGTGTGTGTGTGTGTGTGTGTGTGTGTGTGTGTGTGTGTGTGTGTGTGTGTGTGTGTGAGAGAGAGAGAGGGGGAGGGAGGTGGAGGGAGCAAGTGGTAGGGAAATACAGACCCTAATATGATGGGCTAAATGAGGTGTAATGGCGGTAACATAGACTGACAGCAACTGGGGCAGTGCATTAAGGGGTTAACCAAGGCCAGGAGTCACTGACCTCCCCCCTCCCCTGAGACAGAATTATCTCTCAGCAAGGAACACACACACACACACACACACTGATAATGAAGATGTGGTTGCAGACCGGCCATATTTTGCCATTTAAGAATGGCATGATGGGAGTTTCACCAACACCATTACCATTTAGGCAGAGCTGAGGATGAACACAACTACCCCTGAATTTCCCAGTTCCCATTCACTGATTTTCTGCAAGACTGGTCAGGCACTCACCAAAACAAAATTTGATACCCTCAGGCTTTGTTACACAGCAAAAAATAATTAAGTGAGGGCTTCATAACACTTTAATCTTGAGGCACTTTGAATTTTAAATCATCATATTCTGTAAGTCGCAGTGTAATTGTACTGTGGAATTGAGCAAGTGAAAGAGTGTATTCCTGCTGTGCAAACGTGTGTCTGAGGGAGAGAAAAATAAGAGGATGTGTGAAAAAGAAAGACGCTGCAGGCTTCAGGTGAGAAATTAGAAATATTAGCATATTTATTACAGCAACATGAAAGACATTAGAATGCCTACACCCTTTACAACAAGCAACGCAGAGGAAACTGGCATGGGGACAAATAAGCACTGTACGGTGGCCAAAGAAAGAGAGAGAGAGAGAAAGAGGAGGAGAGAAAGAGACAGAGATGAAAGTCTCAAATGAGAATCACTCATGTACATTTACAATACAGACCTGGTGGGAAATGGAGGACAGACACCATGTTTCCGGTCAAGCAAACCAACCCACATTACTAACCTTGATAGGGTGAGTAGAAGCACAAACTTGGGATTTGGAGACTTGAACTTAAAGTGTGAATATGACTTCTGTATTCTTAAAATGGGAGTGTTAAACAAACCTACTGAACAAATTTACTGATGACTTCATCTTGTTCTGACCTACTGTAGACTTTGCATGAGGAATTTAGCACTTTATGCAGCCAAAAATATCCAAATGTAAGCCAATCACATCCATCATTTGCATTTTGTTTTAATTACTGAAAACGTTATTATTCAGATAAATAATCACAGTATTTTCATTTTCTCCTTCAACTTGATTGGTAAGCAGCTTTAAGGTTTATTGTAATATTTCAGAATAAAATTACTTTCTTCTCTGTAGAAAGTGAAGATACAATTGAAGGGGGGAGGGGTCTCTGAGATGTTACAAAACCAGGGTGTTGATGTGAGGTCATCTTAAGAACACAGATAAATACTACCTGTACATACACTTTACTCTTAATATCGCCTCTACAGGGCAACAGAAAAGAAGAATAGCTCAGTAAATAAGGCATCTAAAAGGCCAGCGGTCAATTGTAGTCCGCTAGAGTGATATCATAGAGTTAGTAAGAGTAGAATGAACAGTTTCAGACTGAATTTTATTTTGCCTGTAGCTTATTTCACAAAACAGCAAAATGGTTTGGCAAAGAGAATCTCTAGATCTTTTAGCAGATTTGTAAATTAAAATGTAAATTCATCCATATGCTTTCTGTATACAAACATATTTATCAACATCATTTATCACTAGTAAAAAAAAAAAATCTAATGAGCTGGGTCGAAAAATTTTAATTGGTATCTCACTTTGCCTCCACCCAAACTGACAGTTTAGTAAGCCCAGCAACCCAGTCCCTGTTGACAGGCCTGTCAAGCACAACAAATATAATTCACTGTGATAACGTTGTGCTACCATCAATTTTCTTTGTCATTCTTGAAACATTGAATTTCAGATGGAGACGATGGCTAGAGATTAATTTTGCCATCTAAGATGACAGCTGTAGCTCGCTTGCTACTAGAGCTGTCATCAGCTCAACAAATTGGTTGACAGTACCATGTCTGGCTATATCCCTTCATGTAAAACCAAACCTTAAATATTCACTTGATGACTATAAACATGTTATTGTGCTAAAAGACCAAGATGGCCCATGCACATGAGCATCCTCAACTATTGATGATCCACATCGAGGATGAGGAAATGACATTGCTCTTGTATTGCCATGTAGAGTTACTTATTTAAACAGGTTTTCTCTTTTCACAATAGAAAAGACCCAGAACTGGCCTGAGCTAAGTGGTGAAATACAGTATAGCGTATGCTTTAACCTGCAACCCCACAAACTCCTGTTACAGCTCCTTGACCTTGGCAGTACTGTGTAAGTACTACTGTAAGTTAGCCAGACATGCTAATGAACGTAGCTTATATTAGAGTAGATAAACACACAGTTTAATCTATCGAATACACACTTCTTTTCTTTTCTTTTTAACACAGTTCAGGTGTTTGAGATATTGCAAGAATGAAAAAAATGTTATTAGCATCCAAACACTCTAAATGCCCTTACTCTTACAACAGCATCACTTTGTAACAAGAAGATAATATGTAAAACTTGATAGGTCTACCATGCCTGGGCACAATTGTTAGGACTGGGCAATGGTTGTTTTGGGGGAGGGTCTTACAGTAAATGAATGTTCAATTTGTGTAGGAATTTAATTTGAGGATTTCTTTGATTTTCCCTCCCTTCCTAACCCAAACAAGTATTTTCAAAAGTTACGTTGAGTTGAATGCGGAGGCAGGCTTTAAAATGTGCATGTAATTGCTGTCTACATTTGGTATGCAAATTAAGCCAGTGTATCAATAAGGAACGTACATTCTACTCGTTCTAACGCTATGGTAGAAACTGCAGTCACTGTCACCTGTCAATCAAAGCTGAAGCTTCGCGCCATGCTACATTCCTTTGTTCAGACCAACGAATCACCTCCCTTCACTTTTTTCTCCTGTACGACCCGACCCTGAACGAGTACTTCAGAAATCTCTTTTTCACAATAAAAGTACATCATAGTCATCATCATCATCATCGTTTTCATTACAAACATTCTAAACATTGGAAATCAACACTGTACATATTTTACACTATGATACAATCATATATACTGTACTTTATGCCACTGTTGGTCCTATAGAGTACCACATATATTAAAACTGGGTTTGGGAATACACTAAAAAGCAGATTCAGTGCCATTAATACAGTGCACACAAAGAGGGTCCCATCATATCTAACCTTGTAATTAATGTGATAAGCAGCTGTTTCCCTCTGACAGGGAAAAACCAACAAACCAATTTATTTGCCTTTTGCTGTAAACATTGTTTTGTAAATTAGCCTTATGGGTGTTGGTTTGGAACTAGGGATGCTTGAAATAGGTTGGCATGACAGATAACAAGAAAGTGAGATAGTACACAACACACAAATCCACATCCTCTTTTTAACTAAAATTTGCCCTCACTCAGTGGCACAGCTGAAATCAACACTGCAAATATTTCATCTTGCTGAAAAAAGGGGTCCGTTCCAGCGCTCCTTTTCATCAGGGAAACTACTTGGACAAAACACTGTAATTATTGTGACAGGCCTTGTGTAACCACCCAGCCATGAGAGCTGATGAAAGGAAAGAGAATAGGGGAAGAGGAATGGTGGTATGTTGCCCCAATGAACATTTCAAGGTTACCGTACTGTACATGGCACAACACTGGAAAAACAAGATACACGTTCTTGACAGTGTCAACTCTATCGTAACCTTTGCTTTACACAAAACACTAGAAAATTTCTCAACACACCTGAAACATGGGAAGGCAAATTATGAGGCTGAACTAGTCCCAACAACATCATACAGTAGCAACTGAATAGACAATGTTGTTTGGAATAGACAGTCATGGAAGAGTAAAAATGTTCACTGTGCTATCGCCACCTCAAGCTGTTGCTGCTGTTACTTTGCAACCCGTTACATCATAAGTGCAAGCAGACAAGCAAACGTGCACCGGGACTAGTTGCTATGGAAGTGTGTCTGAGAGCAGTCACTAGGGAAGCCCTTGTCCTGGTCAAAAACACTATTTAAATGAATCATCCTTCCACCCTACATGAGCTAGCAAAATCTACATCCCTCTCTATCTCTAAAGGTCCAGGTTTTCGTTTCCCCTCACCCCACACATTCATGTCATTCAGAATCTCGGCTCATTCACTGCTTTTCTGTGCACAGAGAGCAATGGAAGTGGCCATACACATACTAGATAATAACTCCTATTAAGGTTGAGCGATATAAACCTCACCACCAATACAAACGTTAGGTCCATCTCTACGGTTGTGGGACACACAGCCCATATAAACATATATCTACACATATACATATCTTCTGACCCTTTTAAAACTCTTCAAGGTGAAAACTCATAACAAACAAAATGACAGTAAAAATCAACTGTACACCTCACAGACAGTGATGATAATTATATTCTATTCTGTTTTTTGTCATTTCTTTTGTTAAAAATCTTTTTTTTTTTCCTCTTTTGTTGCGCTGATATGATGTGAAATGATCAGGGATGCTCTACATGTGGCCATGTTGTTGGACATGTGTCTCTCTGTTGCTTCCATAATGGTGATTGTGTTGCTGGGACTCTTGAGTGCTAAAGCCGGTAGTGCCCATCAAGGATGGGTAGAATGGTGAAACTGCGCGAAGGTGAAGGAGTCAAGCGTCCATGTCGTCTCCATCTCAGTGTGTCTCAAAATCAGTGGAGGCCTGAGCACAGAGTATCCATTACAACTCAATGTCAGATGGGGAAACTCTTCACAGGACCATCCGTTTTGGCTCTGTCTCACTGTGTGTTTATGTGGAAACTGTTATACTTGGATGTGTGTCCCCTGGGTCTGCAGGCTCTGCGCACTGGACAAAATCTTCTTCTGATGGCCGGCCAGAGACACACCCATCTTAGATAATTCACTATGAGAAAAAAAGACAGAAAAAAGACAGAAAACATTGATTTATTATTGGTGTCTTTTGAGGAAATAAATCTACATTGTCCTTCAAATGCCAGGCCAAGCAGCTGCTTGAGATTCCGTGTCTGAGATACTTGTGTAAATCCCCTTCTTTAATTTCAAATGACACTCAAGTGTAATGTAACACGTCTTTTACTGACAATCTTGACCTTTTGAGTGTTTCAATTTATAGGGACGAGGCACCGGCCATTTGTACCTGACACTGATGTAGAGGATTGAGTCCAAGCTGACATATCCAGCACTGGAAAAGTTCTCCTTATACTGGCCCATCTTGATGGCCTCCAACCACTCATCCACTGTGCTCACATTGAACTCTGGGGTGGACGGCTCCTCCCTGCTGGGATACAAAGCACACTCACAACTCAATGAAGTTTCGGCCTGTTGAGTGGCTAAATAACAGTTCCTGACTTGTGTTAAAGTCAGTTACTCGCCCTTGGAACTTTTATTAAATCTGACTATTGTTGGCGTATTCGTAATAATAACAACTGTCGGCTGCACACTTGAGGAGTCACTTAATGCTTATTTATGGTGCTGGATCTGGATTTGGACAGAATCGTTTGAATTCTGCAACAGCCGCAGCATGACAGACTCAAGTCAACTGAGAAAAGAAAACATAAACCCTAAACTTTAAACCTACTCATTAGTGGGTAAGTTTGATTAATGATTCATCCCCTCGTTGCCCCCCCCCCCCCGCCCTCCCTCC
Organism: Trachurus japonicus; assembly: GCF_045865225.1. Lineage (NCBI taxonomy): Eukaryota > Metazoa > Chordata > Actinopteri > Carangiformes > Carangidae > Trachurus > Trachurus japonicus. The sequence goes on along the minus strand of NC_140923.1, from coordinate 36,948,330 downwards.
TCCTTCACAAGCGGACATGCTTTGAAACCCTTTGACTTGTATGCTTGCTTCCTTTGGCTGTAAATTGTTATAAATGATCTGTGTGTTTCTCTGTTCTCGTGCTCAAACATTGTAAATACCTGGCACAAACAGGGTTAATTGCATCCGCAGCACCCACACTTATGTATATACAATACATGCATGGGTATATGTGCTTCATTTAAAGCTGTGACGTAGTCCATAAGTCTGCTGTATGAGACTCTTCTCGTCTACAATGCATAACCTCTTGTTAGTGGTGCTCTTGAGTTTCTGCAGTCTTTTCGGTTGGGATGGGATTTTGTGTTTTTGTGCTCCGAGTGTATCCTCTGAAAGAGACTGAAATATCTTGTGCTGCACACTCGGGTTGCTGGTCTGGTTCAGAACATCAGCCAAATGCCTGAAGTGTAAAATGTAAATGTAAAAATAATGATATACTATGGATGTGTGCAGCACAGCTGGGGGAGACGAGGTGTCTAAACCGGATATGAGACTATGGATATGCCAAACCACAAACTTACATTTATGTCTTTTCACTGGCAAATATTACTGCTTTTGGATAAGAAAAAAAGAAAATCATCTATCTATACTGTGTGCTAGGCAAAAACGCCAAAAAAATATACTTAAAAAAAAAAGAAAAAGAAAATCACGTTTCCTCCTTTTCCCTAATTTTCAATACTTTCCAAGTAGGTGTACAATGTTTTTCAAGAGTACATGCGTGTGTCAGTAGAAGTGTTGAATTCACTGCTTTGGTTTATAACTTTCTCCCACTGACCATGCTGAGCTGTTGGCCAGCTCTCTGAGGCTGGCTGGGTTTCTGATGAGCTTGTCCAGGATTGTGACAATCTGTCCAAACTTTGGCCTATCGCTGCGTCCCTTCTCCCAGCAGTCCAACATGAGCTGGTGCAACACCACAGGACAGTCCATCGGAGCAGGAAGACGGTAACCCTCATCTATTGCTTTGATCACCTGCAGGGACATAGAGGCAGGAAGTAAAGTGCTGTAATGAATACAAGAAAAAGGGAAATAAAAATGTCCAGGAAATTTATTTTCCCAGTTAAGAATAGGCCTGATGGTCAGTGAAGCTGAAACATGAAGAGTGTGTTTTTGACTCACGTCCTGGTTGGACATCTCCCAGTAGGGTCGCTCTCCGTATGAAATCACCTCCCACATGACAATCCCATAACTCCACACATCGCTGGCTGAGGTGAACTTCCTGTAAGCTATAGCCTCAGGAGCCGTCCATCTGATGGGGATCTTCCCTCCCTGTAAATGATTTAGATCACAGTCAGCATTCTTGGCAGTCTGAATATACCATCCTGAACCTGATATTTTACCATGTCTGGAATAGTGTAAATATTTAAAGGTTGTTTTTATTGCTACGTTTCTGCCTGAGTGTTGTAGTAAATCAAGAGCAGATCTGACAAAGCAAATTATAAGACGGTGCCTCCAGAGAAACCTGCTGCCATCAATAATACAGCAGATGAGATTAAGTTCAACTTCTGCTTCCGTGTTTATTCTTGCACTTGACTTTCCTTTGCTATCAATTTCCTTGTCTTCCTCCATGCTGCCTTTTTTGTTGTTGATGTGCAGATCAAAAGGATCCAATAAAGCCTGGTGTATAGACACAATAGGCAGTGAGTTATCCCCGCCCTCCCGCTCTCTTGTCTACACACAGCCTCTACCTCTATAGGGCTTGGTTCAGCTTTTTAACATGCGGCAGCTGCCTCTGCACCACCTAGTATTCCCCATCTCTGCTTGGTCAAAGTCAAATAAAAGACAAAGCTGCCAAGTCACTCAGCGCTGTACTTTCGTTTCCACCACCCCCCTGTCCACCCCTACACCGTCCTCTGTTTTTTTCTTCTCTTAACTGCTCTCACTGGAGCAGTCCTTCCCCCTGTCTTCCCTTATTCTCTCTCTCAGTCTCTCTAGATCCTCAGTCTTATTTGATATCCAGTCCTCTCTCCCTGTCTCTTCCCCATCTCCGCCTCGGCCTCTCTCTTTCCCTCCCCCCTTCATGCCTCCAGCTCTCCATCTAGGTCTCCTGACATAAGTCGGAGTATATACGGTATGTGTGTGTGTGATTGCAATAGAGCAGTCAGCGGCTGATACACTCCTCCCAGGGCAATGCTAATGCCATATTAAAAATAACATCCCCAACACTTCCTATGAATATGAATAATGCCGTCTCCTTGTGGGCATTTTAGATGATTTACTCCACAGTGGTTTAACTCACTGGCGTTTGAGTTTCTTCATTCTCTCACAGCTTTGTGAGAGCATGTGATGTTGACAAAGAGTTCTTCGATTTGACTATATATAGGCAAATGTATAAAGGAGGGGGGAGGATTTTTACTCATCCTGTGTATGCATTTTCTTTCTAGAACATCACATGTTTGTGCCATCAGTGAACCTCAACCAAAACTGCTTAGTTTTAAAACTGATTTCACCATCTAATACAATGTTAAATTGATAGATTGATAGATTGAGATATTGACAGATTGATCAATTTGAACATGGCAAATTGAATAAATGTGAGGATTGAGCAGACTTGTGTATCAAGGACTGTTGCTGACCATGAGATGTGGTGAACAGATGCATTTACTGTCCTCACCGTTATGTATTTATTTGTAATACACTGAATTTTCTTTATTATAATTAATTAATACTGTATGTTCATTGATTTTCAATGTAAGTGCAGCACGAGCTATACAATAAAAAAAAAACAGGCACCACAGAGGCGGTGTTATTACATAACGGTGCCCTTAGAGAAATATATTAGAGCTAATTCAGCCAGACTGTTTTTGTGGAAATGACCACAGACAGCAATCAGCTGGTCATCTCAGGAGCTGGCTTTCTAGCTACGAGGATGATTGGTTGGTGCTATTCAACAAACAGGTCCTCACACACTTCCAAAATACATTGGAGCATGTTTGAAGTTTGACGTTTTTGTAAAACGACAGCATATTTGAATTACTCAATGGTTTCTCATTGGAAAAAGGGAAAAAAACAAACTTTATTTAATGATAGAAAACAGAACAGAACAGCCATAATCATTCAGTCTGGGTTGCAGGCTTTGTCATAGCCAGTGGTTGATGTGCAATGCATGCTGGGATACATATTTACAGAACTGACTGACCAGAACTGAATGTCCAAATTATATTTAGTCTAATCAGGTCCTGTAGGGTCCCTTGATATTGCAGCTAGTCTCAGGTTTGTGCATCTAAGCAGTGTCTCTAATATCCCAAGTGGACACACTATCATGTTTGATCACTTGTTATGTCACAATAATCACAGGAAGCGTGAACTGTGAAGTGCGAGGAGAAATAAAATGATGTTGTGATTAATATGACTAATTATTTGTAGGGATTATTCTTGAACTGGTTCTGGCTGTTTTTGATCCTCTTGTGGGAGCGTGTCTGAATGAATTTATGCACATCTGGTTTAAGTTTAAGTTTGTGCCAGGCTGTTTTGGATCTAGAAGAATAATGACAGGATGAACTGTAACTGGAAATAATATTCAATAACGACAGGTGCAGCCTGTGAAAAGCACGGTGTGCGTCTTACCCTCGTAGTGTACGCAGCCTCTGGGTCGTCCTCCAGAACCCGGCTCAGGCCAAAGTCCGACACCTTACACACCAGGTTGCTGTTGACCAGGATGTTCCGCGCTGCCAGGTCTCTGTGAACGTAGCTCATGTCTGACAGGTACTTCATACCTGAGGCGATGCCGCGCAGCATGCCGACCAGCTGGATCACCGTGAACTGGCCGTCGTGTTTCTGGACGGAGAGACAAGGAGAAAGATGAATTAATACACGGTGCGCTGTGTAAACGCTGACATTAAGCAGCAGCGGGGGGGGCGCATGTAGATTAGTGTTGGGTCCTTCAGCAACCTCAGCTGGAAGTGAAGGTTCGAGCCAGGATTCAAGCACCTCTCATGGCACCAATCCACGCTTCTGAAGTGTCCCTGAGCAAAATGTCTGAATCCTTTCCAGCCCCTGCTAACTCTGCGCTTTGACCCCGCTCTGGAGGGTGGCGAGCAAAAGATGGATTTCTCCTTTCAGGGATCAATAGCGGATCACAAAAAAAGAAACCCTACGTGCAGAGGATTGGATCTGACAGAGCAGACAAAACTTCCCACTCTAACGCCGACCGTGTGCCCAAGCAGAGCTCACTGGATTTCAGATTTGAGCTGTCTTTGGCAGAGAGTGGAGCCTGTTGATCGATGGCGGTCCAGCTCACCTTCCTCTGCCAATTATTTCTGCCCTGGGCCAACGGTCCCCGTTAAAAAGCCATCCATGTTATCAGTCACCCTCTCTCCTTTATATCATCTCTCCTTCCCTCTGTCTTTTTGCTCTCTCCATCCATCTCTGTCCCTCCTCAGTCTCTGTCTCAGGGTGTGAGAGAGTGCAAGAGGGAGAGAGAACTCTGTATTACTTTGATTCAGTCTCCATCTATCTATCTATCTTCCCTCATCTTTCTGCATCTGTGCACCCCCCCTGTACTCCCCTTCCTCTATCGTTCTTTCTCTGTCTCTCCCTCGGCAGCTGTGGAGTAAGTTAATTAGCCGGTGGTTTTGTGAGATGCTGATTGATTGGACTGTCTAACAAACCTACAGACTTCCTCTATCAATCTGCCCACCACATTGCCTTGCCAGGAAGGAGGAGGAAGGAGGGTGGGCAGGGCAGGGAGAGAGAGAGACGAGACAAATGCAGGGCATAGAGGTTGAGCAAGGAGATGGAGACAGATGAGAAAGGTAGACAATGACTTTTTTGGGGGGCAGATTTTGGCATATTATTGAATTTTTATTTTTTCTTCCAAGACTAAGAAGGAGAAACCTGAAGACAAAGGGAAAAGATGAAAAATGCATAAACATAACAGCAAGGAGATTTAAAGATGAGCCTGCCTGCTTTTGTTATTTCTGAGAGCTGAAAGCTGCTTGATTAATTGTCAACATAATTAAAGATGCATATGGATGCCAGCAGCACGAATGAGCTGTAAAACCCATAAAAATGATGATTCCATAATTATATTGAGCCACTGCGGACACCTTTTATAACCGTTATTACAATACATACCGACCGTAACACACAACATACATGTATTGTGTCTGTGTGTGGGTTGCTGTGTGACTGCGTGTGCGTGTGTGTGTGTGTGTACTGTATGTGCGCGTGTGTGTGTTCTCAAGACTTTATGCCTTAGCCATTTTTTATCTGTCAGATTCCATTTCATTTTGCTTCAGTGTTGCTGATGGGATTGGTGTCTATTTAGTGATGGGCCTATCATCACGGGCTTAATGGCTTTGGAGCACTGCAGTGATTTTACTGGCTGACTAACAACTCTGAATATGAATCAGGGGGACTTTCAACGTGAGGCACACAAGAGCTGGAACAATCCATTCATCTGGGTGTGTGCAAAACCCAATTCAGGGCTGCTTAGCTAAATAAATACTGCACGTTTGTCACTTCTGCTACACAGTGTGTATAGACAGGAGTCATGAATCACACATTCGACATGTTTCACATTATTGAAGCTACTCTTTTTGTGCTTGCAGCTCCCATTAAATGTAGAGTCATTCTTGTTTCTGTATAATTGACATTTTAAGAAATGCTTCAAGACCCTATGTCAGGTTTGATAAAATTCATATCCATTTCATGTGTCTGCAGGTTTGTGATTTGTTCAGGCTTCAGGAACTGATTCTTTAAAAATTAGTTAATGTAATGAGGTATGGAGTGACGGGTTGTTCTAACTCTTGTCTTAATGTTTCTCCTGACAAAGCCTCTTTAAATCTGTTGTCTAACAGATTTGGCAAACACCCCTCTCAGGATGGACTTTTGTTATACTCCAGCATGGATTTGAACTCAAAACAAGTCTCTTTTCTGCGATCATAATACTCTGCTGACTGTACTTCCCCGCCCATGCATGATAATGTTGATTCATTCAATCATTTTAAATCTCTTTGGAGGAGATTTTCAGTGTTTTTCTCAGTTGCTTTTAACCATAAGACTTTGACGGTGTAACATTACATCTGAAATGGACTGTTTATTTTCGTATCGTCTAACCGAGCAAACATTGCACACAAAGCAATACACTTATTCTGTTTTATTGCCATTTTGTTGCTGTTTTCTGCTTTGGGAAATGGACACTAAGTGCATTTTATAGACCCGGTATCAAACATCATGTAATGAAAGTGTAGGAAAGGCCACACAACTGAGTGAATGTGGTACACCAGCTCTATGTTTGTAAAGAAGTTCAGTGTCTGTGTATCATGGATACCTTCATGTGTGTACTCTGTATTGATGAAATGTTTCTAGAAACTGAGGCAGTAGTCCTTCACTGTCTGTGTTCCTCCTTTTTTATACTGCAAACTGTCTGACATGTTGTTTCCAGCTGCACACATTTATGTGTTAAGCAATCATGTGTGCTTCTGAACATATTAAACAGTCTGGTTCAAATCCAAACCAACAGTCAGCTGACATGGTGCTGCTTATTGTTCAGGCAACTAAAGTTAACCCCTGAACTGAAGTCCTTGGTGGTTTCTGTAAAGTTTTACAGATTGAATTCTCCACCTTGGACAGATCAAAGACAAATTTAGTGCAGTGTCTTTATACATTTTCAAAAGAACATGTCCTCGAGTACAGCTGTGATTCTTCCAGCTGAGCCGTGACTCACCTTGAGGAAAGTGTCCAGAGATCCGTTTTCCATGAACTCCGTTATGATCATCACTGGCTTGCCTACAGAGAGACACAGCAAGGCAGCTGTTAGTCGGAGCAGAATTACAAGTAAGAAAAGACACAAACTATAAAGAGATGAGGACAGAGAAGTAGTGGCGTCCACAGCTGTGACCAGCCTTCCTCTCCGTCTCCCTGCTTCTCTCTCTGGGGGATAACATGGCATGTCGTCATCAGTCACACTGACAGCTTCTAATCAGCCCTCTCCATAAACGCCAGGAGATAATTAGAATGGACCAATCCACCAGAATGTGTGTGTGTGTGTGTTGGTGTGTGTGTGTGTGTTGGGGGGCCTCCTGAGATCTCATGAATACTAATCAGCCTCAAGGGGAAAGGGGGTTGTGGTCAGACCGTTGTGCACCTGCACCTGAATGAGTGTGTGTTTGTGTGCATGTGTGTGTGATGGAGGGGCGGTTGACTGACAGGCTGCATGCACTATGGTCCCTGCATGGCATCTGGTGAGGCTTACAAATGATTAACAAAGTACCTGCAATCACACACACACTCACTGATGCACACACACTTAAAAAACAGCAGTTGTCCCTAGTTGAGCTTGGACAATTGCGAACAAACACACAAGGTGTAGTTACAAATGATGGTGTGTGTGTATGTGTGTTTGTGGGGGCCAGGGAGGTGAGGAGGGGACTTGTAAACACACAGTCTATGTCAGTGGTGATGAATAGGTCACATTTCCTCAATCAGACCTCAGAGATGCTGGGGGAGAAGTAAAGACGACACAAGAGGAGGCAGAGGTCTGCTCGTGGAATTGTTTCAGGTCAAAATGTGACAATGAAATTTTGCCAAACAAAAATCCCAGTCTTTTTTCCATTCCAACTTGTTATACAGTATAGCTGCTTTTTATAATACAAGACATGGGTCAATCAATTATTTGCTTTAGGAAGAGGTTGATTAAAACCTGAAACCTCGTTTGGTTAAACTGAAGAAGAGAATGGGAGCAGAGACTCATGAAAGAAAGAAAAGGTTAAATATATAGAGGATAAATATAAACCAATGTATAGTGTAAAAGTGTATTGGGGTAAATAGGAGGTTAAGGATTGAAAAGATAAAGGTGCAGGAAAAAAAAAGTTGGATCAGAAAGGATGAAGAAAGAACGGGGTGAAAAGGGTCAAAAGCTTGTCATGGAACAACACCACAGAGGCCTACAGTGAGACTGTAGGTAAAGACAGCAATACATCACCTTAAATGAATTCACTATCTCGCTGCAGCAAACACACACACATAAAGGGACACACACACAAACAGAGTCGCCTGGTCTCTGGTGGTGGTGTCTTCTTTGACAGTAACATTAGTCTCAGGGATAAAAGTGAAAGAGAATTGGATTTTCTTCTGCTGGGGGTGAGGACTGCTGGTCACATTTATCTCCACATGGGGCCTGTGTTGTGTGTGGCGTATCGCTGTGTGTGTGTGTGTGTGTGTGTGTGTGTGACAGAGAGAGAGAGAGAGCTGGTTTCAGGGCACAGCAAGTTGGGAGGGATGGCACAATGATGACCGGCTGATTTCAGCCCTGTTGAGAACATGTGTGAGCTTTTGTTTGTGTGTTTGTCACAGCAGCAGATAAAAACAGTGGATGGGATTGATTCTGCCCGAAAGGAGGTCTGACTCCTCACAGCTTTCTTTCCACCGAGCCAGACGTGAGTGTGTTCGGACGTGCGTGAGAGTGTGCGCTTAATTGTGTCTCGGATTGCGGATCCCTGTGGATGTGAATGCATGTATGTTGTTTTGTGTGCGCCTGTGTGTATCCATACAGAACAGATAGGCATAAATGTCATATTCTACAACGGAGACAGCCATGAAATGGAAAAGACCTATAAAAAACTACCACTGAAAACCAATTATGTGTGTGTTTATTGTGTACACCAGTGTTTTTCAACCTTTTTTGAGCCAAGGCACACTTTGTTCATTAAAAAAATCCCGCGGCACACCACTAACCAAAAATGTTAGAAAATGACACAGTGCAGCCTAATACAGTAAATATAATACAAATGTTGTCTCTTACAGTGTAGTTAGTTTGTTCTGACTCAGTAATGGTCACTGTGCAGGCTTCTGCCACTACACTCATTGACATAAACAGAGTCCCATTTTATTAGCCAACTCTGCCAGACAGTCACTATTGCAGACACAGATGCTCAACAAAGCCTTTTTTTCTCTCCTTTTTTTTTAAGCTGTCAATCAACTCATGGGAGCTTGTCAACACGTGCACACTTCCACTCGTGCCTTCAGCCATAATTCACAGCAAACATGAGAGGACTTAAACTTATGTGGTGCACTCCCTGTGATAGAAAGTCAGAACAAACTCTGAGTGCAACCTGCAACGCGTGCTTCACTCTGCCTGGTCGCACATCTCGCGCTCTGGAGCGCAGTGCGCGCAGCTGCAGCGCTTCAGATCGATCCAGGTCTATTTTTCACGCGAGCCGCGAGCGCCATCAAGCTGGGTAGACCAGATCGGACCAGACAGGAACTCGGGCACAGAAAAGGCGAGAGAATCCGGTCAATTTTCAAAATAAAATAATTAAATGATGATTCATTAAGTTGTTGCTCGTCCGTCTATACATATTTGACCGTTGCGTCTGCACACGAGACACATACACATGTTTAAAATGACGTGTGTGTGTGGAAAACCGAGTGAATACGAATAAGGACGGTGCCCCTAAAATAAAAGCTCTCAGCTGGCTCCCCCGTCACTCACCTGCAGCTGCACAGACGAGCAGAGGAGCTCTCCGCTGGCGTGGATGAGCCGCAGCACAGCGGGAGCAGCACGCGCGTGTGTTTTATAAAAATAAAAAACAAACAAAATGAGACTGGCCGGTCGGCACGAGCCTAGTCACAGACACTCGATGGAGTGCTGAATCTCACTCGTTAACGGTTATAATCGCCTATGAGCGTCGGTTATCGGTCTGAAAAAAAAATTCAAAATGTGCATCGCTAGTTTGGATCAATTAAGTTAAATTTGGTAATTTTCCACGGCACACCTGGCGTAAGCTCACGGCACACTAGTGTGCCGCGGCACAGTGGTTGAAAATCACTGGTGTACACGCATGTATAAGCCCATATACTGTATGTTACTGAGGAAGGAGAATATTACCTTCAGGCCCACAGTGTTAGATGCGTTCAAGATAGAAACACAATGAGACACATTCATTCTGTTGTGTTGGCCTAGAGGACCATGTGAACCTGGCATGGACTGACACACAGACACACGCACACAAATACACACTATCGCTAGCCATCATCTGGACACCTGCCATACAGAATTATCCTTGCAACTCTGAAAGATAACAGAAGTTACTAATAAAACTGACCACACACACCATTAGGCTGTATATTAGCTCATTCTCTATTATCTTGCAACACACACACACACACACACACACATCCTTGTAATGCTATCTTTGTGAGGACACTCATTGACATAATGTATTCCCTAGCCCCTTACTGTAACCTTAACCATCCAAAACAAATGCCTAACCTTAACCATTACTCTTAACCTAACTTAAACCTAATTATAACCTAAAGTCTTAACCCTCAAACAGCCCTTGGAAAAAGTGAGGACCACTTCCCAAAAATGTCCTCACTCTGCTGGTTAAAAACTCGTTCCGGTCCTCACAACGTAGTATGTACAAGAACACATACACACACACACACACACTTGTTTTACAGTATTTGAGATGACGCGTCATTGACATAATGCATTCCCTGGCCCCGTATGCTAACCATAACCATCCCAAAATTGTAGCTCAAGCCCTAAAACCAATTCTTTTTTTCCCTTTTTTTTATTCCACTTTTAGTCACAAAAATTTATTTTACAAGTCAACAGTATATAAGTGGTTTTTCTCCCCCTCACCTCTCACCACCCATCCCCACCTCCTCCACCCAATAATACCCTTACAGACAAGTAAATTACTGACAAATTCATATCAGCAGAAAAAAGAACAGAAAAAAACAATTCTTAACCCTCAAACAGCAGTTAAATATTGTTGGGTACAGTATTTTGGCCCATGATAAACTGTTAAACCTCACAAGTATAGCTGTATAGTTTAATTTTTGAACCCCACAAATATAGAAAAAACAAGGGTGCACACACATATTGACACACACAAACTCAACAATACCAAGAATCCCTTTCACTTCTTGCTGCATCTTCATCACACAGCACCCACACTTCAAACACACCAGCAAGACGGCGCCTCTCCATCTCATCATGGAGCTGCTCTCCGCCAAACATTCACGAGCGCTCCTCAATTTCCCCCTGAAAGCACATAATTAACTAATCACGTTCATATTCATTTGAATGTATTGCCTTTCATCGCCGACAGAAATAACACAGCCGTTTGCAGAGCTAAAAACACCTCTGTGTACGGGTGTGTGTGTGTGTGTCTGTGTGTGTGTGTGCGTGCAGATTGGGTATTGATGTTCTGCCAGGTGGAGTGTGTTATGGAATGGATCAGAGAGGAGTTTGCTCCTTTTTACAGCTCTTCATTAGGTGAAAGTAGAAAGTGTTGTCTCTGCTTTTCCAAGGATAAAACTTGGATTATTTAAGCTTTGTGTGTGTGTTTGCTTTTTTTTAATTTTGTGTGCGTGTGTGTGTGTGTTTGTGTATGAAAGTGACAGGATACTCATATAGAGTAACTGGGAAATTACATTATGAGAGGCTGTTTCTCTGTGTGTTAGTGTGAATGTAAACGAAAGTGATAGACTCTGTATACATCCTCACAATTACATTATGAGTGGCTATCTGTGTGTGTGTGTGTGTGTGTTTGTGTGCTAGTGGGCCGCATTATTGAATGAGGCAACCCAAGGTACAAATGAGAAAATGAAATAACTGCTGTATTGATTAATGTTAAGGGTCCAAACTAAATGATACAATGCTTTTAACACAGGACAGATCTCTGTTCTGGGAAGCGCTGCGTGAGGATACGGGGGTGCGGAGAAACGTACAGACAGAAACTCAATAACCTTATCTCCTCTCCTCACCTCTCCTCCCCCTCTCTTTGCTTTCTCATCTCCCCTCATTTCCTCACGTTTGTCTCTTCGCCGTCTCCCCTCTCATCCATTCGCTCCTCTTTGCCTCAAATCTCTTCGCACATCTTCCCCCTGTCGCCCTCATTTGTTCTCAAGCCCCATGTTCTCTCATTTCCTTGCTCTTGTATCCTATCTCATCCATCGACCCCCCCCCCCCCCCCCCCCCCATTCCCCTTTCCCCCAACATCCCACACCCATCGTCACCTTTTCTCTACTTTCCCCCCTACATTTTTTGTTTGTCTCCAGATCTGCTTGCATATTCAAAATGTGAATAACTTCAAACACTCTGAAAGGTAGCATTGAAACACTTAGTGTGCGACTGTGTGTTTGTGTGTGCGAGCACACGCACACACGTGAGTGAGGGAGCGAGCAATGTGGGCAGATGAGATGGAGCTTGGTAATTGAGGGTTTTCCAAATGAGCCGATTGTTGCAGTGATTGTAAAACACATAAAGGATGGATGGATAAAATGAGGGATGGGGGGAGATGAAGAGAAGATAAGGAGATGGAGGATGGGGAAAGGAGGGAGGTGGGGGGAGGGGGCGGGAAGGGGCATATTGCTGCACTTTCCTGATGTGTAGAGAAGACAAATAGAGAAAAGATCTATTTTTTTCTCTCTTTTTCCGCATGTGGCGCCGCAATTAGCATGACAATAGCAACAATCAGGTGACAGACAGCAGAGTAGGTTATTATGGTGGCCCATGGCAGGCGCTGAAGGCTTAAGTTGGTTTTAAGCGGCAAGAACACACACGCACGCGCACGCACACCTAAAAGAATGAAACAGGACGATGCAGTCAGTGGAACTAGACACTCATGCACTTGAAGTACAGCTGTACCAAATGTTAAATAATGCTAATTTAACCATTATTGCAACCACAACTGCCGCCACCACCACCGCACCGCACTTCACTACAACTACCTCTGTGGCTCAGGAGGTAGAGTGGGTTGTCCACTAATCAGAGGGTTGGTGGTTTTCGATCCGTGGCTCCACATCCAGTCCACATGTCAAATTGTCCTTAGGCAACAATACTGCAACTTGAATAGCCTGTGATACATCATAGGTGTGTGAATGTGTCTGATGGAGAAAAGCACAGTACAGTATGTAGCCAGGGGGAATGTAAAGCACTTGAGTCCTTGAGACTAGAAAAGCGCTTTATAAATGTAGTCCATTTACAAGCCTACTTGTATTATCCCTACCACTGCTGCTACTAATAGTCCTTCTACTATTATGCTGACAGTGTTACTTGTAAGACGTAAGCTACATTTACAATTCTGCAGCATCTACAGGAATGAGATCTACCAGTGCCTGTTAGCATTATTGCTTCCTGTACTATGATGCTGTAATGATAAAGTGATAAAGTGTAGTCTGATTAATTAACTGTGTAAAAAGAATCAAATCTGGATGAAGTAACACCAGCAACACCTCACACTTTACAGACTTTACACACTTCACAGATCTGACTACATCCATGTTATAAGGAATAGATATAGCATTTATGTTCGTGTGTAGGTGTGTGTGTCTTCAAGTGTGAAAATGTGTGATCTTATGTAATAGTAAAATGTTCATCTTTGGGTCTCACACTACAGCTTTTGCTCCTTATACGGTATCATTTGCATCACATTAATATTTCTGCACCTGCTACTGCTACTCTAAGAGTTACCTCTGCTACTTGTGCCGCTGCTGACGCCTCCACTACCCCTACAGTACTACTGCTGATTCTGCTGCTGCTTACACCTACGCAAACCAATCCAACACACCTGAGCCCACAGCAGCCAGGGTCAGCCTGCCTGATTAGACTGAGGGCGGTGTGAAGGGACCAGCTGGTGCCGGAGAAAAAGGCCTGAAGGAATTATTGACCCATCTCAACTCTCACCCCCTTTTGCTCGCACATACACACCCTGGGCTGTGACCTGTGAAATTACTGCTCCACTAGTGAGATTTGTTTCTGAGGAGCTCTATCAGCTTCTCAATGTGCCGTGAAGGCAGGTGAGAAGAGAGGCAGAAAGAAACGCGTGTTAAAGAGCAGGCAGACACTCACGCGCCACAAAAACTACACGCATAGTTTTATGTTCACAGAAGACATAAAGAGCGCCTCACTACGCTATGGCAAGTTTCTTGTCACACTGTTTCCACTGTCAACTGTGGTTTTTTTTTTTCTGCTGTCACAGAATTTCAAACATTTGACAGTAATTCCTAAATTTATTCCAGTATTTAAAATCAGAATGGTGCATGCATCAGTGCAGAAAGAAAAGAAAGTACCATAATTATATGTCTGCCTGTCGGAATAAAACAAACACCTTTGATTCAGTTTGTTGCTGCAGTAGGCTGATCCTACAAAGGGTCAGAGGTATAACACACCAAACATTATTTAGACAATGGGAAAGAGAGAGGGGGAGAGAAAGAATGACAGAGTAAAAGGAAACAAATAAGAAATGCAGGGGTGGGGGGGTGGGGAGGGGTATGCTGCTGAATATTCATGAGGCTAAAAAAACACATCCAATTAACTTTATGAATTATTAATATTCATGATAAAAGCCTATGCATATGCATTTGCTCTTTTGTTGTTGGCCTAAGTGCCACTGAGCACCGATGTGATGGACTGAAGATCCGTGTGTGAGTGTGTGTGAGAGAGAGATAGAGGGGAAAGCTGAGGTTTATTTGCCCGTCTGCACGTTTACAATTCTGTTCCTTTGTACTGTACCAAGTACCTCCTTCCTTTTGCACGTCTGTAGATCTCACAAACATCTGCATGACGAGGTGTTGGATGAGTAGCAGAGCAGAGCGGTGGCAGTGACGCAGAGGAACGTGAATAGAAAGTGCGAGATAAACTGAATGAGCAGAAATTGCTGGTTATGAATGATATCTCTAAATGAGGCTGTGCACATCTGTGGTGGCACCTGTATCGAGTGAAGGAGCTCGAATGTAGCTGCATCATCAGGACACACAAATAGGAAGTGGAAGATTGGAGCCCTGTTGTAAATTCTTTTTGCCTTGAACCTCTTTTCATGGTGAAAACCTGAATTAGGGTTGATGATGCTGATAATAATTATAATGTAATAAAGCACATTTGCTGTGTATGACGACTAATAACCATGAACTAATAACAAACATCACACAGGAGACGTTGATGTTGGATCATAAAGGTTGAGATGCTTGGTTACGTATCTATCTATCTGGACAGGGGCCGCCATATTTGTTTGCTCAAAGCAACTACCTCCATTGTTTCAGGGGCGGGGAGGCATTAACGAAAGCTCTCGGCCAAATCTGCCGAGCAAACTGTATGTGCTGCGCTAGTGTGGCTGTGGTAACAAAACCAACGGAAAAGAAGAAAAGGATGTGTTTTCAAATTTAGCCGGCTTAGTGCTGACGTACTCTGAGATTTTGGTGAGAGAGACAGAGCGAGAGAGAGGGACAGACAGCACGAGAGGGAGAGAGGGATTGACTGAGTGAGACCGAGAGCGAGAGAATAAGAGACAGGGTTGCGATTGAATGAGGAGATTAGATGGACACTGACTGAGAGAGAGAAAGAGAGTGAGATAGGGAAATAAGACGAGAGTGGGATAGATGGTGAGAGAGAGAGTGTGTGTGTGTGTGTGTGTGTGTGTGTGTGTGTGTGATTGAGAAAGCGAGAGCCAGTGATAACAAATCAGCTATCTTGTTGAACCAGGCCTGTGTCTGTCTCACCGACATGAACACACACTCGCTCTAATTGCCTAACACAATCATGTGAAATAAACAGGTGGCTCTTTGAGAGGCGGACAGTCGCCATTCACATGCACACCCCTATGCGTCATCGGTTTGTTACCATGGTAATGGAGCTTTTATCTGATCCAGGGTCACCACCAACATCACCAACAGCTCTGCTGTGGGTAACACAGGTATGTGACACACACACGCACGCAGTGCTACAGCACACGTACAGGGAGAAGAAAGTGGAGTGTGTGTATGATTACACAACCAAACATGTCATCAACCCACTGAAAGTTTATAGAGGTTTATATTTGTCACTCACATCTGGTGACGACACCCTCCAGCCTGATGATGTTTGGATGGTCAAACTGTCCCATGATGGAGGCCTCAGACAGGAAGTCCCTCCTCTGTTTGTCTGAGTATCCCGCCTTCAGACTCTTGATGGCCACGTAGATCTCCCTCTTCCCCTGCACGCGCAGCCGACCACTGCACACCTCCCCAAACTCTCCTACACACACAAAGGTTTGAGACAACTTATATATTATGTACTGATGAATGTCTGAGCTGCTCTATCTGTAGTTTTATAAGTTTAATAAGATCTAATATAAAATTTAAATGTTTTTTTTTTACATGTCCAAAAGTATTTAATTTTAAAGATGTTACTGTTCAGTTACCAAATATAATGAGGATTATCCAAGGGTGCAAATATGACTAAAAGAATCCCTAGAATGAACCATAGTTATAATCATTTGAATTCACCCTGAGTTAATTTTTTTTTCACATCTTTTCTGGATTATTGGTATAGCCCACTGCTGTTTTACTTCCGACTCACCGGCTCCGATGACTCTCTCTATGCGAATATTGGAAGCATCGATCTCTTTGGCAAAGTCTCTGACAGCCTGGTTGGGGTCTTCGTAAGTGTGAGGATGGATGTAGGTCCTGCTGCCTGGGAGCTTAACTTTGAGAGGAAAAGTAGAAAAGGAGGAGAGAGTAAGATGAATGTTAAATGTATGGTAACATATTCATCTTCGACTGGGTGCATGATTGTGCATTTATTTCAAAAAAGATAATAGCATTAATAAAGGATTGAAGTAGACACTGATTCCCGCTCAGACGCTTGTGCATCATTAACGCACGCTGAAATGTGAACAATTTAGCGTGGGTGCTCTGTCTGAGTGGCATTGCGAGTTATTACATAATGAAACACATAACTACTTTGTTCGCAATGGTGTTAAAGTAATTTTAACAGGAACCCATAAAGAGCTTCAGCTCTGCCAGCAAACAATTGTGCAAGAAAGTGTGAAATAATGTGGCTTATTCAGCCGAGGATGCTGCAGAGTTACAGACTTAAGTTGTGTGTGTGTGTGTGTGTGTGTGCACTATATGAACTGTTTAAATTCTTATTATACACATCTGAGGTGATGTAAACAAAGTATGAGTGGTTGTATATGAATAAATAAACAGTGAATTTTGCTCCTGGAGTGTTCACCTTGGTTTAAAGTGAGAAAATCTGCCTACTCATGTCTGTTGTTTATGGCCATAAATACAGACACTGATGTGATTCATTGCGGGTGGGAAAGAAGTTTGTTTTAAAGATAAGTTCTGTGTTCGTGTTTGTGTGTGTGTGTGTGTGTGTGTGTGTGTGTGTGTGTGTGTGTGGTGTGTGTGTGTGTGTGTGTGTGTGTGTGTGTGTGTGTGTGTGTGTGTGTGTGTGTGTGTGTGTGTGTGCGGAGGTGCTTGCATAAGCATAAGCGTGCATAAGATGATAAATCACAGAGTTAGGAAAACAAAGCAAAAGCAAAACGCTCTACATTGGTATCCATCATGGTGTAATGCTAGTGATGAATTTCGGCACAGAGAGTGACATCAAAGCCACACATTCACATGTTTGATTGCAACAATATGAAAAGCATTTGATTTGTGTGTGAAATGTGTGCTGCTTGCATGGATGCTCGTGTGTGTGTGTCTTTACCTCGGCCATGCTGGAACTGCATCTTCTCTTCATCAGGGTCCTGTTTGGCTTTGATGTATCCACAGTGTCTGAAAAGATAAGCACAGCTGTGTTATGATCCTGTATCGACTGTTTTTCCACTGTGCAGATGTCAAAATGGCTTTATAGCACCTCTATGGATGATCACACAGCGTGTACGTGCGATAACACACATGTTTACTGTATTAAATCTAGCCAATAGTTGTGTGTATGAACAACTAGGCTTCTCCTTTTGTCTATACACACCCTGCTCCTCTATCTAAGCCTGAAGGGAGAAAACCTCTCTTTCTGTTTTACCTGTCAGTTGTACACTTCTCTCTAAGGAAGTTAAGTGTGTGCGTGTGTGAGACAGATGTCCCTATAGAGGCGGATTTATGCATTTCAGCACCCTTCTGGCCATTAACCAATTCTTTTAACATAATCATGGGTCACACACACAGACACACTCTCCTTTGCCCTCTCTCTGCCCCCCCTGTGTGCACACGCCCTGCGGTGGTGCTCAGTTCAACGATCAAGACAAAATATTGACAAATTGATCAGCTTGATCCTGCTGTCCAGCTGTGAGGAAGTGTTAGACCGTGGTTCTGCTTTACAGACCTGGCAGGGGGAAGGCTCCCCAGTGTGTGTCTGTTTTTGTTTTGTTCTTTGTGGTATTGTGGGATGTCATATGTTTGTGTCAATGTATTTTCTCTCTAACTTTGTTGTGCGTCAGCCTGCAGCCCTAATCACCCACCACTAACACTGTCAAGAGAGATTTATCGCTCTTTTAAATTTCAGGCCAAAAACATAAAATGTAAAAGCCGTTTTATATAATAAGGTACTAAACATGACATAAATACTGTGGCGTCCTCTCCTCTCCTCTCCTCTCCTCTCCTCTCCTCTCCTCTCCTCTCCTCTCCTCTCCTCTCCTCTCCTCTCCTCTCCTCCTCCTCCTCCTCCTCCTATCTGCACAGGTAAAGCGGCAACCAGTCAGTGTGTCTGTCCATCATGGAGACAAATTGATTTAGGCTTAGAGCCAAGGGTAACTGGGAATCTGCAGCATGTGATTTAAGGAAGCAGCACAGAAGAGAACTGAAGAGAAAAGGAGACTGAAGGAAAGGATGAAAAAAGCTTTGATAAAGAAAAGTCATAGGAGAACCAGAATAAAGACCAATATAATAATAAATAAAAAGAATAAAGCAGAGTAATGTCTGCTGACTACGAATGAGGAGCACACATAGCAACAGAAATTGAGAAAGGTGGGGGTCTTGCCAGGCTCAGTAAATCTCAGTCATTTGGTGTTTAATCCTGTGTTGATTTTACACAGCTGAATGCATGGTGTAACCCAGACATCAATAGGCTGTTATGGGAATACACTCACATGCGCGAGGGTAGAGACTGATTGCTGGTATTTGGGGAGAAAGAGGAGGGGGCATAATGTTCTTGAAAGGGGGAGTTGGGCCCCACCTGGTTATCAGCTGGGCTCAAGCCAGTCAAACACCAAGGGACTATCATTACCCCCTTGACACACATATACACTGCTTGGGGGCATGTGTTTAGAACATATGGGGAATGGGGACAGGGGTCACACCTCTGCTCCCAGTTTGATAATCCTGTGGGGGCACAGACACCCACAAACACACACATACACACACACGTGCAAAACACCAAACCCCACATTTTAAACACTTTCCCATCACTGTAGAGGTACAGTATATCTGCATTAGCATGGGTGTGTTTCTCCATGGGTGTGTGGTTACATATGTGAGTGAATGTGCGTGTGTGTTTGTGTGCCTGATGGGAAATGAACACATTTCCATAGTAATTACAGAGCGACTCATTTCTCCTCTGCAGTTAGAAGTGTCATGAATCATTAGCGCTGCAGTCTTAAGCATAGTAGAAACCCTGACATGGCTGTGGCTTTTGTTTCCCCTCGACGGCGGTGTCTGAGTCCATGTGTGTGTTTGAAATAGTATACAGTATTTGTAATACTTTAATGCAGCTGTGCAACATTTAATTTAGGAGTGGACTCGGGAAGACCTTTATTTGTTGAGTTTTCAAATTTGAAACCAATAACATAGCAGTTGTACATAAAGTAACAGCTGTTTGTTCAGCATTTTGTTTCATGTAAATGATCCACTTTTTCCTCTTTCTGTCATTCTGTCGTGTTAATTTGCCATATATTTATATCAAACCATCAATGACTAAAGCAACATTTTATTTCATCCCCTATTAGCTCTTCATTGTTCTCAAGATGTAAACAAACATAACAGTAATTAACAATAAAAACAGATTAATAGTGAAAATTAAAAATTAACTGTATCTGCTAACTCAGTTTTTGCAGGTACATAGAAATCTATATCCTATTACTGTAGTTATGTTGTTTGTAAAATAATGCTTTAATTTGTTGTATTTATTCACCTGAGCAATATTTAATAAGTCAGGGAAACAGTCACAGTGCTGTCAACCTACAGTTCAGAGGCATAATGACCATATCAATCCTGAACTTGACATGAATGAGAGGTTGTACAGATTCACATTTTAACATATATAATTCTATATATATATATATATAATTCTAGTGTGTGCACTCTTACTCATCTGATTGAAAGTTCTGCAGCTGTAACTAAGGATCCTGTGGTGAGAGTGTGGTTAGGCATGACAGTCGGTGCTGACATGAAGCAGAAGATGGGATTCATTTAAGCGCATGTACAGTATCTTAAACCTGTGGTGCCAACTCCAGTCTGTGGTTTCAAAGCCCTCCCTGATTTTGACAAGACAAAGCAGTGGTAGGCGAGTGTGTTTTGTTGGCCATGACATATCTCATACTATAGTTTGGTGCAGCTGCAGAAAACATGGCTCTGCATGGTCACTGCGCAGCCTTGGTGAGTTCCTGGCTGTCTGCTATTGATTTGGATGCCACAGGTGTTTACTGTGACGTTGAACATTCACAGGTCCAAACCTCCTGTATTGGCACTATAGCTGCTTCTTTATCCCGCTGTACTGCAGTGGGAAGCTGGCACTATCTGTCACTGGGGGAGAAATCATTGTGCCATTTAGCAGCCGTCCAACTGCACTACACACTGCTGGTTTGTACAGTAAATACACATCCCACCCACGCGGCCGTATGCAGATTTAAAGTACACACGCCTTGCACCAATCACGCAAAAACACACACGTTAATGGACTCCGATATCAGTATCACACCCAGGCTCTCACCTTTCTTTCTGCCTCTCTCTGTTCCACTTCACTGAGGACAACAGGCTATCCCTGTCCTCCAAAGCCACACACTCCACATTTGCATATCAATTTACTTTTTAATATAATGCTCTGTCACTCGAGACCCATTTTTCATTCTGCTAGCAAGCTTCCACCTTCATAGAAGCAGAATCCATATATTATTGTCGCCATAGCTCCTCCCCCATGTTCCCCTCTTTCTCTCTCCCTTGCTGCCCTTTATCTCGCGGGTGGTATATTCTCTCTTAATTCTTCCTTTAAGTGAAAACATTCCTTTGTCCTATAACCCACACATCCTCTATTCTCTCCACCCTGTTTCCATCCATTTATCCATCCCCCCAACAGGCCCTGTCTTCTGCTCTCTTTTTCTTTGTACCTTTTTTTTTTTTTTTTGAAAGAATGGACACTAGGAGCTGGAGAGAGAAATAAAGAAAACCAAGAGAGGGAGAGGGAGATGGAAAAAGAGAGTGCTGACAGGCAAGAACGCACAATGGGGGTCCTAGCCTGCATACCAACTAACAAGCAATCAGATGGAGGGGAAGAGCAAGGAGAGAAGGGGAGGCAGCCGTAGGGATAGACTCTCGAAGGTTAACATATGGGATGTGGGAAGAAAGAGGGGTGGGGCAGGATTTGTGCTGCAACGACAGCAGCTGAAGATAAAGAAGAAGAGAAAGAAGATGTATTATGAGAGGGAAGAGCACTAAATAGCAGAGTGGAGAGTAAAAAGGGAAACAAGAAGGATGGAGATGTCGAGTAGTGGCTTTGTGAATGGAAGATTCAAAAGGAATAAGAGCGTACAACACTATCAGCATGTAGCTCACCCTGAAGGTGAGTAAGAGAAAAGATAAGAGACCTGATAGGCCAATGACAAAAAGAAGAGTGTCAGTCAACTGTCTGGCTGCAAAAGAGTGGGAGAGAGAAAAAAATGGCGTCCACATCTTCTCAAAATCACAACCAAACAGTAAACTAGAGAAGACGAAGGCAGCTCTTAATGCCATATCCATTCGTTGTTTTTTACCCACCTAATCCCCGCTCAAGATAACTAGGAGCTGGATCCTATCCCAGTGTGCATCAGCCAGAAACCAAGGAAACACCTCGGGCAGGTCGCCAGTCCATCACAACGCTAACACGAGATAGAGAAATACGCTTGAATTCACTCCAGCAGACAATTTGGAGTATTCAGTCCACTTGACACTGGGAAGAAACCGGAGCGCACACAGGTCAACTCACATAAGCATGTGGTGAATACTGACTGTTTCTGTCAGCTAACTCGAACCACAAATGTTAAGCAAATATTACAGTCAGAGCAGCCAAATAAAATCAGTCAGGCTCTGTTTTTGCTGCTGCACATTTTAGGGAGACAATAAGAACACATCTGGCCTAAAGCCATCGGGATGGGGAACTCTGTCCTCTGTAGATGCACCGCCTTGTCTAGCATATTGTCTTTCTCTAAATCCGATGTGTTGCCCTACACATTTTCATTTTGTACTCAGGTGTGTACACTGAGTTACTGCATAGCACAGTTTGCTTTACAGCGCTGACATTTTTCAATATTACATGCTTGAAAGCAGCCGACACACTTGTCCAATTGCACTTTTGCATTTTAATACTCACATATAGACTTTTTTTTAGGTTTTTTTTAGCATAGCCTCAGGAGGATGCCATCTTGAAATTCACAGCACACATTGTATGAGCATGTGGCAAATAAAATATTCATTACAATGGCTATACAGCTGTTTGACAGCGATTGGGCAAGTCAAAATGCAGGGGGTCCTGTACGAAAACGCTCCAAGAATCAGCCTGATTGTATAATCTTCTTAACACTTTACAAATGTGCGACAAAGCAGGCCTCCTCCTTTTCCTGATATTGTCGGTATTATGCCAAGTCTTCATTTATTGGTCTATTAGCCTGGGGCTAGATTGCTGCTTCCACTTCCCCTTCAGTCTGACTCTCGGCTACAGAGAGGGAGACGTTCACTGCACTGAGTTGAGCTGATTTGTGCTTGTTCCTCTGATAACCAATGTTTCTGATGTTATTTAGCAGCAGCTTGACAGTGCAGCGTGTAATTAAGAGAACGACCCCTGTCAGACACAGACAGGGCCATCATATCACACAACCCTACAGTGTCCTCTGATGTAATGGATTCAAAGCTGTTAACAGCCTGAAGTTCACAAATAAAGTTATCTTATCAGAAGTGTGTGGTGAGCCACTGGAGTGGAGTCCCTATCTGAGCCAGAGAGGAGAAAGAAAGAATAAAGAAAAACTGAGGGCCAGCAAAATAAGAAAAAAAAAAAAGCAAGATGGAAGCAACAAGGAGGAAAGAGTAGAAAAAGGAAGAAAAAGAAAGAGCACAGTGACAAAAGGAGAGAGGGAGCACAGAGCAGATCAAACAAAAGGCAAACCTTGGCAGCTTGATTATGCATTAAAGGGTGAAGAAAGGAGAGGCTGAGGGTACATATGGGTGGATGTTGGAATAACCTTGAAAAAGAAGTGGGACACAGCCCAGACTTTAAAACAGCACAGGAGAGAGGGACCAAAGACAAACAACGCCTGTGTGTGGACGGTGATGCGCTGATGACAGAGGCAGGGACACAGTTTATCTTCATGTAAGTGAATAACCTTGGAGGAACACTAACCTGAGACATGGGGGCTAATAAAGTGTGTGTAGCGATGAGCTGCTGGAATCATCTAGTTTGTTTTATATGAGTGGCCACATTTTATAGGATTAGAGGCCGGCTACCGGCTCCAAGACTAAAGTAGAAATTGATACACTCTGAGACAAGGCAGACTCAGAGGGGATCGTCCATATGGAAACTCCTTTCCTTTCCTTTCCTTTCCTTTCCTTTCCTTTCCTTTCCTTTCCTTTCCTTTCCTTTCCTGTCCTTTCCTTCCCTTCTCTTCCCTTCCCTTCCCTTCTCGTCTCCTCTCTTCTTCCCTTCCTTTCCTCTCCTCTCGTCTTTCATTTCCTGTCTCCCCATATTATTTTCCCCACTGCTAATCAGAATGACTAGAAAAATGAAATCAGTAAATCATTAGTCACCCCTCTGGCATGACACAATGAAATGACACATCTATCCTCCTCTCCTCTCTCCATCACCCCCCTCCTCTTCCACCTCATACATACACAGGGATAAACACACACGCATACACACACACACACACCCTGCTGTGGGTATCTGCTCACACCATTACTCATGATAATGGTGATTCCATTTAATATCAAGCTATTAAATAAAAAATAATTACTGGGAATGAAATCAATGGATTAAATTCACTTATTATTTCACAGCAAAATTAAGCTTCGCTCTCCAACCTGAAAAACAAAACGCATTCACTGCTTGGGTGCTAATAAACTATGAAAGCTGATTGTGGATAATTAATTAAGAGTCAAAACACCATGGAAAAAAACAAACAAACAAACTGACAAAAAAGTATGTATGATTTAACCGAGCGTTCAAGAACACAAATGAGTAAGATTTCTTCTCTCTCTCTCTCTCTCTCTCTCTCTCTCTCTCTCTCTCTCTCCATCTTGGCCTCGGTCTGGCACCAGCTCAGCACTTTCTGACCACAGTGTAAAAAGATTTACTCGGCTCGGGCTAATTATTAGGAAGGGGAAATGATTAGCTGAAGAGTTATGTCTAATAAATCTGTCTATGTTTCATTAACACCCTGTTTGGAAACATTTCATTTAGCTGCCGCTCATTAAAGAGAGTGCTAATGGAAGGAAAGGAGAGGGAAAAGGAAAGGAGAGAGGAGAGGAGAGGAGAGGAGAGGAGAGTGAAGGGGGGGTGGAGGGGAAGGGGGGAAGGAGGGGCAGTGAGGTCTGGAGCCGGGCTGCGGTAATTGGTGTAATGTAGCAGAATTTTTAACAACCTGGTGAAAAGGTCAAATGTGTGAGGATGAGAAAAGGGAGAGAAGACGAAGCAGAGGAGCATGTCATCTTTATCATTAAGAGAAGTGTATCTTTATATTTGCTAACAGATCAGTGTGAAACTAATTCCCCTAATGATGTTTCTACTCCGACACAACTTGATTAGGTCATGATCATATTGTGCGTGCTTGTGTGCGTGGACCCATTAATGCGCAATAAACTTTAAAAACCCCGGCCAAAGGAAAAAAGAAAAACAGTTTTTGAATTTGTCTGATGTTTATAGGACATTTGATCAATCTCACTGCAACATCTGCTCATTTGCATAAAGCCCGAGTGAAATAGTTTTGCACCTGCGGCAACTAGCTGCTGTTATTGCACTGTTTGTTTGTGAACCACTTTCCAGGGATTCTGCAGACAAAGCTGTATTCAGCTGCATTAACCCAATACACCAGCTACACATACAAATCTAATGTTATTACACACATCGGCATCGTCGTCATCATCATTGTCCATACATGCACACACGCCTCCTCACACTGGCCTGCTCTGTTTCACTAAATCTCTTGCCCTGCCAAATTATTATTGGAGCTATTATCAAGCAAACAGTCCAACACCACCCACCAAATTCACCATAAGCACAACATGGCAAACATAATTCTATTATTTATCCCTTTGTTGCTGAATGCCTTTCTACTTCCTGTCCCTTGGGATTTTTGTGCTTCAAACCCAAGTATGTGATTTAAAAAATAATATTTTTCACATTCAAACTGAAAAAAACTCTCTTACTTTCCAGTCTTAGCTGTTTATAATTTTAGTTTTCTCACATCGTCTTTGAAATCCAAACAGTCAGGCGCACACACAGCATTTTTTTTTTAACTGTTTTACACTTAATTAGTGTTCTTCAGTTTCTCACAAGTCTCTTTCACTCACTGCCTCTTAAATCTGCTCTCTGCTCTCTCAACAGCATGTTTTCATCAGCGCGAGCTTCCCCTCCTTTTTTCCCCTCATCACGCTTCCTCTCCTCTTTTCTGTCATTAAGTTTTTAAGAATAACCCTGGGCTGCACAGCAGATGCTGCGGCGGTATAAAGAGCTTACGTGCGCAAACATGCACATCAACAGGACATGCTATTGTGTGTAAGAAGGTAGAGCTGTTACCGCTCTCTATTAGCGAGACTGAGAAGTCTTTCTGCTCGAATCAGCCACGTTATGACATCTCACTCCACTTTGTGCCTTTCTCTTTTGGCCTTTCACTCTTTATTATTCAAAACTCTGCTCAGAAAAGGTTGTTTTTCTCCAACTAGCTTTGTAGAATCTGAATCTGGAAAGTCAACTTGCACTCTTTTTTTCCATTTTTGATAAAAACTCAACCACGTCGCACGATAGTTATCAAAGAGAACCCTTGTTTGATCTCACCTCTGTAGATGAAGTAGTAAAAACTGGCTTCAGGCAATAATTGTACATCTTATTCTGCACTAGGTTTCCAATTAGTCGCTGCTTATAATTTGATGATTTTCATATATTTTCTTTAACAGATTGCAGCGCGCCCGAATCCCTGCTGAATATCTCTAGCACTCACAACAGATGTATCCCATAAAGGCAAACTTTCAGACACATAGCAGATGACACGTACTATATCTTTAAAAAAAATCAGGCATCACATAGATGGAACAACTTCATGCCGACTGCTCACCAAAATTCCCACATTAAAAACATGAACATGGGAGAACACAGGAATCTGGCGTATAACCAAAGCCTGCAGCTATACAGAGGAGATGGATCCGAGGATGGAGAATCATTAGACTGCAGACAAAATAGAGGCACATGCACAGATGCTGGGAGGCAGAAGCTGTAACATGTTTAACAAGGAGTGAGAGAAAGTGAGGACCAAAGGGGAGAGCGCTTTTTGAGTGAAAGGCCATCTGCTGAATCAGTGGCCGTGCCAGTCGCTTGCTAACTTCCCATCGCTCGCACCTGCCAGCCTGCCAAAGCACCCTCAGGAGGACAAAAGCACCAACTTCACACACAAACACACGACGTGCTCGCACACATATATAGTCGCGGAGCAATAATGGCACGCACACAGCAATAACCGATGTGATTTGTCAGCGCCGTGCTGTGTCTGAGGAGCTCTCAGCGTTTTTCATGTTTTTCCCTCCTGCGGTAACAATAGCATAACAGCACTTTATTAAACGAGAACAGGACAGAACAGAACGGCCTGCAAATCAGCCTGTTTATGAGCCATGGCTGTTCAGTAGCCTGCCAGCTAAAGCTGCAGGGAGTGCGTATGCACCCATGTGAGTATAGGAGAGACAGACACATTGTGCATTGTTATTTCATAGTGCATCGATAAAACCCTTCTATCAGACTGTTCAAACTATGGAGTGTGAATTCAATTGGTGAACTCTGGGTAAAAACTCCAGTCTAGTAATTATTAGGGGAATGATTTAAACAGGTGGCATTTAGGGGAGAAAAAAGGACCTTACAAATGTCTGGTGGGAAATCATTTCAACCCCGGCTGACTCACGGTGTCTATTTCAATTTCCAATTTAATCATTGTCCACATTGAACAGGTCTCAGCAAATACATCAGATTCTCAATACTTTACAGGGGGGTTTTCATCCAAATGTAAATTTCAAGAGCGGAACAGGAAATGAAAGCCAGAGAGCCAGAAAATGGGGAATATGAAGAGAAAAGCAGAAGCAGAGCGAGGAACAGTGTGTCGAGCAGAGTGAAACGAGCAGAGAGAGTGGGAGAGGGAGAGAGAGAGAGAGAGAGAGAGAGGGGGAACTGGACTGATTGACAGATAAGACGAAGTAGATGAAAAGGAGAAGGTATGGACAACATAAGAAGAGACTAACAATCCTTATTTTCAGACCTGTAACATGGCACTTCTATTGCACCTAACAGTGCAATCACCCGCCCATCATTGCCCCTGCCCTTCCTTCCTCCTCCCTCTCCCCTCTCTTTCAAACACACTTGTAATCTACCTTTTTATGGAGGTTATTTTCTATCATAAATCAAGAGCATATTATGTTGATTTGAGAGCATTACTTTTTGATTTGACGTTCAGAAAACTCTGCTCTCATATTCAAATTTACTCTGCTCGCGCTCAAACTATGTGCTCGATGTTTAAACCTGTGCTCTCGGATTCAAAGTTGCCCTGCTCGTGCTCAAACTTTGCTTTCGCATTCAAGTTTGCCCTGCTCGTGCTCAAACTGTGTGCTCGCACTTGGTCACAGCTGCCTGCGCAGAGTGTTTCCTCTTGCGCGGAGGAAAGTCCTGCTCTCGGATCTCTGCTCTGCTCACGGATTTTCTGTCAACTGTCAACCAATAGAAGACCGGCTACTGTTGACCAATCAGATCATCCCTACTTCTATGCTTCTTTGTGGGTGCGTTCACTGTAATTCAAGGAGCGTCACATACGGGCGGGCACTCTTTCTACCGGGGTTTATCTATTTCCGCCCCACAGGCTGTTAAATGTGGCGGCTCCCTTTTATGTTTTGACCAACTTTTGGAATAAAATATCAGTTAATTAATACACGAGCGCCCGTGCTTTTCATTACAATAGGTAGCTATATAAACATAAACTAGCAGTAGTAGCGGATGGGTGCCTTATGTATGTTTTTTTTTTTTATCCACGTTCATCGGTATATATGTTTTATAGTCTAAATGCCAAAGTCACTTGTAAGTCCTGTGATGGTACAGTGGTTAAGGCAGATGACAGTAGCTCTTTTAGTTGATCATGGGACCGCTGGTTCGAATCCCGGCCCTGCCGGCACCCTCATGTTATGCTATTTGATTTTTATGATTTTTTTTTTTTCATTGAAACGCTTAACAAGAGATGGTGGGTTACCATGCGTGATTAAAAACATGATGAAATGAAAATTAAAAAAATATGCCATGATGATAATAATTTTGGTGCGTGACACCCGGGGGTCAAAGCCAGGGGGGCGCACTACTTTGGATCAGTGCTTTCCCAAGAAGAAAGAGACTGAGTGAGCGGGGAGACAGTCACCATGGCCGACCGAAGTACTCAAGTAAGTTTATTGTTTCATGTTGCCAGATACCTACTATATTGTACCTCTTTCATCTTTTTACAGTCTATGCTTTCATATCGTTTCAATATAGACCAATTGGGCGACATAATCGTTAGTCGAACATCCGTCATTACTGCGGTGTCAGCTCCCAGTCAGTCAGCTCTGGGCTCTGTGTGCGAAGCGGCCGTTTGAATGGAAGCGCCAAAAAGTGGACTTTTTCTCTTCTCTAGATAAGTCTAGGAAGCTGGGAGGACATGTGCCGTCCTCGGCTGTTCTAATATCAGCAGAATACAACAACTTTAGACATAACGCAGCCCCTTACTTTAGGAGGACTGTCCATGAAGCTTTATTCATAAAAGAGCAACATCAACTGTCATTTTTAATTGTGTTGTAGATATTATACATTTCACTGATCGCAACGCAAGTGTGTGTTTTGAAAGCGAGGCTGATTTATGCATGGCCACATTAGGCTTAGCATTAGCTTCCCTGACACTACAAATTGTAGCCTATATTGAAACGATATGGAAGCATAGACTGTAAAAAGATGAAAGATGGTACAATATAGTAGGTATCTGGCAACATGAAACTATAAACTTACTTGCAGTACTTTCGGTCGGCCATGGTGACTGTCTCCCCGCTCACTCAGTCTCTTTCTTCTTGGGAAAGCACTGATCCAAAGTAGTGCGCCCCCTGGCTTTGACCCCCGGGTGTCACGCACCAAAATTATTATCATCATGGCATATTTTTTTTAATTTTCATTTCATCATGTTTTTAATCACGCATGGTAACCCACCATCTCTTGTTAAGCGTTTCAATGAAAAAAAAAAAATCATAAAAAATCAAATAGCATAACATGAGGGTGCCGGCAGGGCCGGGATTCGAACCAGCGGTCCCATGATCAACTAAAAGAGCTACTGTCATCTGCCTTAACCACTGTACCATCACAGCACTTACAAGTGACTTTTGGCATTTAGACTATAAAACATATATACCGATGAACGTGGATAAAAAAAAAAAACATACATAAGGCACCCATCCGCTACTACTGCTAGTTTATGTTTATATAGCTACCTATTGTAATGAAAAGCACGGGCGCTCGTGTATTTAATTACTGATATTTTATTCCATAAAGTTGTCAAAACATAAAGGGAGCCGCCACATTTAACAGCCTGTGGGGCGGGAAAAATAGATAAACCCGGTAGAAAGAGTGCCCGCCCGTATGTGACGCTCCTTGAATTACAGTGAACGCACCCACAAAGAAGCATAGAAGTAGGGATGATCTGATTTGTCAACAGTAGCCGGTCTTCTATTGGTTGACAGTTGACAGAAAATCCGTGAGCAGAGCAGAGATCCGAGAGCAGGACTTTCCTCCGCGCAAGAGGAAACACTCTGCGCAGGCAGCTGTGACCAAGTGCGAGCACACAGTTTGAGCACGAGCAGGGCAAACTTGAATGCGAAAGCAAAGTTTGAGCACGAGCAGGGCAACTTTGAATCCGAGAGCACAGGTTTAAACATCGAGAACATAGTTTGAGCGCGAGCAGAGTAAATTTGAATATGAGAGCAGAGTTTTCTGAACGTCAAATCAAAAAGTAATGCTCTCAAATCAACATAATATGCTCTTGATTTATGATAGAAAATAACCTCCATACCTTTTCATCTTTTGCTCCTTGCACCTCTCTCTTCTTCCCGCTGGCTCTCCTCCTCCCTCCATCAATCTCCTTTTCTCTCTCTCAAGCCTCCTCCTCCTCTCCTCTCTCTATCTTTCACACCATCTCAAAATGTAGCTCTCTAGTGGCGCAAACATACTTCAGATGTGCGCCCTCCCCTCCCTCCCTCCCTCCCCGCTGCAGTCTGTCATTCCCGCTGCCTTTCTAATATCGCCTCATTTTATCCTCCGCTTGTGTCTCTCCTTTACCTCGCTTCTGTCCATCTCTCTCAACCCCTGAGCTCTCTCTTTCTCTCCCTCCTGCTCTCGTCTCTCTGGTGATGCAGCTTTGATCCTCGCCTCATCCCTAACTTACAAAAACAGCGTACACACTCCATCTATGTGCACACAACACACACACACACTCACACAGTTTGACAGATGTGCAGATGTTGTTTAATAGAAAGCAGTAATCAACGCTGCTTCCTCCCAAGTGCCCCCACCTCTAAATGAAAGAAGGATGGATAGAAACAGAGGAGAGGAAAGAGGAATTGATGGCAGTGCATCGACCCCTCACCTAGTTAACACCTCCTCCGCCTGTGAAACCTGATAAGTTGAGTGTGAATGTGTGTTTGTGTCATCATGTGAGTTCATAACACACTATGTTTAAGAGGTTGTTTTAACCTCTTACACATACAACCTCACAATTCCCCTCTGATTACAAAGAAAGTTGATGTGTTCCCGTTTACGTGCCTTGCGTATGTGTGTGCATGCATGCGTGTGTGTGTGTGTGTGCATGCATGCACGCGCCACACAGGACAGTCTCCACTGATTACATCTCTCTTAGTCAATAGTGAATAGAGCACTCAGCCTGATAAGCAATCACCTCAATCAATACTAATGTTTTCAGTGTGTGTGCATTAGTGTGTGCACGCTGATGTGTGTGTGTGTAGCTCCTAACATGTTGCTAATCTAGTCGGCGCTCATAGAGGATAAACATTTAGTTACAGGCACAGTAAATCAGAGGCCTGTCATCCTCTCCTCTCCTCTCCTCTCCTCTCCTCTCCTCTCCTCTCCTCTCCTCTCCTCTCCTCTCCTCTCCTCTCCTCTCCTCTCCTCTCCTCTTTTTGTCTTCCTCCAAAGAGCTCTCTCCTCACTCAGATCCTTTCATCTTCTCACCTCTTACCAATCAGCATTGTATCTTTTCCTCTCTCTCTCTCTCTCTCTCTCTCTCTCTCTCTCTCATCTCCTTCTCCTCTTTGGCCTTCTATGAGACAGAGCATGAACAGCAGCCTAACCTTCAAAGAGAGTGATTATAGAGAGTCCATGCTCTTCACATATAGAATAACACACCCTTTCGCTGGGCTTTGGCATCAGTATAAATGTCAAAGTTGGAGGCCCCGGCTTTGG
The DNA here is from genome assembly GCF_045865225.1 of Trachurus japonicus. Taxonomy (NCBI): domain Eukaryota; kingdom Metazoa; phylum Chordata; class Actinopteri; order Carangiformes; family Carangidae; genus Trachurus; species Trachurus japonicus. The sequence goes on along the minus strand of NC_140923.1, from coordinate 36,916,688 downwards.
CACACCCACATGTAATCCCTCAGAGAGGCAGAGAGCTATGAAGGGAGACCAAGTGGGAGATCTCCAGCTTGTGTAATAATGTGTGTGTGGTAACTATTGTGTGTAAATGAATACACGTGTGCAGTACCAGTCAGGCCATGTTCAGTACGGTACACATGATTAGGGGCAGATTCACTTTGTGCCTCTGTGAGCCATTGTTTTCCTGTGGGGTGGGTGAAGACCTTGAGGCAACACTACCTCAGACTTTGCTTGTTGCGCTGGTAGTTGAGTCAGTTTCAACTTTAATCTTTTTTTTGTCAGTGACCCTATAATGGTTGCAGATGTTTGACAAAAAGCCTTTTTCATGTTTATACTGTAAGATGCACCGCAAATTGTGCAACAGTGGCTTAAAGACTGAAGCTGGAGGTCTTCAATGTTTGTGTTACTGTCAGCAAATCCCTGTAAAAGACCAAAACTTGACAATGTGTTAGTGAGTCTTCAATAGTTTCCATTTCCACGGGCTGTCTGTATGAGTACAGCTCCAAGCCCACTCTTTCCTATTGCAGAAATATATCTGTGTGTTTTTGGTATGGGAGCATTTTGTCACAGGGCATGTGATTGAGGATGTGAGAATGTCACAGATCATTATCATATTGTAATCATGTGAAGGTTGGGGTGATAAATGATAATATTGTTCTCTGTTTTGTGCATCATGGGTCAAATTTTCAAAAACAGTTGGCTCTTTCAAATATATTGGCACTTTCTGGTTGCCTGCCACAAGTTGACATAAAGCCACACCAGCCTTTACCCCCGGCCTGTGCTTTGACTGATCTTGCGGTGCAGCTCAGTCGTGTATAGAAGTAGTCATTGTTCGCTTCACTTTTGCCCCTACCTGCCACTGACGATAAAACAAGTCACCAGGAAGATGAGGAGAACAATTCCCCCAGCGATAGACACAGCCAGGATGGTGGACTGGTTAGGGTCCCCGATAGCCAGAACATCTGTACAGGAGAAGGAGAGAAGGAGAGGGTTAGTAAAAACAAGCATTAAATGAGGAATAAAATGAAGCTGAGGATGTTTTCTGCAGGAGTAAAGTTAGGGATGAAAAGTCTTTTAGGGAGGCTGGGAGTTACAGAAAAAAAAAGAAAAACACAGCAAGAGAGATGTTGAATGCGGTGTGTGTGTGTGGGGGGGGGGAGGATGAAATATGATAGCAATAGAAAAGGAGATAAAAGACAGAGGTTGAAGGAGAAGGAAAAAGAGAGAGCAGCAAACGGGTAAAAGAGAGCGAGGGAGGTGGGTGGAATAGTAAGTAAGGTCCTTGATGAAAAGTGCTCTCCCTCTCTACATTGCCTATGAGGCTATGAGAGTGGACGTGAAAACCATTCCCATTCGGCCACGCTGTCCAAATGGATATGTTAACATTGCACATAACAAGGCTACCGCCGAGAACTTTCTGCAAAGAGGCATCGATTTTTACGCCACACCTATCGAGCCATTACTCAAAACAAATACCCCATTTATCTGGCTTAGCTAAGCATGAGCGGATGCGTGTGCCTGCGCGCGCCTGCGTGTGTGTGTATATGTACATACGAACGTGTGTGCGCGCGTGTTTGTGTGTAATGTTGGAGGCAAATTAATGCCTCGAGGCAGGCACAGATAAGCATTGATCTCCTATTACATTTACTGGCACACACATACACAGCCTTCTTTAACAATCGATAGAATTGATCTGATTAGATAACCTTGATATGATTGCTATGGGGTCAGCGGAATCTGGCAGATTTTACGTCGCTGAACTTGACCGTGAACCTCCTGTATGACGGAGCTGTATATACCAGCGATCCCTAACCTGAGCACCATACGGTAAGCTGCAGGCTGCAGGGCAAAAATAGAAACCCATCTTTGAATTCTTTTTATTGATTATTGAATGATTAGTAGGCTAATGTGTGCCTGCTGTACGCCACATACACAATCTATAGTGCAGTGCTATACATTAACTGATTTATCCCCCACTGCTCTGCCTGTCTGGGAATCAATGCTCACTTTGAGGAGCATATTACAGGGCCTCTAAAGCAGAAAATCCCGGGGCACATAATGAAGAGATAATGAAAGTGGATGACAGCAAACAAAGGATAAAAGGACGAGTGACAGAGAACTTGAAAACATAATGGCGGAGACGCAACACAGTTTGCCCAGAGGTGTTTGTCCCCTCTAGCCTGGATCAAACCCAGGTTAGATTTCTCTTTGTTGTCTCCTACTCCTCTTTCATTTTTAAATGACCAGTAAATGGCCAGTCTCCTTTAAGCAATAAGTAATGAAAGCTGCTCAACACAGATCACGGCTGTTGCAGTCTAAAAATATGATTCATCCAGGTAGTAAGCTGTCCAGGCAGGTTTAAATTAATTCACCAAACACCAACAAAATACCTGAGGATGGCAAGTTGTTTGTATTCTTCGCTGTTATCAATGATTTATGACTGCTGTAAACTTCTTCTGCCCTTTAGATTTCAGACCTCACAATCCAGAAACCAAGTTTTTCCCTTTTTCTTTTTTTCTTGTGAAATTGGCTTTTCTCCTTTTCCCTGATATGTATTCTAGGATGCTTTTCAGCGCTCAGATACATGGACGCCCCGTGCAGCTGCCGAGGTTTCTTTGTCTGACAACAGAATTGAAAAAGGCGTTCGGATGAAAAGTGAGGTATTTTATCACCATCCAGTGCATTGATCTAAACTGCATGAGGGTGAATCAGGCTGTTACTGCACTTGATATCACATTGCAGACCTCTGCTGTTAATCTTTGTGTTTCTCGCATTCACCTGCACCATTCACCACTAATATGGATTTCTTGTGTTATTTTCACTGCATCCACTATCTCCAGTTGTCAGCTGACAACCACAGGGAGAATATCTACAAAAAACAAACATTTACCATTCATCTCTTTACCTTCATGGCTGGTTTCCAGTTCGATCTCTCCACCATAGCTCCCGTAGCCGCCATCGGTCCGAGCTCTGACCCTGAACACGTAGGTGGTCCCTGGTTTCAGCCCGTCCACTGTCATCATGTTGGAGCGAGTCTTCAAAACTGTGTAGTTCTGCTCCCGCTGGTTCTGAAGTGGGAGAGACAGAGAGAGAGAGTGAGAGAGAGAGAGAGAGAGGAGGAGGCGAGAATTAAATACCAAGCTTAGTGGGTAATACGAAGTGTCAGAGAGGTAAAGTGATTGTGGCTAAGAAAAGGGCTGAGAATATAGACGTACTCTGAAGGGTTGTATAAAGAGGAATGGACTGTGGTATCGAGAGACGGAAAAAAAAGAAAGAAAGTCTGAAAATAATAGAAACCTCAAATTGTTGAATCATAATGTCTCCAGGGGCCAAATACACCTCACTAAGTTTTCATTTGTTCATCACTGGACCATTTGGTAGCATTTATACATGAGCATCTGTCAAGTCCCAAATCTTATCCTCTCTACACTTGGGGGCAATATGCAGTTACTCAAGTCCTGCTACGCTTCACCCCTTGACTACCTTGTATGTGTGTGTGTGTGTGTGTGTGTGTGTGTGTGTGTGTGTGTGTGTGTGTGTGCACTTACAAATGCGTGTGCAGGAGGATGAATAAAGAATAAGTGTGTCTGTCAGTAAGCTGATTCCCTGCAGAGAGGCTGATACTCTACCTAATGGAAGACACTCTACAACATGGAATAACACTATTTTACTGCTAATGCCCACTCAACACACACACGCGCGCACACACACACACACACACACACACACAGGCTTAATTTCATCACCTTGGCCGTGTTTTACGAGGTTTGTTCGACAGATGTGTGGTTAATTGGCTTGGTGTGAGCAGTAGGGGAGACATGAGGGAGAAGGCAATGGAGATAGCGAGGTTGAGGAGAGAGAGAGTGATGTTTGTGATGAACGAGTCATTAAAGACACGCCCCGAGGCCAAACCAAATATTCTGCGAGCCTGGACATGTAGATGAAGAGAACAAGAGGAGGGAAGAACATTAAACACACTGCGCTAAAACTCTGTCCTTGACTAACAAAATATACCTGCACCACCTCTAAAGCTGACTAATTGACACATAAAATGTCGTTTGTACGTTCAAAGCAAAGTGTAAGAGTGGCACATGGCCAAGAAGTTGTCCTCATGACCCCCTGTTAAGATTTTTGAAAGCTGCAATGTACCATCCATCTGCGCCACTACAGTGGTTAACAATGTACAGTAGATAATGGGCAGGGGGAAGTGGACATGGTCATGGCTTAGAAAAAGAGCCCAACTTGGGATAGCAGTTTTGTAAAGAGAGCTTGAAATAGCTGATAAAAACATGCATAGTTGTCATTTCATTCAACCTTCATATTGGTTAGTTAGTAGATATATCATAGCAGTCATAGCAGCAGCCACACTCTTTGGTTACAAAACTCTGACGGCTTTTTTTGAGCCTTTCTCCCAGTGTGGTGAAGGACAAAAATTTTGGGACCATGACTAAAGATATTGCCCACATTTATTTCGCTTCAGTTATCTGTTGTCTGATCCAAAATCATAGAATGTAAACCAGTCTTAAAACCACCAACGTTTTGTTTTTACACTCAAATTTTGGTGTGGAATTCTAAATCTTCATAAAACATTTTTTTTTAAAGATGAGGTTATTTAGCAAAATGTTAAATTGTTCCTTGAGGACGGACTGGGAAAAAAAAGGATTTCAGTTTTAGGCCAGGCTGCAAAAACGCTGGATCCTCCACCTCCCATAATCCAAACTTATTGCATCCTTTCCTATTTCCTGTCTGGTAAACACACCCACCTCTTTGTAAAATTAATGGAGTGCCTCTTTAAATTTGTGTGTGTGTGTGTGTGTATATGTGTGTGTGTGTGTATCTCACCTTCTCATAGTAGATGACCTCATACTCCACTATCGCCCCGTTGGGTCTCTCTGGACCCTGCCAGGCCAAAGTCACGCTGTCCTTGCTCCGCCTCTCCTTCAACACAACGCTCACTGTAGGAAAACACAGACAGAGAGGCAAAAGTGTGTGAGCAACAAAAGAGAGAGCAAAGTTCAACGGGATGTGGAACAAAAGCATGAAAAGAGACAGAGAAAGAGAGCGGGATGTGGGGGCGAGGAGAGAGAGATGAGATGGATACCCTCTGTGTTACAATCAGACGACCCAAATTTAAAATGTGAGTCACTAATGAGTGAGCTTACAAGGTGTTTTATAACATGTGTGATTACAGTATCCTACAGTGTGCGTATGTGTGACGTGTGTGGCGTGTGATCTGCTCATGTTATCTATGTGTAAACTCAAGATCCTGTGACTTGCTTCCACTTGCTCGTGTTGGTTGGAAGTTTGTGTGTATATGTGCATGTGTGTATGTGACAGGAGAAGGAGTCTCATGCCAGGATCCTAATGAGTTAACAACCTCTTCCATCCCTTTCACACACCCTCCCCCTCTCGTGTTATTTCACACACACACATCCGTAGTACGAGTCCTGTTAGCCATCACCACCCTGTCATATGTGCTTCTCCTGCATGAATTTCCCCACAGTCCCACACTGTGAAAGATGTACACTACATACTGTATGATTATACATTCAGAAGGGAGACGTGCAGAGGTGTCATTATGTGTCATCAGAGTGATGGGGCAAAGCGGTGATTTTACAGTTGTCATGTAAAAGCCTGATGCTATCAGTGAGGACACTGCAATCAGGAGACAAGTTTGAAAAATACACACTTTGCTATTCTACAAAGTCCCAGTTCAGGCTGGCAAGTATGTTCTTCCCCAGAGGATTTCTTTTTCCTATCAGCCTTTAAAGGTGGATATCACTGAAATCCTGCAGAATCCTTTCCTCTCAAGTTTTTCCTGCAATCTAAATCTGAAAATACCCCGCCACACATATAGATTATACCATGAAGGGACCATCTGTGTCAACAAATTCAGTTTTTTTCCACATTCATACTTAAATTTAAAGATTGTGATGATTTTTTTTTTTTTTAAGGAGAGACTGCACCTGCAGCGTGTGTGATCTCACCTGTCTGTGACGTGGTGACGTTGATGACTACCGTTCCCCTGGGTGTCGGACTTAAGTCTGACACTCCGTTCTGGCTCTCAACAGTGAAGCTGTAGTTGGAGTCCGGCTGCAGGTCGGTGACCAGCACGGTGGCTGAGGACAGACCGAACTGTCTGGGGACAAAATGGACACTGCTCCCACACGGTGTGCACTTCTTGCCGTCACCCGTGCACTTCCTGCAGTGGAGGCTGTAGGTGATGTCTCCTCGGCCGCCCGTGTCTCTGGGCGGCGACCACTCCAAGGTCACGCAGGTCTCATTCACCGTGGAGATGGGGTTCTCTGGAGCAGATGGTGGACCTGAGGTGAGGAACAGACAGATTTATTTCTCTCAACTTTTTTTTTTTTTCAACTTAAAATTGCTCAAATTACTTAAAAGAAAAAAAAGTAAAAATCAAAAATTGCTACAGTACAACAGAACCAGAGATAATTTTTGCAGTTCGACCGTTGACAGTTTAGTCATAGATTGAGGTGTGTTTTCTAGCAGCAGCCACTGTAGCCTTGAGCTGTTAACCTCAAGCAGAGTTGAGGAGTGGGACACGGGGGTCTGCTTTTTTCTTTTCAACTGCACAGCAGCAGTGATTTTTCAGTTTCAGACCCAGCCAACTCTGACTCAAGTGATAATTTGGGGTAATTTATCAGATTTTTCATGAAAAAAGCTCTTTTCACTCTCCAAAACATTACTCCAGAGCAATCATTGATTGAAAACTACACTTAGCAACGAAACAGGTAGTCATTTGAGAAGTGATTTTACAATGTATGCCTCATTGTGTACACTAAAACCACACCGCCCCAGCATGCATCTGTTGAGAAATACGGTAAAGCCCAATTAAGTGTGTCTGCTACTGAGCCATTGCACCATTCCTGACTGATGGATGTTTCCCCTTTTTTCCCAAATGCATATTTGCTAAATGTGTATTGTGTTCATGTTCATTTCCAAATTGATAGCAGCTTCTATTAAGAGCAGAATTCACATTGATTAAATTAAAAATGAATTAAACTGGCTCCAGCCAGAGGGTGGACACTTAGTGCTCGATTAATGATTAGTTTTGGAATGGACAGTGATAAAAAGAGTTTGGCTGATTGTAAATCTGACGGTGTGACAATATATCACACTTCTGAAGTTTAACCCATTTTTTAAGATAAGTCACATGATGCTTAATAGTAGAGACTGTCGGGAGTTTTTTTTTTTTTTACCATGTGAAGTTAACTGATCCTCTTTGGGGCAGCACTGCAGATAATAAATAGTAAATGGACAATGATCTATATAAAGTGCCAGGAGTAATTTTCTCATGAGTCAGGTACATTTTATGATTTAGAGCAGTTAATAAAGCTCTGAACTTCAGCTGAAATGATTAGTGTGTCACAGTCAGAGTCCAAAAAGTGTCAGTAATCATTTTCCAGGACGCCGAGACAGAGCGACACACAAACGCTCTTAATCATACATTTATATGAGGCGCGTTAATGTTGATGCATAAATTCAAATGCAGACAATTTTTAACTTGAGGCTGAAGAAGCTTTTTGTAACTAAATAAACCCGAGAGGTTTGACTTCACTTTGTGTCTTTTGTAGAGATACTTCTCAGGCACATGCTCGCCCACGTAGATGTGAGTGCTTGTATGTGATATTTTTATCACATTCAGTAGTGTGTGTGTGTGTGTGTGTGTGTGTGTGTGTGTGTGTGTGTGTGTGTTTCTGTGCACATGTTTGTGTTTGTGTGTGTGTATATACATAATTCAAAGAGGTATCAACCCTCCCAGCTCTCTGCGTCGGCAGCCTTGCTGTGTCACCACAGAGCACCCGTTCAAATGGACGAGCTAGTTGTGTTTCATTCTACGCACGGTGCTGTAGTTTCTCCAAACAGCTTGTTCAACTACTTGTGTAATAATCGAGTCCTAATGAATGAGGTCAACGTCTGGGCCTTTTCTGTGCTTTTTTTCCTTTGGCAAATCGGTTGTGAATATTGGCAGATCGGACACTTCGAGCAAACCACTGACATGTTTGCCATGTCATTATTTCGCTGATTATGGTTGTTCACAGCACAGTATGACGCAGGTATCTTAACCATATGGAGATTTGGCAGTAAATGCCCATTCAGCCTGACATCTCATCAGGCCCTGGCTGAGCGGCGAGCCCCGGGGGTGCTGCCGCCAGAGCCTTGGACTTTCCTGATTAGGGCTTCCCAGTGGCGAGCCTCTGTGAAGTGTGGGAGTGATGGGGGATAGCTGGGCGTGGGCATCAGTGGATGGAGGCCATGCTGGGGATAATTGAGGCTGTCGGTCATAAATCTGCTGAAAGGGCGTGCTGACTTATCCCGTTAATTCTGCCTTTTTCTTTCCTCCACCCCCCCATCCTTCCTTGGGCCACACTTAGCAGTCCGTCATCATCGTTTCTGCTGATCGGCCTTTTATGACAGTTAGATTATATGCCTCTGATAGACCACTAATTCCCCCGCTGTTCTATTCTTTGCCCGTGTCTTAAGTGTCATTCTCCATATCTCTCCATGACTAATTCTTTCACCTTTTCTCCTTATTTTCTCATTTTCTCCCCTCGATCCTCCTTAGTGCTCTTCACCAGTCTGGAGAGCATGTGTGTGCGTGTGTGCCCATACATATTTGAACAAACTGTTACTCATTTCCAGCTGATAACACCTGTCACATCTCACCTGCAACAACGATTAATGAGTGTAATCTACCATAACCTGATAATGGCTTTGGGTATGTGTGTGTGTGTGAGAGAGAGAGAGAGAGAGAGAGAGAGAGAGAGAGAGAGAGAGAGAGAGAGTGTGGTCTTCCATATTTTTCTAGTCCAGTCTCTCTCTCTCTCTCTCTCTCTCTCTCTCTCTCTCTCTCTCGCCATGTCACTATTCTTTCCCACCCCCACATCCCTCCACCTACCTCATCCATTTCTTTCTGCCCCTGTCTTTCGTTCAATCTTCCCCTCCTAATCCTTTCTATTCTGCTCCGCCTCTGTTCATGAGGATGTGGTCCGATCCCTTTGGCTCTTTGTGTGTGTGTGTGTATGTGTGTGGCAGAGAGAGACTAAGAATCATCATCAGCTTTCTACCAGACTATCGCCCATATCAGTGTTCTCATCTGAGATATCTGTGGGCTGCAACCACACAACTCATTTGTGTGTGTGTGTGTGTGTGTGTGTAGTCTGTATGTATCGCCAGTGTTCTGTTAACCAATAGCAAATGAAAGGAGGAAAATGCATGGATGGATTATTAATAAATAAACAGAAAGCCACCATGTGATGTGACTTCTCACAGGAATACACCACAGACTCATAAAAATGAAATGCAATCCAATCTTTCTAACAGTGTTTCGTTTTACAACATGAACACACAAACATCCAAATGCAAATATTCCTAGCATAGTGTCCAATTAGCCTCCATCTTTATTATTCCGTTTGCGAGTGGTTCACATGATGTGTTAGACCAGGGGCGTCAAACATGTGGCCTGCAGGCCAAACCCGGACCGCTAGAGGGTCAAATCTGGCCCACAGGATGAATTCGCCAAGAGTGAAAATCACATAGAAGACATAGAGGCATAATGTTGTTGAAAGTGCACATATTTTTATGTGCACAAAGGGAAAATGTAGTGTTCCTGATGTTATTTATAGGTTATAAGGCTTTTATTATTTTATTGGTCCAGTCCACTTGAGATCAGATTGCACTGTACTGTACGTGGCCCCTGAACTAAAATGAGTTAGACACCTCTGTGTTAGACTGTTTTTTCCCCGTTTGTCTCACTCACGCGTGCAGGCCATCGAGCGCGGGTCAGTCTCAGCTCGGTAGAAACTCTTCTCACAAATGCACTCGACTGCTTGTTCCTGTGGGGATGAGCTGTGAGGCGGACATTTGGTGCAGTAGGCGTCTATGGCTGAAGCTTTGTAGGTACCGGTTCTGCAGGCTGAGGAAAGACACACACAAGCAGGAGATTAGGACATGTGACAACACAAACACAAAGGCCTTTCCAAAAGCATCAACTTTAAAGACCTAAAAGAATTTTTCAACTTTTAAAAGTGACTGAGTAGCTACAAATATTTTAAAGGGTCGCAGCTGTAAGGCCGCAAGCTGCAACGCAAATGGTCCAACAGTAAAGTTTTTCTTTATTGCTGGTGTTTTGACCCTTTTTATTTCCCCCCTCTATACACCCTGGAAGCACAGCAGTGAAGCTGTGCCAGATCTCCCTGCTCCCTGCTTTTAGGGATAATTCTGGGTTATTAGAAGTTGGTTCTTATTTTCATAGTTTTATAGCATCATTTCTGTCGGTTACTATAACATACTCCTTGCCAAAGTAATTGCTGAATGCTGGGAACGCGGCAACATTGCTAAAAAGAGACAAGAAATTCAAGTAATCAGATGGTCAGAGAGGGTTTAAACAAACTCTCGCCAGACTTGACTAGAAGAAGGCGAATGGTTTCTTTTTCAACTTCTACGCACCATAACTACCATAGCTGTGCCGGCAAATACTTTTTATGTGCAATGAGGGATATTACAGTGATTTTCAGGTGGATTAACTATTGTTTTTTATCCAAACAAGGTAGTTTTATCAGAAAGCCCCCACACCCCCCACATCCAACCTTGTTGAGGTATGTTTTCAAATCACAATCATTAAAGAAGCTCGAGAAGTACTGCAATCATAACAGAGAGGATGGCTACGGCTGCAAAACATCCAACCAACCAAGGTTGTAATAAATCAAATTCATCCTCAAAGCTTGTGTGAAAATAAATGAGAATCAGACGAGTATGAGCAAGAAGAGAAACTCAAAAAGGTAGCTAATGTACAATAATACAAAACGACACGAGGAGTTGTGCTGCGGCAGGGTATAGCGCAGATTGATAGGTCATACAATGTACCAAGCAGCACCCATGGCAAAGAACAAGAAAATAAAGTTTGATTTGATGTAATGTGACATTAGGACTACGTGAGACCCTTTTACATCATATAACCACAGGGTTGTACAGTACAATGACATAGTGCAACAGGAGATCAACTGCCGTTCCTGTTATAGCGTTAGATCTTCAGGCAACCGGGGGAACGAAAATACACACAGCAATAGTCACAAAACATAATATGACTATTGCTATGGCTGTTACAGTGGCTGCATATTAGTCATTATGTGGAGTCATAAAACTGGGGAGGCAAAACTGTGCTACCACTCAAAAGCAGCAGCATGCTGAAATAGACCAGGGAGTTGAATGATTTCCCTTTTGCATCCTAGGCACTAAAATGGAATTCCTGACTTTCCCTTTGGTAATCTGAATATAGATTAGGCATGTATTTATTTATACATTCATAGGTCTGGTATTCCCATCCTCGCAAGCCTTTTCTGCCACAGTGGTAAATCGTATTGCAGCGTACAAAACCCCATGTAAGGAAAATGAGGGTGTCTCAAATGCTATTCGATACAAGCGCTGTGTGTGTTTGTTTGCGCACGCATGTGTGTATTTCTGCGTATGAATAGGTTGGATCAATGATGCGATACAATCCGCCAGGTGCTGATTGCATGTTCTATGCTGAGTGCTTGTGTGCGAGAAGGTGTTAAGTATGCAGTGTGGGAGTGTGTGTGTGTGTGTGTGTTCACTTGCTGATTGCTTGTGCTGGTGGTGAAGGTCACGGATTTAATCAAGCTACACGTCGCTCGTCCCAGAAAGGTTGTAAATTATCACACAAACACACACAGACAAACACACACACGCACACACATGTGTTTTTTGAGCGTATTTCCTTGATTTAACCTGCGGATAGAGGATGAAGAAGTAACTGTAGCATAAAACTAGTGTGATTTCTCACTGTGGAGGTGAGTTCTTCCACCTGGACGCTGAGCTCACTCGCTCACATACAGACAGTATTTTTAGGCAAATCATTCATCATAGGGGAGCAAAGTCCACTAGCACAATCCCCAACAGACCTGAGAGAACACTGGAGAAGGTGTGTGTGCGTGTGTGAAAGAGAGGGAAAGAAATAAAGGAAGGGAGGAAAGAAAAGAAAGGGAGTGATAATTCTCAAAGGGTTTCTACTCTCCTTCCTCCTTGCTGTCAACTTCCAAGGTAATGGGTGCCTATGTGCTGTGCTGGTGACTGTGTATGTGTGTGTGTGTGTGTGTGTGTGTGTGTGTGTGTGTGTGTGTGTGTGTGTGTGTTCCTGTTGGCTGGGTAGTACGAGCAGGTTGGAAAAGCAGCTTTTCTCCGGGGACGTTTCATCCGGTGAGTCCTGGCTCCGGGCGCTGGGCAGCCACAGAGGCACAAAGGACCCCAGCGCTAGAGGACAGACAGGGCGCCCCATGCCAGGCCTGGCGTCCGAACAACTGCCTGATCAAAAACTTTGTGCAGGAACGGGGACTTGGCTGCGTCGAGTGGAGCTTCCTCCTTCTCTTGATCTACTGTTTCCGACTCCGCTTTACCACCTCGCTCTCAATCCAGTTATTCTTTCTCCCTCAGTCCCCTTCTCCCTCTCCCTCTCTCTCTCTCTCTCTTTCTCCCACTTTTTCGTGCCTCCTTTTTTCCCTTCAAGCTACTCCAAGTGTCTGCCCCATGGGAAATGTGTTACTTGACTTGGTTCCCTTATGATTAATGATTTACCATAGCTATAAAAAAGGGACAAGCAGGCAGAGGAAGTAAGACAGTGCTCACATAAACACTGACTCACACACAGGAGAGTAAAAGTTAAGACACAAAAGCTGTGTTGTCGAACCGTGAGCTAACTCTGAATATGCATCATCCACGAGGTAAGTTTACAATGCAATGTATATAGTGCGTGTGTGTGTTTGTTTCTTCTAAAGATAAAGTGTGGTCTCAGATCCAGTGTCTTATTAAATATTCATCCGGTCACCAGAGAGACTCAGTGTATTTATGCCAATCGATAGCTCTTAGATATGATATAGTACTGCCACTCAAGACACACCCTCAGTCACCATGCACTGATTGGGAAGGGAACAGCCCAACTATCTCCTCTGGGAAAATGCCGCACACTGAGGTGATTGAGCTCTCTTCTGTTTTAGTCTATTTCTAGTCTTCTCTGTTGTTGTTTTTTGTATGTTTTTAAAAAAAATCTCATCTACAGGTTAGTTTTTTCAACCAGCTATAAAATTTTAGTTTCCCAAAGACAAGTGCTTTAAAGGTCAGCATATTTTTTTTAATCATATTTATTTATTCTATTTACTTGCTCTATGAGCTTCTGTAATGAATTGCTTTGCACAGTTAATTTCAGTACCAGGAACCTGTTTATGTTTTGCTTTTTTTTTTCTTCTAAAAATGAAGTTGAAATGATGATCAAACTTTTCAAACTTTCTGTCAATTGGAGGTTTAGTCTACTCACTTTCCTTAATCACTTTCCTCAGACCCTATCTGTTCTCAAGCATGAATGAAATCTATTAATACTCACAGAAGGGTTCAAAATGAAGTGCACTCAGTCTCCTCCTTACACACACACACACAGGGACAAAGTTCTTTGTATGCAGCTTTTACAGTTTATTTAAAACTGTTAAGAGTTCATTTATAAATATAGAGCTGAGTCACAAGGCTACTGGGTAAGAACCTAATCAGCGTAGTAGCTACAACACTATGACCTATTCTGTACTGGGCTGTGTACATGTGTGTGTGTGAAGTCTCTGTCATCTTGTGTGACGACAGAGGCTGAGTGACAACCGCACCGGAAGAGTTCAGGAAACGTTTTACAGGCCTTTACAGATTCACACACAGAAACACACAACCAACATCTCACAATTGTAGTCATTACACTCTAATTACATTCAAGCAGGCAGCTCTGTGTGTGTGTGTATGCAAAATCACATCAGCTGCACTTTTCTGACACAAACACTTGCCGAGCTGTGAGCTGTGAGCTCTCTCCTCTTCATCCCCTCCTCCTTCAAATGTTCTTGCTAGTTCAAATGTTCTCTCGCTCTCCGCTGCGCTCGGTTCAAGTCAAACACTGGATCCCCGCCGGCTTTACCATAAAGGCTAAAGAGGGGAGAACTCTTTGTGCGTTTGTGTGTGTGTTTATGTTTGTCGATGGGTGGGTGTATAGTGAAGAGAGAGAGTGTGTGTGTGTGTCCTTTTTGAGAAGGAAGTTGTGTAAAGCTCGTTGGCCCAGGGGAGATGAGCTCCATAATGGTCACCATGGCAACAGGCTTTCAAGATGGAACCCTTCTAGTACCCCTCGAGTGCCACAGCTCCTGGAGCACAGAGCTGCTTGTTTGTGTGTGTGTGTGTGTGTGTGTGTGTGTAGGCTACCCAGGCGTTAGTTGAGGCCAGCTACTTAAAAATTGATACATCAAGCGTCAGTGGAGAAATCTGACGAGATTGAATCTGACGTCCTTTACGGCCACCGGGGTCGCATCTGTATGTGTGTGTTTGTGTGTGTTTGCGCTCGTGTGTACATGCCCGTGAAACACGCTTTCAGTCGAATTGGCACGGCCTCATGGTAAACAAACTGAGGGAAGTTGAAAAACAAATGTTAAACCTTATATAGGGGAAAAGAAAAAAAAGATGCCAATAAATCGCTGTCAGCTCGCTGGTGCTTGACTGTTACTGATGTGTTTGTAAACAGCATGTGAACGTTGATGTGTGAGTTAGTTAGTAAAAGCTACAGGTAGGTAGCCTATAACATGTGGCTTTAATAACTGAGAGTGTGTTTGTGTTGTCAACAATGTCCCCTAGTTGATAAGAGGAGGTAATGTGTGTGTATGCTTTTGTGTGCAATATGAGGTTCTGTTTATAGAGTAGAGAGCAGAGCAAAGTGCATTAGTGTGTGTGTGTGTGTGTGTGTGTGTGTGTGGTAATAACAAGGTTTGTGTGGAATAGAGATGTCAGCATCAGGGTCCAGCCCCCTACTGAGATCCTCTAATCCCCATTCGGATTTCATAACAACCTTTCACACCATAATATTCACCATTACTACTAATCCTCTGAAACACACACACAGTCACACACACAATTCCTAAAGAGTCAATCCCATGGGCTGTTCTTTCTTTCGTAACAATTCATCTACTTGTCATCCTTTCATTACCTCACATTGTTTGCACTGTACTGTATGAACAATAACACTGATCAGTGATATGTTTACATGATGACGTCCTCATCTCCACAGACACTCTGTGGAAACAATGAGTTCATTAAGGTCAATGCTAAAAACCATCCGACCATTAGTAACTGACAACATTGGGCAAAACACACAAACATGTTGATCCATATCTAATACACTACATTAGCGACCATGGCAACAGAGACAAACTGCTTCTTTTACATAACTTTTCCATTGCCCCATACTAACATTTAGACTAAAATCAGATTATTGTGATTTGCATGAAACAATGATAATCATCAATAATCCCCAAAATAGATCATTTCACCCAATTACAATTGCTTAAAAACGTACAAACTATTAAATATTTTGTCTTTGGAGCTAAGAAATGGACATAATTGCCTATTAGGAACAGCAACTGTTGTTCAACTCTTGAGTTATTTTAAGAACTTAATTGGAAGTTGAGACAAATGTGATTTTTAAAAGTATAACCAAAATAGTCACCTGTAAATTGCACTGCAGGGCAAGTTTGAAATGCAATTTGATTAGAAGGCAGCAGCGGTCTACTGGGGACACACAGCATTCATGACTCACAGTGCTTGGATGGGGCTGGTGCTCACTGGTACAGAACGCCAGCAGTTTGAGTGTCTGTCTACCACTGCACTGGGATTCAGTGGAACACTAACAAACTTGAATTAACTTTGCTTTGATGACTGATTCCAATATTTGTAGACTCGGTGTTGAATCACATTTTATTTCACGGCTTTATTATTGCCTTTCTTGCTGTAAAGGGCAATAAACAAGGGAGTTTATATCAGGCAAGGCAAAGCAGTACTGAGAAAATAGAGCAGACATTTAAGTACATAATTACAGTCAATTAACAAACACCACATGTTGAAATTATATAATAAATTTCATGCAGACTGTCATTTTGATGTCTGTCATTAATAAAAACCCTGCTAATTATATTACAGGTGTTGAAATAACGTATTATCAGATGTAGTCAGATCCTGTGGTACATCTGGACTTTTATGGGTAGACATTATTTGATTTGCTTAAAAACAATTTGTCCCATGTGTCATGTTAAATCAGAATCTTAATAACCAGGCTTCATGATTATATTATGTTTGTATGTGATGTTTCTGGACATGATCAGATGGTGGAAACATTGGCCTGCTAGTTATTTTACAGTTCATCATGTGAGGGGAAGAGAGGGGAACTTCAAAACTTGACGTTTTCCTTCAAAGCAGATGCAGCAGAGACGCAATTGCTTTAGACTGCAAGAGGCTTTTTTGTGGGAGAGAGACGAGGCAGGATCACATGGCTGCAGAGGGGACGTGAGATATGAGCTGTGTCCACACAGTAGATATAGGCCTCCATGGCTGAGACCTCAGGACAGACCCTCACTGTGTTTATGGTATCTTATGGCTTCTCAGACCCACACACACACACACACACACAGTGAGACCAGATATGAAACGGTGTGTGATGTCCACTGCATGAAGCACATGAGTACACTCAGACTTTCTGAACTACTGTCTGTCCTCTGGATGCCAGCCAATTACAGAGAGCAGGCCGAGGGGGAACAACAGGGTGAAGCTTCCTCTCTTCCTGATTCTGTCCATATCTGTCTTTTCTCTCTGTTCTCCTTTCTCTGTGTTTTCCCTCTTGTCTGTCGACTTGTATTTTTCTGACTCTGTCCTGTCTCTCAGTCTTTCTTTCTTGCTCTCTCTCTCTCTCTGAGCATCTCTACCTTACTCCCTCTATTTGTGTGTGTGCGTGAGAGAGAGAGAGTCTGCCTTTGTGTGTGTGTCTTATTTCCCAGTGGGCTGTCTGTCATACGTTGACCCTGACCTTCTGCAGAGCCCCTGCACAAATATTTACTCTCTCACTGACAGGAACACACACACACACATAAACCTCCAAAAAAAGAAAAAGAAAAATCACAGGGATAGATTTTCTCCAATTTCAGTGCAATTAAAGCAAACACACATCTACACAGACACACACTTTTTTTTTCCCGTGGTAATCCAATCTGATGGTTCTCTAATTTTAACCCTAACCCAGCATGATTATACTGCAGTCTAAAAACAGATTAAATAGATACCAGGTGCATGTGTGTTTCTGTGTGAAAGGGGTCATGGGCGAGGGACAGAAAGAGAGGAAGAGAGAGAGAAAGAGAGATCACGACAGGGCTATAGAAAGAGTCTGTTGGGAGTTGGCTTCACAGTCTGAATAACTTATTCTTCTGCCTGTTTTGCCATGGAGAAAAAAGAAGGCCAGAAAACACAACAAAGATTCACAACCTCCTTTTGAACATAGCCAGACAGACCTGTACAAACACACACACACACACACACAAAGCACAATTCTGCACTGCATACACAGATTCAAACTTTCAGTACAACCACATACTGTAGCTACACTCTCTTGCCCCAGACCCACACACACATATAGCTTAAACATCTTTCATAAAACCCAAGCCACAGAGCTTTAACACACCATAAACACACACTCTCCAGATCTATGTATCTGTCTCCCCAGATACACACACACACAGACACACACCAGTAAACGTGCCCGCATCGGCCGGCCCTGTGACCGGCAGAGTGTGTGTAGGAGGAGCACTGCACCTCCTTTCCTCACCCACGTTATTTTCAGTTCATCACTCTCAATAATTCATTCTCTCAGGCGGAGGAGTTGGAAAGGAGAGCCCGGTGCTTTTTTCTCTGTCACTTACACACACACACACACAAATACACATCCTCATACCCACATACAGATGTGCCTGTCAAGTGCGAGGCCGTATTCCCGTGGTCCTTAATCTGTGGGTGGGCAGTGGTTAGGTTTGTCATGAAAAAAAAAAAGAAAAAGCACAGTAGATTGATGATGGCAGGAAAACAGTGGTTTATAGAGAGCTAACAAACACTGAGACAAAGAGATGCTAAGTAAGAAACTTAATGCTAAGTTGCAGGCCTGCTCAGGGTCGTGTGAAATGACAGATTACTCTCTAACAGAACAGATACAGAATTATCTAGTTATGAATGAAAAAAGTGTTACATGTACTGTATATAATACTTCCCTCTAACCAGATGTCACATCCTCAACACTTCAGCACCAACTGATGTGCAGGAAGTCACGGGTGTCACGTACAAAGGGAAAACTGGGAAAACTGCTACTGCACTGTGATCTGTGTGCTCTCCATCACAGGAACTGCACAGCTCAGAGCCTCAGGAGCTTTTCAATGTGACACATAAATATTGGCAAAACAATTAGATTGCCTTATGAAGAGCCTTGAAATGTAATGACACTCACAGACATCAATGGTAATTGTTATAATAGCAGCTGGTTAGCAAGAATCCAAGCTGAGAGGAGGCTTGGTATCTGACATAAACATGGTTAACGATCTTTTCCTTGGTCTCAGCTTTATTTAAAATGATAAAAACTGAGAGTATACAGTATGTTTACATAAAGAGAGTTCAATGTGACATTATTTTCTAAAACTTGTATAAATTTGTTTATTTTTTAGCCATAATTCACAGAAGATTTTATTCTCTTTTGCTGCATATTTATAATGCAGTATAACCTACCACACATTCATGGGTAGAGTTACTTCTCATTTTCAGAGACATTATGGGTTGGATCAGGGGTTTTCAAAGTCTTCCTTTGGGAACCAGTTCTCTGACAGAATTGAGACAACTGTGTTACATTTTGGCACCAAGCAGCTTTTTGTCCAACAACTCCCATGAGTCAATGGGGTAATTCTGTGTTCTTGTTTTCCTCGCCACTGGTCTCAGTATTTCTCTGTTAAGATTTCTTCAGGGTCATTTATTTAATTATCTTCAGAGGTCTCCTCTCAAAAACAAATGCAGTCTGTGATTAATTCAATCAAAAACACTAAAGCAGTTTCACCTTAAGAATCATCTTTTTCTGTGGACACAAGACGTCTCGTTGTTTCTCTGATGACTTCATCTGATAACTTGCAGACATCCAATGACTAAAATCTTTCATCTGATTAAGGTTTCTAGTGAAAAAATGGCAAAGATATAAAAAGTGTAAGATATAAAAATCATTTTAAAACCAGAAAAAGAGTCAAATTTCACCTCATGCCTTCACTTCTGGCAGACAGCCAATTAAAATCAACCGATTGAAATTGAGGTTTAAATATCGCTGGAATCAGTTGGAATAATTTAAGTACACTATTAAATAAAAATTACTGATTGTCAGCTCCAACTGTTGACCATGTGGATAAACCATTCAAATAAACTGGCCAAAATACAATAACTAAAATCCCATTGTTTTCCCAGCGCTGCCATGCACCTGTCCCTTTTATCTCATACTGAATCTCTGCCTCACATTCCCTGCAGCCACTGTAGAAATGTTCCATTTATATACTGTAATAATACAGCAGCTGTTCCAAACAACCATCAAAAAATGAGACATAATCTGTCGCTTCTCTCATTAGACTCTGTCTAACCATTCTTTGGTCTGGCCAACGCTGGAGCTGAAAAGTCTATTTGAATTTTCTGAATGGTTCCTCTTGGCGTGTAGAATAATAGTGCAGCTGTACGGCATATGAAAGCAGCGACAAATTGGACTTTGACTGTGGCTACATCTGTATGTCGTGTTTTGGAGCTGAGCAATAACGCAATAACTGTGCAACGCCGGCCCAATCAGTCTGACAGGCTGATCGTACATCTGGAAGCCATCCATAAAGTAGAAAGAGAGAGAGAGGGAGGGAGGGGCATGAGGGGAAGGGGTCAATGGCTGCTTTCCTGTTCCTGTGTTCCCCGGTTCGGCAGCCCCCGCCGGCTGCCTGAACGCCTCCCCTGCTCTCTCTCTCTCTCTCTCTCTGCGCGCACACACTCCGCTCTCTCGAAACCTTTAGATCTTAAATGGAGCAAACTCAACACAAATTCAACACGAGAGGGAGAAAATGTGAAAATTATGAACTTTCCCATGAGTGCACACATGTTTATCCCTAACTGGAACTCAACAGCATATGAAACGCAGCCAATTAATGACAACTGTGCCCGAAGGGGACGCGCTCTGCCCTCTACACCTCTCTCCTCTCTCTCCCTGCCTCCGTCTGTAGGGAATAGTGCTATATAAGGACGTGAAGAGTTGAAACATGCGTTAACAGTTTCTCAGTCCTTGGCCTGCTTTTTCCCTCTTTTTCTCTGCGGGTTTTGTTCACACAGCTCAACCCGCTGCACCAGACTCCACTCTAGCTACACGAGGTCCTGCCTCCCACAGCCGCCTTGATGTCCACAGGTTTCATCGCGGCTAACACTTCAGCGGTGCAAACACCATCTTGGTGCTAAGGTGGCTTTTGGCATCTCGGCTTGTGTCTGGCGAGCGATCCGCCATGGCGACAGAGGAGCTGGGCTGGGAGGCTCTGTGTGAATAGACATTATCTGGGTCAGTGCTGTGTGGGTATGTAGACGGGGACTATGGTGTGTAGAGGATATAGCGAGAGCGCCTAACCCTTTGTGATTTTGTGTGTCATTTATTTAAACACAAAAGAGAGGAGATGAGAAGGAGGGAGAGGGAAAAGGGATGGAGTTTAGGAGGGACATGTGAGAGAGCGGAGATAAAGGCGAATAAAGGAGAAATGAAGGCAAAGGTGGCTGTCATTATCCAAATAAATGAAAAGTGGAGTCAGGCAGGCGGAGCAGCCGAAAGACACACACTTACACACACACACACACGCACACACATACACAGATAGATAGAAGGACAGATGACTGGCCTTTACTTGGCCCATATATCCATTTGTCCTTTAAGAACATCTGGCTAGTAATAACACCCTGCCTAACACTTCAACAGCTTAATGCCCTAATGCCTGTAGCAGTGTACGCACACACACACACAACACATGGATTCTACACACAAAAAAATCTCTTTACTTTCTGTCTAAATCCTTCTTTTAGCCGCCCACTCCCTTCCTACCTACACCTTTGTGCTCTCTGGCTCCCAGAGCTGCCACCAAGAGAAGACCGAAGAAATGAGAGAACTGTGTGTGTGTGTGTGTGTGTGTGTGTGTGTGTGTGTGTTCAAGAACATACTACATGCAGGAGGGAGCCCTTGACCTTCAAAAGTCTGTATGTGATCAACATAAAAATGCTCACTTCACCCACACTGCCTCCACTGTCCATACACTTCTCCTATAAGGGTGGAGGAGGCAATAGAGGCAGAGATCAAGCACTGTGTTGGAGAGGCAATAGAGAAAGGCAGGTTCCCTACTGAGCTTTCAACACACACACACACACACACACACTCTGCAAATGAGCTCAACCTCTTTCACAGGTGCGAAGATTAGCCTTTTCCTACATCTGTTCCCTGCTCAAGCCTTTCATTATGAACAGAGACTACAATCCTCTTATGAGATATAAAATTCAAAAATGTATTGTGTCCTGCTGTGTGTGTGTGTGTGCATGCTGCCGTTTGTGGAGTCACCGTCTTTCTTTCATTATATTCATCTGAGTGCATATCTTGATGGAGCTTTTACAGTGCGTGTATCATATAACTTCCACTTATCCGCACAGAATGTAGGTTTTCTTGCGGAGAACAAACAAAGGCTTTTACTGTAAAGCCTTTCCTGCTGTGCTGTGGTCAGAGCCAGGTCTGATCGACTGAGCGGCTGAGCGGGAGGCCTTTGATCGCTGTTTGTCGCTGGGCAAACAGAAAGCTGAATTCCCCTTCACAGGTTTAGCAATGTTCTCCAAAAAAAAAAAAAAAAAAGAAACCTGCAGTTTTTTTTCTCCTCCTGTGAAAATGACATTATGCAGGCTTTAGTTATCCATTCCAAAAGTTATGATCTCATCATTGTGGTCAAATGGGGTTTGGAGTGTAACGAGGATGTGAAGCGGTGTTAAGCGATGTTTCCCTGGCTTACAGGTTGCATGGCTGGGCCTTAAAGCTACAGTTCAACATGAGAGCTGTTTTGCAGCAGACAACAGCTGTGCACCGTCTCTTATTTTGAGCCGCCAAGTATGAGCAAAGATTTTGATTTGATTTTCAGACACAATGGTACCAATCCTGGCTAGTGGCCACCTCAGTGTGACAACAACACTTCAGAGCTTTATTGTGTCCAGCCAAGAAGTAGTCTGACACATAACTCCCCCTCCCTCCCCCTGACAATGCAACATGTTGTTTTCACACTTCCATTTTTTACAAGATACAGTATATCTTGTTATTTGAGCTTTAGAGGTGATGATGGGTGGATTTTCTTTTTTTGTCTGAGCTCATCATCATTTTTATTATACAGAGCGGTATCAATCTTGTCATCTAATGAGGATATTTCCTAAAATGTTGAACCGTTCCATTCATGCGCAGACACAAGAGTGATATGAATCTTCTTATCTCACTCTCACAAAGAGCAAATGGTTGCAATAACTCTCCAAATGTGTGTTTCTCAAATGATGAACAGCTGTATGTCTGTAAATTATTATTCCAAGCAACAAAGGAGTCCAGAAATCACAAGCGTTGGTTGTCTCCGTCAACAGAATGAACACATTATTGATGAGGCAAATTACACAGGATTGGATGCACGTTGGATTTTTTCCTCCTCAGTGATTCACACTTTGGTTCTGGTCCAATCTGAGACGTGAAAAGAACAGCAGGAGAGCTAAAAGGAATCGGTGTGGTGTGACTTTGAAAAGTTCCTCTTGTAAAACAAGTTTTCGCTTCATACTGGCCGCATCAAGCAGATAGATGAAGACGAAGAAAAGGGGAAGAAGGGAGACCATTAGACAGGTGGAGCTGGCGGACAGACAGACATGTCATCCTGACCTATATTACTTTTGCCCGCTGAGGAAGAGAGAGAGATGAGAGCAAGAGAACTTGTGTTGAGGTGACAGGTGTCTGTCCTTCTCCACTCCGTCTCCTCCATCTCTCAGGCATCTGAGGCAGTAATTGGTGCTGTCAGACACACAGAGAAGGACAGAACACACACATACGAACACATACTTAGTCACAGCAACACACACACACACACTCCTGCCCTTCAGCGTGTACCCCTTGGGCTTAAAGCAGGAGAGGTTTGAGAGGAATATTCACTACATCCTCTGCCAGCTGTGAGACAGAGAGACAGCAGGAGAGGGCAAGGGAGTACGAGGTGGAAATGGAGGGAGCGGAGGAAACAGTGGCAGACAAAAACAGAGAGGGAGAACAGAGGCAGAATGCACAAGAGACAAAGACACACAGAGGAGAGAGAGGAGCGAGAGGAGCGAGAGCAGGAGAGCGAACGAGGCGGGGGGCTTCGGCTTTACAGACAGAGGCCTCCGCATGGGGTATGGAGAGATGGAGGAGAAGTGACAGGGGTCTGCAAATGTATGTGACAGAGAGATAGAGAGCGAGAGAGTATGTGTGTGAATAAGGGTGAGAGAGAGAGAGAGATTATGCAACCCCGGAGGTGACAAGGCAGATGAGTATGATTTCATGTGATTGAGCGGCAGGGCCACAGCCATCAGCGCAGCAGTGTGTGTTCAGTGCACGCCTCAGTGCACATCCAACCCAAAGGTGAACTAAACAACACAACTGAAACACAACAAATATGTGTTTTAAAGTTGCAGTGTTATGTAACATTAAAGGATATAGGGTTGACTGTATTTTTCTCAGTGTGAATTTACTCCATGACAACATCGAAGCCAGTGATGTGTTGATCCAACAAACCAGCACCGACTCCGGTAATGATTGAAAACATCTCAAGGAGCTGCATTGTTGACAGCCATCTTCTTCAGTTATGATAACCATGGGAACTGTAGTTTCTTTTAACTTCCTCCTACAAACATAATTTCACTCCAATTAGCCAAATGAATGCGTATTATTCTGCTGCCAAAAAAAAAAAACGTCCCCACTCCCCACCAAGTGCCTCCCTGTTTGTGTTATGTCATTTAAAAACTAAAGTTCTTTAAATTACAGTGTAATTGTCTAGAAACGTACTGATACCGAATGATATTTCAAGGGAATGTTCATGAAAAAAAATTGGTCCAATTTTAGTTATTATATAAAACTATGACAGTCACAGTGTTCATTTGGTACACATCCATTCATTTCGTTCCAATTACTTGCCATTGTAACCTAAAGAGCGAGTGAGTCACTGCACAGCGGGCCAGGCTGAGCATGTGAAACCTCTCTCTGTGTGGCTGTATTATTACAGGCAAACATTCAGTCCAGTCTGGAGAGTAAAAGCTCCACTAACATTCACTTCGTTTTACATGAAATCATCGTCACGACCTGCCGGTTTGTCTCAAAATTAAGACCACATTTCCCATGAGTCTCGCTTTCTCTGTTGCTACTTGCTCTGTGTGTGCCTCTGTCTGCCTGAGCAACAACCCTGTTTGTCATACAGTAAAGCAATTCAGCACAATGAATCTAAACCAGTGACATTAACACCATCAAAACATATACATGAGGTCTGTATAAACACACTAAACGTGCCTCACTTAAGGGAATAGGAAGCAAGCATGGGGTGGGAAAATAGAAAAAGAGAAAGATGAACCCGTGATCTATAAATGTTTAACGAGAGCAGACAGAGGAGATGGGCACTGCGTGGAGGAGGAGGAGGAGAGAAGGAAAAATGGTGAGGTGAAAAAGGAAGACGGTATCAGAAGAGATGGGTGAGGAGCAAAATGGGGGGCTTGTAGAGGGAGAGAGGTGGAGAACAGTCCCATTATAGAAGCAGACAGCAGAGCAAGGTTAGAAAATAGCAGTGAGGAGCCAGAGATTGGGGGGAAAAAATGGCTGTAATTGGTGGTGTCTGGTGTTTGTCTAACACAGAGAGGCTAGTAATGATTCCATTAGCGCCTCACACCGAGAGAGAGAGAGAGAGAGAGAGAGAGCGAGAGTGAAAGAGGGAGGCGAGGACAGAGCGAGAGAGAGAGTGAAAGAGGGAGACGAGGACAGAGCGAGAGAGAGAGTGAAAGAGGGAGACGAGGACAGAGCGAGAGAGAGGGGGAGAGAGAGACGAGGACAGAGCGAGAGAGAGAGGGGGAGAGAATGGGAGTCAGGAGGAGAGTGACACAGAGACAAAAAGAGGAGGCGGGAGAGGTCGAAACACTGTGAGAAGATTCACACAGAACATTAGAGCAGGAAAACAATGAGCATCAGAGCAGCTAAATGGTAGAAAAGACCCAAAACAGACACACACACGCACTCAAAAAGAGCAAGAGAAAGCGAATTCAAGGCGCCTGTTCGATAAAAGAGCCGTTCACCTGCGCGATGGTTCTAATTACACATGCCCTCCTGCTCCCTCTCTCAGCTCTCTCCCCCACCTCACCCCTTCATCTCTTTGTGTGACAGCAAATGAGAGAGGGTGATTTAAATGCATTAGCAGAGTGTGTTTTCCCTATGGAAGACCCTCAGACTGTGTCAGGGCAGGAACCTTTTGTTTGGCGCTGATGCTGAGCGCTGAGAGGACTCTTTAAAAGCCTGGCCATCGTTCTCCCTGGGACACATTAAAGTGCAACACATGGGCTTGTTGTACTTCTCTGTGTCCTCTCATGTCTCTGTTAAGAGCAGACTGATTACAGATGCAGTTACATTAGTAGGCATAAGTGAAATTTTGACGAGGAAAGGGAACGGCGACAGAGCACAGGCATGCGCAGGCAAAAACAGCGCAGGCATCAAAGCAGTCTTAACAAAAGAAAGCTGGTTTCCTGGGTGTCAATTTGGCGTTATTTCACAGGCAACAAACAAGTGTGAGATGTGTTGGGCTGACATACGTGGGACAGCAAATTCTCCAGCTCATTGCTATGCAAATCCTCCCCAAGATCCCACAGAAATGTTTTTCCTAATACTGAGTAGGTGGTGCAGACAACCCTGCGGCGGAGCAGCTTCAATTCACCACGAAGGAATTAAAATCTATTGAAAAATGCTTTTTGATTGTTTCCGGAATAATTGCCACACCAGAAAATCTGCCTTTGAAAAGAACTGAAACCAAAATCCTGTAGTCGAAGACAATAGCTACACCCGTTCTTCAAGCGCGCCTCATCTGTAGCGACCGTAACTTATCAGTCCAGGGACACATATATTCCCTGACCTCTGACCTCCGACTGCCAATAAGACTTCATCATGACTTCTGTGCACATGCACATACATGCACGCATGGTGTTATTGAGTTAAAGCCAGCTTGTTAAATGCGCTTACGCTGCTTTATTTATTCTCTGCGGAGGGATGAGACTGAGGGAGCAGACTGATGAGGTCATGGAGATCAGCGAGGTCAAGCGCTTTGCTGCGTCAGACCGACTTGAAATGCAGGGAATGTGACATGGACCTGAACACTGCAGGTAGTGAAATCATGTGAAAAGCTGTCAATGAGCTCACCCCTCAAATAACTGCGGCGTGTCACTTTTACGAGACAGACAGACATGTAGCTCAACAGTCGGTGTTTGATGATTGAGATGCAGCCAGAGTTCTGCCACAATCTGTGCACATTACCAGTCCGCAAACTACACAGTACAGCTTGTTCTTATTCACTTGTCTCTAAGGCCCAGCTGCCAAGTTTTCTGGGTGTCTTGGCTGCTGCTTCTCCAAAACAACTGAAAATGCATTATGTGCACCGATTCCAAGTTTGCAGCGATGAATATCTATGATTCCATTTTCCTTTTTTTCGGGGAGGAAGCGAGCCCGTGGGGACAGGTGACGGCGTGAGTCTAATACAGGTTGCTCACTCAAATGCATGCACACACGGTATACACACACACACACACACACACACACACTGCACACACCATCTGTGGAGTTTTACGACTCAATAATCTGCTTCCTAAGGCATACCTTCCCCTCTCCTCCTACAACGCAAACACACATCAATAAGCGCTTTCTCACACACGCGCAAATACACACACACATGCACTCTCTTACCGCTCTCCTCTACTCAGCAGGGAAAATGAGATATTCAACTCTGACAAACACGCACACACACACACACACTTGAAAAAAAAAGATGATATGCCTCAAAGCAACTCCTACCCTTTCCTGTGTGAGAACTGTCCTCGCAGAGCTGGGAGCTGTATAAAAGTCACTCTGAGTTATGACACCCGTGCTGACACACATAGTCACACAAAGGAGCCTAAATACACAGTCAATGACTTTTCCATCCCCGGTTTCACAACAAAAATCATGTAAGAGGGATGCAATGTCTCCACAAAGACACACAGGCACGCACAGGTGCACACGCACACACAGAACGGAGGCGATTTCTGTTTTTGTTTTGTAAGAAGAGCACTTCTGTGAGCTGTTGAGGAGTCTCACTCGTACATTATATAAGAAGGCCAACCTCGATGAGGCCTGTGCATACTCTCTACACTCACTGTAAAGCATTCACTCTTTGTGCAGGAATACATTTGATTTGAATAGACAGAGGCATTAAACCAAAAACACTGCACTTTCTCCTCTGTCTCTATATCGTTCCCCTACACACACACACACACACACACACCCCCACCCCACTCACGCTGGCAGACGTCCTTGTTCTCCTCGAAGCCCGGTTTGCACACACATCTCCCGATGGGAACGAGCCAACCCCCGTCCGCGCTGCAGTACATCTTGGGAGCCTCGAACTCCTCGGAGGCGTTCACACACAAACCGTGGACCTCCACCAACGCCGTGTCCCCCCCTGTTATCGTGTCGGGGAACTGGGCCAAGTTGAGAACAGTGAGGGGGCACTTCTTGTAGAAGACCCTGACAGAGACCAGGGCGATGCAGGCGCCCAGGTCCTGGAAGGCCAGGTAGAAACCCTTTTTACTCAGGTTGCTGATGTCGCGCACCTCAGTGTTTAACTTCATGACACGGTCACCAACGTCCACCTGTGGACAACATTTTTCACGTGTTAGTTCTTCCAAATGTGAGCATTCAATCAGAGCTTTTCTTTCCAGTCCAAAAAGTTGGTATTCTATTTAGCTTAAATGTTGAAACTGGAACTGAGCATTTCCAAGGCAGATCCAATTATGTCCTCAACATCCTGACAATTTTGCAAGCAAATGGAAAAAGATGATTAAGTTTTAATACAACCTTCATTCAAATCCTGTTTTAAAGCATATTGTGGCAAATGGGGAATATTTAAGATATACATTTGGACTGCAGCTCTTTTATATGAGGATGAAGATCACATACACACAGGTGGAGCTTCACACTAAAATCAGTCAAATAATCATTGTAGAAAACACAGTACAAAAGACAGTCAGCACACAGCTGCAATGAGAATAATTTGGAGCGTAAATATCCTCATTGAAAATGAAAAAAAGAAGAAATTGGCCAATATGCTGTAATTTGGAAACAGCAGTCTTTCTTACATTATTGCATATTGTGTGTGTGTGTGTCCATACCTGTGTAAAGCTCTCATCTGCAGCAATAGTGTCAATCTTGACATACTGGCTTTCCTTGATGAACCACAGGTTGGCATTGTTGGACTCATAGTAGTACATGTTGAATGTCTGCAAAACAAACACAGCGTCCATCAACGTTCACACTCAAATTCACATTCAAATTTAATCGACCAGACAAAACAGAATAGCACACAGAGTGAAGAGACGATTAAAAGTCAGAAGCTCTGTTCTCCAGCTTTTCTCCTGCTTCTCTTCAAATCTCTGTCCCTGTGTGTCGATGATGGCTGGTCAGCAGCTCCGTCTGCAGTTTGGTGAAAGCGCAGCTCTGCACAGACTCATATTATCTCTGCTACTCATTGTGGAGATGTAATGAGAGTGAAAAGGGTGTACGGGGCATACAAAGCAGAGAGAAATGAATACAGAGGAGCAGTGATATTTGGCTGATATGAGAGAATCGGGGACTGCAAAAAAAAAAAGAAAAACTCAGAAGTTAAAATATACGAGCAGCCACAAAAGAGGCCTCTGGAGCATCGTCTGTTTCATTCTGCAGCTATTCTCTCATGTCAGTCTTTTCCTGCCTCTTGTCTATTTATCTATTCATCAGCTATCAAAGTGTGTGTCAATCTGTGTGCGAGTCTGCATATGTTTATTTAAAATCCTGTTTTCCTGCTCTGCTGTGTGCCATATAAGCTGCATAAAAAGCAGTGAATTCATAGAAAGCAGAAATTAAAGTGCAAACAAAAACTACCACCTTTAGTCAGGCTGTCATGTATATTAATTTACACTACATGTACTGTAGCCAAAAGTGTAAACAGTGCAAAGCTGGGAAATCTTTCATATTCTGTGAAATGGTCTAATGTTAATAAGCAATTATATGATATGTTTCTACTTTCTTTTCATATTTCTGTCATGTCTATATTTTCTGCTGCAGACTAGTAAAAGCAAACAATACAGCACCAGATCAAACATGAAGCTCAGGGCAGGTTTAATTGAAAATGCAGAGATTTATCATTAAAGTAAATTTGCTGATTTTGTTGAACAGCTAATCGCTCTAAACCAAGTTGCCACTGCGTGCGCTGTAGGGTGAATTAGTTCCAATTTGTGAATGTCTTTAATTTGTGTTGCAATTAATGTGACATTTTCATGACAAATGCAATATGTATCTACTAAATTACATATTTGAGAAGCGAAAGAGGAGCTGATTAAGTTAGTTAACTCAATTTTATCCAAAAGGCTGAGAGCACTGCAGAGCTAGAGAATATATATAGGATTTCAGGAGTGATTTTTCTCAGACAAACCTCAGACTCCAAACAATTTCTGTCTCCACCACATTTCATATCAGACTCACTCCTGTGCCACTGATCTCCAAAAAAATAGAAGAAACATGTGTTTTTACTTCCTTCCCTCCAAAAGGAAATTCAGAGAGCAGACGGCTTCACAACAGCACCCATGGAGCTCAAGTCAAAATTCAATGCTTTGCTCGCCAAGAGTGAACAAACAAGCAGCAGAAATGCAACGGGAGGGCCTAAACACACACACACACACACACATACACCCCCTCCAGTTGCAAGGATATTGGTTATCTGTCACCATGCGGCACACGTGTTAAAAGAGCTTGCGTGTGTTGTGATGCAGACCTCTTTGCAGGTACCAGGCACCCCGGGCAGGCTGTTACAGTCCCTCAGGGTGAACTTGATCTCGATGTAGACGCGCTGAGCCCCTTCTCGGCTGATGTGGCGTGTCCTCAGCCAGTTGTTCTGGTTGGCCTCCATGACGTTACACACCTGGTAGGTCCTCATCGGGGTGTTCCTCTCATCCATCACACTGATCTCCTCCCACTGAGGATGAGCAGCAGAGAGAGAGAGAGAGAAAGAGGAGAAAAAAGCAAAGTGGGTCTATTAGATGAGAAAGACACAACATCTTTATTGAATGTGATTGTGATTATTCACAGCTCTATCCGGGGAGTGTTTGAGGCAGATTTCAGATCTTTGACCTTTATCAAATGACATTTTTTGATGAAGTGCAACAGGAAGAGATGAGATGAAAGAAGTACGAAGTAGAGAGGAAGATGGGGACGCTGAAAGGGGAATGCTGGAAGAAATTAAGGAGGGGAGAAGTGAAGAAAAAAGGAAGGAGGAAAGAAAAACAGGGAGAGATGGGAGAAAAAGGGTGACGAGGCGAGGGACCGTGCTAATTTCAAATCAAAGTCCAGGCTGACGTGCAATCAGCGCTGAGTGACATTCAGCAGCACTCAGCTGAAAGATCATCCTACTCCATCAGCAGTCAATGGACAAAGGAGATCTCAGTCCAAATATTGCTTATGGGAAACTGGGCCCAAGTTCAATGAAGTGTGGTTTAGTGAAAACCAACGACTAAGCCTGCGTGTTCTGTTTTCATGTCTGGGTGAATATGAGTGATGATCTGTGTCAAGATGACTGAAGGACCGTCTTTGTCTATGTTGCACGTGTGCATAGAGAGAGTGTGTTTTTCTAAAGTGAATGGGTGATTTAGCTCCTAAGAGTGTGTGTGAGAGAGAGAGAGAGAAAGAGGGGAGAGTGAGCATGGAGTAGGTAGGACAGAGCTACTTTGTCTCCCGTCATCTGCTACCATCTGTTTCCACTTCTGACTAAGGCAGTAATTGAGAACACTTCTCGCATGAGCAGGAAAACATTTCTATCCACACACACACACACACACACACACACACACACACACACACACACACACACACACACACACACACACACACACACACACACGCGCACACACATGCTCACATACACATAAGAAAAAGAACATGTCTACTGGATTTTCTTGAACATGAACACGCACACACACACACACACACACACACACACACACACACTGGATGAGTCCTAGTTTGTGGTGAGGGATGAGAAGACCACCATCTTTGTTCTGAGCTCCTGTCATCATCTTAATACTGAAGCTTTAAGCTCCCGAGTGATGAGCACATATCACCTTACAGTCGTCCAACCATGTAAACACATAATACATGGCATGAACACATACTGTATACACACACACACACATGGGCACACACACCTGCAATGCACTAAAGCACACACACACACACACACACACACACACATACAAGACCCACAGGAGTAACTACCTGTCACCCCTAACGTGTCCTAGAATTCAAATGAAACCAGAACTGTAGGTGAAGCGAGAAGGGAAAAAGAGGAAGAAATAAAGAGGTAAAGAAAAGAGAGAAGACGGGCTAATAACATGAAAAGAAAGCAGCAAAAAAAAAAAAAGGCAAAGAGACTTTCAGACAAGTCCAGGCTAGGTTGGATTCTTGAGGTTAATCTGATGTGACGGCCCAACAACCCGGCAAAAGCTTGACGCATTTCACCTCCAAGTCCTGAGCACTAAAACAGATCCACATTAAAAAAAAAAAAACCCTACACATTCTCACATCGACTTGCACGCACTCTCTCTCACACACTCAGATGCTTTTAATCTCCATAGCCTCCCCTGAAATGTCTACTGTGTATGAATTGGAGCTAGAACAAAACCAGCTCCCTCTTGAATCTGACCCAAAGTCTCTGAAACCGAGAAAAAGAAGGAGAAGAGGCAGGAGATTGTTTAAGTTGCTGCATGCAACTGACAGAAATCTCCCTGACAGCCACTTCAGAGTTTGAAGATTATATATATAAGGGGATGTATCACTGGAGTCTTGCACAATAACTTTGAGTCATTGTGATCAACCGCGCTCGATTCAATTAAAAGAACAAAAAGCCAGACGGAGGGAGAAAGAGAGAGAAAAGAGGAGAGAGATGAATGAATGTTGGTAAATTACAGGCTCGCCTGGCAGCTAAATAGACCCATCTGTGCAGAGCTGGGACCAGTCGGACATCACAGGACGGTTGCACACACCCACACACACACACACACACACACACACACACACACACACACACACACAAAGCTGAGTCCCCAGGGAGCAGTGATTAAAGCATTTATGGGAATAGTCATTGAGGGATAAAGAGGGCTTTATGATGTCTTTGTTTATTTCTTTGTAGGCAGAGTTTGGAGTGGCTGGATTACTGCCACTTCCTCGTGAGTGACTTATTTCCCTTGATGGCAAGTCTGTTCATTGTCACTTTTAGCCGGTGTAACGCACAGGTGTGTTTATGATCACCCAAACAACCTGCTTACCTCAATATTTGCAAATGATACACCAGCCGCTGGAGAGCACGTCCACCAAAAAATGAGTTTAAGTTCTTTTTTTCCCTCCCTAAATACACACAAACACTCACACGCACACACACAAAATGAAAACTGTTGCCTGTGTTGGTTCAGACTGAGCACTAATTAACATTCAGAAGGAAACCCTCCTCCCCGAACCCTCAATCACCTCGGCCAATCAGCACGGAGGCCGCTTGATTGCTTTGAAGTGAAGCAGAGACGTCAGATCGAGGTTTAAGTTCAACCATTCACCAGCTTAACATAATACCCCCCCCTTCTGCAATCATCTGATGGGTACACCTACGAGGACATAATTGGCCTCCAACTGCTGGAACAAGCCCTGGCTTAGTGAGGACGGTTGGGGTGGGGTGGAGGGGCAGAGAACGAGAGAAGGAGAGGAAAAAAAACACAGATGCAAGATGAAGAGAGAGAAGAGGGGGAGTTGTGGAGCCTCTGGGGGTGGGGGGGTCGAGATGCTGCGAGGGCCTCCCATTTTCAAACATCATTAAGACGTATCTGTTTTGTGTCCCTCACGAGGAACACCCCTGCACGGTGACAGAAGTGGGTCTCTCCACTCAGTCTCAGGCACATCCGGCCCTGCACGGCTTGGATTATGCGTGACCCTCGGGGGTCAAGTGTGGTTTTTGGACTAATTCACGCAGACAGTGGTCTCACATTGGTGGGAATTGCCTCTCGCTGAGTCCAGTCCACAGGTTTAAAGGGCAAAGGTCAACTAGATAATCCCTGTGATATGAAACATAAAGGCCTTCTCACAGCCCTGGCACCTCTTCCCCCCTCAGTCTATCACTCTCTTTCCCTTTTCTTCTCCTTCTCATTACATCCAGAGAGCTGTTCTGAGCATCTGAGACATGCAATATGTATATAATTATGATAAACAAAAACAAACAGTGCTGTTGCCAACAGGTTTGGCAGCGTCTACACAGTTTCTTTTATGGTGTATGCCACCAAGTTAGATTTAACTTGACATTTTCTGGCTTGTTTCATGGCACAAAAGGAGATATGTTTTGAGGGTTGTTATGATGCAAGAAGGGTAGACGAAGGATCAACTTGGAACAGTGATCCCCTGATGCTTTCAGCTATCAATTTATTTCTTTTTTTATATATTGGTTGGCCACAGTAGCAGCTTGTCAGTCTCCTCTGATGTAACAGCTTCCTGTTCCTGCTTTTTCTCACTCCAGTATTTAAAACTGATCTATTGACCCAATAGCATCTTGTTGTGTTGATCTGTTTTTAATGAAGAAGAGCACTAATAGCAGCTCAGCAACCCTGATGATAAAGACACATTAGATTTCCTGTATGTGCGTCATAATATAGGTATACTATGCAAGTATCCTCTACATAAGGACACAGGGACAAGTGTCACTCTAAACACAGAATAAATGTCTCTTAGCTGATACAGTGTGTGTCAGAGGAGTCATGCCTGGCCCTAGAGCAGTGGCTCCCAACCTTTTGTGGCTCGTGAACCCATTTTGACATTACAAATTTCTGGCGACCCCGCGATCATGTGACTGCATTCTTAGATGAATTCCTTTTTTTTTTGGCTTTTTTGCCTTTAATTGACAGGATAGTCAGAGAGACAGACAGGAAATGGGGAGACAGAGAGAGGGAATGACATGCAGCAAAGGGCCACCGGGGGATTCGAACCAGGGCCAGCTGCAGTAAGTACTATAGTCTCGCTATAGACGCCCCTCCCTGTGTTTAAATTGAAGTACAAACTAAAATGGTGTTGAGTTTGAGGAAAACACTGATGTGAGACAAAGAGTTCACAATATTGTCTCCATGCTATTAACTTTATATAAACGTCGTCACACTGTAAGAAGTGGCAGCAATGTCAAAACAACAACAATCTCCCTCTATTGCACTGACTTGCTTTTTGCCTTCTAGCTGTTTATGACAACACCACTTTTATAACTCACTGAAGAAAACTGTGTGGCCTTTTTTTTCAAGAAGCAGAAGCAGCTGCTTATTTCATATAGCTTTTTGAATTTCTGTCAGAAATTCGTGTTTATCTAGGAGGACGATAACATCTGCTTCATGTACACAG
The DNA here is from genome assembly GCF_045865225.1 of Trachurus japonicus. NCBI lineage: Eukaryota > Metazoa > Chordata > Actinopteri > Carangiformes > Carangidae > Trachurus > Trachurus japonicus. The sequence continues at coordinate 36,882,010 of NC_140923.1, read as the reverse complement.
AGAAAATGAGAACAGCCATGAGAGCAAAGACTTTACCAGCTTTAACCAATTTAATAGTTTCCTCTGACAGATAAAGCAGCAGATAAAACCAACCAGCAAGAAAAGGCACTGGAACGAAACAAAATGCTTTAATTTTTATTATGTCTCATTATAATGGTTGTAGTGTTTATTTAACAGAGGAGTCGTGTGGAGGCCTGTAGGGGGGCGGGGGGGGTACCAGATCCCCACTAGACTGACAGTTCATGAAAAAGATATCCAGGATGGAGTTTATTGTATATATTTTACTTTCAGCCAACACACTTCTTTGAGGGCAAACTAACAACACATGTGCTTTTCCGGGCCATGAATAAGGCACCCCAAACTGAACTGTACTTTCAATAAAACTAACTTGTGCACTCTGGTTTTCAAAATTAGATTGAACCTTTGGGCTTAGCCACAGATGGAACACATTCTGCTCTTCTACAAGGAAAAAAAAAAAAGAACATACACAAACATCCACAATATGGCCACACAATCAGAGCATTTCAAATATGTGAACCTGATACCCTTGATTGCTTGAGAAAACAACCTTGTTTAGCGCTGCTCACTTCAGCTGCCTCTTCTCTGCCGCGCACAACCATGAAACCGCGTGTGGCATCCTGCAATTTAACACACTGATGCTGAATGGTGGAGAGGAAGTGCGTGACTCAAGGGGAAATAGAATTAATTCAGCGCCATTCAGCAGCTCTACTGCTGGAGTGACATACAGAACCCCGCTCTTACTTCTTTATTGAATCAACTTTGTCATTCTTCCTCTCTGCGCTCTCACCCTCTTCCTCTCCTCTCACTTCTCTCTTGTCATTTCCTGATTCATCCTGGCTGCACCCCAGACTCCCCTGGTCCCTATACATATAAAACACTAGTTACGCAACGCAACACCCCGGCGTACGTGGATACGACACCGACAAACCATGTACAAACCATGTCCTCTTACGTAAGAATATTTACCCCTTCACACTATCCCCTCACTCTGTCCCCCCCAAAAAAAATCACAACCCGTAATAAATGGTGGCTCCAGTGCCACTGCGTTTTCATCGCAGCAGAAATAATTTGTAAATTCCCCCTGCAGACTCCCGATTTAGCAAGGAGTGCTCAAGAACCCAGTGCTCTCTAAAACACACACTCCAGTGCTGCTGCTAGCGCTGAGTCCCTGCCTGCTCCCTGAAAATAAAACATGTCAACACGACCCGCCAGTTGTGATCAGATTTTGACTTTTGCTGCCAAAAGTAGTAGTAGTAAAGAGAGGATGCCTTTTGTTTATTTATCTGTGTGTGTGTGTTTGTGTGTGTGTTGTGCTGCATATACTCACCCCCTCATTAGGATAAGCCTCCCAGCCCAGGTCAGCCAGAGCTGACATGGAGTCCAGCAATGTAACTGCAAGAACACAGAGGACAAACGTTAGTAAGTCGAATTCTATTTCTCAGTCTCCATTTCCTTAAAGTCACAGTGATATTGACGATATGCAGTGTGAAGAAATTGAATGCAGCTCATAACATCATGTTGTAAACCTCGCTCCCTCCTTTTCTTATAAAAGAGATTTAAAGATGTTTCCGTGTTTTATACAAGGGTGTCTTTTGTTGTGCAGAAGTGCAACAGCAGTGGCATCACAAACTGTGGTAAACCTATCATTTCAATTTCCAGATTACTGTGGTTGTGCTGGAGCTGTTATGGTCCAAAGGGACACAAAGTCAGTCACTGAAACAGCATAAAGACATCAAGGCAAGAGTATATTTTACACCAACATTTACATTTTAGACATTGAGATACTCCACCCAAAACCTCTCTCCCTTTTTCTCACTCAAGTATCAACCGCAACTCGCAACTTACAGTAATAGTCCTGAAAATGGTTTGTTTCGAGCTTTGTGTCCCTGAAGGACAAAGGAGATGGTGGTCAAGCTGTACTTAAAGTGATTAAAATGGATTTCAGTATCTACATGTCTTCAGGACGAATAACACATCTGATATATTTTTGTGAGAATAAGGCTAAACACAGTGCTTTTGTCAAATTCCCATCACTCCGCCAGGCGCACGAGCAGACGTTGGACTGTGCACATCAAGCTGTGATAATGGTCCGAACCATTTTATCCAAGCCCAGTCATTGGCTGGAACCGAATTGCAGAGCAGAGGTGAGGGATCTGAGAAGTTTGTTTCAACATCTCACATTTTTCCAAAACAGAGTAACTATTGAAATCCATCACAAGAACTGCGATCCACGTTCACGCAGTGTTAAAAAAAAACATTTTTTCCCCTAGATGTTTCTTAAACATACAGTGTACATATCTCTGGGATTTCTGCCAGCCAAACACAAGTGGAGGTAAATTGAATCTTGTTTGTGGTGCTCGCAGATTGGAAAAAAAAATACAGGTAAACAAACACAGCTGCAACTTTTATCTTTTCCCATTTACTGCAGAAAATCCACAGATCCTTCTGTGAACACTTCTCATACAACTCCAGCAAAGAAATAGTCGCTATAAAAAGTGCTGACAACATGGTCTGTGGATTATTAGCTCTGGAGATGGATATCTCAGAACCTGGGGACATAAAACTAAAACTATCTCCATGGCTGGATGACATAATAACTCAATGAGTGTAAGTGAGAAAATGTGTGTCTCTTATTAAATAAAACAAACCTTTCAACAAGTGTTTTACGCCGATATTCTGGACTAAAATGCTGTGGTACTAGGAGAAAGTCCGTATTGAAATACGTATATCACTTTAAGAGGAGAGTCCGGCGGGTAAAGTAGGATGAAAACACATATGATTCGAATTGTGTGTTTCCTGTGTGCGATCTCCTGTGCGACAGGAGGAAGTGAGGGAGGATGCAGGAAGGTGAGAATGAAGAGTGAGGAGAAGAAGGTGGCAGGTTGACCAGCGGGAGGCTTAATGAAAACCTGCTCTGACTCTGGAGCAAGGTTCTCCACCTGTGTGCACGCATGCGTGTCACTTGTTAGTGTGTGTGCGTGTGCTTGTTGAAGCTTGGCTCGGTAAGGTCCTAATCATGCCTTCAACACCACTGACCATCAATATTTAATCAGTATCCATCTGCAGAGACTGCTGCTTCTCTCTTTCTTCTCTCTCTCAATCACACACATCGTAGCTCTCCTAGGTTACCCTGCCGCTATTGAAATCTTTGAACCTGTGCTTTCACTCCACAGATCTCAGATCAGACAGCCCGAGTCGCTGACCTGACACAATTGAAAACGACTGCATCACTTTAAAGCAGCACCTCCAATTTTTATAAGGTGCCTGCAGTGACGTGGAAAAACTATTCCAAAGTAAGAAGAAAAGAGAGTTTGCCCTCATGAATGCAAATGAGACTAATCACTCAATTGAAAGAGGTAAAAAAAAATGCCCCTCTGTGTATCCATACTGCCTGTAGGTGTAACAAAGGGACTGTAAAATCGGTCCGACCTCCTCTTTTTCCTGGCTTCCCCTCTCTTTCTCTTCCTCTCGCTCTCATGCTGTTCATCAGCCCTAACTGAATCCCAGCCGTTCTCCTCCGCTCAGCACACAACGACAGCAGGGAGGCATGTCATGCTGCATTAGAGTGTGTATATATGTGTGTGCGCGTGTAATGGCACGCATATCTGTGCGCGTTTGGGTGCGCTAGCATCCACACAGCAGCGACTGCGTGTGAAAACAGCTAAAAAAGTGCACTTGGTGTAATGAAGCAGAGAGAGAGGCTGCACAGCAGAGCCGAGGTGAGAGAGAGAGATAGATTAAATGAGAGGGATGAGACAGAAACAGTGGAGGAGAGATGCTGAGCAGCAAAAGGTCAGAGGCAGCCTCTAGCCCATGTGTGTATTCAGAGAAACTAAAGACCATTTAGACTGCTTTCCTCAGTTCATGAGCATTTGAGTGGCGTACAGAAATAGGACATAATAGTATAATAATATGTGATTTCAGGGCGTGACAGAGAGCCACGTGCACACACACACATCCCCTCACACACTCATATTTCTACTCAGTGATAAAAGCTGCCTATCAACAGGTTTGTGAAAGGTGGTAAAATTGACTGTTTCACATACAGCCAATTATGCCAATTATATCCCCTGTGACTCGCTGGCTGTAGTACCCTTTCATGTTTTCATGAGGAATACAAGTGAAAACGATCTTCATATTTTTTAGGGGTTGGTTTATGAAATTACAATTTATTTCCATACACGTGTATTTAGGGTGAGAGATAGTTTTGGTTCGTGCAGATATTTGGACGGTGCTGTGAGGTAAACACAGGTTTTTGTGCTTGAAACATTGAAATTCTGCACTAGTGTGCCTTTCCAGAAATATTTTCACCTACTCTTGAAAACACACAGGCTTCAACGTGGTCGTACAGCACAGAACCTGTATTGCTCTTGGTACGTTACTAGGTAGGTAGTACAATACACACTGACCTTTGTGTGTTTGTGTGCTTCTGATCTGATCCTAGTTAGGTTTTCTCTTTTGCCTCTATTCCCTTTACTTTTTACTCTTTTCTCTGTATGTTTATCAATAAGTGGGGTTTGTTGAACCATTAGGACAGAAGCTGAAACACAGCTGCTAAAATTTGGAATTATTTTTTCAAAATTGTAAGCGCCACAAACAAAATTGTAACTCCATGTTCTACCATGGATGGAGGCAGAAATCTCCATGGAGGGTTTTTATTTTTTTATTTTCAGGCAAATAAAAGCTAAACTGTCGGAATGGTTGGAGACCTCTGAGCTATGAAATATGTTTTCTGGAATTTTTCCAAAGTGACTCTTTAAAGGAGCCTCTTTGTTGTAAGTTGTGCTACTCCTAGCTTACATGGACAATGTTAGCATTAATGAGCTGTTTATTTACCAGACGTTTTAGGGGGTCAGATACCATTGCCTTTACAAGACAAGACAGCATGCTAACTTCGGTGGAAGAAAATGAACGACAGAGGCAAAATAAACTGTTTCTTCCCGCAACTGCAGGCAGGTCTTGGTAAGAAAAGGAATGGACTTTGATGCTGAACTTGCAACAATTTGCTCCAGACAGGTAAGCAAATAGCTGTTAATGCTAACGTTGGCAATGCAGCAATAGCAAGATTTACAAAAAGCTCTTTTTGTGCATGTGGAGTTACTCATTAGGTGGAAACTTCCTGTGCAGAAGTGTCTAGTAAGCCAAAGTGTTACTCAGACCATTACATATTCAAAAACCATTTTCTAGTCCACTGGGAAAACACACACACATACATAAACCTACACATTGACACTTTTTCTCGTCTCCTCACACCTCCTGTCAATATCACTTATCACTTGCAATCAATGGCCAGACTCATCAATGTTGTATTAGCTATGGCTTCCTGTGTGCTGACACAGCCAATATGCATATAGGCTAAAGTGCGTGTGGCACAGTGTGTGTGTGTGTGTGTGTGTGTGTGTGTGTGTGTGTGTGTGTGTGTGTGTGTGTGTGTGTGGGAAGAGAAAAGAAGGAGAATACATAGCCTTCTCCCTGAAACAAACGGATCTCCCTCTATCTATATCTGTCTAGTGCTAAAACCTTTGTCTACGTGTTCATCCATCTTTAAATGTTCTCACCCTATCATCTCAATTTCTCTTTTCTTTCTCGGGAGAATTGACTAAATGATGTGCGTGTGAATGTGTGCGTGTGTGTAATCTAAGCCTGGGCCAGGCCAGCTTTGGCCCGGAACAAAAACACCAAGCTCATCACTCAGTCACTCAGGCCAGGCTCATGTTCGACCTAATGACAAGTCACACACACACATACACACACATGCACACACACGATTTCCAGTTCGATGAGCAGCTAAGCATGACATCTCATACTCACAGTGGAGCTTCTTACAAATTTGATCACTCTGACAGCTATTGAAACAACACAAATGTGGATTTCCCTGCAATTCTATCTTAAAATACAACATAAACAACCCAAAGACATGCATACTCCCTAATATTTCCCATGGCTTCATCGGAGGACATAAATGCACAGATCTATACTGAGACACATGTGACCTGATTACTGTGAGAGTTGTTCAGTTACACAGAGACATGCTGTCTTATTGATTTTCAGCACCAAACTGTGAGGTTTACATTTTGAGAATGAAAGATGAGGAGGAACTGGGATGGGGGTGTGAAATTGTACATCAGAAATCCCTGTACAGATACAGGAAAATGCTGAAGCTGCACCCACTTACACAACTGTGCACATAAATGACAAAACATTTTTCAATCTCTTTGTCTCTCCGTCTCCTTCTGTGTCTATTTTTCTTCTCACTCCTGTTTCCTCCCTCTGGGGTGTCTGTCTCTCTCTGTCTTCCTCTCTGTTTCTCTCTTCCTCTATCTCTGTTTATGTCTCTCTGCCACTCTCCCTCTCTCTCTCTCTCTCTCTCTCTCTCTCTCTCTCTCTCTCTCTCTCTCTCTCTCTCCCTGTGCCTAACCCGTCTCTCTGGTCGGCACACACTGCTTCAGCTGGGCTGCAAGAAGCTGTGATCCACCTGCCAAGAATCAAACGGCGCTGCCAACAGCCAGATTGGCACACAAAGAGCCCGAGATGCTTGCACACATACACACTCACACACAAGACTGACAAACACACACTTTAAGATGGTGCCAGTGCCACAAAAAGAAAAGACTGCACAATGAGACCACCACACAGACTCAATATAGAGTACAATATGTGACTACATAATAAGCTCTTAAGATCTCTTCTACTCAGAATAGAAAATATTAAATGAATCATTGGACTCAATAGATAATGAAGGGCTTGCTGACACCATAATCAGCATGTTCTCTTACATGTATAAGCCAGGTTGTTGTTATTTCTTACTGATAAGATTTTTGTTGAAAAGGTTCTGATGAGTTCCAACCAGTTTTCACTGAGGTTTAATGTCCCTCAACACCCAACACTTGCATTAAAAACGCTGACAGTGACACTTTCACTTTACAGATCCTCTTGTAAAAGAACATCTTTCAGTAATAGTGAGAAGGAAAGTGGGGAAATGCAAATGAGATGCCGATCTTTCCTTTTCAGTACACAATAATCAAATGATCAGACAGAGATGTGTTTGTTTTTGATCAGATTTTTTTTTAAATTTGTATTTAAAACTGACTTCAGTAGTGAATCACTTAGACACTACACATACACAATACTGTAGGTACAAGCCATCAAAACAAAAACATATAAGAACGCATAAGAATCAGAGCTGTGTTGACAAAGGAAATACTCACTTTTACACCAGGCACTTTAGACACGATAGACGCAGCCTTGTAAGCACTTTTAAAATGTAGCACTTTTGAGTAGCTTTACTTTGTAAGCACTTATTGCAATTGTTCTTTGCATCGTATTTCTATGTGATACTGTTTTTATGTCTGTGATATTGGTTTTATGTTTTCTTTTACGTCTGGGGACTACTGTGGCTATTTGTGGAAATAAGCAGTTCTGCTAAATCCTCCATCTATTTACAACAATCCTGTATTGTGCTTTCATAAATATGCACAAATATAAGTAATAAATAAACAAAAAAATAAGTAAGTAATAACAAAGAGCATTGCATGTACTTTTATGTTAATTGTGAATACAAAGTGTAATATTACATTCAAATGCAAATTACTTTGAAATTTGCAACTCTATTGCTTGGTCAACACAATTTGTCTTTGTGCACTCAACAAAACAACATATTTGCATGTAAATACATTGTCAAATATAAATATTTTATATACTACATTTATGTGAAAAAAGTGTTAAACTTAGTCTGTGTGCTAAATGTAATGCTACAGCTATGAACTAGTTATCTTAGGCATATTGGTTTAGTTTAGCATAAATGCTGAATTTAGAGAGGACAGTGGCCTCATATGTGTTAGGTTTTGTATGATTTAAACAAACTATACAAATGATTACAATCATTTGTAAGCTTGTATGCAGATTTATTTTTTCCTTTGGACTGAGGCAGCCAACCTGTTTGTACCCGTACTATATGCTAAGGTACACTAAACATCTCTTGATAATACTGAATGCATGAAAGCTGTGTTGATCTACTCTTATAATTTGCTACAAGAAAGGTAAGAGCATTTCCCAAAATGTTCGACTATCCTCGGAGAGACAGTAGGCTACCACTGAGACTCAACTCCCTTCTTTAAGACAACAAAAGAGGCTAAGAGCCTGCTTTAGTAAAACAAAGCCTTGCAGCTTGCAAAGCTTTCCTCCAGATATACAACTGTGCACGAGTACACACAGACACACACCCAATATCTCAGTATTAGTAGCACCACACACACAGAGCTCCCACCGCTTCCACTCCACTGAGAGTGCAGTTCAACGAGTGAGAGTGTTGTCAGGGCAACAAACGGGCCGGTGGAGAGCAGGATGAAGGAGTGGGAAGAGTTGAGCTCTGAACTTTAGGAAGAAACTGGTGTCGTACCAGGACTGCTACACTTTCTCTCTCACTGTCTTTTCATCAGTCCTCTCTCCACTCATCCACAAACCACCAGAGGCTCTCCGTCCGTCTTTTTTCCTCTAGTTTTCTCTCTCCATCTGCGCCCGCATGCTCTGCTCATTTTATTGAAGTTCTCTGATACTGTATGTCCTCTGGTTAGTTTTACCATAGAAATGGGAGATAGGTTGACTGTAGTAATTGAAGAAGTTGGCATGTCACACTGAATTTTTTTTTCCTAATCGGACGTCTCTGCATTTTAGGATTTTTCAATTCAACAATTCTGCAGTTTGTATTCATACTTTAGATTTTCTGTTTGCATGTGGATGGCGTGTTTTCCCTGAAGCTGGCATATCCTAGGCTGCAATGTTTCAATTTCACTTTTCAGTGCAGTTTAGGGGGAGACGTTAGATGAGGTGTCTGGCATGATTTCAGAGTAAAAATATTATTTTTCTTCGAGTGTGATAGCTGGCTGCAAAATGTGTCAATGAATAATTCAATGGAGTTAAATTAAATTCTAATCCCAATTCTTATGTGATTCACTTCCATTCCATTCTCCTGCTTTCCATTCTGATCGGTGAAATGTTATGTTGATCCTCTACACTTCAACACACACAAAATTAAATTCCACTTTGGGCTGGACTTAATTACACAGATTAAAATCAGCTATATTAAGTAGCCTCGATCTGCATAATTACACAGTAGCCTATAGCTGTACAAATGAGTGATAGACAGGAGCAGACCACTGAAGCTAAAAAGCTGATTCTGTGAAACACATGAAAAAAATCAATTAGGTATTGACATGCATGGCTAAGTGGTAGTTAGGTGTCTGGATCGTCGGTCATCTGACTTACACAAATTAAATTATAAAACCCGTGAATGGAATTATAATAAAATAACTGTTTATCATTTGCCCTTAAACTGAAAAACAAAGTTACTAAATGCATAATTAATAATGACTCTACCAAATATAATAACTGAACTCTAACAACACTGTGGGTATTTTTATAGGCACTAAGGTGCTGGCCATCAGGTTTTTGAAATATCACTTGAATGTGTTTGTGCAACACAGCAGCACTCATCCCCGTTTTGAGAAACTGAAATACACTAATGGGGCGCATAGAGAAATAAATGGAAAAATTTGGCATACAAACACAGCGCTGAGGCCACTGATCCATATCTGCTTGTGCAGGTGTGTCTTTAACAGTAATCATTAACATTAAAATGGTGATGTGTACACCGATGTGCACTGCACACTGATGTGCGCGCATGACACTGATTAATTGGCTATCATTTGTTGCTTCCCTCTTCCATTATTTATGATAACAATGGAGAAATAAAGTTCACCAGAGAAATAAATGCTGCAGCATTTATTTCAGCAAAAAACCAAAGTGGGTAAACCAATAACTGGGACATAAATAACAAAGAGTGGTGGGGAGTCAAATCATCAATCATCTATGCGGAGATATGTTCCATATAATTATCACTAGAATATTATATATTCCACAGAATCTGTTTAATCAGTTATCTGGGGAGACTCGCAACATTAGCTACTTTACAACAAATGTGTTAAGTGACGTACAAATAAACTGTGATGTGTGCTACTTGCATTTGCTTGATTGGCACATTTTCCCATGCAGAGCATATGTTCAATGATAAATACTACCAATACTACCAATGCAAATGTGTGTGACACATGTGGTAAGATATTGTGATGAATGCTGCGGACAAGAGGAAATTTACAAAGCAGCTGTCATCAATATTCTTAATCGTTGTTTCTGTGCAATATTCTCTCACATAACTCATACATAGAGGGAGACAACTCCGATTAACAAGGACATCTGCCTTACTTATTGAAAGTTCTCATTATATGTCTGTGAATTTTCGTGAATAAACCAGACACAATGTGAGATAAATCTAACCCAATTTCAGGTACAGATAAGTTTGAGATAACAGATGAGTTGTCTTCTTCTATGCTGCAGTCACAATAGAGGAAAAATGTGACGACTGCTGCAGAGCTCTTTTTGAATTCAGCTGCTTTAGTGAAGTGATTTTTAAAAAGGAATCGGCATGGTTTATTGAAAACCTTATTCTCTAAAGCCTTGACAAATGCTCCAGCAGCCCAAAAGGCAGATGGTGCACAAAACCAAACCAAAAATATTAATGAAAATATCCATGTGCTGTGTGTGATGAACTGTACCTCGATGAGCTTGCTTCTTTTGTTTTTTCTTTTTTTTTGGGACAGCTCCCACCCCATGCACTCCACCTTCCACTTTGAGGTACATTAGCCTACTCTGCTATTTCATATACACTGGCAACACTAGCAGAACAGAAAAGATGCCATTCTGACAGGAGCACTGCCCTAGTTTGTCGCTTGAAGAGGCTCTGGAGTGTGTGTGTGTGTGTGTGTGTGTGTGTGTGTGTGTGTGTGTGTGTGTGTGTGTGTATGGGGGGGTGGGGGGTGCTGGTTGGATGCTTACAGTGTTGAACTGTGACACGCAGTCAGATCCAGACACTTGTTTTTTTTTTTAATAAGCCCCTTCCACTTGTATGCCAACAACTCATCAAGGGCAGAGAGCAAAAGAGCAACATACTGTACACAAACCAGAGATCTTGAGAGATCAGAAACATGCACGTGTGCCGCCTGCTACATACACACAAACTGCGATGCACAACACAGTTCATTTAACAAGCTGAATTAAAACAGCCAGTGAGAATTGAATAGAATGAATGAGCAGTGACAGAGGAGGGAGTGTCTTTCTCTAAATTCTCCCTCAAGTGGCGTGTGTCTCTCCTTTTTGGCTTTTCTTCAACCTTTTTTGTGCTCTGTTGGTTCTTAAGACGTTCCTCCTGATGGGACAAGAGCACACACACACATACACACACACAAACACACACACACACACAGCTGTCACACAGTGGTTGGTCACAGGAGGGTAAATTGGTCTGGAATCTCATGAGCAAGCCTTAGCAGTGGAGACGGATAGGAAATCACATGTCAGATAAAAGTGTGCTTAGACAGGCTGCTAGTGGATACACACACATATAACATACACACACACACACACACACACACACACACACACAAACAAGGACCTCAGTACCTGTCAGTGCCACACACCTGCAGTAATTGTCTGTCTAGCAGCTTGTCTGTCTGCCCTCATGCCGCCATCGAATCAAACTTAAACCAATTTGCACTGATGTGGACACCATCAAGTAGTAAGCAGAGAGATGTAACAAGCTTAACTTGCAAAATGCTGGAGCTGAAATGGATGAGCGGAGAGGATGTAATGCCGGAAAACTCATGGGGGAATTATGCTTAAACAAAACAACCTCGAAACAACGGGCAAATGTTTGCTAGCTTGGCCCCGTTTGCTGCTGCTCCATTTTGTCTGGCAAAACATCACAGGATTCAGCTAATATCCATACTGACCAATGTACAGTCTCCTTGTATTTAGAGAGGAATGTCGAGACTGCTAAAAAAAAAAAAGGCAGTTAGAAACTTAATAGCATTAGTGTTTTCTGACCGGATACTCGGTTTAATTACTTTGAACAGCCAGCCACCGTGATAAAACGTTAGGCTACTTCTGCTTGATGTCATTTTCATCATAATTTTGTCCGAAAAACTTCAACAACTTGTACACCTTTCAGAAAAATAAAAGTCAGTGGCTACCTGTATGAATACCGACACTTCAATTTAAACTCCCAACTCCTCAGGTGTTTTGTGCTCATAATAAACAGCCGCTCATCAGCTCATGTTGCTGCTTTCTTGGCCAGGCCATGCTTGTAAAAGAGACTTTTTTTTATCTCAAGCAATTTGCCTGGTAAAATAAAGGTTAAAAAAGAGAAAGGATTGGAGCACTGGCCAGCAAACATATACAGATGACCCAAATCCCTCTGCTGGTTGTTTATACGGCTGCCTATAATGCAGTCTTTCACAGTCATAGCACGAGCCAAGCCCACAGAGCAAACAACACAAAACAAAAACAGAAAGTGAAAGAGAATGTGCGACAGATGAAGAGGGACGGAGTGGAAACCAAGTGAAAGAGAGAGGGGTGGAGGTAAGAAAACAACCTAATTCAATTTAGCCAATTTAAAGGTCAGGACAAGGGGTGCAGGGTGGGTGGTGCATGTAAGTGATGAGGGGCAGTGAGAGAGAAGTGCTGGTTTGTGTGTGTGTGCCTGTGTTCCTGTGTGTGTTTTACGGTGGCGTATAGACAGGGTTGGGGAGTAAAGGATTACACTTGTGCTCTCTCATGCAGGGAAAGAAAGGAGGGTTAAGTGCTAAACTTGTCAGCCGTCTCTGCTGAAGTTGGCTTCATTTTGGTAATGTTGATATTGGGATGCCCAGCATATTCCAATGTACGGTCGATGGCAAAAAACATGAATGAAACATTTTTAAAAGGATCCTGGACTCTCATTATAATGATAATGTTTATAATGAGCATGGTTTAAGAGCAATGTCACGCTGTTTCCAAAACGACACCGACTTCAGCAGAGAAGTGATTTTTAGAGTTAGCCTACAGATTTAACAGTGGCTCCTGTCATTACTTTGTTTTCAAAATATCATCATGTTGCTTGCCCTATACGTTCACAAACAAAACCTATTTTAAATTGTGGTTTTTTTGGAGGGTATTCTGCAGAAGTATTAAAGATTCAGAGGCTGTAGTCTGGACTGTAGAGCAGAGAAAGCTGCTCAGTTTTAATATAGCCTAAGCCTACTAATTTAATGTGATTGGCTATTTAAAAAAAATCATTAAAATATGGCTGGATGATCAATAACAAATTGGACTGTGACAAATTCAAACACATTTATTAATGCCTTAGTTTAAAGGAGCCACGGTAGCCTTTGAGATCATGTGTAAGATCATTCTCTAAAGCAAATTCAGTGTCCCAGTTAAAGGCGCTCAGGCAGGCGATTTTGAAATAATCCAGAAAGTATTCAGAATACATTACTTTACTTGAGTAATCCAAATACATTACAGATTACATTTAAGGACATGTAATCAGTAATCTGTAGGGGTAAGTAACCTTCCCAACACTGCATATAGACAGTGGTCAAGGCCCAGTGATCAGTGATTTGAGCAGCAGCAGTTAAGGGCTTGTTCAGGGGGGGAGGGGTCAGCAGACACTGTGGTGGAGGAAGGGGGCTGGAGAGGGAGCGGGTACTTATACCCAAACCTCACTTCAACATCATACATCACACACTGAGGGAAGACTTCCTTTGACATTAATGAACTCTGCATCTGACGGGAGTCGTCCAAGCCTAGAAACTGTTTAAGGTCTGGCTGGTTAAGACACACACGTTTGCCCTCACAAAGGAAGCCAAAATAATGTGTGAAGCTTAGAATCTGCTGTTTCCTCGTAGAGAGATATAAAATAAATTAACATACACACGGTCCACAATATTACGTTTTCCCAAGCACACCCCGAAAATTCAGTGAGACACTGAATAAGTAAGAACGCACTTTGTGGCTTCTTTTCATATGCATATACAGTATGGATATATTCCAGATGCTTTTATTTGTTTTCACATTTATTATTTTTTAGACTTTTTATGAATAATTCAACAACAGAAAATAGAGAGTGTTAGATGAGGCTGTCAACATTACTGTCATGCATGGAGAATTAAGCCCAAACAAGGAGACTGTTAGCTTATCTTAGCATTAAACCTTGTCTCATTGATTCATCTCTAAAACTCACTAATTAACACATAATGTCTTGTTTATTAAACGTGTTGAAAATAACACTGTCAACACAGCCATTTGTGGTTATATAGTGGTTGTGTGCTGTATTAATTCCCTGACCTGAAAACCTTCACAATGACTGACAACACCACCAGCAACTTCCTGTTAAAGCCAAAATAGCTGCTACAAAACCAAAACGACATGACGTGTTAATTCATTGGGCTTTAAAGGTGCTGGTAGGTGAATTTCTGTCTGTTTCCCCATTTTCAGTCTTTGCTTCCAGGCTGTGGCTTCGTATTTTTCAGACAAACGTGAGAGTAGTATCAAATTTCTCATCTAACTCTTGACGGGAAAGAAAGAACGAATATACGTCATACCGCATTCGAGCTCTCTTACCAACACAACAACAGAAAGACAGAAAAGTAAATGGAATGAATTTGAATAGGCAGTGCTGAATACAAAAACCATATTTAGCAGCCACTGACTATGGCACAATGGCTCTGTGGGTGCTGTTATGGGTTCTCTGCTCAGCAGAGCACAGAGAAAAGGTTGAGTTATTCAGTTTGTCTACAACTACGTCTCTGTCTTTGTTCCGTTTTTCATCATCACTTGTGTTTTGTCTCAGATTCTCTCTTGTGAATCGGCCTTTTATTTATATTTTCAGTCGCCCTGCCTCTCTCATGTTCTCTCTCTTTCTCTTTCTCTTTCTCTCTCTTTCTCTCTGTCACACACACACACACACACATGCGCACACAATGAATCCATGAGGTGAAGCCCTCACAGCAGAATCATTCTCTGTCACTGAGCTGTATTTATAACCCCATCTATCAGCCAGACCCGGGAATACGTGACACTATTCTCTGGACCAAGACCACCAAAACTGCCCCCCAGCCATACATTACTTTAGCACGAGTGTGTGTGTGTGCATGTGTGTGTGCGTGCAGACTCACACACACACATATGTGTGCTTGCGTAGGGGCATGTGTTAAGCAGATATAGGGCTCAACCTCATTACAGAAATCATACAGTGGCTCACGGCTCCTGTCCAACTGTTAGAGGTCAGAGAAAGAGTCAGAGAGAGAGAGGGAAGAGAGAGGGAAGAGAGAAGAGGACAAGAGGGGAAACAACTAAGAGGAGAGCGATGAATGCCAGGAGGGAGGCTGATAGAAAATAGAGGAGGGCAAGATATGAGAGAGGAGGATTAAAGATGGAGTAGAGGAAGTAGCAAAGAAAAACAGGAGGGTGCTTCCACTTGCTGTCTCTGTGCTGCTCTCTGATGAGAGCGGAGATCTATATCCTCTTCTGTCCAAGGTCATGGTTGTTACATGGGAGCAGAGCAATATCTCAGACTCTCTCTCCCTCCCTCTCTCTCTCTCTCTCTCACACACACACAGACTTTGTGAGGTATGGCTCTGCCGATAACTACAAGCAACCATTATAGATTAAAGCAATTAAACCAGAGGCGACCTTTAACCCAACATTTTACCACAGTCAGGATCTCGTGCGAATCATAAGATGTGTGTGTGTGTGTTTATGTGTGTGTGTGTGTGTGTGTGTGTGTGTGTGTGTGTGTGTGTGTGTGTAAGTAGAGGGCATGCTTTACATATGCTTGCCTCACTGCACATTCTTAATGTTCGCCTTACGAAGCAATACAGCGTTTCCCCCCCAGTACCCTCAGGCCAATCCAATAAAAAACTTCATGTGTAGTCTCAAGACCAATTACAGATTACAGAAAACCTCAAGACTATAGTATAAACCCAAGTCTGAATCACCACGAGTTTCCATGTTCTGTTGTTTCCCCTCCCTCTGCCGTATTAGTTCAATAGTATATCATGTGCGCACTGATTTCGGGCAGAATTTGGAATTAAATCATTGATTTGCCTCCATTAATACACTCTAATCAACATCCAGCTGCGGTGGAAGGAAGCACGAATCTCCGATCACGCTCCTTCGTTTTTCAAGCATTGAGGAGGTATATTTAGAGACAGGGGGGGAAGACATAAAAATAGAAAGGAGTGGTAGTCTGCTCCACTCCCCGGGATGATTCTACACAAGAAAGGAGTTGTTTAGAGGTAACAGGGAGGAGAATGTGCAAAGAAACGACAAATACAGCGTGGTTGCACCGTATCAGAGAGGGTGAGTGGGGAAGAGGCGACGAGGACAGCAGGACAATAGGACAACAGGAGACCTGGGAGCTGTTACATCAGTGTGCCCTCAGGGTTCAGACTCATTGTGTGTTGGGCTCCCTCTGCTGGCGCACCAAAAACTCATCCACTCCTCGTCCTCCTTTCAACTGGTGATGACAAAGGCCTTCGGATGATGCTCTTCATCGCAGCAACTTATGAATGAATCCATTTCCACTTCCACGGGAGAGCTTGTTCCCACCGTCCACACTTCCTCACAGCAATTTCAAGCAATTCTGCCGTTTCTCTCGAAGCGCCGTGTTCCTCCAGTCCACCCTCATAACTGTGTTTCTTATAAATGCCAACAATTTTGGAGGAGATCAATAGCACCGGTTGTAAACTAAGCTTGTTGACAGCTTAACACTATTTTCCCGCTAACGCTATCAGCTCTATCAAAGGGACTGTGTTCTTAATTGAGCCTTGAGAGCTGCATCTCTCCTTTTATGACAGCCTCGCTTCTGCTACTAGACAGACTCAGAGGGAGGATTTCCTGGAATAACATGACTGCCGAGATGCGTGGGTGGAGAATATGCACACTCATAGACAAACACAAGGTACATACACACATACGCACACACGCGCACACACACACACACACACACACACACAGACACACACACACTGGCACAAAGAAGAGCAATCCCTCAACAAAGCGTGCAGTCACAGCAGGAAAACTGGCAGGCCGAAAGGTAAAAGCAGAGCATAGAGCGGCGGGCAAAAATGGCTTCATTGGATTACTGTCCCAATGGGGCACATGCACACACCCTCTACACACACACACACATACACTAGTCGGCCGCTGAGTTTAAAAGGTGCCAATTAGACCAATAGTCAGAAACAGCAGGAAGAGAAATGACCAGAGGATGAAGCACTAAACGAGTCACACACACACACACACACACACCCACAGCACACACATAGTGCTTTTAAAATTCTTTGACAAAGTGTGTGTGTATGAGTTACAAGGGAACCCCTTGACCCGTCAGCCACCTCAAATATTCTCCTACTGAACATGACACACACACACACACACAACTGCTCACATGCGCCGCAACTCACAGATGCTCCTTTTGTGTTTATCTAAATCAACAGGAGTTTCCTTTGGCCTCCAGTTGGTTTCATCATTCATACTAATTTCAATGAATATTTTAACAGTGTGTTTGTGTCACCCTCAAATGCATTGTCTCCTGCTGTTAAAACACTCCTCCTCCTTCTCCTCTCTCTCTCTCTCTCTCGCCGACTGTCTATCCTCCAGAGCTTTTGTTCTGTGTGAACTCCTCGGGGCTGTGACATAAATTCAGCTCAGTGTACGTACAGCACAGCTTATATACTGTTAAGTCAGCCTTAGACCGGAGATCCCATCAGACCATAGTGTGGCCTGTCACTGGGTGTGTGTTTGATGTGACTCGTTTACAGTAACTGTTTAATCTTTCCTGGGTGAGCCTGGAGTTGATTGTGTGTGTGTGTGGGAGAGAGAGAGAGAGAGTGAGTGAGAAAGAGACAAAGAAAAAGTCAATGAACGGCAAATCATGCAGCTCATAACAGGGATGGAGTGTTGTTGAGCTACAGAACTGGAGCTTTTGACACTGAACCAATACAACTCAAGCCACAGCTACATCATCTCCAACTCCTCTGACATCCAACAAGCAAAGAATAATTAAATTAATAGCTAAATAAATAAAAATGACAAAACACCACACACTCTCCCACTTTTCCAACAGCCACTTATTACGTTTCCCTTCCTCTCTCTGCTTAGTGCAACTTCATCTACCCATTAAAACAAGCCAGCTTCCATGTTTCACTCCACCAAGCAGTCAGGAGTAGTTAGTAAGTAAATGCATTGGCAGATTTCAGCCGAGCATCGATGTTAATACAATAACTGAGAGGAGCTGTGACAAATTTAATGTAATTGCTGCTCCTCATTTGCAGACCGAGGCAGAGAAAAACATCTATCAGTGTGTTATAATGAAGATATGTATAATTGAGAAGGATTTTGGCAGGGATGTCAATGTTGTTTTGGCCTAATCATTATAAGTTGGACTACTTTGATGCGAGGAGAATAGTTCCACCGATAAATACAATGTGGAGGAGCTTTTTTTTTTCTCCCCCCGATGTCAGAAAGTGAAATGTCTACATCAGCCTCCTCGATCTCCAGCATGGCAGGGCTGCCCGTGTGTATATGTCATACAAATTTAATGTCAGTATGCTCGAGAAAGAGAAACGTGACGAACAGAGCCCCTCTCCCCTCCTCCTCCTCCCTCGTTCTCTCTCTCCCTCTCTATCCCCGCTTTTCTTAATGCATGATTCATAACCGAGCCGAGCACTTAACGGGAGTCTCCGCCGCTCCGCTCCGCTCCTTTCCCCGGCAAGTGGAACCGCGGGATCGGGGGGCTTCCTCCTCCTCCGCCAAACACACACCGCGCACAGCCAAGTCATCTGTCTCACTCCACTTTAAAGGGGCTCAACACAAACCACGCTGGGGATCACCCACCTTCATTCTCCGGGTAATTCCGTAACGCCCGGCACGGCGACAACGCGTAAAAAAGAAGCAGGGAGGACAGGAGGGAAAGAGATGGATAGATCCACAGGACGCGTGGTGGTGCCATTTTCAGGCTGCGCTGCGCCCTCGCTGCATCCCTGTTGGCGGTGTCGAGTCGGTGAGCGCAGCCTTGCGATTGAGGAGAGGGGGAGAGGGAGAGAGTGAGTGAGAGAGAGAGTGGGAGGATAGGAGAGGAGGAGAGGCGGTGGGAAGGAGGGTCCACAGTCAGCCAAGTCCTGTCAATCAGCCGCCTGGCTCTGGGGTGGTATAGCAGCGGTGTTAGGAGGCTCCTTGCACTAGGTTACACTGCAAAAAAAAAAAGATATGAGTTTTAGAATTAGAGCAAACAACCCTTTCAACTGTGGGACTTAACCAAAGTGTTGTTATCTCATCCAAAAACAAGTTGCATAATGGAACTTGAGATTTAATAATCCATGTCCACCATTAGGAGCAGTGACACTGACTATTTAACCCTACTGTAAATCTCCACATGGAGCACACACATTTATTATTTTTGGGAGATGTTACTCACATTATTAAATTACAACAGCATCCAGGTAAAATAGTGATTCCACTGTGTTTTGTTGGGTTTACATTCTTGGGTCGAACAAACCAACCTCAAAAAGCTACCTCATTACCGATCCAGAGTTGTTTGGATCCACAGTCGATAGTCTGAGTAACACCAGGATAAACACTTCCATCTCACTGTAGAAAATACTGTCAATTATTTTGATAAGCGACATGGGCACATGGCAATTACTGGATTAGTGTCAGCTCCGACTTGCCTCTCTCTGTCTTTGCCCAGTTGTTGATATGGATCCTGCAGATGCTACCAGCAGAAGACGGCGCTGACATGCACAACAGATCCCAATCAAACACTTTATGGAGATTTATTCAGCCTATATTACGTTGTATTTGACTCCAGTTTGGACGTCAAGAATGTGAATGTGGCTGCTGGTACATCTCGAGCAGGCTGTCTTTAAACATGAATAAGTAATGTGCGCAGCCTGTCATGTGAAATGTGCTAGGAAAAGCTGAGAGTGTGCAAGGTCAACCTCTCAATCTTCCACTTCTTTTACGCAGCCAACTGACAGGGCTCATGTGGCAAAACCGCTGCCCCTGACGGGAGGAGATGCCTCTAAGAGGGACATGTTGCCTCGCTCGCTCAAAGGGCCCAGTGTGAACACGTGAGTTTGTGTTCACACACTGAATATTGTCTCTCATCCCTCCAATGTCAGTGTTAAGCAATTTTTTTTTTAGGTTGAGTTCAGCACATCACTCTGAAAACCAACAGAGGATGTGACTGAAACTGCCTCTTTTGGTTTTTGGCTGAATTAAACAAAGATATATATGTTTTTATAGGTGCTGGATGTTGTTTGGACAGATCCAAATGAGCTGCTAACCCATTTCCAGTCTTTATACCAAGCCAAGCTAACAAGCTGGTATAATGTTTTCATCAATTCCTATAAGAAAATCTAATGAGCAATAATCCCAAAATGTTGGAACTAATCCTTTATTTCTCACTTCTACTAAAACATTTTTGGTGTGTGCTTTTGAATGTAAACTGTTTGAGATTAGAGTCTATTTTCATATCTAAATTAGCAATTTTCTCTCTTTGAATGCCCATGGGAATTGAAAGAGATCCTATAGGTCACCTGATGCACTGGGATTCTTTTTTTCTTTTCCCGCTGCTGTGGCTAGCAGGCAAATGTGATCTAAGCACGCCATGATTTATGGAAGGATCATGACCACAATTATATTTACCACGAGTAACGTTCTTCTATCACGCTTCTGTCCCAAATGAAGCTCCTGAAAGAGCTATAAAACTGTCAAACATACCCTGATTTATTCTGAAATTCTGTTTTACCCCCTCCCGGCCATGTGTGTAGCTATAGAAGTGTGCGTTGGCTTTTGTGTGTGTGTTTTTTTTTTCCTTATGTGTGAGTGTGAAGCAGCCACCTCCACAGATTTGTTAAGGGTCCAATTATGGTGATGATTTGCTCTCTGCAATGGCTTTACTAGGATGACCTAATTTTCTCATTGAGTGTGTGGGGTGGGGGAGAAAAAAAATATTACTCCTTCTTTCTTCTCCTCCTTATTCTCACCCCTTCCTCCTTTTTCTTTCTTTCTTCTCCTCCTTCTTCTTCTGCTGCCATGACGCTGCATTCATCCGTGCGCCGACAAAACATCGCTGTCATGCATTCCAGCAGTGACAGCGTGACATGGCCCCCTAAACCCTTGTCACTCCCTCTACACACACACATGCATGCACCCAAACATACACATCCTGCATGCTTTGTGGAAGAGTGATCTCGGCAGTGTAAAGTGCTGCTTTTGCATAATGACATTTCAAGGCTGCAAACACTCTCTCTCACACACACACAGACACACATAAACACATGCAGTGACAATCCACAGACAGAGCTGAGTGACAGTTGCCCACGAGAAACAGTTGAAATGTGTCATGCGTTTCCTCGTGCCCTTATACACATAACTCCATCTCCATTTGTCTCTATTTCACCGGACTTATTTCCTCTTGCAAGTCCTCATCTCTTCCTAGCCTTTAACTCGTTTTGAAAAGAATGTCTTTTTCATTCATTTTCCCTCCTCTTCTCGACCTCTACATTCTCACCCTTCACCCTGCTTGGCCCGGCTTGGTCAGCCATTCACTTTCTCTGCATTGCTCCACTAGGCAGCCACCCTGCTTCTCTCTTCTCATCCTCAACAAAAACTCACAACCACGCTGCAAACGTATTCAGAGTGCCTCAGTATGAGAAAATAGAGGACAGTCACAAAGTTGGATAAGCGCAACAGGCGGTGTGGCGGGAGTGTGTGCAAAGTGTGTGTGTTGCATGCATGTGCCATTGGCAGCGATGGCTTGTTTGACAAGGGGCAGAGGTGATGACAGGGTCGTCTGTCTTGCCAGGAACTCCCCCCGTAGCCACCGCACTCTATATACACACACACCCTTAGTCCTATTCAGAGCCACTCACTCATGTGGTAATGTCTCTATTGTGACAGCCTGAACGCTTTATGGGCAACAGCTTGGTGCTGGCATTTGGGCAGAGGCATTAGTGTGTATATGAGCATGAGCGTGAGTGTGTTAGTGTGTGCGCCTGTGTCTGGCTCATCCGCTGCGGAATCCGCCCATCTAGTGCTCCGAGCATTGAAACCTCCACTCCTCTGCTCCAGACCGGTGACAGCAGAGCAGAGAATTGCAGGACAAGGGATGGGAGGCTGAGGCAGTTCCAGGCACCAAGATTAAAGGACAAGACTGCACACACACACACACATACACACACACACACATCATTGCACTTCACTCCACTCTTACTTTCCTACTGCCACCCTCTCCGTTAAGCAGGCAGAGCGATTCGTCATGTCAGAGAGCCCTGGTGCTGCCATACAACAAAAGGTGAAAGGGAGTGTGGGAAAGGGCTGGTGCACAAAGCCCTCCCTGCCCCCGTCTGTCTCCCTGTCTCGATTGCATACGGGGGCCGAGAGCCCCATCAACATCCCCCACCCCGTAGTCTCCAAGGCCACCATCTGCAAAAAAAAAAACAATCTCCGTAAACCTAGATGTATACCTCCATGCCCCAAGTTTACTTGTTAATTTTGTGGTGCAGCATACTGTAGCTCAGGGCACCAGCATGGCCAGGAGCAAGGTTATCATTTCAACTGTGACCACAAATCTTAAAATGTAGGAGTTCATGGTTTGTGCTCACAAAAATATCTCAACATCAGTTCTCTCCTTTAGCTCAGTCCAGAGTCAGACAGTCATAGAGGGAGATAGAGGGAGGAAGAGATGGAGGGACGGAGGGAAGGAGAAAGAGATAACAACAGCTATTCAAGGAGGAAAATCGGCCAGACTCTGCCAGCTCTACTCACAAAAAGGGAGCGGGAAAGAGAAGGGGGATCTCCTTGAGACTGACGCCGACTCTGCAGACAGAGAGGCAAACAAACAAACAGGCAGACAGACAGTTAGAAAAAGCTGAGAGAGAGGATATTCACACTGTTCCAAATATCTTCTCCTTCTCATCTGGTTACTAGAGACCGAAATATTGGTGCTACACACACACACACACACTCACTCACTCACACACACACACACACACACACACACACATTGACAAACTGCTGACTCTTGGGCAGAGTGAACGCTGTCTGGCATACAGTATAGCTGAGTCCAGGGGAAGGATATTTACTGTAAGCCTGCTGAGGAGGAGCAGTCAGTGTCTTGCCATCTCAATCACGTCCTTTTCAAACAGAGGAGGGATTTAACAATCAATGAAAACTGACCTTTTCTTCCTGTATCACATTCCTGATGGAGCTGACCTGTTAGCCAATGATGAGAAACAATGCAGATACACCCGACTAGGTGAGAACGAAAATTTGAACAACACACTCATTGGAAGACATTTTTTCCCTCATTGGGTAAGAAAATATCTATCTATGAGGCCTTCAAAAAACTCGCTTGAGTCTAATGGAGACAAATGGGAGAAAGCCGGGGAATTTATGTTATTTGCTTCAGCTTGTGTCACAACATATAAAGGGCGTTAAAAGAGAGGGGGATAAATGGATAAAGGGAAGGATGGAGTCATCATGAGTAACTGGAGTTTGCCCAAACAGTGACAGTCTGTTGGCAGAGAGAGGAGGCAGAGATGCCCGGCTCAGAGCTCAATCATTTCCTGCTTGCTTAGTGCCTTATATAGGCTGGGTAGGATCAAGGAGAATATGAATGAGGATTTAGGCTTCACTGTCATACATATGGATCGCACATAACTGCTGTCATCAGACTTCCAGTCTCATTATGATCTGGATTCGCTGATGCCTCACTTACAATACAGCTAACCCTTTGTCCAAGAGTGTGCAGGACTATGAAGGACATGATGGGTAGTAGAGGAATGAGACACAGACCTTCAACGGTAATTATTTTCCTTAACAGGAAAATTCTGATGTCTCACCCACGAGAAATTTTTAAAAGGTACAATTATGAGTTAGTAAATGGTATTACAAGGCAGACAAACAAATCATGCAGCACGGAGTTAGAAAAAAAGCAACTTGGCAGGTTGTGAATAAAATATTAATGATTATTTCATGCTTATATATACATATGCAAGTCATGGAAAAATAAAATTCCTGGCAAGCACAAGGGAAAAGTCAGTACCACATAAGATAATAATAACAGCAGTTAAATGAATAATGAGAATGTTAATTTTTAATATTCAAAAGTCAGTCCATGGGTGCAGATCCTGGGGGGGACGGGGGGGACATGTCCCCCCAATTCCTGAAAAACATGAATTGTTCCCCTCAATACCCTAAATTATTCAAAATTCAACAATGTATTTTCAGACTTCACATTCTACACATTTTAGGTGCAAATGTGTGATAGAAGATATATCAAGAAGCTGTTACAGATGAAAATTGTCGGCTGACGGTTGACTTTTGGTACATGGTATCTTCAAGACAGCTTTACTGCTGAGGTTGTTAGTTCTTTATATATCTAGAACTTGCAGGTTGAATTTGGTTATTTGAATTGCTTTAGTCGCTTGATTTTTTTTTGGATGATAAAGGAATTAAGGTTAATGCTAAGACATATAACACCACAGACTGCTTGCGATCTTAGACTTTAAAAATAGTTGTGAATCAACAATCCATTGATGTGCATTTGTCATTGTTACATTGTGTTTTGCAGCTGCTCGTTCTTTGTTTTTGTTTTTCTTGGCCTGAGTACATCTGAACTTCAAACCCTCCTCGGGCTGATTTATCATTATGTGCAAACTGAACAAGAGAGGTTCCATGATGGATCCCTGGGGTACACCCAATTCATTACTCAGAGGCAGTGATATTTCACTATCCAGACTCGTGCATGTCTTCATGTCATACAGACGGATGCCCACAGGACCAGTCAAACAAACTATTCTAGGGGAAGTAATTAAAAATATATTTAGATGGGGCGGTGTGTGGCGCAGTGGTTAAAGCGGCCGCCCCATGTAGAGGCTACTGTCCTCAATGCAGGCGTCCCCGGTTCAAATCCCGCGTCGGGCAGACCTTTCCTGCATGTCGTTCCCCCTCTCTCTGCCTCCCCCTTTCCTGTCTATCTCACTGTGCTATCCAATAAAGGCATAAAGAAAAAAATATATATATATATATATATTTAGATGACAGTTCTTCGTAATGTAGAACAGAGGGATGAGCAGATTAAGATTTACAAAGAAAATTGTATTAAACATTAACTTATATTAGTCTACAGAAATCTGAGTTTTTGGGATTCCACCTTGTATCTTTAAGAAACAATCTCATTGCTTTAGTCATAGGAACATGAACTAATTTAACTACCACAAAAGAAAACTAAAATGATACAAATACAAAAAAGTAAAGTTTCATGTAACATTTGATTTGAAGTTAGACTTGCTCAACTGTATTTGAAAGCTTTCAAAGGAAGTGCAAATTTTTCTTTCACCTCTTCTTCTTACACACATATAAACACACACACAACCAAATTATGTACACAGTGCAGATACACATGTTGGTGTGATTTGTCACCGTCTCTCTTGGCACGGACAGGCCTGCACTAATGGACGAACACTCTTTGTGTGCTAAACAAATTAGCTCCATTACTAAGAGACAGACAGCAAGGGTGAGAGAGACGAATAGAGAGAGAGAGAGAAGCAAAGGTTCCAGATAAGGGATATAAGGGTAGATAAATGCAGTGAAAGACAAACATAAAAAAGGAAGAGGAGCGGGGGAAGAGATTTATACATGGTATGCAATGAATAAGAGAGTCATCTTATCAAACACAATTTTGTGCGAGTGTACGTGTCAATGTGTGTGTGTGAAACTGGCTAGACATCTAAGCGTTTCGAGCCCTCGTGAGAGAGAGTAAATGTGCATTATCGTCCATCCATCACTCACTCATTACTCATTCACTCACTTACTCTCAGACACACACATACACACACATGGAGCACATACATGAATGCTGATAGGCCCTAATACGTGCACTTAACACCAGACTGGATGCGAGTGAGACACATTTATCTCCATGCAGCTGTGAAACGATGCTGAGTGCATCTGTGAATGTGTGTATGTGTGTAGGAGTGAATGTGATCCTCCAGGTTTCAGGTCAAAGCAATTCTCTGTCAAATGAATGGTTCATAATCTGATTGACAGGCAGACTCCCTCCTCTTCTCTGTCTTCTCTTTGCTTTCTCATCGTTCGTCATCCATTTTCGTTCCTTCTCATTATCCCTCTCTCCTGTTGTACACACTTCTCTGTTCCTTTTACACCCTCTCACCTCCTCTCATCTGAAACTTCTTTCGATCCTTCCTGCCTCTTTTAATGTTTGTCCTCACCTCCCCTCCGCTTCACTCCATCCTGTCTCACTCTTGATGATATAAACACATCATTCTGTCTGTTCCGTGCCATGATCGCATTACCTGTGGTAACACCGCTCGTGACCACAGCACCTTCACCATCTGGAAGTGTTTGTGTTTGTGTGTGTTTGTGTGAAAACTCCTCTTTACAAACATGTATAAAAATGTGCGTACACATTCAAAGTGAATGGAAACAGAAGCACAAAGACTTTCCCATCAGAGTACTGTAGTGACCTTGAATCTTTTCTCTGAAAAATACTACAGTCACGTCAGAATCGTGCAGCAGAGATTCTTTGTGGAGCTGACATGTTGCATCAATAGAGAGATGTCATCCAGAAGACCCAGGTTACATAAGAATCTTGTGCTTACATGGGATTATCTCTGGCTCTTTGAAATACCTGACTGAAGCTAAGATTGTTACTCTTCAGACTCTGCAGATGTCATTAATCAACATTTTTGTTTGTTTAATTCAAAGGTCTGTAAGATAACACAGCCAAGAGCCAAGGTCCAAACCTGGCTGAATGTGTAGCATCCTCTTTGTCTAAATTATTTCATGTAAGGTTAGGCTACTACTCTTCTACTCTCATAAAGGCTGAAGTTGTACTAGGACAAAAAAAAAATCAATTAGAGAGGCAGATGACACAATCTATCACATTATAGACATATAAGCATGTACAATGCACAGCAATCTCACCTCAGTCAGATGTTCTGCCATCATGTGACTGAGATATGCTTTAATCTAAAATATCTCAGCCTAACCCTGACCCTTTAAGTTTAATGTTTTACTAGCTACAGTAGTAGTGGATTGCTGTGATTGTTGGTGCACATATTCATATTGCCCTCAGAATGGATTTTCTTCTCATGCTATCATCAGATGAAAGCTCCTTTATGACCAGAGCCTACCTGTGGTTACATGCTGTCATTCCGACATCCCACCCTTTCGACATCCCACCACTCCGACATACCAAGATTTAGACACACCGCTATTACGACATGCCATCGTCCCACCATTCCGACAATCTTTTTACTAAACTTAACCACCTTTCATCATTGCCTAAGCCCAACCAGTGCAAAATCTTTTGGGAAAAAAATACACTATCGGCAGGATGTTTAAAAAAAAAACACCACCATCACCACCACTACCACCACCACCTGCAGAAGACATTCCCATCAGCCTCGGTTCTGGTTTGTGTTAGTGCTAATAGCTAACATTATGAAATTAAGATAGTGTATAGGCTATGGTTAAAATTATATGTAGTCAATGTCACCATGTTGTTCACCATGGGAGCATGTTAGCACGGTGGCGTTAGCATTTAGCTCAAAGTGCAGCCTCACAGAGCTGCGAGCGGGGTTGTGGTTTCAGGGTTTCAACATTGAATAGGCCTACACATCTTGTTGGCAAACTTAACAGCTAATCTGCCACAACCTGCTACAGTAATATTGAGAGTTGACATATTTGAAGAAGCTAGTAAAAATGATAACTGGAAATCTAAAAGGGAAAAATGTCAGATGGAATAGGCTTCTCCAGCATTTAGCATGACCAGATGCATGTTTTTGTTAGCCTGTTTAGCCCACATTGTCACCAGTTTATCAGCTCAGACTTGACAAAGCTCCTCCAGAGCTACAGAACACAGCCTCAGTAGAGTAAAGTTGGTGGAGTGCCCATGCCTAATGGGAAAAAACATCAGAAGAAAACAGTGAACTGGAAGATGATCTTATTGATCCTGTGCAAGTAAAAGGCCCTTCTCACCTACACAGAGAGCACTGTGAAACGTCTTATGGCTAGCTTTGACTTTTTTTTCCCTGTGTATGTGTGCCAGTCTTAAACGTATAGGAGAGAAGCTGATGTAGAGTTCAAAGTGAGCTGGGCCCTCTGCACTCCTAAGGTTGAAGCCAGTGGGTTCTAATCAAATAGATGTTGATCGATCTTATAGCCCTCAATTAGAGCAGGGTTAGGGCTTCCTCTTCTCTGGCTTCACAACCTCTAACCTTCCTAAGGATGTATTTACAGTTAGAGAGAAAGCAGCCGGAGGAGAATGCAACCAGCAATGCAAGGCGCACTCTCACTTTAGGCTGTAAGAGGAAAACACTTTACCAAAGTTTCCTTTGACATTATCACAGAGATTTAATGATATGCTATAGGCCTCATTTAAACTCTTAGCAGCTGCCCAGGATCTATAGTGCCATGTCACTCAACAATCAATATCTTTTACACACACACACTCTCTCACACACGTACACACACCCTGGGAGGAATCTCTCTTATCGGTTAACATCAGATCAAGCAGATACACTTGAATGGCTATTGGGGCCAGATTGACTCACAGTGAGGGGACTCAGGATCAATGTTTTTGCTTGCAAGCCAAACTCATCCTGTTCTTGTGTGTGTGTCTGTGTGTGTATGTGTGTATCCAGGGAGCACTTGCCTGCCCAACCAGCTGTCTGCTTATTCACGGCATATTAATATGAAGATGCTGGTGGCTAGGATCAGAGGACAGACCCACAAACCCAGAGCAGGCCAAGTGCGTCCATGGACTCGCCTGACAAGAGGGGCCCTGGGTCGAGCTCCCCCGCTGGGCTTAAGAGACAAAGACAAGTGCCTGTGTTTCCAAACATGGGCCCCTCTCACCACCCAGAGGTCAGGAACTTAGAATAATCTAGCTCAAGCAGGAGGGACCATACTTTCTCATGCGCACACGCACACACACACACACACACACACAGATTTAGGGATTAAGGCTTTGATATGACCCTGCTTAACCCGCCAGAGTAACAAATAGCAGGGTGTCACAGGGGTACAAGAGGGCTGTAGGAAGACATTTTCAAAGGGTGGAGGGTCTACGTGGGTGTAAAGACGAAAAAGTGGTGTTGGCAGGGATGAAAAGGGCAATCATGGGACATGTGCTTGACAGACAGAGCGCACATCTGCTAAAAGACAGAAACAAGAAGCAATAAGGTGAGGACTGGTCGGACTGTGTGATCAAAGTAGATAAATAAAGAGAGAGATGAAGAGAGGAGACCTTGCTGCAGTCAGCCATGAATGAGCTTGGTGGTCTAAAAAGGGACACAGGCTCTTTGATCCTCCTCCAGAAAGGCTCCTCAAGGACAGCCTCGTTTGAACTGCCACCACCGATGGGAGACAAATGACTGATGCAATAATCAATCAGTGGATTCATCACCTGTGCCTAAAACAAGACACACATCAGATTTTCCCAACACTTTATTAGAGCACAATATTAAACAGGGTAACACTTTATTTTAAGGGGTCCTTGTTCCTGTGTATCTACCTAATTAATTACAGAGTAATTACCTATGTAACCATATGTAATAACATGTACTTACATTGTAAATACATAGTGTATTTTCGTGTACTTACAGGTCCTTGTTACACTTGTAATAAGAAATGCTTGTGCAAAGAGAGAGGCCACTTTGGCATTTCTTATTACAAGTGTAACAAGGACCTGTAAGTACACCAAAATACACTATGTAATTACAATATAAGTACATGTTATTACATACGGTTACATAGGTAATTACACTGTAATTAATTAGGTAGATACACAGGAACAAGGACCCCTTAAAATAAAGTGTTACCTTAAACAGCAGCCTGTGTTTAGGCCGTGCAGTATCTAGAATGGGAAATCTAAATTATTCAAACCGAGCTGACATTTTATCTCTTTAGCCTCACAACATGTATTGCCATGAAGAGCAGAATAATGTCAGCTATAGCCTGGGGGTTGCAGTAGTTGTATTTTTGCCACCCTAGACTACTGGGCTAAATTTGGATGACTCTCTCAGAGCCTGTCAAGAAGCTCAGGCTTCCCTCTCGCTCACTATGGGGGAAGTACGCCATCTAGTGCACGAGCAGCGTGATGGTTCACAAGAGGAAGGAAATACAGAGGAGCAGATCATTGCGTGCATCAGGGCAGTCAGTGAAAGGAAAGTGATGCTTGACTGGAATTAAAAAGAAGATAATCATTGCAGGAACTCACGGCACATGCTGTTCAAACACATTTCACAGTCATTTATTCTCACTAGTGCAGCGTTGAAGTCTCTGTTGTTTCTGGCTTCTGCCTGTTTAAAGGAGAGGGAATATATCAGCATTTGCTGAACCACCCTATCCCTAAATGGAAAAAAGATAAAGAGAAGACAGATTTAGATGAATAACCAGTCCTTACATGAGTCTATGAGTCAATTTGAGATGCTCACAAAAATTACTATTCATTTTTTTGCAATTTGGTCCCTACTGAACTCCTCACACCTCCTCATGCCTTCAGGTTTTTGTATGGTTCTGTAGACACAAAGATGTAAAACCAACCACTGTTCCTCTATGCAGGAATATTACTACTTCACTCTCGAGTCTTCACACAATTTAATATAACACAACTCTTTCCACTGCCTCAGCAAATAATAGCACTAAAAACATGTCAGTTAGGTCAGCATCCCTGACCAAAAGGCACTGGCTCAAGATCTGGAGTTGGTCCCCGGGTACTGTACAAGCTGTATATGTGACAAATAAAGTACCTTTACCTTTACCTTTTTCAAAGGAGGTTAAATCGAAAGCAACTGGATTTAGTTTGCTTTCGATTTAACCTCCTTTGAAATACTATGACCTGGGCAAATGAGAATATGCACCGGCTTTTTACCTATACCATAATAAGATGCTATGTTGACACAATAGTTCAGAGAGAGGACAACCAGATAGAAAAGTATGAAGGAAACATTTGGGATATAAAATTCTTCCATCACAAGTTGAATAGATTCAACTAAATTATGTAGTACTACAACAAACTCGATTTCAATATTAGTGCTGTAATTCTTTGCAAGAATATGTTCAGTCCACTGCAACAACACACAGTAACACAGTAGAATAAAGTGACCTCCACCTCCCGACTAATCGGCTCCTTTTACCAAATCCAAGGAGAGGAGTGGACAATTTGCTGTCTATAATAGCATTGGCTAAAAGAGACAGGTTCCTGAGGAAATGATCGTGCTGGATCAGCTGTGGCATTGCGCGTCTCCCAACCGTGAAGAAGCGCGGGCGGAGCGCCGCTATAATTAAAGCGCTTATTGATTAGTCTGCACGCGCTCCTGCGTCCTCTGGACCGTGAGCCGGAGGCGCGGGGCGGGCCGCTCCCTCTCACAGACATTCAAATCACCTCAGAGCTAAGAGAGCAATGTCTATGCTAATGTCTATGGTAATAACGGTCCCCGTTTCAAGTCGATTATTGACGCTCTCCCTAAACGGACGGTTGATCCACAATTGAAGCTTTGTGTTGGAGGGGTCAATAGCGAAGAGATTGATACCGGGGCAGGAGGTCAGTTTCATTTCAACTCCACCGGTTTCAGGAAATGAATTGGGAATGACTTAGTTAATTGGAATATTAATTGAAAAGCAAATGACATTTCTCAACTCCAAGTGGGATTTCTGGTCATCTCCTGGTATTGAACAGAAATATACACGATCCAGCCATAGAGACCCCAGGGAATATGTCAGAGCCTCTCATTTGTTGAGGATCAACCTCACACCAGTTTCATTTAGGCATTTACTGTATGTAGGTCTGTGCTTTCAGGTTGCACAGGCACTGTGTGTGTGTGTGTGTGTGTGTGTGTGTGTGTGTGTGTGTGTGTGTGTGTGTGTGTGTGTGTGTGTGTGTGTGTGTGTGTGTGTGTGTGTGAAGAGACCACAGAGACAGAAAACTAAGATAAAAAGAACATAACACACAACTCCTATAGGGTAAAAAAGAGGACTAGCCATACTTTGCTTGCTGGAGCAGAGAATAACAATAGTTGATGGTTGATGGACCTCTGGTGGGTGCTTGTGCTGGGGGCAAAGCAGAATATCATGCAATCAGTCTTAGAAAGGTCGGTGTATCGATCGGTGTGTGTGTGTGGCTCCACCCTTACATATCAAAAACATCTCTGCTCTTCCTAACACTTCTAAATGACCTGAAGTGCACTGCTCTTTACAACGGTCCACTCTAAGACAGTTGGGCCTGTTACACCGAAGCACCAGCGTCTCTCAGACTCAAAGCCAGACACATAGCTCTTTGTTACAAGCATACCTGGCCTTTATAGAAGTTTCCTGGCTGTTTTTCTCACTGGAGATGAACTTATCAGAATGTGCACACAAACAGAAAGGAAAGGGAGCGAGTTAATCACATTGTCTGATCATTATACGTCTTTGAAAAAAAGAAAAAGAAGACAGAATCACGTATCTTTATCTTCTGAAATGAATCAATAAAAATCCTCAGTGTTGGATAAAGGATAAAATTAAACCTTGATCTATCTGGAGCTGATTCTTTATTAAACAGAAGCAGCAGACACAGCCAAATATATCCATCTGATGAGACATTCCTTTAATTACTAGTTTAATTTGAGACATGCCACTCACTTTGTGTCTGTCTTTCCCTGTGTGTGTGTGTGTTTGCTTTGAGCTGCGCACCCACCGCGGATGTGTTTCATATCAGGAAACACTCTTCTCTGCCACAGCCCTAAAACTCTGTCCCCATTTCAGCTGTGATAGAGCAGACACAGGGCACAGATGTGATGATGGCTGAGTGAATCATGCATGAGTTGATGAGTGGGTGTGAACGGATACATTGTGGTCAGAAAGTTGAGGTTTGAGGCAGAGGAGTTTGGTTTTCCTCATTCCTGTGCTCACCTATATGCTCTGTGCACGGTGGTGAGGTGTGCTGGTGTAGTGTCCCGGCCTCTTTTACTGCAGCCTCAATGATTGTGTGTGTGCATATAGTGTATGTAAATATGTTCATTAGGATGCCCCCATGTCCCTGTATAGGAGACTCGACAATGTGCTTCTTATTCCCATTTGTGGTCGATATCGGATGAGGATATGAGAGTCAGTATTGATTGTAATTTCCTGCGATGCTGCGTTCCACTCTCTTGCTTTATCAGGAGACTAATTCTTATCAGCTACGCTGTCGGCCAACCACCAGCCCTGGCTGCCGCCCAGCACAACAACTAATGAATAAGAGAGGAACGAATAATCCAGCGAGGCATTTCTGCTCTGACAAACAGGTTGCCACAGGGAAGATAATGATGAGACTGGGATATTGTGTGGAGAAATGTGTACGTTTGCACACGTGCCGAGTACATCAGTACAGGCGGATCATTATATGTGTGTTTGCTTGTGTGTGCCTGCATGCCTTTGTGGGTTTGTGTATGTTCGCCAGGTTTGTGTATTGTGCTTGGTGAAGGCGAACACCAGCCAAGTTTTCAATGATTTTAATGACTGGACATTTGGGACGACAGGCATCTGTGTGCCTCGGGATTTGCTGTTGTTGACTGAAGGAGTCAAGGGCACAAAGACAATGTTTGCCTTCCATCTTGCCGGCAGGTGGATGGCCAATCAGCTGTTTTTTTCTTTTTTTTTTTTGCTGTCATTGTAGAGCTGGTATAATGATGTGATGCCTGCGACCTATCAAAGGGGCCCAGATACACACTGAAGGTTTCACTTCTCCTCTATCTCTCTTTCTGATTCACACCTGTTGTGACTCCATTTTTCTTCAATGGATCTTTGTGTTGCTGTTTATCTCTCTTCCTCTTTGCCCATCCGTTGCCCTCACCCACTCTATATCCTTTTCACACTCTCATTTTCACTTTCTCATTTAATCCATCGTCTCTTTCTTTCGTTCTCTCTCATTTTAAGCTTTAAATTGAGTCCATTATACTGTCAGTCTGCCTGGCTTTACAGTTGGCTAAATGCTGTGTTAAAACTTCGGGATTAACGTATGCTCTGAATCAACTATTCATGGCCCCACTCTCCTAAATGTACGCCCTCTAACTATTATATAAATGAACTTTTCAATACTTTTTCCTCCCTCGTAGACCATACATTTTTTATTATACTTTGTCCTTGAAAATATTCTGGTGCAAAATTTAACTGAAACTACCTAGTTGCCACCATGAAAAACCACCATCTCTTTTATCAAAGGTCATGTACACACCCCCACAAGTGTTTTCACATTTGCCTGCTGATCAGACCTCTGCTAATGGCATATATGTGCCAAGGAAATAAACATATCCCATATTTGGATCTCACACATCATTCCCAGATGGTTTAACTCAGTGCTTTAAAAAGCTATAGGTACCACTTTACAGTAAGATTATGCTCATAAAGGATTCATAAATGGGTTATGATTTGGTTATTAATTTAGTCATTAACATGTTAGCTGGTAATATACGAGTAGTACTAAATAGCCACAACAGCCAACTAGCTTGTTTGGCTAAATGGAAAATACATTTTGAAGACCGAAGGATGAAGCTGGATGGTGCAACACAGGTTAGATAGTAACTTCCTCCATTTTGGCCTTGCCATCTTCAAAGGTCATCACTGCCAACAACTCAAGCCCAAACAACAGAAATCTGCACATCAATACTTTGTCTTTGTGAGCAAACCTGCTAATCACAGCAATTCCAATGAAATAAATGTACTTTGGCTGGAAATGTCATAGTTGTCCTGACATGAAAGAAAACAAGTCAGTGAAGGAGATGTCAGTCAAACAGTCTACAAATGCAGTCTTTAGAAAGACCCAAAAATAATTTCAGTGGCGTGGGTGTACCATGGGTACAGAGTGCTGTTGAACAAAGCTTGACTGAGAATGTAACTGTCATTGATGTATGTGTGGTTGACAAAGTGAAAGTTTTGTTCAGTTAAAATGGTAACATTTCTCACAAGAATAGATTACAGTAATTACGTGTGATTCGGAACTCTGTAAAAAAAAAAAAAAAAAATTAAATTAAATCCTCTGAGCTAACTTTACTTTTGATAGAATTAAACTCTTTTATCAGCTGCTAAACTTGCATCTTTTTAAAAGTTACTATCAGTGACTCTTAAAAAGGAGGCACCCTGTGGCTTTCAGAGTGAGTGTAGAGGAAACTGATGAGTATTTCTGCGTGTATGTGTACACTTTGTATGTATGAAGATTTGTACGTTTGACTGCTACGGTTGTATGTGTTGCTATGTGGGAAGAAGTGTGGTTATGTGATATATTTTCAGTTATGGTTGGTGAAAGGTAAACTCATTGTTTCCCCTCTCCACCCTGCGGCCACAGTGACTACCCCCCATAGTGTGACGGTTTTGAAGTGATAGAGGCGGAAGGGCTGGTGTTTTAAAAGAGTGACAACCAAAACGTGAATGACAGAGGTACTTCACTCAGCCACTGAAGGACAACACCACAGTGCAAAAAGATGAGATTCTGCCTGGCTACTCTTGTCTGCATCGCCACATGGATGAGCTCAGTCCAAGCAAGTGAGTATTGAAAATAATGACATCATCATGAAGTGTATGGTCTGAATGTTTGCAAGCAAAATAGTAACGGTACTTTATCTTTCTTTCCCTGTGTGTGTCTTGTTTAGACAATGGACAAAACTGCCGTTGTTTGGGGGTGTCCACGACCAGACCCCGAGTGCAACGGATTAAGAATTACACCATTCAGCCTGAAGGCTTGTGTCCCGTCAAAGCTGTAGTGTAAGTAATTCAGCAGTTTCACATTGTATCAACTATTATACTGTATATTCATATATGCATACAGTATAAACACCATTATATGTGGGTGGGTTCAACCAAATTTGAAAAACAAAAAACAGAAAGAAAAAAAAACATATTCATTAATTTCCTCACTTTCCCATGTGGACAGTGATCTTTTTGCTTGTCCAGGCTTTCAGATATAGTAAAATATTCTGGATCATCCAATTTACTGTCAGCAGTTGGGACTACTTTCTCCTGGGAAAAAATCCTTTTGAAAACAGTTTACAGAGAGAACTGTGCATTATTCATGGTAACAGGGACCCTGTTTACAAAGAGACGCTGCTGTTGAATTGTCAGTGTATAGAGCCTGGATATTTCAATACCTAAATACATTTCTATATGGCTAAGTACCACTAGAGAGAAGCAAGAAAACATAAATTTATATATTTTTGTTTAAATTTGATTGAATCACCTTGTCCAGAATTACAACAACAATAAAAGTGCATTATGATGCCATTAACAGCTCACAATCAATTGCAGGTTTTTCATGTTGAGCGAAAAGATTGTTTGCTCCGACCCTAACCGTGACTGGGTAAAAAATGCCATGAAGAAGGTGGACAAGGACACAATGGTGCCACCAGTGATGGAAGAGGAGGAACAGGTATCAACTACAGTCATGCAGAAGGTGGACACAGAGACAACGGTGCCACCGGTGATAGAAAAGAAGGAAGAGGTTTCAACCACAGTCATGCAGAAGGTGGACACAGAGACAACGGTGCCACCAGTGATGGAAGAGAAGGAACAGGTATCAACTACAGTCATGCAGAAGGTGGACACAGAGACAACGGTGCCACCAGTGAAAGAAGAGAAGGAAGAGGTTTCAACCACAGTCATGCAGAAGGTGGACACAGAGACAACGGTGCCACCAGTCACAGAAAAGAAGGAACATGTATCAACAACTGCCATGCAGAAGGTGGACACCGATCTAGTGGTGCCTCCGGTGATAGAAGAGAAGGAGAAGGAATCATCAATTGTCATCACACCCGCAGCATCCAGGGCATCAAAAAGAACAAAGCCGAAGAGGCGCAGGATAGGAAAGAGACGACAGAGGAAAACAACCCTGAGAAGGATGAGAGGGCTCAAAAAACGTGCCTGAGGACAAGTTAAATTGACCACTGTATATAGCTATACCACATTAACAGTAAAGATGTCTGGAGCAAAAACTACCTTCTCCATATCATAATTATAATTATTAAATACACAGTATATATTTAAATGTATGTTGTCTCTACCTTGTGTGTTTGTGTGTGTCTGAGGAGCCAGATACTATATCTGGACCTTTGCTACTATAAGCTATCAATAAAGTGTTTATGAGCAAATAACATGCTGTTGTTACTAAGTGCAATCTGGGTCACCACTGGCCTGCATATTTAACCTGATTCTCAACGTATGGAAGTAAACCAACGCATAGCTAAACCGAGATAAGAGATCATCATACTGTAGGTACTGTGGTCTGCAACAAGTGGTTATACTGTAAACATAGACATATAGCACAGCTGAACAAACCATAATACAAAAGTACTTCACACTGATATGAATGATATTCCTTGAAAGTGTACTGATCTGACAGACCCACAATTCTAAGATCTGAGTGGCTCAGCACTAAATGTCCATGGACAGCTATTGTTTTATGTTGCTGTGATCATTTAGGTTATTTGCCATTGGAAATACAGCATGCTATTATTGTAACTTATTATTATTGTATCATCAAATTTAGAGCAAGTATCTTCCTCATATCACATCATCTTTTTGATGCACTGAGGTGCACACAAAATGTCAAAAAAAAACAAAATAAAAAAAAAACTTCCTGAATGTGGTAAAGTGACTGGAAACCTACAGATAATAATCAAAAGTCAACCTTTAGTTTGTCATCAGCCATTTGGTAAATGTGTTGTGTTTAGATGCAGTAAAGCAGCAACTTCACATCATATGTTTCTTATTTTTGTCTTTCAGTTAATTTCACTGACGCAAACTTTGGAGAACGGTCACTGTTTTCAGGTCATATGTACTATGATTTTCAGCTTAAAGAGATTTATAGTGATGTAGTAAATACGTTTGTGTTATGTTTTTAATAACACCGTCCTGCTTCAGGTTTAGGAAATGTTTAGCTGTTATTTGAAACACGGTGGTTGCCATATCGCTATTGCCACCACATCCTGAGGTTGGCTAGAGCATCTTTGTGTGCAAGTATGTTTGTGGTCACCTAATTCGAAAGAAAGGTATAAGAAGAACCATGTCCTCTTTTCTCAGAAACACAACACAATGTGACACAATATTTTGGCAGCTTTGCATCGCTGAACATGTGTGACAAAACTGTGAAATTCACCTATAGCTATATAAAGAATTTAATTTTTGTGTGATTTGAAGGATGTGACCTTACACCTTTGTTGATGAACTTGAATGTTTGGTTCATTCTTACTGCTCTCATCGTTCTCCAGCTGCATCAGACAGCTGATGCAAAAAAAACAAAAACAAAACTCTGATAAACATTTTTGTACCTGCAGTCTGACATAATCTAGTGAATGTACTGTAGTGGAGTATTCAGTTGACCAAAATAGAGCAATAAGAGAATGAATATTGCACTTAAATTCAGCAGATGACGGAGCGTCGAGTAGCACAGGAGGTTAAGCAGGCGCCCCATGTGTAGAGGATACAGTCCTCGCTGCAGGTGGCCCCAGTTCGAGTCCCGCATTGGGCAGCCCTTTCCTGCATGTCATTCCCCCTCTCTCTGCCACCCATTTCCTGTCTCTCTCAACTGTTCTATCTAATAAAGATGTGAAAAGCCAAAAAATTCATCAGATGATCAGATGTGTCTTGAAATGAATGCTCATTTTGACCTTTTGAGGTTGGTTGTTTAGACCATAGGAGATAATGAGTAAGTATTTGTGCGTCATCATGATTGGAAAATTGTCATTCAAAATAACCTTTAATGTATTTGACAGGAAGATGGTACAACATTTAAATCAATCTGAAGAGACACTGGTACATTATGGAGGTATTCTGAACAGATAAACCCCGGGCAGAATCGCACTTAGACCTGCAACTGGGCTTAGACAGCCTATTAGGAAGTACCATATAAGGAGTTGGGGTCAATATTGGACTCAAACATAGATGTGTACAGTAATATATGTCTGACATTACTTGTGTGTGTGTGTGTGTGTGTGTGTGTGTGTGAGAGAGAGAGAGAGAAAGAGAGAGAGAGAGAGAGGGAGGGAGGGAGAGTGCTGTGTGAGTGTGTGTAATGTACATGTGGGGGCTGGAGAAATTCTCTGTGAACGTTTGCTCCCATTGGGTTAACCACAGCTTCTCTTAGTCGTCTCCCCGCACACACACACTACACACATGCAGAATGAATGTACCTGTACTGTAAATGCTGTTTCACCATCCCACATCCCAAGTCTCATGTCTATGAATAGTATTTCTGGCTGTTGATTGCAGTCAAAGTACTACACATTTTTGCAAAAGAATTGCCTATATTGCACAACTTACATTTATGTATAGCACCCTTCATTTTAGTTGTAAAATAATGACACTATATCATGACCCAGTGGAAAATGGAGAAACACAGAGAGACAGAACAAAAGTCAAATCTAGTGTATGTTTATAATACCCTTCATTTTAGTTGTAAAATAATGACTATAGCCTCCTATATAATGACAAATGTGCCAGTGGAAAATGCAGAAACATAGGGAGACAGAACAAAAGTCAAGTCTAGTGTTGGTTTATTTCACACTTTCACTCTATTCACATTAAATCAAATTTACACTCATTTTCTCACTTTAATCACCTCAGACTACATGTGTGTGCACAGCACAGTCATCGAAGTAGCAACAGTGGTGGGCTACTATAGGCAAAGGGCGGGGAAAAACCATTACACTGTGGTTTGAGCAAACGGTGCATCAACCTCAAGCGCTCTCCACTCTGAGCCCCTCACACCTTCCCCAGCTGCAACACACTGAGCTGTACTTTCTCTTTCAGCCCACACGTAGTAACCAAGACTTTTTCTATTATGTGCAAATGCTGGAAACATGTGAACTAAAAGCCCCCAAAACTTCCACCTGGTCAGCCTGAAACCCACCATGTCACATTGTCACATTGTGATAATGAGGGGTAGTGGAAAATGGTGGCCATCAGGAAAATGATTCAACTGACACCACTCTGAATGACTCATCCATGGTTTGAGATCTTGTTGAGAATAGAGTTTGTGTTGGGGTGACTTTTTATGTTGCATGTTGAATTAGTATGTCGTTGAAAAGTTGTTACAGTTAATAACCCTCAGGATACTGAGTGATACACAGTATTGACCTCACATCTGGTATGTATAATATTCTACAAACATTTTTGTTTAAGTATATTTTTTGGGGCTTTTTGGCCTTTAATTGAAAGCACAGTCAAGAGAGAGACAGGAAATGGGGGGAATGACATGCAGGAAAGGGCTGCTCGATGCGGGATTGGGGACAGTGAGGAGTGTAGCCTCAACACATGGGGCGGGTGCACTACCAACTGAGCTAAACACTGCCCCCTGCAAACATTTTTTAATGTTTAATTTAACTATCTTCTATATGCAACTTTATTCAATATGTTGCATATCATGTCCTTGTAATGGGGATGAACAAAATCACATAAACGCCTTGAGGTCTAACCCCGTGAACCATACCCCCGGATAGCTGAATAAACACTCTGATGAAGCCCCACTACAACTTCAACAGAGAAGAAAGAGAAGAGAAAGCAACTTCTTTACATCAGGATTTATTGCAAGAAAATTCACTTTGTTCCTTTGAAGCAAGGATCTCAATTGTGTTTTGTGATAATACTCACAACCATAACATTTTACAGTGTTATATTCATACTTAGTAAAAGCCACTTTACATTACTTCCTCCACCAATGGCTCTGGGCTCTCATTCTTATAATCGTATGGAAATTTCTGGATCCTGTCTTTCAAGAATCTCTACCATCTTTCATTCTAAGGGTGACACTGCCCTCAGAATATGCAACTATGTTACCACAGTGAATATCTGTTTTGTGATCTTTTCACGTAGATGAATAAAGAGATGAGCTAAAGATATGAGGAGAATGCACTTTGAGATGTTGAGATACAAAAGCTTTTTCTCCATACACACATTCAGGTAGTAAGCTGCATCACAACTTACAATCACCAAAACCAGGCCAATATACTGCAACTGATTTATTAATTTAAATTGCTCAGTGTCATTGTGCAATGAAACATTTACATTATTTACATCAATACAAAAATAGGATTAACATCACAGTATTTAAAATCATACAAGAATAAAATAAGTATTCAAATGATATTTAACTTAAGTCTGTGGCTCACAAACAGAGGAGGGGAAACCAGTGGATATGGACTTTTTATTTTAACTTTAAAAGTGCTGTCTTCTTGCATGAGAGTGGATGTTGTCTCAGTGGTGCTGGTTGAGTGAGGTTTTATTTTGTTTGTGCCAGTTTTTTCCATCTAGGAAGGCCGTGCTTGTCTTGGTCCACAATCTGCTGGGCCCAGCGCAAATTCTGTTGCCATTCAGTGTGATGAATCTGTTGAAAATCACAACACAAGAAATATCAGTTAGTAACATGACACATGACTCCTGAAGCCAAAATGATGGCTCGAAATTGTACAAATTCTGACAATGACAATGATGGTGATTAATTCTGAAATTCACATGGTACAGAGTATGGGAATTCTCTACATTGTATTTTGTTGGTGTCATAACATCTCAAACACCACAGGAAGACAAACTATTCACATGAGTCCCACAATTAATTGTCTAGTTTACTTACACCACAGCATGTAGATGGCACGATGGTTGACGTTGCACATAGTAACGCAGCAGCATTTCTCGGTGGACCTTAGTGGCCGAAATTCGGCGACAACAATTTCCAATCCCACCTTTAAAGATATACACAAGACAAATAAATATCATTAACAAGTAGCACCAGCATCAGTAGCATCAGTAGCACATAATACAAAAATAAAGAATACACATACATAGCTAAATATATTCATGTTTTCCTTACCTTGAGCAGATGATGGCACAATGGTGGTTAAGAGCAAAAGCGAGACAAAGGCGAGACTTGTCATTGCATGTGTCTGGCTAAAACAGATATGAGGTGAAGTCTGTGCTGTCGCACCTTTTTAAGCCCACCAACACAGTCCTACCATTCATTTATGCTACTAAGTGGAGCATGCTGCACCCACAGATACGCATGCAGCTGGAACATTTCCTCCCACAGCATAGGTTGCCGTTCTCCTCGCCCCTTACTCACTCCTGCACTCGCCCCTCTACTCAGTCACATCAGTTTGAGGTCAAAACATTTTCCGCAGCAGAAATGTGGTCTTTGGATGTGTAAGAAAATTTACAAATCAAATCATTATCTGGAAAATGTCTGTCATACCTGTAATGCCAGCACAATGAACACTTGATCTTATTCTTAAGGGAGGTGTGCTGACACTTTTCTACACAGATCAGTGTTTCAGATAACCTGCTTTATTATTATGATCATGTTGATAACAAAGCAGCCAATAAGATGTGTTTTTGATGGTCACCATAAACTATTCTGTCCTGTGATAATAACTAGACAACTCTTAACACAGCACTCACACACAGGAGTAAAACATTTCGCTTTCTAACACAGAAGCCCACTACTGCATTAGGGGTTAGTTTTTCTTTGAGCCTCGGACGCTTGTGTGCACATCTCTGCAACCACATTGCGTAAAGGCACAAAAATATATGCCACATTTTTGGTGTCGAGGCATTTGCAGACATGAGCTCTTGTGCACAAACATAAATGCACTATAGACTGAATTGTTGTGTTCTACTGAAACCAATGTGGTTTGTTGTCACAACAGCACTTATTAAATGCACCAGAGCAAGAGCATGACAAACGTGACTACTGGTAAATATCCTTTTTCTTATATTCATTGGTTTATATGCAATTGTGCATTGAGGGATGCAGGAACTGTTTCATACAAGTTAAGAGTTCATAATAGGCCTATATTAACAAGTGTATGTTTACATGATAAACACTGCGATTGCTATAAATGTTGAGGACATCAACAAAACTGGGTCACAGAGGAAACAGACATCAGGCAAGAGAGTGAAGATAGCCTTGTGTTAGAAACATGAAAATTATTAAAACAGGGCTTTAAAGCAGAAGTAAGCGATCCAGTCGTTTTGGCTAACTTTTTGTCAGCCGATGGAGTTAGCAGTCCCCGCCCTCGTCATGGATCTATTGGTCCTCGTCCCTACGTCACCACATTCACGCGCATCCCTTGGCTGCACACACAGCCCTTCATGCTGTTCTCTCTCCTCATTGGATAAAGGTTGTAGGATACATGGAAGTAGGCTATACAAGAAGTTTTCTCCTCGGCTTACAGCAGAGCAAAGTGACTGACAGACCCGTGTTTCGGACCAAACACTCTATGTAAGTGATTGCTGTCGGAAGATATAACTATTTAAGACTTATATAACACAAACATTCCGCTTACTTCTGCTTTAACTGGCTATAAAAGTTGATTATGAATTGAAGGTCATAGCATATTAACAGGGTTTCAGTTTTCCTGATAGCCATAGAGGACATTAGCAGGTGACAAAGCACCTGTCAGTAGAGAGGGAGGAAGGGGGCAGATTCAAGACGCACGCGGAGCAGGTAAAACAACCATGGGGGTAGATTGGACTATGCGCAGGCGGCAATATTGGGTTCAGGCAACTTGCTCTGACTCTGGCTCATGGATCTATCGGGGTCATGCCTATGTTCCCACAGCCCTATATTCCCTCAGCCCTATGTTCCCTCTGGACTCTCTCTACCTATCTGGACTCTACCTATCTGGCCTGTCTAGCCTCTACCTGGTCTTTTTACTAAACTTAACCAACTCCTTTCTTCATTGCCTAAACCCAACCAATGGTGAGACCAAAGGGCTGAGGGAACATAGGGCCTAATTTTCAGTGACAACAAAAGTTAGAAATGAGGGAACATAGGGCTGAGGGAACATAGGGCTGTGGGAACATAGGCATGACCCCGCAGCTAACTGCTTGCAGACTGCGATTTCTTGAACAGGAGAGTTTTTCTGATTTGTTTGATGATCCAATTTAATAAATAGTTAACCGAACGTCGTTGTTTGTCCTGTCTTTGAAAAAACAAACAAACAAACAAACACGCATGTCTGTTTTTTAATCCTGACAATGATGATAGATGCAATCACCATCCCAAGAGAGCGAGAATTCTCTGTCATCTGCTCCAGACAAAAGCGTTTAGCCTACATTCATTTTTAATAGGCTACTTTGCACTATTTGTGTGTAATTAATTCTTATTGGTCAAAAACAGGTGGGAGTGGCTGTGGTTTAGACTTATCCCCCCCTTCGTTGGTGCACTCAGGCTGGCACAGGTTGGTCCCATCTTCCCAGCACACGAACCTCTGGAAACACAACAAAACCCTCCCTACTCTGACATAAATTTTCCATCCCAGGTGTCTGAGGGTCCACTCCCAGCAGGCCACAGGCCTCTCTTCCTCTCCTCCCTTCGGCCTTGGAGATGCTTTGCTTTCACTGTGACTCTGTGTGCTCTCAACTTGCCCCTGAATGAACAAACAGGTTACTGGTATTCATTGCATTATGAATTAAGCTCAACACAAATCTAGCTATATGGTTTGCTTACAAGTTTCAGTTGTCTTTAAACTCAATGGGTTAGTCAAAAATATAAGACACAATAGGTTACAGTAGTTAAAACATACTACCTAAAGTGAAAGCATAAACATGTTCCAGGCTCCTATCTCTCCATGTGTTAACCCTTCGTACCACAGGGCCAATGCTTGACTCCCTCACATTCTTCAACAGCTCAAATACAGTTCAACTTACATAAAGACAAAAGTTTCACACCACTCAGGATTAACTTGTAAAATGTGTAAATTCTCAAT
Source organism: Trachurus japonicus (assembly GCF_045865225.1). Lineage (NCBI taxonomy): Eukaryota > Metazoa > Chordata > Actinopteri > Carangiformes > Carangidae > Trachurus > Trachurus japonicus. The sequence continues at coordinate 36,837,314 of NC_140923.1, read as the reverse complement.
TTACTAAAACAAGATTAGTCAGTAAACCACAATATCAATCTCAGTTAGTGGCAAATATTCAGTGTTAAGACAGTTTTCCACCCTAACATCATCCATCATCATCATCCATGCTCTGGCTGCAGTAGCCTAGATGATGCTAAAGGGCGCCGTCCATCCAGGGGAAGAAAAAAAAAAGTGTATTTTAACTATTTTTTTTTTTACAACTCGTTGGTACTATATCATTTCTTAATACAGAAAATAATCCCGCATTCATTTAAATGCAAAGCAAAACCTATTAAAAAGTAATAATATAATTTGTTCCCCCCCTATTCACCTACGTGCCCTTGAGCACCACCACCCCTCTCCCTGCGCGCACACAGCACAGGTAGGCTACCTGTCTGCAGCGGGAATGCTTTCAAGCCGTTTACTTTAGCTTAAATTAGATGTGTGGAATACATGGTTTCACCCCATATTAGCGCAAATGCCGGCGTTTTTGCGCGACCGTCTCGATATGTTTTTGATTATTTTTAAATTTAAATTTATTTTATTTACTCAGTAGAAAAGCGGTTCATCTACTTTAACTCTACAAGCTAGCTAGGTGCAGTCAGAGCGATAGATATAACAGAGTGGCGACACTCCCATAGGACTCCGTTGTAAAAAATGGCGGGCCGACTTCCGGGTTATGGAGCCCTCAATAGTTCCAAACATTCCTCCCGCGGCGCTGGACCACGTCTGTTTCTATGGCTGCACAGCAAGAAACTACTGAGCTACGTTGATGAAATACCGACCAATTTTAAGTTATAAAGTGGTAATAATCTTTCCCAAGTACAGTAACCATGTTGACTTAACAAAATAAAAATTATTAGACTGATCGGTTCATTGAAAAACATTTATTTATTTACGTAACTGTGGTGATTTCAGTCCGTAGCCCAGAAGCAGCCCTGCTCACTTTTCATTCAAACAAACTAATGCCACTGCCACAGTTGCTAAATTTCATCAATGAGACCAACATTAATCTCTTCAAAATAATTTAACAAGCCAGCGGTAAACCTCTAAAAGCATGCGGATACGTTACTTGGCTCGTTTTCTCCGACGGGAGGAGGACGGTCGGCCCCGCCGGCAGATCAGCTCAGTAGAGCGGCTGCTGCTGCTGTGACAGCCGCCTCCCCTGGTCCCCGGTCGGGGCTCACACACAGACTCTGCACTTCTCCCAGAACAAACATCGGTGCAAGTTCCTAACAAACGTTATGAACTGACCACAGACTCCGGATTAAACGGTGACTTTCTTGCATGAAAAAAATATTAAAACTGTGACGTGTTGACAGCGCTAAAGCCAGGTTTTGGCAGCTTTACTGCTGTGGCTCGGTTGCCGCAAAATGGCGATATCGATGCTAATTTCTGTTAGCCCGTCTATGAGGTTTTGCATTATACGTTAGCATTAAGCTAGCGGGCTTTATATTTAGGTGATACTGGCTGTGTGTGTGTTTTGAACGTTGTTTCAAACTGTGTGGGTTTGATTGAACATCTTTTATGCTTAAATATATATATTCCCGCTTAATATATTGCTTTACTCCTCTTCTTATGCCATTTTTACTGTAGGGCAGGCTAATCTTCACTTTAGAGTGACAAATAAAACCTTGAAGCAAGAAGATTTTGCCTTTTGTTTGAAAACTGACATTGATGGACATACAGTAATTCAGTAACAGTTGTAAATATACCTTTGTACGGTTTATTTTTTAATATTTATCCGTCCAAAAGCAAGCTCAGTGCTGTCTGTCCCATAGCAGAACATGACAGCGGCAGCCTCGTTTGGATTGGGAGCTACATGAACCACGTGACCGCGCTGGCGGCGACATCAAAGGCTGTCGCCACTCTGTTATATCTATCGCTCTGGGTGCAGTGTAGCCTATCTATCACGTCACCGGTCGCCTGTGACTGTAATGGAGAAATGACAGAAGGTCTGGTAGAAGTGTTGAGTTTTTTTATTGAGATCTACTGAATGTCTTTAGTGAAAATATGATTTGACTTTGACTTTGCTGTAGCAAGTTAGTTCAGTTACTGACCTAGACTGGACAGTAGCCTATGGTTAAATATTCAAAGTAAGGCTTCTTACAGTCATAATTTTCTTATGTCCACATTTCTTGTAAAAGAAATGAAAAGCAGAAAATGGTCAAAATCTGTCTAATGTTGTTTAATTTAGAGACAAATTGTCACAGCTCAAAATCGTGTTCTCATCAAGACACTGCCTTTTTTTCCCCACAGCATGTGGTAATGATTTTTTTCTTCTTTTTCATTTACAGTTTAACTCCTGAGTTGGACCCTGTGAGAGACACTGTAGTGACCCAGAGGGCAGCTGACCAAGTCTTCATGATGGAGGAACCTAAGGAGCATCACTCAATAAAGATGTGGACATAGCAGATTATGTCCAATTCCAGGTAAGCTTTAAAACTGACCCTTAAAATAAATAATAATATGAAAACAATTATGTAAATGTGGTCGCTCGTAGTCATGAACATACAGAGGATTGCAAAAGTTTTACAGAGTTTTGAATTAAGATTCAGCTCATTGTTGAACCTGCAACTTAAAGCTCTGGTTCAACATCTCTGCTGGTTCTCTGCTGGTCCGCAGTTAACTTTTTGAACCAACGATCTTTAAAAGCCTGTGATACACATGTGTTTAACCAGCTAAAGAGCCACACATTGTTTTCACAGAATATTCAATTTATACTAATCAGGTGGCCAGAACCATGGCTCCAAATAAGTGATGATGTTTTACCATCACCGTGGTAACTAATTGATGACAGGTTTTGTCAACTTATTATTCATATTATTCTAGTCTGAGTAGAATTTGGTTCCTCTTTAATTTTTTTTTTTAAGTATATTTTTTGGCTTTTTTTTGGCTTTTATTTGATAGCTCATAGTGAGATAGACAGGAAAGGGGGAGGCAGAGAGGGGGGGAATGACATGCAGGAAAGGTCTGCGGGATTAGAACTGGGGACGCCTGCGTTGAGGACTGTAGCCTCTACATGGGGCGGCCGCTTTAACCACTGCGCCACGCACCGCCCCAGAATTTGGTTCCTCTTTGATGCCAACCACAGTGGTGGATTGGTGTTAGAATTTAGGTCGATCTTAGTAGAAGGAAAAAAAACAAATCTTGATAACTTACAAGAAGTTTCAAGACCAAGGTAGACTGTACGATGCTGATAGTGACTTTATAGTAACATTGATATTGGTGAATTGACAGCTTGGTAAACATGAATCTGACTAAGAGTTGAGTAAAGTGATGGAGGATACAACATAGCCTACTGTACATAGCTGGAAGCTGCTGTGCAGGTCTGATCCACATGAAGCAGTTGCCACTCCCAGCAAGACACACAAACACCAAGATACTGACTAGGGACCATACACATGAGAGAGAGGTGTTTAATTCTAACAAGAGCTCTTCTATCTTTGTTATATGAAGTAGGCCTACATAAAGATGAGAGGAGCAGGATGAACTTCTAAATGCTTAGATACAACGCTTTAGCTCTTTCTGTGGATCTCAAAGGAAAATTACGAGCTTGGGCCTTTTCATTCAATGGTTTCAGTGTTGCTGTCAAGTTGCGTTAAGGTCGACATTATTGTTTTTGTGTTATTGTGACTAAATAACTAGACCTCTTCAGTACTGGTGGATCAGAAAACAGATTTCTGTGGTAGTCATATAAGGGTAGGCCTAAGTGTTTCCAAGGCAATCACACAGTGACTCATGTTCAAGATTTTAGAAGACAATGGTAATCAGTGTATCTTGTCATTTGATTTGGAGGAGGTGTTGCTTGTTTGTTTGAATGTATGTTGTTATGTCCACAGCCATAATAGTGTTTTACCCCCCATCATCCTTACGGTACTTCTGATTTAGTACAATATCAGCCAATCCTGCCCACTATCCTCTAATGTAGTACAATTCCATTGGCCTCCAACAGATTCCTTAATAGGTAGTTTGTTGCCAGCTGTTACAGAGACAGCAGCACAGAGAGAGAGAGACTGGCTTGTGAATGAGTCCTATGGGATTGACTAATGTCTTATTAGTCATATTTTCTGTTATAATGCTGAACATGAGGTGGATTATCGCTCATGAGATCAATGCTGGATTGTACTTACAAAGTCAAGAAAGTGAACAAATTAAGAATTCTTATATTATGCATAATAATAGGCAGTTTTGGATATGTCCATTATTTTAATTAGCTCTCATCTGTTGTTCCTCAATAATGGCCAGTTATTATGAAACAGGATTAACCCTTTGATGCACAACATATGCACACCCCCTCTAATGCGCAACATGGGTCTAAAATGACCCGCATTCATTTTCCATGTGAATTCATGCTGGGTGAGTGTTTCTTTGTGGTATCTTTTAAAATCAATATATCTTATGATTGAATCCTCCAAGTATCATTTGAATATCTTGTTTTTAATTAGTACAGGGTGTTATTTCCATTTTTACTTTCTTATTTTATGAACAAATAGACAAAAAGTCTCAGAGAGTGGACCAGTTAGCTAGCTAGCAGTTGACATTTCTACATTCTACTGTATTAGTTAACTACAGTAGAACATGTCACCAGCTAGCTAGCTAGGTAGCTGTTGACATGTTCTATCTAGCTGGTGTCTACAATATAATATTATTCTATTGTTGTCACCAGCTAGAACATGTCATCATGTTAACAGTTAGCTAACTTGCTAATATTAAGGTATTTCCCTTTATGACAAGTAATGTAGCTACTTATTCAAGGTAACTAAAACCTTATCAATTATGCACAGTTATCTTTAATGAGTCATCAAATGTTTCTTTAGGTAAATTGGAATAATTGTAAAACAAGTAAATATGATTATATGTGCTTAAAAAAGAATATTTACTGAAGAAAATGGTAAATACTGTGCAGTGATTTCAAAGATGTAACATTGAAATAGCCTACTCAGATAGAATAAACTATGGCTAGCTGTTGACCACAGTAGAATATGTCAACAGAGCTATTAATGGGGGGAAAAGGACAAGTAATGACTAGTCATTATTGTAATCAAGGAAACAATGGTCTGTTGTTGGTATAGATAGTGAGGGAATGCTAAAATTAAAGTATTCTTGCTATACTTGTTTTTTCAACTGGTCCACTCACTGAGACATTTTTGTTCATTGTTGTTCACAAGTAAGAAATGAAAAATGGAAATAATGACCCCACTAATAAAAAACAACATATTAAATAATACTTGGAACATTCAATCATAAAATAGATAGATTTCAAAAGTTACAGCAAAGAAACTATCACTCAGCATGAAATCACATTGGAAATGAATGTGGGTCATTTTAGACCCATGTTGCGCATTAGAGGGGTAGTGATACAAAATGTGTTTTTATTAAAAAAGTGAAAAAAAATAAAATAAAATAAGGATGTATTATGATCAAAAACAAGTTAATTGAGGAATACCTGGAATTCTATATGATGAAATAAATTTTTCGCAAAGATATAGCACAAAAAAACTCACTCGGGTCTATTTAGACCCATGTTGTGCATCAAAGGGTTAATCACCGAGTTGTGCCACAGGTCTGCTGAGCAGTGAATCACTCCAAGGATCTAGAAAGTCTTGTAGTATTTTGTTCAATCATTTGGTAGAAAGTTTGAGCCCATAAAGATGATGATATGAGAGACATTTTGCTGTAGAAGATCACTCTGTCTGGACAGCTGAATTAACTAAATCCACAAAACTGTGAATGAGGCATGTTAAAAAAAAGAAAAAAAGTCAATGTTTGGAAAGTATGAACCAAGTTTCCCAATTTTATCTACATTTTAGTGAAGCTGATCACACTGTCTGTGCTTCCTTCCGCATTTTGAGGGATCATTTCTGCATTTCACTGAAAAGGAATTCTAAAGTTTCATTCAAAGTTGAAAAAAACCTATATCCTGTAAAGTCTCGCCTGCGATTCACTATTCGCTATTCACTATCACATTTCTGCAGTCTAGTGTAAAGCTGTATGTTGTGGGATGAATTAATATTGAATTATTAAAAAAACTACAGGCATTGATACAGTTTGAATTCCAAATATTGTCTAATACTGGTTTTTATGAAACATATTCTTATAAACAAAACTACAGAAAGTGCAGACTTCTTTGAGGCCTCCTTGTTTGAAAATACTGTATGTTTGAGCAATTGATAAAGGTTTTTTTGATTGATAACAATGACTGATTTCCTCACAGATTCGTTTGTGTTGAATCTATTTTTGTAACATTTTATGCCTCAACAAGGCTTTTATATTAATAATAATAATAATAATAATTCATTTAATTTTTATAGCGCTTTTCAATAACCCAAAGACGCTTACAAAGACACAAAAGAATATTGAATCTTTGCTCTGCTTAGCTAGTGTCCATTGCAACATGCATAAATTGATTAAATACACACAAAACCACATAAACTATGCAGGAATTTTCATCATCTTTTCTTCTCAGCTGCTCCCCTCAGCCTGATCTCTTGTCAGAGGCGACACTCCTTTAACTCCTACGAGCTTCTGTGAAATGAAGTAAAGAAAAGAAGTACTTTAGCCTTAGAGGATAAAAGGTCACGAATGTAACTTTCTTGAGAAATCGAGCTTTGGGTATCACCAAATCATGGTGAGAAAAAAGTGAGATCACAAGTTCTCCTTTTTTTGACGTTTTTTCCTTCACTGCTGAAAGACATAATATTAACATATGACACCATCCCCAGGTTGTTTCCATTGAATATAACATTTTGTCAACTTATTTGATGCATGAACGTGCAATGAACGTTTTTTAAAACTTGCAGTTTATTGACTTTAGTGACAGAAAACATGATGGGGACAATCAAAGTTATCTTCCACATTCTCTGTAAAAATAGAAAAGTTGAGGATCCTGATTTGTTTTTTTATTCAAATGCAGTTTGTGTGGCAAAGTTAGCGGAATACCGCTGTGGTCTCATCCCTCTGCTCTACCCCTTACTGTGAACCCAGTGTGGAGATGGACACCAGACACTTGAGATGAGTTGTATGAACTCTTTTTATATTCAATTTTCAATATAAAATTTTGTAGCTTGGCGAAGTCATAAAGGATCCACTGAACAAGTTGAGACTTGCAAGTGCTGTTTCTGGGCATGACCGGACATATGACTAAATTTGGGAGGAGGATTCTCGGAAATCAGTGGTTTGCGGTGAAAAGCCTCAGGATCTTCTTCCTTCCCATTTCTTTCCGCTGCACTGGCTATGAGGGTCAGCTCCGAGGAAGAGATGAGAAAAAAGAGAGATGACACACTGAGCTGGCACATGATGCTTCCTTTCTGTTACTGCTGAAATCAGCAGGATGTAAATTTAAAGCAATCATTTACTGTAACACATATCATACACCGTTAACTTGTTGGGCTAATTAAGAATACTATTGTTAATATAATATCAACACCCACTCATTCAGTGTATTTGTCTGGTATAATTTGTGTTTCACCTGCTCAAGGTCACATTGAGCTGGAGTGTCTCCCAGCATGCATTGTGTCAGAGACCAGGTACAACAAGGGCTGTTTGCCAGCCTACCAGAGATCTTATAATCAGACACGTTTCCACTCACACTGTTGGGTTTTTTTGACTGTAAAAGAACTGAGCACCTAGAGTAAACTTGAACAATGTGCTAGTATGCTACACTAACTTAACATTTACCCTAATCCCACACAAAATATGGCATGCAGCCCTTGTAAACATGCACTACCAAGTGGATTTGACCTCCCGTTATATGTTACTTTATATTAATAGTTGCAGCAGGTTAATTTATTTGTGCAGTAATTTGTCTACTTGAACTGTTTTACCAATGATGATAGAAGTAAAAGTAGTAAAAGTGAGTTCTGAAGAATGTCTGTGTGGTCACAGTTGTGTATGTCTTAGTCAGCTGAAATTGCAAAATAGGAAATGATCAGCTACCATGTCACCAAAGTGTGTCCTTACCCCCTCCCTGACACACACACACAAACACTGTGGAACACCCGATGGGACGATTCATCCGGTTATCTAGTGCTGGTTCCCCTTTTTTTGGTATAAAAGGGAGGTCTGGTCTGTGGAGGTCAGACATCTCCATCTGCCAGATCCACCCTTCATCTTTTGCAAAGAAACATCTGGAACATCTCAGAAAGTAATCATGCAGCTGTGCATCAAAAGAGTGGCGTGCCTGGCCGTCCTCGTTGGGGTTCTGGCAATGGTAACAACAACAACAGCCTCTGGTAAGTTGATTTCTAGAGATCCTGCCACTCTTTTCCTTGACCCCCACATTTAAGAGTATTGAATTCTGATGAAAATGTAAGTGTATGTTCATAACATCAAACCCTTGCTTTTTTTCTTGAAAAGCACCAATTAAACCACCAGGCTGCTGCACTGAGATCAGCACTGCGATCATCACTGCTCCCATCATTGGCTACAAGATCCAGAGAAGGAATCTGCCCTGTGTCCGCGCTGTCATGTAAGAACTACCTCTTTAGTTTATCAAACAGAGAAACAGAGAATGAACCTCAGTTGATCATGCAGTTGTTTGAATAAGAAGTAAATAGGACAATTGTGATTAAAACTTTCCTTCTTTCGTCACAGATTTGAGACCACTGATGGACTAGTCTGCAGCCACTGGAGACAAGACTGGGTGTTTGATAAGATCAAGGAGCTAGAGTAAGTAGAGCTTCATCATTTCGATCAGTCTCCAGTATTAACTATGCTTTTTGGTTTCTCCAGACACGAGGTGTCATAGTGAAGAATGTTTTTGGGGTCATCTTGAACATGAGTTTTAACCGATTTCTCTCATTTGTGTGTTTTACAGGCAGGCCCGCAAAGCCAAGAGAACCACTTCTGCCCCTGTGACCTCCACCTCTGCATCCGTAGAAAGCACAACCTCACCATAATGACTATCTATAGCAAATTAATTTAAAATATTTAAAAGGCTTCCAAATACGATATTTAATATTTATTGTTAGCAGTATTTATTTGTCTTGCCTGTTAGTTCTGTTAACGTAAAGCTTTACAAATGTACAAGTAACAAAACATGTCTATTTAATGCAGTACTAAGTAATGCCAGCTGAGTGTTGTCTTCTGTCTGATTTAGAAAAATAAATAAATGCTTATTTTCACCATCCACACCTGTTTTTGTTATTGCTTGAATCTGGAAATGAAAGGTGCATGTGCCTATCAAATAGCCACAGAGATCTCATAACAATTTAGAGATCAATTCTGCCATCTTGTGGGGACTGGAAGCTACTGCAGTGCAGCTTCTTTGTAAGGAGTGTGTCATTGAGGGAGTCACCTTGTCTGACTGGAGCACCAACCCCTCAGGGGTGCTGATCTAAAATAGCACAAGAGACTGCCTCCCTGTCAGTCATGTCATGCATTTGCACAAGCTCACAGGGCAGGACAGCTTACTGAAAAGTTTCCTGACACCTTCCAGCAGATGTGCTGGCAGCATCCTTTTCTAAGCGCACAAGGCACACATGTCACGCCACCAAAACATGCACCATGCAGAGCAGCAGTCTCTACTTAGTCATTGGATTTTGTTTTTAATGTTTAAGTCAGGCTGCTACAGGCTAATTGACAAACATGTAAAACAAAGAATTAACTGTTATTTAATCATGTTTAATCACTGTAAATAATGTATTTTAACAACTTATTAGCCATAGTTATGAGTGGCTGTAGAAAAGCGGGCCATCCACTAATTGGAAGGTTGATGATTTGATTCCCAGTTATTCCGGTCTGGTCTAAAATTCCACCCGATGTACTATTGATTTGCGTGTGTGTGTGTAGAAAAGTGCTGTATGAATGTGTGTGTGAATGTACAAATGTTTCTTCCAATGTAAAGTGCCCAGTAGTGGTCAATAAGCTGAAATGCTAATGACCGTGTTTGAGTAAACACACGTAGACAACATTTTTTGAGTATTGTCAAATACATTTATTTATGATCATTTCTGTAGGTTATTAGCTAATTAATATGATTGAGTACATTCACAGTGGCAAAAAGTAGTGCAGTCAGAAAAGCATGATTAAAAAGTAAATGCTCACTTAAAGATGGTTCAAACGCCTAATCTACAGCAGTTGTCTCTAAGCCGCTCCTCTCAGCTTCCCACTAAGTCATGATAATGGAGTATTAGAGCTGGTGCTGCATATGTTTAGGCAAGTAAAAGCATTTTTTAGGATAATAAAAGCAACATGATTTGATTACAGATGGTTCAATTTCTCTCAAATTGGAACATTTATGGCATTCATTTTCTAGCTGCAATTCTCTGAGGGCCACAATCGAGTTAGGAGAAGAAAGTTGTTGTCATGTTGTTTAGGAATGGTTCTGCGTCATTGACGAAAGATTCAGTTCCAATAGCTGATGAAGGATGTTCACTTTTCTTCTTTGCTCCAGCTGCAGGCAGTCTGCCCTTGGACATAGTCTGCAGTTGTTTCCTATGAAAGAGACACAAATATTTTTTACTCACAATGCTGCAAAAGACAACAGACAATCCTGCTCAGGTTAACGTCTAAACTGAATCTAGATGGTATTTAAAAGTGACAAGGAGTCTCATACCTGACAAATACCAGAGCTTTCCTCACCCGCGCATCTTCCGGCTTTGCGCATACCTCACTCTTATCAGCCAAGTAGAAACTGAAATAGGGAGACGTTGTGAGACAAATGGAGATAGATTTACATTAGTGTGTGAGTGAATGGTACAAGTGTAATTTTTTTTCTCCCCCAGTGGTGTTTATTTTATATTCAATGCCGTACTTCAGTATAATGTACTGTACTTTCAATACTGATGCACAGACATTTATGGTAGGCTGGCTGACACTTTTCTTTTCATCAAAGTCAAGTTTCAGTGTCATTTAAGACTTAATTTGTGTTTCCAAAGTGTATCCTCAGGAATTAAAAAAAATGTCTAAAAGTATTTGAATCACAGAATATCTGACTTTGATGATACTTGGTAATATGGACATAATTTGTCAGAGCTTGAGAAATATTAAGGTTTGATGCCTAGACTTGTTCATAACTTTTTGTCACTTCTTGGCATATTGGACAGATTTACCTTAATTAATACATTAACATAAATTACTGACAAATGGAGCCGACCAGCGACAACCAAAGACAGAGGGTGACTAAGACTTTCAAGCAGGTTTGACAGCAGAATATTGTGATTGACAAGACAAGTGCCTTAATTATAAGAGGTGATATTCTTCAATCAGCGCTACTTCTCACCACTCTTTTAACATGTTGAATGAAACAATAACTGTCAGTGTGTCTGGGATATTTACAATGCAGTATTTTAAGTTGTCACCAGCCTTTCCTAAAGGTTGGACTGGTCTCAGGGTTCGTAGAGAAAATCTTACATGATCGCCCTGATACGGCAGTTTTCCGTGGCACGTTGCACTCTGAGGCCCCTGATGTCCGGGATGCGCACTTCGCTCTTGGTGTATTCTAGGCAACACCTATTGCTACTTTGGGAACCTACACACACAAACAATACCACATTATTCGTGATTGATCATTTCAGTTTAGATTCCTAATGCATATCTACTTAATCTGATTGATGTGAGGTTGAATTTAGTGAAATAAACTTACAGGTAGCCGGAGCTGGACTGAGTAAGCCCACTATGATGCAGAGGAGAGCGGTTGTCACGGTGATCATACCCCTGGGAGCCATGTAGTACAAGTGCGGAGAATCAGCAGCGAGCTTGCGGACTACACAACCTCCACATATGTATATATATACTCTAAAGCCAACCGTTTTTTTCGAACCTGTGGCACTTAAATTGAGGACAGGAAACCCATTATTGCATCATGGCAGGGGAATGTGCAGACTTTGCACTTTGATTGTAAATTAGTTTGTGTACTGTGCACAGCGAGATTTGTATACGTGGGCCCGTGAGAGTGTTTCTGTGGAACTAGTGCACCGATGCATTACCTTCATACAATCTCCTTGGACTCTCATCTATATTTATGCTTTCTGGGTTAATAACCATGCTCTGAAGTTCTTCATATACAGCACAGCAGATTCTAATCGTCGCACAGTCCTCGCTTCATTTAGATTTCTCCAGAGCTACAGTAGATTGCTGCATATTTAGCTATCAGTGGACGCATAAATGAAATTTGTGGCACAAAATATTATCTTCGTCATACATTTTCTGGCCATGGCAAAGATGACTGGAATATCCACTGTCGTAATTTGACATTGTAGCTTAAAGCTGGAGTCAGGGTGTTTTACATAATCAGCAGTCTTGAAATTGTTTTGTGGTGAGAACTGATGGAGTATGAGAGGCTTGTCAAAACCCCCCTCCTCGTTAGCATGACCTATTTAGGCAGCAGAAAGCTGACAAACCCCAAATGTTGCACAGCTGACCTAGATAGGCACAAAATCACGAGTTGTAAGTGCTCTATAGTGTACTGTAAGTCTGAAAAACTACATGTACAAGCTGTAAACGACTAGTTGTAAAAATCAACAGTTCTGCCACAGTCATGAATGAATTCATGAATTCATGACTGCTGCACAGTCACCACGCATTTTATGTCCCCCGGCCCGCGCTTACGCTACATACAGATGCCATACAAACACTAAGCTATTGCAGATTATTTTAGTATCAGAGAAAAGGAGAAAATCTGATTCTGCTCCTTCTCTGCACACAACTCAGAGTGATACTCAACTGGTCCTTGAAAGAGAAATCTATTTTTTGGTTGGCCTTTTCACAGGGAAATTGAGAGCGTGAAGGCCAGCAACAGATTAGGGCCAGTGCTATGGCTGAAAGGGGTTCAGCATCTTGCTCAAGGATACTCAAGAAGCGCAGATGCATGTCATCGTAGCGTGGAGACAGCTGGAGACAAGGCTGCCAGTTGGATGAGTCTCCGAAGTCCCACAACATAAACAGTAGCTATGATTAATAGGTGTGTACATGCCAGAAATCTGCAGAATGTTCATCTTCTGCCCCCCCTGGATATTTAACTGGCATGACTCAACTTCATAGTAACTTTTCTCTGCCAATGAAGTTTACAGGAATCCACCAAAATGAATGAGACAGGGAGGAAATGGTGAACTGAACAGTTTACTGCTGCTGCTGCTGCTGCTGCTGCTGTGTTTAAACAAAACAAAATTCTCATATTGTTTGTCTGTCAGGAGGAAACACACAGTGTTGTAATTGTTGATATGGTTTCTGTGCCAATGGATTTGGCAAATTTGAACATCTATGTGTCTATAATGATATTAAGGGGATATAGTCACACTTTACCATTGTTTTCATCGGTTGCGGCCTAAATGTCACCTTGTCTGATCTGGTGGGCCCAAGTTAATTTTAGCTCTTCGGAGCTTTGTCATTTCGTGAGGGTTTGAGATCATGACTCATGTTCTCGTTATGACTTGCCCTCCTCGAAACCTCCTCTGTTCTCCCACTTGGCGGTCAGGCCCACGCATCTCAGTTCGGCACGTCACACAAACTCATGCCACATCTTGTGATGTCTGTTGAAAGGTTTTGCTCCTGTCGCCCATAGGGGGGCAGTGTTGGTTTGGGCCAGTGAGGGACGTCAAGGAAACGGTCCACAGCAGCCTGAATGTTTGTCATGTCAACAATAGGGATTGTTAGTCACTTGTGAAATGCAAATCAGGCATTTTTTTGTGCGTGTTTTCATCACTGCCATGCAATGTCATTGTCAACAACAGAGAATCATTAAGTTCGACATTATAAAACAACAACAAACGCTGTGTGTTAAAAGAGTAGAGACAGATGTTAATATCCTTGCCTCTATTTAACACCCTCTCTTTCTGTGTGTTTATGTCAGATATTGCATGGGCTGACAAAGGATCAGGTAACGTGATAAACTGGACAATCAACTGATTTGATCAGTTAATCCCACCAAATCCTCTGTAAAACACAGTTTTATTGTGGTTCTGTCTACCTCTATGAAAGACACAACCACACAGATGCACTGTCCTGCATGTTTCGGACCTACTTCAGATTTAGAAAAAAATGTCAATAATTCAGCTGTACATCTTCAAGTGTAAAGATTTTCAGATTTTCAGATGTCTTTTTTAATGCAGAAAGTTGACTGGACGTTTGGTCTAAGTAATCGAAACATGATATTTGAAAATGTCATCTTGGACTTTAGAGAACGGTGATGGTCTTCTGTTTCTTACATTTAGACTAAACAATTCACTGACTATTAGGGGGAGAAATTGCTAAATAGATAGCACTAAATTATTTTGTCCAAAAAAAAAAATGTCAATAGACAATCATTTGAAAAAGAAAACACTGAAGTTATTTTAACTTACTCATTACATCAAAGCAGTTTTTTTCTCTTTATTTCTATCAACTTGATTCACTAATGTCTTAGCAATCAGTTGCCAATTACAGCAGATCTTTTTAGGTCTATTTAGGTCTTAGCGAAGGTTACGGCTCATTAAATTTAAATCCAACACTTAGTTCTCTTTTAGCTGCTAAATGCTGCACTACATTCACAGTGTTAACTATCTGGTGTTGGGGACAATAGTGAGTTGATGGCAGCCAGTTTGGGATTTTTGTACAACCAAAACAATGAGCTGAAAGAGGCTAAAATGCTCCTTAAAGATGAGAGGAACCACAGAGTTGTGTGATCATTCTCTGTGTGTTTCTCATTAGTGAGGGCCTCTCAATTATGTATAGACATTTGACCTTTTGTTAATATAAAAGTTTTGATTAGTGCAGCTTTAACAGTTGCTACAGTTGATGCTAATTGCTTAATGTTCTGTTGACTGATTAATCCAAGTAATTATTTCGGCACTACTTCACAAGAAACCCCTCACAACCACCTCTCAATGCTTTGCCTCTCATCTCTACAGAAGCTTCTTCCTCATGATCAGAGGACTTAATGTACATGTGCTCTAATAGCGCTTTCCTATTTAGCTGTCATCCTGGCAGCTGCAACATTTTGGCCAGTGTGTTTGCCTGGGAGTGGGTGTTTTCCTCCTTCTGGGCCCCCCTCCCTCTTTTTTGGACTCACAGTGGTGGACAGAGGGCAAGAAAAGAGGGAAGGGGAGGGGAGAGGATGGAGGGTGAGGGTAAAGAGAGGGGGTCACCATTGAGTTGTCCACCCACACAAGGTCCCCCTCTGGTCACCTGCGTGGGCTTGGGCCAAAGGAAAGGCGAGGATGCGCGCACACACACATAAAAGAACAGAAATGACAGCTTTCTAAAGCCAAATGTCAAATGTGGCAGAGAAGCTTGGAATAAAAGCTTTTTTTTTTTAAATTAGCAAGAAACTTCCTCGAAACTACAGAAAGGGGTATTGTCAGTATCCTTAAAAGCACTTCACAGCAGAGCAGCAGAGTTTAGGCAGTGAGGGAGGAAGCAGAGAGATGAAAAAGCTCTTAGAGCACTTGGCTGTAGCATGATCTTCAAAATAATGCCTAGTTTATCATAATTAGCATCGTTCCAGACTGTCAAACCCATGAGGCACAGAAAACAATACACTCTACAATATTTTATTAAGGAGTTATGGTAAATTGCTTGATGCATAATTATGTGAGCCCAGCAGATTCTGTCCTCAGTCTCCTCCTACATCCCATCTGCCCTGTGTGTCCAGAGTGTGGGTGACTGAAGTAGCTGTGGGGGGGATGAGGAATTATTGTGGAAAATGATAAGAAAACTTGTGATGTAACAGTCTGAGTTACACTTCTGCTGTTGAAGCCAACGCTGTAACATCCGTGGCCACCAACACAGCGAGTAGTAGAAGACAAAAACAGGGGGAAAATATGAAATTAAAATTGCCTAGAGGTATTTTAGTCTGGCAGAGCCAACTCCTGGTCGGGGAGACTCCGGAGGATACAGTCAGCCAGGAGAGGTGAGGAGAACAGAGGGGAAGAGAGTGGAGTGGTAGAAAGAGGAGTATTTTTAGGGTGGTCTGTTATCTGCAGTGTGGAGGGCTCGCGGTATCACAGCCGGGTCACATCGCTGAGGGGGGAAACAGCATGGGCTCTCTGCCGAGACGCTAGATAAGGAGGAACAGAACAATGAAATATCTCTCTCTCTCTCTCTCTCTGTCTCTCTCTCTGTCTCTCAAACACTCACTCACATGGCCACAAAGGCACAAACACACACTAGTAACCTAACCACATCCACAGGAAGACGCTCGGCTGCTTCGCTTGCACATACGGAGGAACTCTCACACTTTCTTAAAGATCACATGAGAACGGAGCCTCAGAGCTCCACGAGTGACCTGAGAGAGTGTTATTGCTCTGCTGACTGACAGACAAAACCAGCGTTATCAAGAAATCTCTTCACTCAACTGTTTCTCTCTCTTTTTCTCCCTCTCTCCTCTATTGTAGCCCTCTGAAGATAGAAATGCCAGCAGAACAGATGGATGGAGAGAACATCTCATCACTCTGACACCATGTTTATGCAGTCACACACAAACACACACCACACAGACACACATACACTGGGGTAAGACGCTGATTGAGATTTCCTCAGTCGTCAAAGTGACACACGAAGCATGGCAAACAGACACACAAACATACAGTTTTGGTGTTTTGGTGTTTTTTGATGTAACCTTCTGTTCACTTCCTGTCTTTGTTTATACTGAACACACACGCATGCAAACACAGACGCACACGTGCATGCTCGTGCACACATGAATTGAGTAACTCGCCAGACTAGCAGCTGTTAGGGAGAGAACGGGGTACAAACGAAACGCCTCTGACAAGCTAATGACGCTTCTCCGACCCCAGCAGTTCAACCGCACACGCTCGCATCGCCCAGATTTCGAAAATGTGACTATTATCTGTCACATAACCTGGAGAATATCAGTCTAGTCGCATGAATATTAAGTGGTTTGAGCTCCCAGTACGATGTAAGCACTCTGTGTTGGACTGCAAGCCAAATGAAACCCTAACTCGCTCCAGGAATATCTTAGTGAGGCTTTGAGGGAAGATCCTTTTTCAACACCCAACACTACCCCCCCCCCCCTCCCTCCTCTACACAACCACCACCACCCACCCAATCAAATCCTCACTGGCAATGCGCTGCTCCTCATCTCTCTTCTCTGCTTCTTTTGTTCATCTCTCCCAGCCGCCCACACACCTACCGTCCCTCGGGCTTTTCTCCTTACACTCTCACACACAAGCACGCATTTACATTTGGCTACTTTCTATGTACTTTGCTTTATTTCTTCCTGTCTTCTCCGTTTTCCTCCTCACTATTAGACTCCTGGAGAAACTGTACGTGTGCAAATGCAGGTTCACACTTTCACTTATGCTAGCACACACACACACACACATACACACACACACACACACACACACACACATACACACACACACACGGGGCCTATATTTAGTGCTTTACAATACAGATGTGTGGGCAGCAGCCATCTGGGGCCCCAAATTGAACAAAAAAAGTAAGAGTGTGTATGTGTGTTTCTGTGGGTGTAGATGTGTGTTTGTGTGGCGCAGGGCGAAGGGCCAAACTTAAAGTAGGGGTTTGCGGCGTGGGGGCCTGTTGTGGTGTGGAAACCCCCTCCAGAGAGCTGAGAATCTCAAGGGAGAGTGGGAAAAACATCCCGACGGTCATCAATCAAAACTTGGGTGACACAAATGACCAGAAACAACGGGACCGTTCTCCATCCATGTCACTCTGTCACCTCCGCCCCACAGACATGTCCCACCCACCTGCGCCGCTGCCCCATAGGCCCTCGCCGCACGCCGCACGATGCGATTGGCCCGTCGGTCCGCAGGCGAATTCGTGATCCCCCTCTTGGCTAATTGGGTCTTTGTGATTGCGCAGTCTGTCGTGGCGGTGGGGGAGAATGAAACGTGAAAACGGTATTATGGTGGATGGGGGAAGAGTGGCAGGTTGAAGCGGGGAGATCGTTTTTGGCGTCTCAAAGACGCCAGATGCTCTTCCTGGGTCCATTATGATGCCTTACAGGGGATCGAGATGGTTTCGGCATAGCAACTGTGGAGACACAAAGCGAGATGGAGACCGGCCTGAGATGGAGAATCACACAGACACTACATGCAAATGCAGACATACATACAGTCTCCAGCTTAAAACAGCCTACTTGAAACCAGACCGAAACACTTCTGAAGCTTTTGTTGGTCATTTTCAGGAAGAGATCGTGAGAGTACTAAAAGTGGTACGCCTCTGTTTCACCGTTTGTCGTCAGACAGGGAAAAACCCGACTGATGATTATGAAAGTATTCACTTCTTTAGGCTGTGCCCCCATCCACAGTAATTGTTCACCAGAGTCTTTGAGACGGGGAGAGTGTAGGAGGACGGGTCATGAGGCGGCTCTTTGTTTGCTCCACCATGCCTCCACACAGGGCCACAGTCCTGCACCTTCTCGTCTTCATCTGGGGTTCATAGATAACAATACTAGATGGCGGTGGAATATTATAGCACATTATTCTTATGAGGGTTAAATATCCAACAGCCTGTGATGAAATAACCATGATCAACCATTGGGTTTCTCCTCCTCCCTCTCAACGTCCATCAACAGGTGGCGCTGTAGTCACACTCTTCAGTGTTGACGCTCCTCAGGACAAAGAGCTTCCAACCACCTCAGTTGCAATGAAGGCACGTTCAAACAGTGCAGCCTTTTACTGGAAAATAGTCATACACTCAATGTTTTGAGATTCCTGTCACAACTTGTGGGATTTATATAATAATTTTATATAATAAAAACGTGGTGATGTGACATGTGTGACCCCATGCCTGCTGGCGTCCTTAAGGTTATTGCTGCTAAATGTCACTTCTGACTGTATAGTGCAGGTTTTTAACCCTTTATTCTTTACCTCAGATCGGTGGTGTCAGAGTGGGATCCTGGCTGGTCCTGTGTGGGGTTGTTGTTGTTGAGAAGATTGAAAGTCACCTCACTATTTTTCAATCAATTTAAAGTGACTACAGTCAGTTCTATACGGGGGTGTGTTATACTAATGCTTTGCACTGCCCCCCGTTTAATCCACAGAGCCTATCAATAAGTCAACCACATGATATCCTTCACTTGACAATATTAGCTCAAATGTGACTCTGGAGATGACATGGACCACAGCACGGCGTGTTGTTTGGCTCATGCCATTTGAATTAACCATTAAGGGAAGCATCTGAGTGGAAGAGACCGCCCCAGTATCCGCTGCTGCATCCAACTCGCTTCCACACTTGGGTTCATTCACACACACTTTTCCCACCGGGATGGAGCCGCTTCAGCCAGCGCGCAGAGCCAACGGGGAGCACGCACGCTTCCACACGTCGGCACACATGGCTGCAAATATACGGCGAACGTTTTCCACCCTCATCTGGATAATTACACTAGTTTCGAGTTCGAGGACGAGGATTTATCCACCAAATGAGGGTAAGTGAGGAGGGAAGCGGTGGTTGGAGATGTGCGACGCGGTCGGGTTTTCCGCTGGTGGACGGTGGGAGAGACGCAGCTGCGTGCGCTCCGTGCGCGTCCCGCAGGATGGGAAAGAGCAGGGCGAAAAATGCATGACACTTGAACAATTCAAAAGTTGGATTCCTGGGAAATTCTCACAGTTGGCGTTTCTTATGGTTTCTGGCAGAGTTGCGCCTCCAAGGAGTTCAGCTACACGTTCTCTCTTTCTATCGCTGTCATGAAAATCTTTTGTTTCTTGGATATTTTAACATGATGTGGCCACTGTAGTGAACAGTCTAGTTGCCGAAGACTTAGACTATTTCTTATTCATAAGCGGTTAAAGCTCAAAACCAATACTTCTTGGTTGTTTCTTTATGCATGAACCAGATTTGACACCTTCAAATAGATTAGATTTAGAAATTATACAAATAATGTATTCATCTGATAATTTTAGTAAGTAATATATTAGTAAGTAATGCACATAAACTGAATCAGATCTGCCTTTGTTTTCCCAAGTATTAGTGGTAATTCTTTTCATAGTGTGATCAAGTCCCTCTAGTGCTACTTGTTTCTCATTGTTTAAGATATATTAAGAATTAAGAATATATTTTTTTATTGATATATAGAAGGCTGTTTTCCTTTATACCACCTGTGCGTGTGTGTCAATGTGCATTTTAGTGACCCTGCTGGATACCAGGACAGTGCCAGGAGAGCTGAAATGGGCAGCCAGTCCTTCAGAGGGAGGGGTGAGTGGGAGCCTCTTTTTTTTTTTTTTCTTTAATGATTATTATTTTACAGATATGGTCTCTCCTTGGAAAACACTCTCTCTCGCATAAACACAAACACACATACACACTTGCACACACTTAGTCTGGAAACTGTAAATAATCATCCCACAGATTTTGAAATGTGCTGTTGTTCACCAAGCCTAAGTGCTAATATGAGAGTGCTGGCGTTGAGTTTGGCACAAGGAAAGGCATGAACCAGCTTGGTGGTGGGTGTCATTTTTTAGGGATTTTTACTACCATGCAGTTGCCAAAATGAATCCGTGAAATATCTACTGCATGTCATCTCCTCTCATCTATTCGTACTTTTTATTGTTGGTACATTGTGGTGTGCCATCTATGTATCCTCTCTCTCTCTCCTTCTTCTTCTCTCTCCTCCCCATTCGCTCAGTGTTTCTCTCACCTCTTTGTTGGTTTAAGAGTTATTGGTGAACTTGACTCTTTTTTTTTTTTTTAAGTCACCATGCTCTCATTCTCTCACAAGTCACTTGATTGACGGGGTCCTGGTCTGCACGCACTGAGCTTTTCATTACAGGCACCCCCCACCTTCCGCATCCTTTAGTTACACACACACACATACCCACAAAAACACCATTTCTGTATGACTGGGGCAAGTGCAAAGCTTTTTTTTTTCTTCTGACAACTGTGATTTCTGTCTGCTGACAAAGACTCCAAAGGAGACCAGACAAGTAGGCATCATACTCCATGACAGCTTTTTCTACAGCTGTCTTCCCCACAAAGACACACTCATATACTAAACAACACACAGCACACAAAGACCTAACCATGTGCTCATGCTCATGCGCTTGCTCTTGCTCATGCGTGGATGCTCTTATAGTCACATATACATGGAAGACACATAACACGGAAGAGCCAGTGTCCCGATGCTGGGTTTTCGATAATGTTGATGACAAAATGTGATAATGATCTATCAGTCAACATTTAATATATACTGTATTATTTTTGTCGAAGATGGCACTAAGACAGTAGATGGGAAATAAAAATGTATTGGGTAATGAATTTGATTAGGACAAAGAACATTTTAATTGAGAGTATTTAAGGTGGAATATGTATGAAAATTGAGACATTCAAATCTATTTTTGCATATCTGCCAACATGCACACCAATCTATATATCTGTGATAAACCAATATCAGCCAATAAGATTGGGCCTGATGACATATCGATCAGGCCCAATTAGACACACGCTAACACACAGAGCTCCCCAGCTCATTCACCCACACACACTCACACACACTCTCACTCACTCACACGCACACACACACACTCTCTCTCTCCCTCTTTGCCCTCTTTCGACATGGTGCATTTAGTGTGTATACAGCTCTCGCTGGTAGGGAGAGAGCAGATTATTATTCAGTGGCAATAAAAAGCCAATTTGGAGTTGGGAGGCTCAGCGGTCATTTGAAGGGTCACAGTACAAGGCAAATAGTCAGCTCTATTGAGATGGATGGTGCAGTGAGGGATGAGCCTCTTTCACTTGTATGAAAATGTGCCTGTAAAAACCTTGGAGTCGCAACAAATCTGAACCACTGTCCAGTGCAGAATATTGATGTGAGAACTAATGTTAGCCTGTGAGGTTTCAAACGATAGTGAATTAGAGCGTGCTTCTCCACGTTTGAAATATACGTGAACTTGCTTTTCTGTATTTATGAGGAATGAGAAGAACATGCTCGTTCTTCTGTTCACCACTTCTGTACGAATATATCTCTGTTAAAGCTTGTGCCTTCAAGGGCTCAAGATTAGATTTGGGTGATGAAGTTTAGGTTGGTTATGTCATCAGTCTCAGTTCCTACCAGCACATGGCAGTTGTGTATCGGTATGTGCTTTTTCAAATATGCACGATGCACCTTTTGCTTTATCCCTTCCAAGCACTACTATGAATACTTCTTCAACATTTGCCTTTTGCACTGAATATTTATAACCGGTATGAGAGGAAATTCGAGGTAAATCAAGGACACTGGCAATAAAAAGGGGCAAAGCACAGGTTAAAAAATCTTGCAACCCAGATAGGATGAGAGATGCACATTGCAAAGCCCAGAGGGAGCTTTGATGAGCACCGCCTTAACTCTCTTCACGCTTGCTGTATTATCTGCAGGTGCTACTTAGGACCGTTCCTGGTCGGTACATTCAAGCACTTGTCAAAAGCTGTAACATCTGAAACTTGAGCGCCAGCAAACTTTGAGAAATACAAGACGCTTCCGTAGTCACACACCTTCTCACACTGTGTACAGTGTGTTTTTTTTCCTGACTTTTCCTGATCACTTGAAGGCATCACGACTATGCTGACTTAAACCTGCTCTTGAAAGTTGTACCACATGACAGTTTCACAACTTTGACAATTAATATTCACTAATTAATGATCACTTTGATGGAGTATGTGTTGCAATGAAATTGAAAGCCTTCAAAGTAGGAATTTGATATTTATTGAAGGTTCATGTAGCAACGTAATTGTTTGTGTTCACTTGCAGTGGGAGGAGGTGAGTATAATGGATGAGAAGAACATCCCCATCAGAACATACCAGGTGTGTAATGTCCTGGAACCCAATCAAAACAACTGGCTGAGGACAGACTGGATCCCTCGGTCCGGTGCTCAGAGGGTCTATGTGGAAGTCAAGTTCACGCTGAGAGACTGTAACAGCCTGCCAGGGGTCACCGGCACCTGCAAGGTACAGAAAAAAAATGAACAAAGATTTCTTTTAAGAGGCTTGACTTTTTTAACATGTTCACTTTTATGCTAATTACTCAATGGACAGACTGCTGCTAACGGGGCTGTATTATATATTACAGCTACTGATTATTCAAGTACCCTGCCTTCTATAACTTCTAAATTATCATATTAAGAGAAAAGACGAGCTCTGATGATGATAAATAGACATTTTACGCTCTCTTTTTTTCTTGCTCCTTTGTCTTGCAGGAGACATTCAATCTGTACTACCACGAGTCAAACGAAGACAGGGAGAGCTACATCAAAGAGAGCAGCTTCATTAAGGTGGACACTGTGGCAGCAGACGAGAGCTTCACCCAGGTAACACTAATCAACTGAGTCAGCCTTCGAGTTCTTTATCCCTCCTCCACTCACTTTAATTTGCTCTTATCTGGAAAATAAACCCCCTTGGCACTTAGCTGTAATTTCTTTATTTGTTTTACAAGCATTTTTACCTCAGATGTCCATTTCACCATCCCACGCATTTTGGCAGGGAGCTTTTGCTTAGTCCTCACTAAAATAACTTGATTTTAGCATTGTATGCGTTACCTTTGCAATCAATAGATGTAAGTCTGGATGGGAGCCAAATGCTGAAAGTGTGAAGATGAGCCATGGTTCAATAGCAACTCCCACTTTAGGTTGAACAAGTAAATTGAATTAATAAGAGATGACACACTTTACTGCACATTTCCTTAATCCATCTCCCGTCTTTCCACCTAGGTGGACGTCGGAGACCGCATCATGAAGCTGAACACTGAGGTGCGAGATGTTAAGGTCACAACTCGGAAAGGCTTCTACTTGGCCTTTCAGGATGTAGGCGCCTGCATTGCTCTAGTTTCCGTCAGGGTTTTCTACAAAACCTGCCCCCTCACCATCCGCAACCTGGCAACTTTTCCCGACACCGTCACCGGGGCTGATACGTCCTCCTTAGTGGAAGTCAGGGGCTCTTGTGTCAACCAATCAGAAGAGAGAGAGGAACCTAAAATGTACTGCGGTGCGGACGGAGAATGGTTAGTTCCTATTGGTGGATGTCTCTGCAACTCTGGATATGAAGATAAGGGGGGAGCATGTAAAGGTAAGTGATGCAACAGAATTAATTAGCCATAATTTGTTGTTTGTTTTTATGATGGTCTGCCTCCTCTTGCTGTGAGCTCTCCGCTCCCCTCGGGTCGCCACTTCCACATCCCGTGTCTCTGTGAGTAACACTCACTAGTGCTCGACTTAACAAGCTACTCGCTAATGATGGAAAACATTGAAAGAGATTTGGCTTGTGTACTCATTAACACCTGCTTGATGAGCCTGTGGATTGTTCTCATCATTTTCCAAGCAATATGTTTAGAAATTCTGTCATAAAGGGGCACAACGGCCATTTTTGCCATCTGGTCATGGATTCAATCATGCAGTATGTTCAACAACATGGCAGCACAATGTATCCATGTGCATGTTTTATTCTCCACCAATGACTATGATAGTGAATTGGATCACAACTTTGTGCAGTCAGTGTCGATTGGATATAGTTAATAAAAGAATATAAACCAGCAGAACTGACTAGTTTGAACACATTTTAATATAGCGTTCAGCCAGGAGAGAGTTAGCTTAGCGTAGCACAAAGGCTGGGAACAAAGGGCTCTGTCCAAAGGTAACAAAGTCCACCTACCAGCAACTTTAAAGCTCACCAATTAACACGTTATATCTTAAGATGGCTCTACTGGTTGCCTTGCAAAGGTCACAGTGACAGCAAGCCTCCAGAAGGCTCCTGTACATACACCCCCATAAAACCAGATCTTGTCATTCGTTTTTTATGGAATGTGTTGATTAGTGAGTTTTATGTTTCTGTTTACACAATACAGATTTTTGTTAACTTCTAACAGAGCCAAGCTAGCTGTTTCCCACTGTCCTCAGTATAGTTTCTCATCCGCAGCCTCATTTTTAATAAACAGACATGAGAATGCTAGGTGTGACCTTCTAACTCCCAGAAAGCAAATCAGTGTACCACTAATCGCTAGCTTGCTTCTGTCGTTACCTCAGCTGTGTGCTGAAGTATCCAGGCTTTAAACATGCGTCATTTAATTCAAATGTTATTTCTGGAAATATCCTGTAAAGCAGAGTGATACATATGGTTAAAAGTCCCAGACTCCCAGTGCTTTAGCGCACTACATCAGCAGTCATGTAAGGCTTCTCATCCTAACATAAACTGTTGTTTAATATTCAGTATAGTTTCTTCGTTATCTTAAAGATGTAAACAGAGTTTTAATTGCTTTAATCTTTTTTGTATTAGACGAAGCTTTCAGGTCTCAGTGTGAGGTGTGCTGTCATAACAACAGCCATCTGGACAAAAATGCCTTTCTATCACTTACAAATCTGGGCTGAACTTTACGGTAACAAATATGCAAGCTGTTCACACCTCTCACCAACATACATGTGGCACGGGTGACGTGTATGTTTGGAAGCCACTGTTGTGATAGTGAAGATTACGACGTGTGTGTGTGTGTGTCTGTGTGAGAAAGTGTGGTGTCTGGGGGACAACAGACTTGGTGGAGACACTTTTACAACACGGCCTCACTCCCCCTTTTCAGGCAAATACACAAGAGACACACAACATGTTCGCTCGCACGCTCACACACACATATGCAGATGGACAGAGACCAACAGAAAGACAGGGGGGAAGCGACTCACTGATCTGCGCCCTCGGTTTTATTTATGAAGCCTATCCCAGCAGGCTAATTGTATAACAAACAGACCCATAATTCAAAGAGAAAAGAAGAGATGCTGGGAGAGAGAAAGAGAGATGGACATAAAGAGAGGGATGCAGTTGGTGCCAGTTGGCGATAAATAGAGAAAAAAAAAACTCGACTCTTTTTTTTGCAATTGGAGCCAAAATTCTCGACGTGACAAACGTTCTCTAAAATCTTCACCCCACTTGCCCCGTTTGTTCCCTCTGAAAAGAGGAGGAGGTTTGCGGGGTGGTCCCAGAGGCCTGAAAGATGTTGCTCCTCAACTAGATTTAGGAGAGACCCTTGACTCCGTTGAACCTCCAGCAGATGTGAGGTGCCATCTATCTATCTGCTGCGCTCTTCTCCGTCTCCCCGCTCTCACTGCCTGTCAGGTTGTTGGCTGGGCTCAGCTGCCTCAGTGGAAATCCATCAAAGTCTGGATGAATACCGAACGCTGCTCAGAGAAAACTCTGACCCTGCAGTATTGGATAGACGCCTTAACGCTTCTCCCATTTTAAGTTTGAAATTCGCAGAGAGAAGGAGAGGGGGGGGGAGGGCGGAGCGGGATGCAGAGAAAAAAGCAGATAGATTTGCGGGGAGATTTAGAAGATCTGTCTCTCCTCCTGTCACTGGGGTCAGAAGGCTCCTGGATCTTCTGGGCTCACATGTCTTCACTCAGTCAGTACAACAGACTTATGCAGACAGACAGACTGACATAGCTTGGACAGAAACCCTGGTCATTACATGCTGCCTTGATTCTGGACAGCAAGTGTGGACAAAAGGGGAATCATGTCCCCTCACTATATTCTTTGCGGTTGAGAGTTAGATTAAGAGCTCAAACTCCGTTGGCTTATTTTCTACCAGCCACTGCAGTTGGTTTTTCTCTGTGTTTTGTAACTGCGGTTGCAGCATTACCAATGTGGTGGTGCAGTATTGTGCACCAGGAAAGGTACTGCCAAAAGTGCAGTAGAAGAAAATGGATCAAATCTTCCTGAAGGAAGTTAAGATCTGATATTTCACAGCTGGTCAAACAGGTCAATTATTCTCATCTGCATCCAAGTCTGTCAGGTTTATGAAAAAAATAATGAAGAAATGAATGTTAGATCTGAATCAGCTGTTACTGTTACTGCAAGGTGAGTTCACGCAGTGTAAACATCACCTGATTAGTACAGAGTATTTATTACGGATGAGATGTGGTCAGTTTGTCAGGTTTGAAGGTACTGCATGAGCACATGAAGTGGAAGGGATGGAGGAGGAGTCAAGGGTATTCAGAAGATTACTGAAAAGCCGATTTTAACGTCACTTAGTATTAATCTTCCCCAAAGACATTTTAAACTACCTGGTTTTAAACTCCCCCATGAGACCTGGAGTAATTGGAGTTTTGGAAGAATGACAAATGCATAAAACAAAACACAATACTCACAGAAAGTTAAAATTTAGCTGGTGCAGATTAAAAAAGAAATGTAGACGCTAACGGTGATCATTTAATATCATCTTTAAAATGTCATGAAATTGCAAAATATGAAGAATGTCACATCTCCTGAATTGTTATTTGTTATTATTGTCCCTTTGTCCCTGAAACATGTTGCTTGTAAAGTGTTTGAGCCAGTTGAAGGCTCGGTACAAATGTGCGTGCACATGATCAGGATGCTACCTCGGCCTTACTTGGATTTTACACGGCTCAAACAAAAGTATGTTTTTGAGGTGCTGATAGGTGGATGTTGTTCCCTGGTTTGCCCTTCTCTCTTTATTCTAAGCTAAGCAAAGCTAATCATCTACAGGATTCAGTTTCATATTAAACACATATTTATAATTCTGGTTAGAGAAGCAAATGCACATACCAGTATTTACCAAATGTCAAACTCTTACATATCCTTTATTTAATCCACCAAATAGCTATAATCATAGCAAACACACACACACAAATCCAGAGAAGCTAAAATCATAGAAATTATTTATTCATGCTTGTGTTATTTAAGATCTTTGTACAGAGTCAATTGTAAATGTTACCTCCATAGTTAGATTGATTCCTATTTGCAGCTATTTTCCCGATATTTATTCAGCAGAGCTAAATAAAAAGAGCAAAGAGCTCAGGTGCAATAACCACAGTTTGCTTCCGCAGAAATACTTCTGTATTGGTAAAGAGCGTTTTAATAACCCCAAAACTCCTGCTGAATTGAACTGAAGTTAGAGTAGAATTACTTAATGTGGAGAGATGTGAAAAGTTCATTTTCAGTGTTGACACAGAGTAATGAGGATGGAGAGGATGAGAGGAGAAGCTCTGGAGAGGAAGAAGGGATTAGCCGTTGAATGGGGCGAGAGGAGGATTGAAAGAGGGCCACTGACAGCAGAAGGCATCAATGGAGAGCCGCCCCTCCCCTGCTGGGGGTTTGTCATCGGGTGCAAAGGGGACGAGTAGAGGAACACAAGAGAGAGGGAACTCCCCCTCTTTTCTAAACTCCCGGTTAAGACCGAGGTCATGACTGAGCCCGATGAAGATGTCAAAAACTGACTGACAGCCACGTACACATAGAGAGAGAGAGTTTAGCTGCAAAGTGCAGGGTCATGACCGAGGTAGATGAAGACGTCAAAAGTTTGACAGCTGCGATCCGTCTGGGAGGATCGGAAACGAGGGAGGAGAGACAAGAGGCGAGCAGAAGAGAAAGAACAGAGAGAATTTAAAATAATGCGAACGGCTGGAGAGGCGGAATGACAGAGGAGACTTCTACTTTTTGTTTCACTGTCTCTCCACTGGCCTCTTTCTTCTGTCGTCTGATCCCGCTCACTGCCTGGAGGGTTGGAATGTTTTTCTGCATGTGTGTGTGTGCGTGTGTGTGCGTGTGTGTGTTTGCCTGCATGTGTGTGATCCTGTGTTCCCTCCGTCCAGACAGATTTCATGGTTATGCTTCTTTCCAACGCACCTGCAGTGTCTTGTCAGCGGCAGAAAGCGTTTGGAACGACAGGGATGAAAAGAGGCAGAGGGAAAGACGGCCACAGTGAAAGAGAGATGACGGAGAGAAAGAGTGAGCGGATGATAGAAAGAGTGTGTAATCGTTGCATTCAGTCCCTCTAATTATTGCATCGCATTTCTGGACTCTGGGCATGTTGGATTGCTGATTTAGTGTGCTCGCATACATGCATGTGTGTGGTTGTGTGCGCGTGCGTGTATGTGTAGCACCAGTGTACATGTGTGCGCACTTTATCTCCAATTTTCATCCCAACAAAGCCCTCCCTCCCATGTACTCACTGTTTGGAGGGGTGCCCGGTAATGCCTAGAAAAGAGTGTGGTGGGGCAAGTAGAGAGGAAAGAGGTGTGTGTGTGTGTGTGTGTGTGTGTGTGTGTGTGTGTGTGTGTGTGTGTGTGTGTGTGTGTGTGTGTGTGTGTGTGTGTGTGTGTGTGTGTGTATGTGTGTGTATGTGTGTGTGTGTGTGTGTGTGTGTGTGTGTGTGTGTGTGTACTTGTGTATGGCAGGTGACAAGGCAGGCAAAGACAGTGGAATGGCTCAAGTGATTGTCTGAGGCAAGCCAAGCCCAGGTGGGGGGAATGGTTTGCATTCCACCATCACAATCAAAGTGTGTGTGTGTGTGTGTGTGTGTGTGTGTGTGTGTGTGTGTGTGTGTGTGTGTGTGTGTGTGAGGCATTGTGTCCCCTGTCCCAGGTTGTTTTAACGTGGAGGCAGAGGTTTGCCAGCTCCACCGGGCCGTCTGTAGCTATTTGGCATCGGAACAAGCTCTGCTCTCTCCCTCTCGGTCTCTCTGTCTTGCTCTCATTATCCCTCCTTTCTCTTCCTCAACTCTCCTCCCTGATCCCCGGTCAGGGGGTGGGGGGTGCTGCTGGGTGTTCTGAGTGCGATTCGGGGGCAGGGGGGGTGGAGGGTATTGTTGTGGAGCTCCTTTCACATGCTAATGTTTGCACTGTTGGCTTTGGCCTGGCACACACATACACACACACACACACACACACACACATTTCTCTTCAAACCTCCAGTTTTTTGTGAGTATTTAAATTTAGACGAACTTAAAGCTGCGGCTTCCGCTGAGCACACGGAGGGTTTTAAATGCAAAAACCAACTCCGAAGAGATGTGAGATATGAGATGAATTTGGCACCAGACGACACAGGACTGTCAGTTTGATTTTTTTTTTTTTTTGTGGGAGGCAGGCGGTCGCTTCAATGAAGACGTACAGCACGGGGAAGATAAGAATCACTTCTTCTTCTCTCCAGTATTTCCGTGGGCTTTAATTAACAGGGCACGACCCCTGTGATTAATAGTGTCCCGCCTTCTCGTGTGGCAGTCTATCAATCCATCCACCCATCCGTCAATCTGTCCCTCCCTCCCTCCATCCATCACAGAGACAGGTGTCAGACTGAAGCGGTCAGGGGTACTTCCTTCTATCTACAACTCTCTGCTGGCAAGGAACAAGGGATGATGACAGATAACATGGGGTCAAGGAGGATACACACACACACACACACACCGACACACACGCAGAGACGCATACAGTATGCCGACTAGGCTCTTAGCCGGATTCGCAATGAGCTGCATTTGCATTTTAGGTAGCAGAAGAATGCATATGCAAATGCCGACAATGCTGATAGTAATCAAAGGGCACCTTCCCCTCCGTGTCTCTGCCTCCTCCTCACTGTTGTTTTTCTCTTCACCTCTTTATCTCGTGCTCCTTGTCAGTCTCTTTCTCTCGCTGTCTCTCCCAGTCAACCTTCTCCGTCCCTTACTTTTCTCTTAACTTGTCTCCGACAGCTCAGCAGCTGATTTCAGTGTATTTATTGGCCTCCTAAGAGGCAGAATGTGAACTTGTCCACACACACACACATCTTACCCAAGGTTTTCACCTTATCTCATCAGGATGTGTGTATGTTTGTCACCATGTCCCTCCCAGTTTACTGGTGGAGCTCTCGGTAGCGTAGGGTTAATGTCGGGTTAATGACACCCTCATGAGCTCTTATTCCAGGTCAGCTGCACTCACCCCCCCGGTGGAAAGCAGCGCTAAAGAAGACACAAAAGGCTACAGACAGAGAACAGAGACATGAGAGGGCACTGACGGAGGTTTATGGCTTCAAATACTTGCTCCTTTCTTTTCCCCTTCTTTCTCTTCCCTCTCCATTCTGTCCTCTGTGTTGGAGACGAGGTTAGAGGACTGGGTGGGACGGGAGACAAAGGCGGATTCCTACCCCCCAGCAGAGTCTTGTTGAGCCCCGTAATCAACCTTTAAATCCTTAGCAGGTCAAATACTTTCTCTGTGTTTTTAATTCCCCCTCTTTCCCGTCCGTGGCTGCCTTACCTACTTTGATGATTAAAAAACAAAGGAATGTGCAGAACAGCAGGAGAATGATAATAACACCGTCTTTCATGTTGCATTTGATGGTATCAGCTGACACAACATGATGAATCATTCACCAGATGAAAGTCGGCCCTATCAGCTGTAAACGTGTTTATGAATTTACAGGTTTCGACGACAGGTTCTCAGCCACGCGTGTGTGTTTCCTGCGCGGCCTCGTTTGAATCTGGTGTCAGTATCGGACTATCAACACCACCAGCTTCAAAGCTTTCTCACAGTTTGACACTTAGAGACTAGAGGGATATATGGAGATAGAGAAAGAGCCAGCTAGAGACACAAAGCCATATAAGTGGAGGTCGAGGAGGAAGTGCACAGGGAGAGAATGAGGGAGGTGGTGAAAAATGTGAAAGGCAGGGTGAGCGAGTGTGTGAAAGCACAAATCTATAGAGGCTCACACAGATGGGGCAGGATGGTCGGTGTGAGTAGATTACAGAGGAGACTTCCTCTCTCTCATCTACTGATGAGTGTGTCATAAAGCATCCTGACACACTTGAACACACACACACACTATTCCCACATTCCAATCCGCTCCCACTGGGATGTCTTCATCTGCCTTGGAAATGTGAAAGAAGAGAGTCGGGAAAGATGGTGGGATTGAGGAAGGGGGATGAATAGGGAATGATGATGAAAAAAAGGTGCTGAAAAAATGATTGCAGTTGAAACAAATGAAGGATTTCCTCCTGAAATTAAAGAGAGAAAAAAAATGGTTCCAACCAGCCGCGCTTTGCCATCTTTTTTGCTTCACCAGTGGATGTCAAGCAGTATAATTATGCACTCATTTATTGTATTGTTACTCTGTCAATGCATGAACTCCTTGGTATACAGAGAGATTTCTCTCCTCCACTCCCCCTGTCTCTCCCTCACCCTCTCTCTTTCTCTGTTTCTCCTCTTTCATATATTTAAATGTCAATTATATTTGTGTGGGCTGCCGGCACTGTGGAGTTTTGATGTATTCATTTCCAGTGTTTCTAGTTTCTGTGTGTGTGTGTGTGTGTGTGTGTGCGCACGCGTGCGTGTGTGTGGGAGCTGATCACTAAGTGTTCTTTTAGGTGTTTCTTTCTTTGCTCATCAAAATCAAAGATAAAAGAAGTCCAAGTGCTCCTCCTCCTCACGTTATATCTATTTCTCTCTTTTGATTTGGCTTTAAATGCATTTCTCTTTGGATGCAAATGTCCAGAGAGAAAATCTTGCCTGGGCTTGATGGAGTCAATACAGGAGATGACACAGATTGTATCTAGGGTCAGAGGTCAGCTGACCTTAAATCAGTGTTGACTACACTGCTTGTAACCAATGTCAGGGTGGACTCACCACCTACGTCATGAAATAATAGCAACGTTCAAATCTCAAAATTTTACAAAACCTAAATTTCACTGTTTCATCCATGTGTAGAAACACAAGACTGCATCATACCACTTAGATTTCCTTTCCCTGCTTAATTGATTGTTTGCTCTTAAAGATGTCAGGAAACAGCTGATCAGAGCTTCACAGACCCAGAGATAATCAATTCAGCATCATAAGAGACTAAGAAAACCAACACATTTTACATTGTTGCTTTTCTGCTTAATTATTTTTTAATTAATCCAAAATGTTGTAGAAAAAGTGTTTATCCTTAATCGATCAAATAAACAAGAAAACCTTCTTCCAGAGGACAATTAATGTATGCACTGGTGCCCACTCATTAAATTGTTCTCCACAGCACCATCAGTTGTTAAAATCTCATCAGCACAACTTTTAAAAAGTTTTGTGTTTAATTTCAGTTTTTTGTGTTTGTCTTAAGCAGCATGATGAGTAGATGTCTTTTTTTTATTGACTTTTATCAAAGCCAATTCTCCAGGTTATTTGGTGTGGGGTTGTGTGAGGTGCTTATCGCCAGTGTTTTACCAGCAGCAGATCTGGATCAGTGTGGTCCCAGTTTGAAGGAGCAGACAGCACACAAGTTGAGCAACGAGTGACACGACCACATGTCCAGTAACCTTTATTGTTCTCTCTGTAAAGTGGAGTTTTTAATCAGCTTGGTCCTCTGTGTCTCTGTCTCTCTGCAGCCTGTTCTGCTGGTTTCTACAAAGCCAGGTCGTCAGATGCAGGATGCTCCAAGTGTCCTCCACACAGCCACTCGCTCAGAGACGGGGCCACCGTCTGCGACTGCCACTCTGGATTCTTCCGCGCTGACAGTGACCCTACCTCCATGGCCTGTACCCGTAAGAACACACACAAAGTCACACATACTGGGGAAGACAATGCAAGAGTGAAAACACAGACAATATGTGTGTGTGCATAGCTTGCAAATAAAAGTAAAAAAAAGCGCTCCCATTGTTTTCCAACCTCTCTATCTCTACCAAACAGAGGGAGACACAAACTTGACTGAATGCCACCTCTGTTTCATGATCCCGTTACTTATGACTAAGCTCCCATCTACATCCTGTCTGGGAGTGATAACTTAAGAAATTGAGAAGTGAATGAATGTCCTGTCTCTCTCCCTCTTGCTCCTTCTCTCTCTCTCTGTCTTACTCTAAGTCTGTGAGTAGGTTCTGTGTGACAGAGTTGGAGACCTCGGTCTGTGTGTCGTAAAACTAATTATGCCTATATACAGCACATGGTTTCCTTGGCCTGGGAAAAATGAAAACACACATGTACGCACGCACGCACACACACGCACACACAGTATCTTAGATACACACAAAAAAGAGATGCCACAGAGGAAAATATCCAAACCATCAAAACCATCTCTGAACATTCTGGTTTTCAGACTGATGCCAGATGTCTATATTTCACCCACCCACCCATCTACTCCGATTTTCCCTCTTTCTACTATGGAATATACACTCCATGTGGTTGGTTTTTGTTCACTTTCAATTCATCCTTTTCTCCTCCTCAGAGCCACCCTCAGCGCCACAACAGCTCATCTCGGTTGTGAATGAGACCTCGGTGGTCCTGGAGTGGGCTCCCCCTCGCCGGCTGGGAGGGCGAAGTGACACCAGCTACAGCGTGGAGTGTCTCATCTGTCAAACGGGCGGCCACAGTCACAGCGGCAGTAAAGCCCTCCTCCCAAGGAATCGCAGCATCACCCAGCCTGAAGCTCAGCACAGCTCTGGCTTGGGGATGCAGTCGGACCAGGGGATTGTGGGATCTGAGGTCCAGTCAGGGAGAGGCGTCTTCCAGAGCAGACCGGTACCCGAAGATTACCCGAGACCCGGCTCCGGCTCCGTCTCCGGCTCCCAGCTCTGTCTGCCCTGCAGCTCCGACGTGCTCTTCTCTCCCGGCCAGACCGGCCTGAAGACCACCAGGGTGGTGGTGAGCGAGCTGAGGGCCCACACACACTACATCTTCATCGTACACGCGCTCAACGGGGTCTCCCAGGCCAGCGGAGTGGGGGCAGCCCAGAGCGTGTCTGTCACCGTTACCACCAATCAAGCTGGTGAGAAGGAGAAGTGTGTTGTTGTGTTACCGTGAATGTGTTTGTCAGATTGTTGACTGTTGCAGTAGCACAAAATCTGCTTATAGATGTTGTCTGTAAGTGGGTCAGCACAATGCAGACTGCTGCTCAGTGCATGTGGGTCCACAGGGAGGGAAGGCCCCATGAGCACTGCTCAAAACTGTGGAAGCATGATCTGAACACACTCTGTTTGTAGTTATATATGAACATGATTACTGCAGAATCCAGTCTCAAACACTTTAGTGCGGCAAAACAGTGGCCGCTGAGGAATTTTCATTAAACATTCCAAGTAAATGTATTAAATATTACCATAGTAACTTCTAAATATAAATGTGATTCTTAAGTCATAGTGTGTTTCCAGAATGTGATTTAGAGAAGTAGTGAAAAGTACATTTTATAAAGAAAAATTAACTGAATTGGCTCAGAGAAGCCGCTCTGTATTTTCCGTAGATGTGTTTTCAATTTGCTCTGGTTATACAATACTACAATTGATTATAGTAGAATAAAGCTAGAATAAGGACACATCAATCCTTGATAGCAGTTTCTCTATTAACAACGGCAACATGACACTTTTCCTCTTCTCCTTATCTCTCTCGTACAATCACTGTCATAGTTGCCATAGTTATTCATCTGTCCTCCTACACCTAACAACAGCTGGATTAATTATAGGGGCGTTCTCTTGAGGATGTCAGTAAGCATTCTTAGAAATGTAAATCACTGACTTAAATGCAAACAGCGAGAGTAGATACAACGAATACGTCAGTTAGAACACTACAGAGCAAAACTGATGACACGTGACGGCCTTGGTGTGTTCAAGTGCAGCTTTTTTTTTTTTCTTGACCACGGAAATGTAAAAAAAAAAAAAAAAATCATTTGGATTTTTATGGTGTGTTTCATTTTAGTTGTGAAGGCGTCTGCCGGTGTGTGGCGTTTCCTCACACATGCTCTCCATTAGTTTTTTCGGCGTGCACGCTCTCACTTTGCGTGCTGCTTTTACATCTCAACTGTCATTGCTTTAAAACTTTATGGTGGCATTCAGAAACAGACACACCTGCATAGTCCCCAGGTTCACCCTGGGGAAATAACTTAGCTGTGTAGTTGCACAGCACGAGAGCGTGTCAGGGGGGATGTGTCACGTCCAACCTGCACCACCATATGGCCCCCATATCATATGAACTGCCACAAAGGAGGAAAAACACCATAAAGGGCTGAAAAGACTGAGGAGTGTAAGAGGAGAGAGAGAGTGTGTGGAGAGTGGGTTGTGTTTCTGTGGAAGAGGCAGGAATGAGATTTGGGTCAGTTCTCAGGTGCGCGGGGTCAGTGGGATTGTTGACAAACAAGCGCCACACATACCTTTGGGACACAATGCAGGAGACATTGTCCTGTCGGTACACCGTGTCATCCCACAGAGTTACACCATTGTGGCTGAATTATCTCTTTCGATCTTTCCCTCCCTTTCAGCTCCGTCTCCGGTGTCGTCCATC
Source organism: Trachurus japonicus (assembly GCF_045865225.1). Lineage (NCBI taxonomy): Eukaryota > Metazoa > Chordata > Actinopteri > Carangiformes > Carangidae > Trachurus > Trachurus japonicus. Next base: position 36,801,479 of record NC_140923.1, on the reverse strand, counting down.
CAGGCCACCGATGTCACCAGGCACAGTTTGTCGTTGTCGTGGCAACAGCCGGATCGACCCAACGGGGTCATCTTGGAGTACGAGGTCAAGTTCTATGAAAAGGTGAGCCGCTGGCGGGTTAATGCAGCTCAGGCAGCTGTCTGGAATGTCAATATGTGGGCACGCTGTTTGTATTTTACTGATGGTGAAGATGGATTTGCAGTCAGGCGCTGAAAAGGCTCCCGTCTTTTTTGTCCCTTCTAATCAGGATCAGAAGGAGAGGTCCTACCGCATAATGAGGACCTTCTCTCGCAGCGTGGATGTCACGGGTCTCAACCCCCTCACTGTGTACGTGTTTCATGTGCGCGCTCGCACTGCTGCCGGATACGGAGAGTACAGCGCTCCGTTTGAATTCTCCACCAACTCAGGTATTATGACAATAACGTTCAGTGATTTCAGATGAAGCCTGTTTTTAGTTTGTATGAAGAAGTTGTAACTTTCAGTTTGGTGACTTTTGTGCCCTTTCCTGTTAGATCCCTTCCCTCTGATTGGTGAAGGCGTCAACTCAGCCTTCCTGCTGCTGTCTGTCAGCGGGGTTGGAATTTTACTGCTGATATCTGCAGCTGTCTTCATCATTAACCGCAGGTACACACACACACACACACACAAGTACACATAGGCCTATATAAAAGCATACAGGCGGGTGTGCACTCCTGCTGGCTTGTTGTTTGGCTTCAAGTTTCCCATCAGTGCATCACTAACGTCAACCTGTGCCGTGTCTGTCTTAACTACTGCTTTTGACCAAACTGCCACATTGCACACAAACAACACACAGTTCCCCTGCTATTGTGTGGCTAAATAATGTGTGTGTGTTACCTGGAGCTTTTAAAGGGGATTAGAGTGGAGACAGTGATAATCCCTTTGTCCCTGACTTGTCATTACTGTCTTTTCACCAACACAGCTTGTGTGTCAGCTTCCGCTGGCGTGCACACACACACAAGCTTGTGCGAGTGCCCATACACATGCACAAACACACTTGCAAACACACACACACACACGTGCTCAGCCACAAAGGTGTTTTTGACAGTTTCTTTGTTTAATGGAAAACACCTTTTATCTTGCGCTACCTGAGGCGTCGCCCCTCCTCCCGCTCTCCCTTAAATGCTTTCATCTGCTGCAGCCCATTGCTCTCTGTTCTCATTGTCATCGCTCTCATTGAGGCAAATCCTGAAAAACCCAATAAATGTACTGCGCTGCTGGAGAGACACACACCGAGTTAAAAAACAGTGTCACAAATATGCTCTTTTGTCAGTTCCCTTAACTGCAGATACCACAATAAAAACATGTGAGAGGAGAAAAGGAGTAGTTACAGGAACACCCTGACACACTCTGTATCTGTGTTACATGTCCATCATTTCTTATGTCTCATCAGGAGGAGCAAGTACAGTAAGACAAAGCAGGACTCAGAGGAGGAGAAACATCTTAATCCAGGTAGACCACACACACACACACACACACACACACACACACACACACACACACACAAACATGCTCTAAAAAAAAGGATGGAGACAGATGGATGCTCTTTTTCTCCTTCCTCTTTTCAGTCCACCTGCACACATCATACACACATACTGCCAAAGACATTTACATAACATACGCAGCAGTTACACAACTCTTATTTGTCAACCTCCTCTGCATCCCTCCTTCTCCTCTCTCCTCTCCTCTCCTCTCCTCTCCTCTCCTCTCCTCTCCTCTCTTCCACGGCAGGGGTCAAAATATATGTGGACCCGTTCACCTATGAAGATCCTGACCAGGCCATCCACGAGTTTGCCAAGGAGATTGATGTTAGCAGCATTCACATTGAGAGGGTTATTGGCATGGGTAAGCCTGGCATTGCTTACACACACACACACACACACACACACACACACACACACACACACACATGCTTACTTGGCGCTGACTTGGCTGTTCCCGCTATGCGTGTAGGAGAGTTTGGGGAGGTGTGCAGTGGTCGGCTGCGCGTGCAGGGGAAGAGGGAGATCTACGTGGCCATCAAGAGTCTGAAGGCGGGATACTCAGACAAACAGAGGAGGGACTTCCTGTCTGAGGCCTCCATCATGGGACAGTTTGACCATCCAAACATCATCAGGCTGGAGGGTGTCGTCACCAGATGTGAGTTGTAGCAGAGTTTGGATTACAACTTGATGTGCAGGTTGTAACTCAGGTTGTAATATTTATAACTCTTTACCTGTTTAGGTAAGCCACTGATGATCATCACAGAATACATGGAAAATGGATCCCTGGATGGATTTCTTCGTGTATGTACAGTTTACTGTTCTGTCTTTTTCTGTTATGAAACAACTATGCATTTAGTTTTGAGTGTACTGAAAATGTACAGATACATTTTACAGATTCTGTAGATGTAGGTGTCCAGGCTGACCTGCTCTCCTGTCTGTGCAAATTGAACCATTTCAGAAACACGACGGCCAGTTCACGGTGATCCAGCTGGTCGGCATGCTGCGCGGCATCGCCTCAGGTATGAAGTACCTGTCAGACATGAGCTACGTTCACAGAGACCTGGCAGCGCGGAACATCCTGGTCAACAGCAACCTGGTGTGTAAGGTGTCGGACTTTGGCCTGAGCCGGGTTCTGGAGGACGACCCAGAGGCTGCGTACACTACGAGGGTAAGACGCTCACAGAATAAGTGTACACAAACAGACGGGATGTGAGGATATACTGTACAGGAGACCTGCTCTTCGGCTCTTGATGTGAATACTTCAAAGCTGTTCGAGCATCTTTCACACCCTAATCACGTCTTTAGTGCACAGATTCATTTCTATTATTCACTGAACCTGTTTGAACCAGTTCTGCATGTTTGTTGTAGGAGGCCACTGGCACGTACCTTTCTCCTGGAGGGAAAATCCCCATCAGATGGACGGCACCAGAGGCCATAGCCTACAGGAAGTTCACCACAGCCAGTGACGTGTGGAGTTACGGTATCGTCATGTGGGAGGTGGTTTCATACGGAGAGAGACCATACTGGGACATGAACAACCAGGATGTGAGTAATTTTTATGATGTCTAACCTACATGATGTAGTCAAAAGAGTGAAATTTTGAATTTCTGTGTATATTTATGAGTAAAACTTAAATATCCTCCCGTTAGATCACCTTCAATAAGGAAGTAAAAACCAAAGTGGCTGCACATGAAATCATAATAAAAATTTGATTCTGTACACGTAGTTAGTCAAAGTAGCCGAGATCTAATGAATGTTTACACCCTTTCTAAAAACTTTTACATGCATTTGCATTTTAAAATATGTGGTTCATACTAAAAGACTTCAGTGGGGCTTTGTTTAAAAACCACCTCCTTGCTCTCTGTTGTGGAGATATGTCTGTGAAATATTAATAGTGAAGTTGACGAGTAAAATGTTATCAGAACTGAAAGGGAAGATAATAAAAGATATGAAAAAAATGTTGGAATAAAAAGTTCCCTAACGGTTAACAGCTCAGACTGTGGGCACACTGACAGCCAGCAACATTAACATCAATTACAGTTTTCATTAGACATAATTTGTGTGCTCTGACTTTCTTGAGAAGTCAAATTAAACTTTTACATCTGTACAGTCCACAAATTGGATTTAAATGAAGCCCATTTAAATGGCTGAATAAAGAAACAGACAGCACGTCTTAAGAATATTTTGAGCCTGTATAACTGTACAAATAAACTCTGTGTGATGTACAACAGTCTGACCCCGAGGCTTTGACCTCTGCACCATTAAAAAGTTATAAATTTAGTTTTTCAAATCTGAAAGGGCAGAAAGCCAGGATTTTTTTTCAACCCATCACAGCACATTTTTTATTGAAGATAAATATTTAGACTTCATAAAACTGACAAGAAATTGCTGCTCAGTGTTATCCCTCAGCCATGCACACACACTTTATACATTTAGGGGTGATTTACTTCTGAAGAGTTTCTGAGATCTGAGCAAAATTGCTGGGTCTTTGCTATCAAAGCTTGTTAAGTTTGAGCAGGTCAAAGAGCCAGTCTGGCATATGGAAATTTTCAAACATGATTGATTTCATCTTCCACACTTGTGCAGTCTAAGAAAACATTCCTGATGAGATGTTCTAGACATTTTATCCATCTTATTGATGTTCTTTTGCCAGATCAAATTAGTATACATCGAGCTGCTCTTTTTCTTCTTTTTTTCATCTCACTTGTTTCAGGGAAACTCTGGAATTGACTTGTGTCTTACTACAACTAAATCATCTTATACCTCATGTTTATATGCAGCTTCTAAGGTGTAATCTAGTTACACACTAAGGCAAGTTTTGAGTATATTGTGTTTTCATGAGATATGTTTTAATTGGCTTTATTTCTGGGTATCATTGATCTACAGTGCAGGCCCACAATGCAATGCACACAGGGAGTAGAGGAGCTGCTCACAGCTGCAAAAAATTAGTGAATTGCAGATGGTGGTGAGACAATTCTGGAAAGATCCTGGAACACAACAAGAAAGTAATAAATCTTTGGAAAAAATGTTGCTTGCTTCCCTCTTGTTTAATTAGCAGTTGTTGTTTTTAAGATGAGGATCATTTTTCTCATTTCTTGCACCAATAAGTACTACTTAGTAAGATTTGTTCTTATACTTACTGCAAAAACAGTACACCGTGTCAGTTACTGTGTATAGGATTGAGAGGAACTTGTCATTGTTAGCAAGATAGCAGGCTGATGTTAGCATTTAGCTCAATGAGCTAAAGTACAGCTTCATAGAGCTGCTGATGTAGCTGTTGGAACTGCCTACTAACATACAGCCTACTACATACTCGGTGAGTATGCACTGCAGACTACCTACAAAATGAATGACATCACTAAGATGACTCTTCACACTGAAATGAACAGCCAGTATCCCTGAGTGCATTTATCACCAACCAGCAGTGACTGGCAGGGCCTTGAGAGCTGGAAAGGCTGAGTTGTAAATCTTCACTGTAGCTTGATTAAGTTTATTTTTTTCAGGCATGACTGTGACCATGTCGATGTCTAGTGTGTGGTCAGTTTATCTAACTAATGCCTGTTTGTACATCTGCTGCATTGTTTTCGGAGATTTGGGGAGAGCAGCTGGCTGGGTTTACTGTACCTCTGAAGAGATGCTAAGCATTATGGGACAGTTGAGTATGTTCCCTTAGCTCACACAGTGCACAGTACTCAGGAAGTCTTGTTAATCTAGAATACATCTGGGCATCGCACAAGGACACAAAATCCTCGCACTGCACAGATCAATGCGCTTCCTACTCATTTTGGCGTCTTACCTAGTGTGAATAGTACATTAGTAGGTGGTTCCTACACAGCCTCAGTCTTTGCATCCTGTGCTGTACTTGTGTAAACTCATACCTTTGGATGCACGCTGATAAAAATATCAAACCTCCACCTCTATCGCTCCTGTAGGTGATTAAGGCGATAGAGGAGGGCTACCGCCTGCCGGCTCCGATGGACTGTCCTGTGGTGTTGCACCAGCTCATGTTGGATTGTTGGGAGAGGGAGCGAGCGGAGAGACCCACCTTCAGCCAGATACTCAACATGCTGGATAAACTCATCCGTAACCCTGGGACTCTGCGCCGGACAGGAGGAGACAGGTACACACTGACTGTACACATAAGCACAGGGAGGGATACATGAATAAAGCCACACTCATATTGTGTGCACACACTCACCTACACATGTTTCAACCCTCATCATTCCTTTATGATTTCACACTTCTATTTGTGAACCACCACCAACGTGCTTTCTTCTCCCTGGCTGTGTTTACAGACCCCCACCCACCATGCTGGAGTCAGGGGTGGGTTCAGAGGTGTGCGTGTCAGTTGTACCGGAGGTGTGCGTGCCTGAGTGGTCGGTGTGTGAGTGGCTGCAGTCTATCGGCTTGGAGAGGTACAGAGACACTCTGGCGGCAGCAGGATACACCAGCCTCGACAGCCTACTGGCTCTCACACACCAGTAAGTGTACCCCCTTCTGAAAATGGATTAAATAGTTCATTTTAGCATTTACTCATCAACATTTCTCAGAGCGAAACCAGCAGCAGCATGAAAACAAAAGCTTATTTCTACATCTGTCAATCGAATTCATTGCCATTGTGACAGTCTGACACAGGGAGGAATAAATCTTACTTCTTTTGGCTTCATATTAACACATGCATTTTATAGCATTACACAAAACCTGTCTGTGATAAAGAGATATTTTAATTTTGGGATGTGTTTTTGATACTCTAGGGGCTTCAGTATATTTCAAATGAGCTAGTTTGTAGTTTGTTCATATGTGCTCTGAATGCCCACACACCATGGTCTGCTGCCATAGAGATAGGTGATAAATGGTATATACAAGTATACATGGGGATAAAATCGTGCATAATTTTAGACATAATTTAGATGGCATTGCTCTCAGTTGTTCATCCAAAGAGCTGCTTGAAGTCATTTTATGAGAACAGGGGAAAAATGCATACAGTAGCTTAGAAATAACTTATTGAGAAATTCTGCACACTTTTCTTATCTCTGCACACTTGGCTGAAATTTCCAGTGTCAGGAAGGTGTGTGTGGTGGAGGTTTCAGACGCTGTAGGATGATCCAGAAGGCTGCTGCCTCCTCTACAGTTTATCAAGATGTTACGGCACTTGTACTGTATAAAACCCATTTACTGAGCAATGTGAGCACGGTCCTATTTTGTATCTTCTATCTGTATTTTTATTTAAAATGTAACTTTAAGAAACCAACTGTGAATTTGAAGCATATAGCCATACACCTCCACTGTGACTCAAAAGCACTTTAAACACACAAAAGAGCCATAGTATGGGCCACATATTCCTCTACTGCAATGAATATGGCTCTTAAAGTTTCATGTGAAACTGCAGCGTAACTGCATTTCCATGTTACTGAGTGGGGATGTGGTTTCCTGTTAATGTTGCTTTCCTTTGTTGCCATGTTCTTTGATGTGTTCGAATAGCTCCGAATGACAAGAGTGGTCTACAGTACAAAGGCATAAACTATATCTGGCTGTGGATACAAACAAACAACTTGATATTATGGTTATAGCTTAATTGGTAGACAGGGTTGGTAGTTAAATGACCCAGATGTGTCCTTGAGCAGAAACTGAACCCCACACAGCTCCTCATGTGTGTGTGTGTGGAGAAACGTGAAGTCCCCTGCTTGGATGATAGTGTCTGCTAAATGAATGTAACACTGATTGGGGTTGTTGTTTTCATGAGATTGGGGATAATAATAAGAGAAACCCCACCCTGCCTTATCCTTCAAATGCTGCACGTTGTAGGTTTGCGTGTCTGAACATGTGTCTTTGTCTCTGCACCCACAGGGAGATGGACAGACTTGGAATAATCACACCGTCACACCAGGACATACTAATTGCTAGTGTGCAACAAGAAATGTTGTCTCAAATGCAGCACATGCAACACACAATGGTTCCAGTCTGAACTGCCGAACGGATACAAAACCTGTTTTGAGAAGAATTTCATTTACCTCATTCATGCACTTTAAGAGGGACCTTTCACCAGACGAAACACAAAGACGTGGATTAAAGTGAAAATGCGAAGTGAGAAGAAGAAGAGAAAGAGAGAAAAGCAGCACTTTTGTGAACTTCCATCCTGTGGAGTTTTCTAAAAAAAAAAACAAAAAAAAAAAACAAACCATGATCTGGACGTGGCCACAGATAGCATTAAGCTACCGAGAGCTCAGACTGGAGTCTCATCCTCTTAGCCATTTTTCATTATTTTATTATCTGTTTTGTGAAGGCTGACATGTGATGCTGTGCATAAGCAGAATGGCTTCCAACTTTTTTTTTTCTTCTTTCGCTGCTTTGGGCTTGACTTGAATTAAAATGTGTTTTGTGTTTGCCTGTATGTATGCGTGAGTGTGCGTGCGTGTGCTAGTGTGTGTGTGTAGTGTGAATCCACACAACATGGAAACTCCCTTGTCAAGGCATCAGCTATCTTTGAATATTCTGAATATGCAAAGTTACCCGAGTGAATGGGATGAGCCGGACAGAATGTACCATTACAATCTCTCACTAGTTTCATACTGGAGGATCATACTAACAAACTGTCTGATTTACCTGTGTTTTTTTTATTCATTATTTTTTATTTTTACTTGTAAGAAGCATCGTTTCTGTTGAATTAGACATTTAGATTAGTATGTTGTCCATCTATGTCTGTGAATATGTCTCTCGTTTGATGCTAAGCATTAGCTACATGAAGCGTTTTGTTTATTTATGGTATTTTTTTTAATCTAGTTTGTACATTGTAAAATAGAAACACTGAGGAGATATTGTAATGATTGCCATATTGCATTGCAATAAATGCCAGAACCCATCTATTTATGTAGGGTTTAATCTTGTTTGAACAGAACATTTGCATTGTAATGTGTTTAATGGACACTATATATTGTAATTAGAGTGTCAAGTGGAGCCTGGAGCGCTTAATGTTTTTTTCCAAGTTTGGCAGAAGAAAGTGTCCTCTGTGAAAGTTGAGACTTAGTCAGAGGTGTCTGTAACAAGGAAAACAACTCCAGAAGAACACCCAGCTGAAATGCTGCTGGTGTAATCACACAGTGTTGGGTTTGTGTGTGTGTGAGAGAGAGAAAAAGAGGACAGACAGACACACAAAGAAGAGGAAAGAGTCGCAAAGAAAAGCTAAGGGGAGGATGAGAGTTTGAATTAAAAGGAGAGAAAATTAAGAGTGGGCTGTCACCATGAGCGTCTGCGTGGCATCATGTTTTTTTGTGCGATAAATTGGGCTGAGTTTGCAGCGCAAACTTGTCGAATCAGCAAACATCTGTCTCCCACCACACTACCACATATACACATTCAGTCTCACACACACATAAACACACACTGGGGAGTTGATTGGAGGAAGCCTTTGATACATAAAGGAAGAGAAGATATGATGTGATTTTCTGGCAAAAATGTCAATGTTTTTCCAGCCTAATGAGAGCTGCCTGCTCACACACACACTCAATACCACCCCCTGCTTCACTCCCAATACATCCAAATCACACACAGCAAACAAAATGCTGATGGTGGTTAATGAGGCAGACGCCTCCGAGTGAGAGACGGAGGGGGGAAGAGAAACAGAGGAAGAGAGCTGGTTTGGCCAAGGGGCAATGAAACAGGCAGATTCTGTCAAATAATGATACATTGACACCACATTTAGCAGGTAGCCTTTTGTGATGATGGATCACACACTGAACTCTGAATGACATCCGTCCCTGTACTGTAGATAGTAACTTGTTCAAACGGTGGATAAACTAAATATTGACTGCTTCAGACTCACCTGTGTGGATTCTCGTCTCGCTGGCAGCATGGAGCCGTCCACTGTCACACAGACTGAAATAACAGCTGATAGATGAATGGACGTTTTTCCCCAGTGGATGACTTCTGACTGACTTTGGTGATCCATTCACTTCATTTAGGACCAGCATGGGATAACAGAGGGAGTTTTTTGTGTACTGTATCTATGACAATTGAATGCGACGACAAGCTATTTGATCAAAAGCTGAACTTGTCCAGAGCTACAGATGTTCCCATCAGCCTCAGCTGTACTTTGTAGTACTAATGAAGAAAAGTTAACATGCAGAACTAAGATGATGGACATTGTCAACACTGCACTTGAATGTGTTTTTCATTTTGACAGTTTGTATAAGGACGTAAATTCCTGTAGTCTTAAAGGGCTATAGGTCTTGACTCTTGAAAAGGTCCACATAAATGCAAACGCAGACACAAATACACACCCTGTATTGTATCAGAGGAGTGTTTACTGAAGCTGTGTCACGCCAGGCTCTACTAAATGGAAAATGCTCCCCTTTTACAATTCTCTCAGCAGACAACAACACAGTTTTCCCAGTCAGAGACTTGTGATATAAACCTGGACTTAGAGTCACAAATGGACAAGCTTTTCTATTTGCAATGCACTGCCGCAGAGCGAGGCCTGTAGGTGTTCCAAACTGTGACAAAGGGGATCGATCATTGGGATAAAAAGGACACAGTTTAGGCCTGAATCCACATTGACTGATGCTAGACTGAGCAGTAGTCATTTTAACCCTAAAAGACACTCTTGTTATATTGAGGAGGGCAGATCAAATCAAATCTTTCTGTCTCCATGTCTCAATAGGAGGCGATTGTGGGTTTTTGTCCCCAGATAAGGGCGGGTATAGAGCCAGCTAATCCTGCCCGCTCTTCCATGTGGGAGTGGCAGTGGGGTGTCTTTGCTGCGCGGCCAGCCGTAATCTAATGGGTGTGAGATTGGGCTTTATGTGCAGGCACGCTCACTCACACACACACAGTCGTAGACACACAACACAGAGTCTAGATTTGTTTCAGGATTAAAGGCATCACCTCAGTGACTGACATAATGCCACAGGCATTCCCACGGCAACCCCGATGAGCCTGTCTGAATGTGTGCGCGTGCACGAGGGAGGCCGCGCGTGCGTGTTGCTGTATTTCTAGATGCTGCTGATGAGAAACACATGGAGAAAGGAAGTGAAGAGAGCACAGGGAAATGGGAAGAGACAAATCCATGCACACACACAAACATGCACACACACACATACACACACACACACACACACTTGGTCCCACTAGAGAAGCAGCTGCCCAAGTTGGCAGGCCATGTCCCTCTCATTATGCTGGCCAGTCACTCGTGTCTCAGCTCTCTCTCTCCCCTGCTGCTGCTGGACAGGTAGCATCTGACATACATTAGCCTGCTATTAATGACTTCTGCTGCAGCCATTATGGCACATTTAGGGAGAAACATCCCCAGGGTGCCATTTTTGCAGAGACACGCATTATATACCCCCAAATCATCCAATTTTCACAAAGTTTTGCAAGCATAGCGATGTTTTTTCTTTTCTTTATAAAAGCAGCCTCTGTGTCGTTTCACTGACAACTCTCTCAGGGCTGCACTACGGTTTGATCGTCCTGTTTCTCCTCTGTCAGTTGTGGGTGATGGTACCTCAAGTTAAGTCCAGGATTTCCGTGAGTTGCCCCCGAGAGGTGATTCTTAAGGAATGTGGGTGGGTGTGGCCCATGGACCTCCCACATCAAATTGATTGTTTACCCATGATCCCCAAGGGAATACCACTGTGATTAACATTAATCCGACAAGTCTGTGAACAAACAACATGAAAACCATCTCAATATCTCCAACATCAACAGCAGGTGTTCGAAAGCCTTTCTTTGCTCCTTGCAATCTCCTTCACTGTTTGACAAAGTGTCTGTCCAGATTTAGGCATGAGTAGGTCCACAGAATAGTATTTCTCACAAAGGTCATGGTCAGTTGACATATTCCCCTCTTTTTTTCTTTTTTTAAAAAACTCCTCAAACCATGCTGTTGACAGAGTGTCACGCAAACCATCGCAGGGTTCACAGTGTTGTTATCTTACTTTGCAGATTAGTCAGTAACTTGTCTTTATTAGACACTGCTCAGCCACACACTCACTACAAGAAGATTAGGACAAGGGACTAGTCTACCATAGCTGTGCAAGTCAAGTCTACTCTACAAGTCTAATAAAGAGATGTAACAATGAAGTTTCAAATGAGATATTTTTCCCCAATAGAAACTCTACCTGTCAGATTTAAGTGGGAAAAAAGCCTCAGATCTCTGAGGTCTCAGAACGTGTGTGCGGTTAAGGTGCCCTTGACTGAATCCTGGTAACTGGTAATTCACTGAAAAAAAGTCAAACTGAAAATGATTAAGTTTGCTAAATACTGTGGTGTCAAATAGGAAAGACAGATTCATTTCTGTGATGACAAGACAATCGTGTTTACAGGGATGAAGAAACATCAACTGTAAAACACCTAGAACGTAAAACTTTTGGTAACCCTTTAATTTACAGGCCGTTGATTACGTGATAATGTCAAGAAATAGCCTAGAAATAACAGTCAATTTCATAGTAATGTCATGTCTTTCATAAAGGCAAAAGATTACACATGCTTTTCATGCTTTGAATTTTTTGGAAAAGGTCATAATTTTTCTCCACCATGTCCTTGCAATTGACCAATATTTTTGGGCTATTTCTACACAATCAATCGTTATTTATCTGCTATATTTATCGACATTACTATGAAATTGTATACTAAGACATTTTCTAGGCTATTTCTGGACATTATGGTGCTATAAATTGTTATTTCGTTGTTCTTTGCTATTTTTTGACATCATCACGTAGCCTAATTAACGGCCTGTAAATTAAAGGGTTACCAAACTTTTGGCTTATCTGAAAAAAGAATTTACCTGAAGTAATGTTCACTTGTGTTTCCACCCTGACTTTAGGCAGCAGAACAACACACAGCTTGTTAACAGCTTACGAAATTGATATGGCAAACGTGTTAGCAGACAGTTGTCTGTATGGAGCAGCATTAGCATGCATTTGGAGTTGTGTTGTGTCCATCTGGTTTTTATCTCCACCACCAACTCCTGGGGGATCTCTGACTCTTTTAGCTGTTAGATGGTCCACAGTGTTCCCCAGCTTTTTGCCAACTCTGTCAGCTGTTCGGTGGTGGGAAGCTATCGCACAGTTGGGTTAGGGTTAGTTGAAGTTGGTGAGAGTTGTGAGACCAAGAACCAAAACAAGAAAGTTTGCCAAACAGGTGTGGACTATAACTCTCAAAGATACCAAAGCAGTTGAAGGTAACGGCAGAGATGAGTCATAATTCACTGTGGGATTGTTATTACAGGAGGCGCCATAGGTAGAAATATTTACCTGCTCTGAATATAAAACATTGATAATTACAGCTTTTAACATAGATAAATGGTTTGTATAATATTTTTTAGGAGATAGTTGCTGTTGTTTTTTTCAATTTTCTGCATTTTTGCACAGAGTAAATGGAGAAAAAAAACAATATTTCAAACTCTCTTTTTTCCATTTCCACCTTTTATGTATTCCAGTTACTTTTGAGAATAGGTAGAGCTTAACAATTTTACCAGAGATATACACGTATTAGAACAATAATAGTCATTGATAAGCAGAGCACTGGGAAACTGGACCAATATCAGAGACTCAGAGGCTTGCACAGGGAGAAATAGCATTACTGGTGTAGGGGGTGAAACGCCATCCACCCTCACTGTGTATGCATGCATGTGCTTCTGTGTGTTTAGGGCATTCATCCATGTCATCCAATTTCAATATTTAGGCGAACCTCCAGCTCTGCAAAGCCCCCAGGTTTGATAAACCTCGACAAAAGCACCGGGATGCGTTTATTTTCCATTTCACCAAAATGTCATGCGAGTGAAAACCTCATGAGCAAGAGAGAGAGAGATTGAAATGAGAGATGGGTGGAGGAAAAGGGGAAAGTTTTGTCCTTCATCAGTCCTCCATTCCTCCATTCCTCCATCTCATTAAGGATGGATAGATGATCAATAGGAGAAAAGCAGTAGAAGGGGATTAGGATTAGAAATCGATGGCTTTGTTTTCTTTAGCCTGCCAAAGATAAACACTGCCTTAAGACACTGACAACGCAACACAGAGACTTTCACAGCTTTTCATCTGTGTGTGAGAGGGCACGACATTCCCTGTGTGTGGACAGACAGACATCTGTTTGCAGCTTCTCATGCTGAGTTAAAAAGAGACGCTTCGATCCCTCCACCAGATCGGGAGGAAGAGAGGAGGGGATGGGCGCAGATCCAACTTTGTAGTTGTGAGATTCAACCATAGACTGTTGATATTTTACAGACTTTCTGGTCAGTGCACTGCAGCACCAGGACCCATGATATGAACATGATGGAGCTGCGTGTGGGAGGTGCAGGTTGTGTATGACAGATCAGAGATTGACTGCTAGTTCACACCAAGTCACCGTTTCAAGACTCTCTGAGAATAGCAGAGCGGAGATGACTGATGAAGAGGTAGTAGGCTATCGTAATTGGCTCTCTGCAAAGAGGAGTGATGCTCCTAAAAACCTGAGTGGGCTGCAAGGAGTGAGGCAAGGCATTCTGGGTAGGTGAGGCTTCACCTCCCACACAGAGATTCAAAAACATACCCCCTGCTTTGATCTCTCCCTGCTTTCTCTCTCACTCACTCCTCCTCTGTCTCTCTCCTTTTCACGTGCACACACAAACACACACACACACGCTGCACGCTCGCCCTGTTTGTTGTGGCTTTCGCCCCTCTCTCCTTTGAAAGAACAAAGGCATTTGTTTGTGTTCCCTGCAGATGAAAGCCCAGCTTTGTGATGTCCAGTTCACCCCAGGTACAGACCATTTCTGATTTTTCTTTAAAAAAATTTCCATTGACAACTTCAAACTTGGTCATCATTTATTTTACTGTTGAGCTTTTTGTATTCGCGCTGTGTGTGTGATAATAACCACGATGATATTGTTCCTATTCAGAGTCACAGGTGTCTGATGTGTCCCCAACCGGCACTTGGCAGAAAACAGGGTGAGGAACAGAGACAGACCGAAAGACTTTCATGATTATCATAGCTCCAATCCAGCTGACATCTGACCAAGGGTGGACAGTAATAAAGTATAGATGTACTTGAGTAGAGAATATTGGTATATTTTTGAATAACTATACCTTATCTGGCTATAACTTGTTGTTCTTAGAAATGTATGACTTTAACTCCACTACAAAAGCAAATATTGGTCTTGTCCGAAGTCCATGATTGAAATGTTAGAAATTATCAGACGTGTTTTCATAGCCATTTCCACTGAGTTTGGTTTGAATCATATTCTACAAGTTTGTTATTCTATAGGCATTACCATCAGTCAGCCAATTGGTCGGTTGGTTGTTTCAGAGTCATAAGATTTTATATGTGTGGAACAATACAACAATATGTTGACAGTACTTAAGTATAACGCCAACACCAATAACAACAATAATAATAAAATAACAATAAAAGGATCTACATATACTCTGACTCAAGTGATGGAGCTGTATACTTTGTCAACCTGCATCTCTATTGGCATGATTTCCGACAACATGAGCAGCCTTGACATGCAAACACCATGACAACCTTATTTCCCATCAGAGCTGAAAGAATAGGTCTAATTATGTATTACATATTGATTATTATTAACAAATCCCACGAAAAAGACTAAACCCCAACAGTGTGATAATTTGGATCCAATCACCAATCTATAACAGCCTCAAGCCTTTTGTATTCCACTTCATATTTACAATACATCTTTATAGACACTGATTTATAGTGAACATTATACTCTGAAGGTAAATAGTGTATCTGTAGAGGACTATTTTTACCTGTGGATTAACACATATTTGGTGCTCCTCAATTGTGGCAGGAGAGTGGTGTATGTGTGGGATGAATTTAATATAATCAGTGTAATTATGCGGCTAAATGATATGTACTGAATAGTTTTCAGTCAGTTGCACCACCGGACTGGTGAGGGAATAACCTCCAGGCAGAAAATCAAGGAGAGGGAATTGAGGGGGGATGAGAGGGAGCAAAAGGATTGTGCCTGTGTGTGTGTGTGTGTGTATTTAGATGGAGAGGGACAAAAAGAGAGGAAAATCAAGCAGAGGGACAATTTCATTTCAGGACAATTGGACAGTAGGCCGCTGATCCTTGTCCATCACACATTCCATCATGGCCTGACATGGCTGACTTGCTGCCCTGAGTGACATTCACAACTCTGACTCACACAAAGCACACACATGCATACTGCATGTGCACACACAAAACAATACTGTGAGCACTTGCCTCATGTCTTCTTGCTACATTGCACATTTTCTCTCACTTGATTGTAGAGAGAGAGAGAGAGACAGAGAGAGTCTGTATGCCATATGAAAACAGATAGCTAGATCATCCCTATTGGCTGCTTTGTTTGAAGCCATATTGAACACTATGTTTTATTTCCATTTATTTTTAGCAGCAAACCCTCTGCAGAGAAAATAAAAAAAATCCAGCCCCAGTGAAAACCAATCAGTATTTCATACCGTTATGTTTATGTGTGTGTTGGTGGCGGGTTGAGGTATGAGGTTTTAATTATGAGCTCCTATTTTACGATCCATCAAGAACACTATAAAATTCATTATGGCCTATAGGCAGCTCATATACTGGCATATGCGGTTGTCCAATTTCATTTTACAATGCATAATAGAGTTTTGAATTTCCAAGTAGACCAAAATACTGTATGGGATTGTACTCAAAATGACCTACGACATAGATGTGTATTTTCTGAGACATTGTGGCGCCATCTAGTGAGCAAATTATACACATAACACTTTATATACTATATTCTCCTCCAGGCTGGTTTTTCAATCAGATTATTATAGAAAACACCAAAATCTAGCAAAACAATTACACAATATAATTTTTATTTTCTTTTACACAGTGATGAGCTACAAACACTGTTGCCTACAAACAGGCATTTTAACTTCAGCAGACTCAAATGATACAATTAAAAGTTACAGCAGTGCTTACGACACAGACAGGAAGTTTAATTATGGTTAGGCTTGTATCATCATCACAGTAGATAGTCTGTCTTTTCTCACTAAATTGTATGATTTGATTTATGGTAAATCCAGCATCATTAAAGACCGGGGGATCTGTATTTCATATTTCTCACACAGCCAACATGCTTATAGCTGGTTCAGACTTCCATGGCTTATAACAACAAGTGGACGTTACATCTTTTGACGATATGACAAATAAGCAGGACAGAAAATCTTGCACTTACATATCTCCCAGTCACACGCATGCAAATACATGCACACACAGAGACATAAGGGCACGCACAGACTTACATGCATGTGCTTAAGCACACACAGTATATCTACAATTTACAAAAGATAATTTGATTTTTTTTTTTTCATTTTGCTCTCTTTTGATATATTTGTTACAATCCTGAAAAGTTGTAAATGCATGGCTGCTATATTGTTTGAACTCTGCTTCAAAGATTTGGTATTTATGCACAATAAAATACTCTGTATGTTTATATTTTTATGGTTTTTTCTCTCTCTCAAATGATTACATGTGACCGAAATATCAAAAAACAGTTATGAAAATGAGTTTGTCGATAAGGCATTTTGAACACAACCATTCATTGTCTGATCAAAGTTTCTTGAATGGAACCATTAGAAACCACTGGAAAAACAAGACGCTGTGCAACACACAGCACACGAAACATTTACTGTATTTGAGTGCATTTTCACACAATAACTGACAAAATAACAAAACGTACACAATTTCAAAAGACCTCAGCCACATGTATTTTGATAAAGTGCTAAAAATAAAATTAAATACAGCTTTGACATGCCCCTAGTGAAAAATAAATGCATGAATAAACTCAAACTCAGTCAAAAAGAGGAAGTGATGTCATGTACTGTATGTCTGTATTGCATAGCCAGAGCTGGCACAGTGCAGCGAGACTCATGAGCACTAAAAACCTCCAATCAGGAAGCAGGACTGCAAGGATACCTGAACAGCCACCAGAGTCATTCACAGTAACTTGATGTCAGTCATATTTTCCATGAACTGATTATTTGATATATTTTGTTTCTATGTATGTTATGTTTTTCTGTGCAATCTTTTGTGTTCTCGTATACTTGAATGTTTCTAAATCCATTCCTGTACTGTCACAGTTGGCAAAGCGAGTTTCCACATGCAGCGTTGGGCAACCAGCATTAAATCTTCATAATGTCCTGGTGGCTTTATTATTGAAACCTTGCAGCCTCTTGTATATGGACATATCCTCTGGCTCCACCCGTCACTGCTGTCTCCACTGTTTGAGAAATAGAGCGAGAGAGAAACAGCGGATTAATGCAGAAGAAATTAATGGTGAATAAATATATTCACTCATCTCTGCTTGATGTATTAACTGTTTGTTTGTTTATTATTAAGATCCCCATTAGCTGCAGCAAAGCCACAGCTATTCTTCCTGGGGTCCAACAGTATCAAATATACAGTTGAAAACACAAAACATAAACATTATAAAAATTAAAAACAAAAAACAAGTGAGCGATATGCTTCACCTAACAAAACAAAAACAGAGTGAGCGTTTACATTTCTAAATTGTTCACATACTAATCATATTACCCACATTTCTACATATCATATATGTATACATCATTATCTACTAGCACATCATACATATCATATTGTATATACAATACATTCATTCTACAGAATATACATTATAATAACACATATCATATATCCATTGAAATATACTACATATACTATGTTGTCTTACATTGATAAATGCTGTTTTATTAATATTTTGAACTGAAAGTCATGAACAAACTGTTCTCTTACCGTTTAACTCTCCCCATCAGAGCCCCTCCTGGACTCTGAACCGGGGTGCAGAGGAGAGTACACCCAGCTCCGGTCGTCCTGAGTCTGCTGTCGTTGAATTCAACCAGCAGAGGGCAGCGGTAGGGACAGAAGATGAGAGGAGGAGGAGAAGAATGAGAATTGACCTGAAGAAAGTTATCTATATTATAAACAGTTATGACACAATCCCCAGACAGTGAGCTGTGCAATTCTGCATGGTTTACACTGAGCTCATGGTCACTATGGGATTGGTTATTATTGTTCAGAAGATGATTTATTTATCGTTTTTTGTGTTTTCAATGATCATGTCTTGTACGTTAAGATGCATCAAGTTGAAAAAGAAGATGAGATGTTTTAATTTTTTTTTTTTACAAAGACCATGATATAATGTTGTTTCAGCCTCTGACAGATGCTTCAGTTGGAATTGGGAAACTTTTGAGTCTATTTGAAGACGATTGTGGAACTGTTTATCTATGTCGCCAGGACTGTCAATCACATCTGATCAAACCACAGTCACACATACTTAATATACGCAGGTTTTTAGGTGCTTTACAATGTGCCAAGCGCAGCTTTAATAAACAGGTAATTTTCACCTGTCAGCCAGGCACTGACAACATTAATCAGCCTGTCAGCTCCTCTGTGCTAACTGGGAGCTCGAGGGCAGAGGCATGAGGGATCATTAAGAATACAAAGCCAGTATAAGTGACAGTTAACTCACAGCAGGTCCAAGATCCTCAAACATCTAATTTAGTTTGAGTAGTTTACCAGAGGTGTGATCCATGCAGAGGCACGCTCTTTTCAAATGCACAAAGAGACGCATCAGAAGCTGCAGCTTGTTGATGTGGGATTTATTTTTTGTAGACTTCAACATTAAATAAATCATGTGAAATGCACTGTAGATTTCTTTTAAGTGCCACTGAAGATCCATAAGTGGCTGTGCTTCACTGTGACAGTCCCAGGAACAGTTACCAGCGACGCCTATGCATGTGGGAGCAGTGTCTAGCATTGCAAATGACTCTAACTACCTCGGTGGTGACTTACATTGTAACTTGAGCTAGAGTTTAGCTTACGACGGCCAAGAACAGGAGAGTACACCCAATATCTGCCATCTGCATACTGATGGATGGACACACACACACACACACACACACACACAGATGAACACACAGATAAGTATGATGTGTTGACAGGAAAATAAAAGGAATTGAATTATTATACAACAAAGGAGAAATATAAGGGATGACGTGAAGCAGTTATTACAGAGGCTAGATGGAAAGAAAAATGTGAAAATTGAGTATGAATGCAATGATGTAGATTCATCAGCAGAAATTCACACAAAAGACAGAATTGTGGAGTGCTGTGCATGACATTGACAGGCGCATGAATGCAGATTGACAGATATAAATACATCATGCTGTGCAGGAAAGACAACCCCAGTGTTTCGCTGGTACATTCAAAAGCATGAACTATGACTGGTGGCGGCTTCGTGCTTCAGGAAAATAAAAGCATTTTGGACAGCGAGAGCAACCCCGTGCATACCGCAACACACACACACGCACCCTCCCCCCTCACCATCATAACTCTACCACGCTGTCCTGACTGGGCCACTGCAAGAGACCCAGTAAATCAAAGAAGAACAGAGGAAGAAAAAAATGTCTTACTGGAAGTCTTATTGGATTCATCCATTATATATGATGTACTGTATATGAAATTATATATCGTTTATTCTGTCTGGTAAGATAATGGCAGTTCACCTTTCTCCTCACTTTGAACATCCTTAGCAAACAAAAAACGAAAAACAAGAGCACTGAAAGATGATTAAAAGGGACTTACAAAGTAGATGTCGGACACCTGCACCTCCCCATCCAATGAGTTGTGGCTGCTCGACACGGACAGCTGATTGCACGACATACGTGGCGCCCGCTCAGGCACCTGGGGGCTCGGAGGGATGGAGGAGGGAGGCGTGGAGGGGAGATGGTGAGGGGAGCTCTTGGTGGAGGAGCGAGGGGATGCGGGGCAGATGGGAGTAAATGCTGACGCGGGAGGGAGCGTGGGGGCGTTTGCTGAGGTGGGAGCTGTGGATTGTGAGGCTGAACGAGAGATCAGAGGAGAAAGAGTGGAAGACTGAGTAGCTGCGGGAGACGTGAGCGGCTTGGTGGACGGACGGATGGAAGAAGAAGAAAGTGTGGCGGATGACTGCCCGGGTGATTGAGCGGCGGAGGGGGAGGAGGCGAAAGAAGGAGGAAGGGTAGAGGAGGAGTATGCTGAGGATGGACTGGCAGAGGCGGGGGTGGATGACGCAAGGACCCGGGGAGGACGCTCAGGTGACAGGTGGCTGGGAGAGGGCATCTCTGTCATCTTTGTGAGCTCTGTGCTCTTTGGGATTTTACTGTATGAAGCAAGATGAAGAACAAAGTTAAAATACTGTCACACAGGCAGCTATAGAAATTATCCTCATATTTTCATCCTGTATATATATACGTATGTGTGCACCTGAGCTCCACCTCCACTGTTATGGTGTCCTGCTTTTCCCCATGAACCTCAACTATCTCTTTTTGTGACCTGAAAAAACGAATAAACAGAGGGTGTGAAAAGCGCAGAGCACATGGGGAGCAGCAAACAGAGTGATGGGTGAACTCACAGCACAGGTATCAACAGCATACTAATCAGAAATGCAGAAATGACACCGCATATTCATGCAAGTAGTCTGACCTGACCACAACTGGTGAATGCATTTGTCTCCTGTAGCGTGGGTGCTCTGGTGTATCGAAGGGGGTGGTGGGTAAGGAGTTGTTTGAGGAAAGCGTGGTAGCGATAGACGCTGTGGTTGCGTCTTCAAATGAAGGAGGAGTGCAGGGTGGTTCTCTCCCTGAGAGGCATAATTAAGTAAGAAATTGTAAGTCATGTGCAGGACAAATTAAAATGTACATGAAAAAAAAATAATGAACAGAACTTAATTGCTTTAACATAATTCTGCAAACTAAAATTAGACATCTACAAAAGCAGCAGTGCTGTATGTGTGTTTGTACCACAGTCAATAATTCACTCAAATTGTCTTCTTACTTCTTCACTGATCTCAGAACTGTCTGTCTATACACTGTAGACTGTATAGGACTTGTTGTTTCTTCTTATTCACATTGTACTAATTTCATATTTCCATCACTGAATGTGGACAGTGAATATTGCATGTTATTATGTCATAATGTCCGCCTGAACTCTTTGTATTCAAGGTAACAAAGTAAAATACTACCTAGAGCCTACCTACCTACCCACTCCACTTTCTTTAGTGTAGCACAATTATTAATAAGTGTAACTGTGTGTACATCTCACATTATAGTCTCTGAAAGTGTAGAGGTTTTCTCTGTACACCTAGTCTCAATTTGTATAAGGTTTTACTTTGATGCTGTTGCCACTACTGTTATTCTGCTGCTGCACTTCTTTCTCCACAGGGATCAATACAGGTTCATTTCATTTCATTTAACAAGAAAATGGAACACTCAAGTGCAGACAATTGAAGTTAATAGTGTGTCAAGTTCAGAAAGACAAAAGGCAGCAGGGGAAAACAGGCACTCACTAGTTCACTCTGTTTTATAGTATTTTATTCCAGCATCACTCGCATGCTGCTTGGACATTTCCTGACTACCTTGGATGAGGGCAGCCCGCCTTGAAAAACACTGATGAAAATGTGATCCACAGCATCCAAACAATCCCAGACTAATTAGTCCACGTCTTGTTTGAAATAAAACATCTCATTTTGTATTGTAATGAAAAAAGACAGCGTGGTCCTTGTGGGAAACATGTTTCTATTTAATCAGGTCTTTAAATGTTGAGCTTCAAAATCGCTGTGGACTAGAGTTTAATAAGTCCTACCATTGTCCTTCAGCCCCGGGAAGCTGCGAGCTCCTCGTAGGTTCTCCAGATTGTCCAAGTTTTCCTGCTTCTCCTCACTCAATGAGGGACGTTGTCCAGCTGAACCGGTTCCAGCACTGGTCTTGGACATGGAGAGAGCACCTCGGCCTCTTTTAGATGGAGAGGATCGCAATGCTGTCAAAGCAGAGGAGACTTTAATATTACTCTCATTCCAAAAAGTAAAATGGTGCAGTAACTAATTTGGAGGGAAACAATAAGTAAATTCCTTATTGGTATTGCTGTTAACAAACATGAAGTGTAGGAGTATATGGTTCATGTTTAAAGACTCACAGCAACTCTTCTTGAAGACGATGGTGCTACAGAATTTGTAGAACCTCTCGGCATAGAAACCAGGTCTGTGAACTGACACTGTGTCCTGATGGAGGGTTGAGAGAGCAATAACAAAAAGAAAACAGGCCAAGGCAACTTTAATGATGTTGCACTTTTCATTGACAAAAGCAGTCAAGGCAGATTGCCTATTTCATGAAAGACAGACATGGCACAATAAAACAAAAAGGTTTGTTTTTCCTGGATCCAAACCATTATGTAACAGTTGTGTGAAAGCTACTCACCCCGTCATGAATAAGGGACTTCCAAGAGTGCTCCAGCTTCTTAATAAGCCTATCAGAGAGGACAATTAATCGATTTAGCTTATTCAGTGACTTGCCAAGGTTACCTGGCCACTCAAGGCTGAATCAGACTAAAGTGTGAATTTTAAAAGACTTGATCTAATATTAAACCCTCACATCCCTGTATGTGCACACTTGAAAGACTCCAGCTCCCTCCATTTGTATTTATTTAAAAACAATGTGACACGACTGGGTCAGTTTTTTTTTTCTGGGACCTTTCGTCATCTTTTAATATTGCAGGCACATCAAGCCTGGATTACTACTGTATCAGCCAATCCACCAACTGCTTCCTGAGTTTGGAGCCTGCGAGAAATCCAATAATTGTCATCTGATGCGTGTGCAACCTTTCAGAGTATCTCAGACTGGGAGGTTAGTGCACGTTTGAGGTCATATGTACAGCACTTTTAACATTAATGAAATAACTACAATACTTTGGATTTATTACAATCCATTTTCTTTTTAAATTTAAGTGTCATTCGTTTTCTTTAAGGTTCACTGAAGTATATGGGAGGTGTGTATAAAACAGGTTCTGTTTATGCTGGAGGAACAGCCTCTAGGTTTTTTGTTGCCTACCTGTAGGACTGCAGAATATCAATGATCCCAATGAACAGCAGGAGGCGCTCTCCTTTACCACTAACAGCTGGAATGCCACCCATGCTACAGACAGAGAGGGGAACAATATCATCATCTGGATCATTTTGTAACACACTGATGAGGGAAATCCGATTAAAAGACAACTTACGTGTCATCGTGGTCCAGCGTATCCCTGCATGTGGAGCCTCCCTGTATAGACTCCATTGCAGTGGAGTATAAGGCTCTCTGTGCTGCAGGTTTCTTCTCATCCCCACCTCCTGCAGGCGAGCCCTGGGCCTGAGCCTCTCTTTCTGCTTGTGTCTTGTTGTGCACCCCGAGCAGCAAACTGTAGTCCATGATCTTAAAACTCTCCAGAACCTAACATAAAACACATAGGAACACTACATTTCAAAACATTTCCCAAACCCCCAGGTAATAGTATAGATTAAATTTTACAGCCAAAGGCATGGTGAAAATTAACATCAACATTAAAAATGGATTAGCCACATAATCAGTTTTTTTTATTCTACCTTTTAATGGTTTTAAATTCATCTATTAATAGATGGAAATAGTTAAATACTTTATGTGTCCTTGGCTGTGCTGCTGTGCACAGTGTTTTTTCTATTTATATAAAATAATGTGCATCTAGCTCCTTCCTCTTATGTTTCTCACCAGACAGTCTCTTTGCAGCGTTTTGACCAGAGCACTGTACGTGTCTTGGTCCAAAATGAGGCCATCTGGAACATCACTCAGAAAGTCCAAGTCTTTATAAGTGGGTTTGGATTTCTCTCTTTCCTTCTTGGAAGCTCGTCTCTTGTATGTGGAGCCCTTCAGGTCAAACTTGAGGTGCATGCGTACAGAGCGTGGTAAAATATTGTTCATCACAACTACTCTGATGTTCTTTCCCCCACACTGGACACAATAGAGGCCAAAAAACTTCGGCAGCAAAGTCCTGGGGTTCTGGTTCAAGTTCTGGAGTGGGGTTGGTACGACAGGCATGGGAGAAGAGAGAGAGGGAAATACAGAAATGTTATTTGGTAAAGAAGACATGTAGCCTATGTGGTTTGGCCCCAGTGGAGTGCACCTGCCAAACAGCGTGACACATCCACAGGCCTCGCCTATAGGTGTGTCTCTGCTGTGTGCATGCTTAGCCTTTTAAGGAGTACTTAGCCCAGGTCTCGGTCAGGTACAACCTCTCTTATCTATCACAAAGTCACCTGCTGGCGTCACTGCTGACTGGGGCCAACACCAAGGGGCAGGATAAAGAGGATAAAGATGAGTACACGTTTCTGCTGCTGCTTTGCTCTTAAGCATGCACTCATGTACACAAACAATATACACCCTATAACTAATATATAGACATACTATTACAAAACATATGGCAAGGATTCTCCTTTTCCTCTATGTGCAGTATGGCAATTTAGTAGACATTTACTGAAGATAAAAAAGAAAAGAAAAGAAACGCTTTATACTAAATATAATATCATAAATAAGTATAGTAATATCTTAATAATAAAATAGTGTGCAACTGAAATAGTTCTCATGCATGATAAGCTCTGCTTGACTTACCATGTAGTATCCAGGAAGCAGTTTTTGTAGAAACTCAGCCTCCTTGTGCATGACAGTTTTGATTATAAACTCATCATCACGTGTTACGTAGAATATGGAGCCACTAGCTCCTGGATTTGTCAACTCGATGAGTGGCTCGTTACATAGAGAATACTAGACAGGGTGGAGACAGAGAAAAAAAGAAACACAGATTAAAAATAAAACTAAAATCTTGCCTTAAGTCATGAAATTTGAAAAGACTGTTTCATAAAGCCATAAAAGCAGACTTCTTTTTTTTTTTAAGCTTACTGCACTTGGTTAATGTTGGATCCAATAGAGAGCTCACAGAGCCAAACAAAAGACTAATATATCCACCCACTCGCATGGCACAGCTCATCAGCAGCAAAAAGGGAACTTTGTTTTGTAAGTGCAAGGGCATACTCACAGCTGACTACAAAAAGGCGTTCTGAGTGTAGGTGGGAAAAAATTAAACATCTAGAATGACATTCATGCACAAAGCATAGTATTAGTAATCCCAGAGAAGCTTCTAAATTCACTGTGGTAATGCTGATTCATGCTGGCGCTGAAGACAATGTGGACTACCAGGAATTTGTTGAGCTATACTGGACAATATTAAACTGCAGCCCAACATCAACAGTCCAACAAGATGAACAGGCTTAAATCCACAGTGGGTATCTGAGAGTCATTAACGCTTTGCAAACAAGAAATTTAACATGATTTAAGATGAAAAGTAAGAGAAATGATCTATTGCTCTTTGTTAATTCGTCGAACCAAGTAATTGAATTTTCCATAGCTGAAGCGAAACAATGCAATTATACCACTACTCAGCCCCTCCTCCTCCTCCACCAACACAAACACACACAGACACAAACATGAACTACTCTCCAACTGTCTGCTGCCACAACTTGGAGTTTAAAAAAGACGGCTTTAGTCTCTAATCTCCCTCTGGCACAGGTAGAATGTGAGCTTAGACATGCAGCTGAGCACATGTATGTGAGTGTGTGTCAGTTTCTGTGTGGGAGTGTGAGTGTGTGTGTGTATACCATGACATGAAAAATTTATGAGGGCATGTGTCTTTTTTGCAGTTGTGTTAGCACGATTTTCTTTTTTATCCGTGAAGGCGTTTAATGATCACATTCACATCACAGAGGGAGTTTTCTTTGATAACGCATTAATCATTAGTCACATACTGTCAGCGGGATCCTTGCATGAATCTATGTTTAGCTTATGTTTGCTGGTATCATACTGTGTTATTGTTTTCACTCCAATCAAATGAAATGTAATAGGCAAGGGAAAGAAAACACTGATTTTTCAGACCTTTAATTTGACAAATTACCAATTTATGAAATGTAAATGGGTAAATACCACTGCAGTTTTCAGCTTTAATGTTGCTTTGATATTACTTTGTTATTCAATAATGTACTTTTTTCAGGCAATAATGTAATATAATTTAAACTGACATTACATCATTATTCTCTGTTGCTCTTTCTCTACAGCTCAGCTCTTCAGTTGTGCAGCAAACCATCAGGAAGGTGGCTCTTAGTTAACTATCTGGTATTTTGACCATGTACATGTGTATGTGCATAATTGCTGGTGCTGTATGTAGCAGTAAGCATCCCACTTGCACAACCCTGTTACGAGGCATTCAGATATTTTAAATGTGTCATGAGTCATCATACAAAACAAATGTCTCACCAAGTAGTCATCTGGTCGGATCCCAAACAGCTCTCGGAAGTAGCGGAAGGCCACAGGAGCGTAGGTTTTAAACCTGAAGTCTGGGTAGTGGTGGGCTGGTGTGAGGTTGCTGCCTTCACTGTGTGGAACAAGGTGGGACCATTAGAAAGAGTGAAAGAGGGTGAAACATTATATAAGATACTTCCCACACACATATGCTCATACATACAAACAACACACACTCTCTCTCTCTTTCTCTCTCTCTCACACACACACACACACCTGGGGAAGAAGATGCTTTCAACCACATAGAAGTCCTGCATCAACACATCCCTCTCAGGCTTGGAGCTGAGGTTACCAACAGTATATCCAATTCCCAGCTGGATGGCCCCTTTCAAGGCAGAGGAGGTGGTCTGGAGGTGGAGAACAAGGAAAAGAACACGCAGACTAAGGTGTAGGTGGAGAGTAGTTGATGAAGTCGTGACACCAAGCACAACTACAAACAGTGTTTAAGACAAAACAGAGAGAGAGAGAGGAAAATGAAAGTTTCACCTTCTTGTATGTTGTCTCTCCAGAGGCATCTACCCTCCTGTGGCCAATCTTTTTCTCATGGGCTTGGCCCGCTGCGAATGGGGACAGCATCTGCCACAAGGAAAGAAATGGGGAAGTGCAAATGTAGATGTGATACTACATATATTGTGTATCATCCAATCAGAGGTCAGACAGAGCAAATCGATACAGGTGAAAGAAGGGAAAGAGAAGACAGGTGAGACAGACGGGTAGCTTCTCACCTCTGTTATCTGAGCCCTCTTGGCTGAATCTGTGGACAGAAACAGAGAGAGAAGACGCAGGAGAAACAGGGTGAGCAGTGTATATTATTCACAATGACTTGAGCAATTAATGATGTCTTTGTTTTGGGACTTGGTGATTCTTACACAAGTAAAGCAAGTTTAAGAAATACACACATAGACAAGCCTCAAGGCAGATAGAGACTATAGATACATTCTCTGTGATCTGATAAAGAAAATGAGACGATATGCAATAATTCAGGCATATCTGATCTGTATGGGATCAACTAAATATCTTGAAATACACAGAAAAGTAACAACCAGAGAAACTTAATCTGCTGATCAAGATGGTGCGATTCAATCGAAAGTTCCAGAGCCGCTGCTAATGAAGCCTGTGGTGCGTTTATTTTTATCAACATCCAGATCTACATCCTTTTGCTAACTTGAATGTGTTTATTCAAAGGTAGCATGCACAACGCATCTATACTGTCTAGTGTCTACAATAGAATCAACTAAAAGTTAATCCCAATACTAACACAATGCTGCATATTCAACTTCATCAACCTAGTTCCTAATAAATTGGTGGTTAACTCACCAGCGGAGAAGTTCAGTGGCTACAGGTTACCCATGTTTGATAATCCAGAAAGAAAAAACACAAAAATCCTGACTAAACCAAAATCGGACACTCAGTGGTCAGACTACTGCAGTGTGCAGTCAGTTTTTTTCTATTCCTGGATCAGTAAGATTTGTACCAAGAAGGTAAAAACTCTATTGGATTGACTTCCTCCTTAATCTGAGTGCTGCTATTGGCTGAGGTGTCCAGATCACACCACTGTCCAATCACACGTGAAGATTAGAGAGACTCTTTCCAACCGACATGAAGGACGAGGTCTTCAGAACTGTGTCTGTTTGTTGAGGAGGGTGAGTGAACAGGAAGGAAGGAAGTGAATGGGAAAATAAACAGTACATGACAGTACTTCAAGCTATTGGTTTAGTGAACACTATAATGCTACATTTCAGGTCACATGAGAGTGAAGATTAAGTGAAGCGTGGCTGATAGAGTGGGGATAATGAAACTTTAAGCCATGTTTAAGCACACAGCACAAACTGGTATATAAAGCTATCACCAAGGCACCACAAAATACAACAATAGTTCATATATACTTTAATATCTGGTGATGATTTCTGACTTTCTGACTTGGTGGATTGACAGATACAAAAATCATTATTCTGAACTGTCAAATTTTAAACTTGAAATCCTGATAACAGTGAGGAGGCACAGCCCTCTGAAGCCACACATGTACATGTGAACCTCTACTCTGGCTCCAGCTACATTACATAGCCACTGCATTAATAATAAGGCGAAGACTCTACAGCCATGTTAGTGTCTCTGAGGCTGCACAGGAAGGCTTTGACTCATAAACTGAGGTGAACATGCTCAGTAGGAAGGTTTACCATGCACACCATCTTATTTGCTAAAATGTGTTTAGTACAAAAAACCTGCAGTGCGACCAGGGCAGATGTCATTACTTTTTTTAGGTAATTAAACAAATCAAAATGTTGACCTAATGGTGAAGTTATACTGAACTATACTGAATATTAATGAATCTAACAAGATGCATTAAATCCAATGGTTGCTAAGATATCTGGACCAAACATATTGAACCTACTGTAATAACCAACAAATAAACCACCATCGCTATAACCTTGAAACCTAGGCTAAACATTTAGGAGGTGAATTGTAAAATGTCGAGGGTATTTTGGTGCATGAAACAAGCTCAGGAAACTGTGCCAAAATACATCATGTAAAATCGCAGCAACAAAATTCAGCATTTGACTGAATTTCATTGATTTCTTTGATCCTTTAAAGCCCTTTCGTGCAGTGACAGGACACACAGGGCTGCCCACACCTGTAAACTGATTAACGCTGCATCAAAGCCAGTAAGGCAGAACAATGAGAAGGAGTATCCTAGGACAGGTGCAGACACAAAGAGTCTCTGTGGGATTAGGGTCATGCCAGAATAATGTGCCACTGAGCTGCAAGCAACAAAACAGGAATAACACACTGTAGTATTTCTGATCATTGTGTGAGGGAGGATCAGACTGCCTGTAAAGTGATGTGCCGCCAATGACTTAGACTAAAACACACTAAAGCAAATGCACATTTACCGAAAGCTCACTGAAAAACAATCTTCTCCTGATGGAATATTTCATGTCAATGTTAAGAGAAGTATGCCTTAAGGCCTGTGTGTGTGTGTCATAGTTAAGAGGATTAGATCTCTCTCTTATCAACTGAGAAAATGGCGGCCTGTTGCTGTGACATTAATGCGACACTACACATAGGGGTAGATTTTGATGCCCTGAGACTCTGTGTACAAGTCTAATCTGGTGGGTTTAATAGTTATCTTCTGTACACAAACATCCACTGTTATTGTGTATACAGGCGCATGCACATGCAAATACAATTTATTGGCCTCGATAAATTGAATAAATAAATGAGGATCAAATGTGCTTTCATTTTTTTCTCCACACAAAATGTTTGTACATTAAATATCATTAAACCTTCATGCCTATCCGGTCGTATTTGTAGCCATAACATCTGCAGAGATGCTTGGAACTGATACCCATCAGGGATTAGTGTGTGGTTTATGTTATAATTCCATATCAGATTATGTAAAGCACTCTTCAGATTTAGCTGGGAAGAGGAAGAGAAGGATGGTGAGACAGACAGGGACTGTAGAGGAAAACAAAATGACACCTGAGAGACCACCAGCCTGTTTGTTGTTTACTATAGTGAATTCTGAGCAGACCATCATGAGAAGGTGTCATACAGTACAAAGCTATTGCTCCTGCAGATACTGTGCATGCAAATACTTTCTAACATCAGTTTGTAATCAAGTCTTGTGGGACTGTATGTATAGTATATCAGTGCTGTTTGTGCCAACCTGCATTAAGCCACTGACACTTTGGGCCAATTTACAACTGTGCAGCAGTCACTTGAATCTTGTCACCGTTATCTAACCAAGCAATTCATTATTCATTATTTCAGTAGCTTAGGTTTCCCTTCTTATATTTTTGCCACTTAATGTGTCTGATTAAGTGGCAAAAATATGTTTTTCTGCAGTGCAGTCAGTGTCTAGCTCCATTCACATATGAATGCATGTTAGCTAATTTAGGTCCATATTCATTCACAGTGCACCTGCTGTCACCGACTGCTGGGTTTGGGTAAAGCCCACCACCACCACCACCACAGAGGTTTGTGTCTGTAACGCTAACTGGAAAACATACGAACCGGTGTCCCCCAGGTCAAGCTGCAGGCTGAGGCCGCCCTCCGCTGCCTCGCTCGAAGTCCCGTCATCCCCGGTATCCGCAGTCCTCCCGTCCATCCCGTCCCGGACGGTCGCTGACGACGACGCGCAGCCGTGTCCTTCCTCAAAGAGAACCAGATGCGGCGGTGTGCGCTGCCAGACAAGCTACAAAAGCGGCGCTCATGTCACCTTCTTCTGGGTTTACTAGTGCTACAGCTGCAGACTACATAGCTACACCAGTGTTCGTTTGTCGCCGTGCGTCGACAAACCCAGCGACACGTTCAGGGCCAGCGGCGCCGATCACCTCCGCCGCTGCTGTGCGTCATCATCACTCTCGCAAGGGCTGATGCGCGAGCCGCTACAGCATCATCCTCATCCTGCTCAGTTCACAAGTGACCGTATAACCGAGAGAGAGCGCCAGTGTCGACCACTGAGAGATATTTCACTCTTGTATGTCAATGACAGTTTAGTAGGGCATCCCCTTCAAAAAACAATAATAGCTGAATAGAAGCTTATATGATTATATAATATTAAAAAGTAATATACCACAAATTAAAGTAAGTGGAAATCATTAAAATTAAGATTGTTAAATTGTTTTCTATATGCCTAGTGGAAATGGCTATAGTGAGGTATATTCTAACAACAAATTTTCAAATGTTGGGCATTCGTTTTTACTACCATCCGTTCATTGCTTTATATGTAATAAGACTGTTTCCGTGCTATACAAATGTGTTGTGAATGCGCTCATTAACAAAACAGCAACAGCCTTAGAGGCATTCATGTGCCACGGATGCGAGCCAACATACGATTGATCTTTTTTGGTGTCAATTCTATTGATAATACATTCAAACCCAATTACACATTGTTGGTATTGATAGTACATTCTGCTTTTGGATAATTCCTCAAAACTCACACACACTGAATGGTAGTAGAGAATTTGTTTAGTCATTTCTACAGAAGGAAACTACTACAAGGCATTGCCATCTTAAAACTAGTCTATATGTTCGAATTGTGCAATGTAAAATCTTGTATTATCTGTTATAAAATATTTCAACAAATGTGCCATCACAACAAACAGTATATCTAACACATAACTCCAATAACTCGCAGAAAGATAAAATGAAGTGCGATGCAGGTTTGATGAAGTGAATCTACATTGATAAATCAGTGTTTGAGACAGCATTTATTTTCCAATTTCAACACATAAGACATGGTACAGTGAAGGGCCCTTCGGCAAGTCAAGTGCAAGGTAATATTATTAAGATAATATTAATCATAATAATAATAATAATAATAATAATAATAATAATACTATCAGTAGCATGGTGGAAGTTGTGAAATGTATGGCATCCTGTGTCCCTGCTTAATACTGACATTGACACATGCAAAGACTTGTCACTTAACATTCAGAAAGGACTAAATGGTGTTTGTATAAGAAAAAGGAATGGCTGTTCAGAGGCTGAAGTTAGGTGTAAAGTGTCTAGTTTGGACAACTAATGGAGTGCATGTCCTCTCACATAGACTTCTAGGGTTTGGTGTGCATGGGCTCTGGGGATTAGTTGCACGCTGGGAATCATCAGGCTTGTCCTCCCCAATGTTGGGTTTATAGACAGGCCGTCACTGGTCCAGAAACACATACACACAAATACCCTGAAGTCCACAGGAGAGGTCAGGGGTCAAACCATCACTTAGCAGAGTGCTGTACTAGAGGTATGTGGGCAGGTCCTTCTCCACCACCTACAAAGAGAAACAAACAGAGTTTACTATGACAGAGATGGTGAATGACCCCATTGCTCATGCAGCGCCATGAACAGAGATTAAATATATATTTAAAAAATCGACAAAAACAAGTACATACTTGACCAAGCAGTTTATCTATACTTTGTTTTTCACACAAAGAATAATATATGGCAAACATTCAGCAGCAAATTAACTGAATAAACCTCTTCAGACTTAAAAAAAACAAAAAAAACAAACATATATAGAAAAAACTACTATGAATGTCACTTACGCTGGGATCATCTGTTGGGCCATATCGCTTCACCACTTGTCCTTCTCTATTTATAAGAAACTGTTGAGGAATAGAGATCAGATTATTAGCACAACTGTTGACTTTCATGCACATGGCATGACACATTTCACTGATGATTTCACAAGATTAACAAATCACCTTAGTGAAGTTCCACTTGATGTTACTGTGGGGAAATGGAGAGGAGAAAGACGTTACAACACAGCTTAAAGCATTGACAACAAGACTTTTCTTCTTCTATGCTCTTTCCTTATATTGTAGCTCACAGACTAAGAGTCGATCATGTCCACACAAAACCACTGCTCACTGTTTGGCTTCTTTTATGACTGAGTGGTAAAGATACTTTATCAGTGTTTTCAAAACTTTTCCAACTAAGAGCCAGTTTGAGAAAAAAATCTTGTTGGCCCACACCTGACCATGGAGCAAATAATACTCATTTATTATTGTAATGATGATCTGTTTCTTGTTAAATTTTCCTGTTGCCGACCTGTTATCTTTTTACACCCCAGTTTTTGGCATGGATGTTGTCTTGTTATCAGACTGTCACATACAGCAGAATTTAATCTTCACACCCACTGTCATCTTTTTTAATGGCTCCATGGACTATGCAGTGAAAAAAACCCACCTTGCCCAATGTGAATAAGAAACATAGAGGGAGAAAGTAAGGATTAAGTAACAGAAATTTAACAGGATGTGTGTTTTACATACAGGACAGAGCTGCCAACCTTGAAGAAGGTCTCTGAACCATATGCTGTGGTTGTACAAACATCAACTTCAGTGATGAAGATATCAGTGGAATGTTTTTGTTAATATAAGTCCTAAATAGTCCTATTTTCCGTCAGCAATCACTTACATGAAGTATTTCAGCCTAAACACGAGTCTCTCCGTCACTCTGCTCTGCTGTAACCCGAGGAGAAAATTTTCCTTGTGGGATACAAGTGTTATCCAATGAGGGGAGAGAACAGCATGAAGGGCTGTGTGTGCAGCCAAGGGATGCGCGTGAATGTGGTGACGTAGCACGAGGACCAATTGATGCCTGACAAGGGCGGGGGCTGCTAACTCATGGTGCGTTCAAGGAAACTCGTACTTTGTGTTTTTCCTTCCTGTGAAGTCATACCAGTTCGATCTGGTACGAGTTCACGGGTCGGAAGTTACGAGTGGCCGTTATAGGGAACTTTCACAGACAACAGGACGGTAAAAAACACGAGCTACGGGTTACCTGGAACGCTACCAAGTCGTAGTTGTGACTTGAAGCTGTAACTTACGGTTTCAAAAGCCTGCCTTGAACACAGCATTAGCCGAAACGGCCGTGCCACTGATATCTGCTTTAATCGGGAAATAATTAGAAATAGATTATATGCCTTTAAATACATCTGGGTATGTTACAATCCATTTAGCAATAATCCTCCGAAACCTGTTTCAGGCAGACTTGTTTATTGCATATTTTATGCTACTAGTTGAAGATGTCAGAAGTTGCAAAAAGTTAGAGACTGAAAAATTATGAGGTTCTGGACTTTAGATGACTTGACCCTAAAGAAAAATGGTCTAAGTTCTTGTGCACAGTGTCATCAAGGACATAAACTCACTTTCCCAGGGTCCCTTTCCCTTTGGGCTGTGCCTTCATCCACTTCCACAGAGGGTGAGCATTATCACCATTCACATCGATCTTACTGAAGAGGTCAAACTCAGCGTTGTAACCCTTCGCAAACTCTTTAATCTCTGCATCAGTTCCCGGCTCCTGGACAACACACAAACAAAGACGCATAAGAAAATGAATAACATGAGTGTCCCAATTGTGCTAATAGCTTTACATGGTATGAGTATACCCATCTTGATTTATCTAAAATGCACAAGAATCCATCTATCCATCTTACAAGCTTGTTTTTAAACTTAACGGTGTAAAGTAAAGTTGAATAATCATTTAAATCACTTCCATCCTGTCAGGTCACATTATTCAGGATTACGGTAACAGCAATACAAAGGAAGGGTTCAGGATTTACAGTTTATGTATTAACAACACTGGCAATGTTCCTCTGATAAGGCATGGAATAAAGAAATAAAAATAATGCTACATCATTATGAGGTTATGATTGTTACCTGTCCTCCAAACTGGTTGCATGGGAAGCCCATGATGCGTAAACCTTTCTCAGCGTAGGAGGCGTGCATTCCCGCTAGCTGAGTGTAGTTTACTTTGGTCTTTCCTCATTTAGAGGCTACGTTTACAATTATGCACACATACCCTCTGGAAGGAAAAACAGAAACAGCAAGAAGGTAAACTGAGATAATAGGCACTACTGTCTGATGTGTACATTCAATGTACAGCAGCTTTAATATTCATGTCTGTGTATGTGTACATTACCTGTATTTCTCAAGAGAAACCTCATTGCCATCAATATCCTTGGCAGAAAACTCGTAGATGGATTTGGCACTTTGCCAGTCTCCCACCTGAGCAGCACACTGCATAAAGGTGAAGAATGAAGATTATATGTAACGTAGGTGAATGTGTGTGACACATTGAGCAACACAACTTAAGACACAGGCTGAAGTCCAAGGAAGCAGAGCAGAGGGCAATGGTGAGCTCAACGCTAAAACCACGCAGGATGAATCACACACACTTGGCAAAACAAGGAAGTTACTCATCGCTCTTTCACATTTCAATCATATCATACTGTTTTTACATAAAGAACCGGTTGAGGCGGTAAACCCCAATAAGTGTGTAACGTTGTCTGTTCAAGACGAGATACCACAGGTCAACCGCCGCAAACTGAGCAGATAAAAATGAATACAGATAACACAAACAGAGGGTCCCCCTGGTCTGACGCTAGGTTAATTTACACTTAATAATCTTGCGGATTATCACTATGGATTGTTGTGGACTCCAGCGGCATCTTTGATCCATAATTTACATAACAACAGGCCATAAAATAACACCAACCATCCTGTCGTGACAGGAAATACGATAAATCTGAGTCCAGTTAAATAAACTTGTTAAAAGATGGTGGCTGAGTTGAAGGGGCAGACCGTTAACCGCATACCCTCGTCACACTAAATTATGCTAGGAGCTATCGGCTGCTGCTGCATCGACATCGGACCCATTTGTGTGTTGCACCCCATTTATAAATAGACGTCCTAAATCTGCCCTAGCGTTATAGCTCAGCTCGCTGACAGCAGCAGATACACTAATGTTTGGACCATAGCAGACAGTATAAACAGGAAAACCTGTTCTGTGGTGTCCTCAGTACTCACCATGGCTCTCTGTGCTACTCTGCTCCCAACCACTGCTAACAACACTGTCCGCGTCAAGAGCTGCATGGCGGCGGCAACAATGATGCCTGTTGTCGCGTGACCTGAGGCCACGCCCACTGGGAAACACTGCGCACCTTCTACTGACAGCGGCTCAGTGACTGCGGTGCTGAGCCAGTTAAAAAGAGAGGAAAAAAAGGTTAGCCTTTTAATAGCCTATATAGGTATTCACTATTCACTAACTGGTAGCTCTGTTTTTTAGGTTTCTATCAACTGCTAGGGAAATATCTATAAATGTATTTAGCCTCCGACTTAGTTTTACTAACTTTTGTCATAGGCTGATTATTATGCTCTCTCTCTCTCTCTCTCTCTCTCTCTCTCTCTCTCTCTCTCTCTCTCTCTCTCTCTCTCTCTCAATAATCAATCATCTACAAGCAAGTCATTGACACATCTAATCTACGCATTGTATGAAATGAAAAGTAGATTTGCATATGTCTGAGACATGGTCAGTTAATGTGGTCAAGGATAAACTGCTTATTACTGTAGGCTAACTGTAGCTAACTGTAGGCCAATTCTTTGAAGCATTTTTTTTCCGCCTAATGCTGAATTTTTTGTTTCAAAAGGCAAAAACAGAACAGACCAAAAAGCGTCTGTTTTTGATTTTCAAGGGCTCCATCAATTGATTGAAGAAGATTGAAGAATGTAGTAGCCTATCATATCCAAACAAAATGACTAACCTTTGAACTGTAGCCTAATTGAGATTAAAAGCTGAAACTCTGTAATAGAAAGGAGAAAGTAAAGTGGACTAGGTATTAACAGAAGAATACACTGTCACACTGCAGGCCTATGACAGTGGCAGACTTTCCTCCTTTATAGCAGCTTGGTTACTGCAGGTTTTTGCTAACTCACTCACAATAGGGAACCATATGGATTGCTATGGGGAATATGACAGATGACTCCTTGTCTCATCATGTTTTTGCAATGGAAAAGTGTGTGCTACCTTGGAGACACAGGACAGCAACAGAGAGCAGGTGCATGCAATTATATTTATGGAGAGGCTAATGATGCACACAGACCTACCTGCTCTGTATGTTTGATAAGATCATTCTAAATGTTTACACTGACTATGGTCACACACCAGCTAAAAGTGTGTGACCTGTGAAAGAATCAAATTTAGGTAACTTTTGCCTGGCCCTTAAAAAATGGAAAAGGAATTTTTTGTTTTATTTATTTATTTTAAATACCAAAATACAGAAGTTGAGAAATATGATACTTGTTATTTTTTATAGGGACAAACTCAAACTATAAGTGGCCAGTTTATATCAACTGGAACGACTGGAACTCAAAGCTGTAGTGTCAATGTTTTTCCAACAGAGGCTGCTATCTCACTGTAGGAAAGTTCCCTCTGTTGTGTTATACCTTCTTGATTTTGGATGAAAGAATTTAGATTAAGATCAAGACTGAAGGTAGTTTTACCGATACCATTCAGTTAACTGCAATTATTGTTAAGACTGTAAAATATTGCTTAAGAAATGATAACAAGGATTAGTTCACCCCTACATCTTATATGGCCCATACAAGTTCAGTGTTTTGTTTGAGTTATTATAAGAAGCTTATTATTTAAAAGAGATGATGCTTTCCTCTTCAGCACAAGATCATTCAAAACTATAGTAGCCTATCTCTCTCTTTTTTTTTTTTTTTACTGCATTCAAATTAGGCCAAGGACTTTCTCCATTTCACATCTCGTTCTGGGACATTGCTTTGAAATAGACTCCAGTGGTCTGACATCAGACTGGTGCCACAATTAATGTCCCCATGAAACAGCATTTTGCTTCTTTAATTGGATGAATTCCCTATTGAAGCTGGATATTGGAATGGGACATAACACACAAAGGAATCACTCAGTCACGTAAATCAATAGGTCACTAGTCACAGAAAAAAGTTGATGTTCTTTTATTGGTTCAATTTTTTTTCTTTGCCTTATTACTACATTCTTTGTTGAGGTAACGTCTGATATCCAAAGAATGTCATGTTTCATTTAATCAGTCATAAATTCACCATTGAGTATTCATTGAACTGTTTTAAAGCATGACATGACATTTCAGTCTGACACGTCATCTTTCTCCACCACACTTTCACACACGAGTGAAAAGGTCCACCGACATTTCTAATTAAATACCATGTAGACTGATCAACAGTGATGTATATTTTGTTTGTTTAAAATGATGCCAGACTTTTGTCAAATGGTCTGAAATGTCATTAGACCACCATCACTCAGTTCAGAAAAGTGTATTGACTGCATGTGCTGCGCGCGCGGCACTGTCATGAGGGGAAAAAAGCTGCCAGAAATAATTGAAGGGATGCTTCACAATGGCTCGCAGTTAGTGTTGACAGTGGGTTGTCTGTTCTCTGACACACACATGCATATGGACATGAACAGTAAGAGTGTTTGGGTTGCGCGGAGGTCACGTCTTTGGCGGATAAGGCTTTTAATTAGGGTATGACAAAACACAGGATCCACCACAGGTTTCCACCTGAAACATCCAGTTCAAAGCTGCTAATTAAACACCTCACAGATAGACCAATTAAAACGCAGATCAAAGAGGTTCTACTGTAAAAGACATCAGTACAATCAGTGCAGTGTGTGTATGTGAAAGAGTGGGGGGTTGATGCGCCAATTAGTTGCTGCACTGCCTGTACTGTCAAAGTCTACGCTTTTGAAATAATACAGTAGCTTAACTGCACTTGGGTTTTTCTTGTCTGTATAATTTTTTGTTAAATAAATAAATAAATAAATTATCCTGCAATAACCTCACATGAAACCTATTAATCACCAAGAACATTCATGTAAAATGCATCATGTACGGCAGAACAAAAGCAGAAATATCTCTGCACCTGCGGCGCACTCACTCAAATATCTACATGCACAGACTCACAAATACAGCTTTAATTAAAAATGATGAGGATAATAAGGTCACAAGTTGACATTTCAACTGCTGCATGACACACACACATCATCCCAACAACTGTACAACTGGCTTGTTATTACTTGAAAACTTGATTAAAAAAAAGAAGGTTTATTTATTGGACTGTTTACCGCAGCTCACAGGCTGTAAAACTGCTCCCATGTGGGCAGCACGCCAACAGCTGTCGTAGGTCAAATATTCAAACTTCACTTGATACAAGATGCAGGCATGTGTATGGTAATGCTGGATGTGAGTGAACAAAACCAGGACATGTTGAAATAATCATTGCACACTTTCAGCATAAGCTTATGACAAAACATGAGAAGAGAGAGCACAAGACATCACAATTTTTCCTTTGTTGACGAAGGGAGCAGAGAATGTGCATATTGGGCTGAGAGTATGCATTACTTTATCTAAGTCTACAGGGGAAATTATTACCTTTGATCTATATTTCTGAAAAATATCAGCA
Source organism: Trachurus japonicus (assembly GCF_045865225.1). Taxonomy (NCBI): domain Eukaryota; kingdom Metazoa; phylum Chordata; class Actinopteri; order Carangiformes; family Carangidae; genus Trachurus; species Trachurus japonicus. The sequence continues at coordinate 36,762,050 of NC_140923.1, read as the reverse complement.
CATATATCATTCTGTAATGAATGTTTGGGATCTTTTCCCAAACAGCACAAAGCAGCTTTATTGCTGTCATTTGTTTTCATCATAGATTATGCTGGGTCATACACCAGAGAGCCAGTTAACCCTCCCTAAGTGATGAGATACCGTATTTGTGAAAAAGCGTGGCATAATGAATTGGGGGAGACAGAAAATGCAGAAAAACAAACAAGTTTCATATAAAAAGAAAAAAAAAACAGTTGCCTAGAAACAACCTCTGCTAAACCTGACTCCCCTAATCACCACCCCCACTCCCCGTGACACACACACACACACACACACACACACACACACACACACACACACAGAGCAATGCGCACCATGGGAGATAAGATCAGATGCTTCAAGAAAAGTTAGGGTTATTTCTCACTGTTCCTAAGCAACAAGTTTGCTGTTTTCTTGCCTTTGCCATATCTCTGTTGGCTTCACTGGAGATTAATAGTCAGAGACAGAAATTAAGTTGACCGCAGTTTTTTTCAGAAGTTTACATTTTAAAGCAAAGTTAAAACTGGCATCAAGTAAGCAGAACTATGGGAAATGAAAAAATACTTAGATGATTTTGTGTGCTTTCATTTCAAGATAAGTGCTTTTTGATATATTCTGTGTTTGTTGGATTATGTTAGAATAGCACACAATTTAATTATCTGATTACTCATATATATATACATATATTTATATTATATTAGATGTTCAAAAGTGTAGCTACTGTATAGTGTGCAACAATGAGTGCTAGATAATGTTCTATAAATTCAACATATTCGATTAACTGTCACACAGCACAACTCACATTTTAAATGTTATTCTGTGCCTGCAGTAATCCTATAAGACGTGCTATATGAGGAGTCAACATATGCTTTCTACCAAATCCCTGCGCCTTGAGAGGCATGTGGATGCTCTTGTAATTGCCATCCAGTTATGTACGTATATTGCACTCACATCAAAAATCTAATTAGGATAATGCTTGAAAGGGCCACTGATCTGAACACCTACACCTACACAACACCACTTTCTTGCGTATTTCAAAAATATGTAACAAAAGGAGAGTAATGAAAACAGATGGCAACCTATATTTGCATTGGCAGAGAATCTTTTACATTTAACCCTAACACTCCAAGGGGGCTTGGTTGGCAAGGCAACAGATTCTGCAGTCTGTTTCCCATGACTGCATCTCAATAGTCCAGATCAGCCTGCTTATCCCTCCATCTTCCTTGGACGCAAGTAAGACCAGGCAGGCGTGTTACACGCCGAAAGCTTCAGTGTGATGTTGACAGGCAATTGGCAGCCTGCCTCCTATATCCAGTAACCATACCTCTCAAATCCATCTGCAGGATCAATTTAATGACGGTTTTAGCTCCTACTGCTGTATCTGCTTGTAACCAATGAGCCTTAAATAAATCAAATATTTTCTTTTGAGATTAGTTACACATCTCAGTTGACCTTCTAAGTGTTATGTTACTACTCTATTACATTTCAAAATTTCTTGTTTTATAAAGCCTTACTTGAAATAATGTGGGATGTTGGAAACTAAAAAGTAGTCTTTTTTTATAGGCTCGAAAAATCCTCTACTTTTTATGCTAAATAACAATTCAAAGACCAATTGGATTGTTTGAAAAATGCATTGCTTCAAATCTGATGCTCATAAAAATGTATTGTTTGTGGAGATTCAGTCTTGTTGTGATACCATGCATTTATATTAGGGGGAAAAATACAAAGTACCATATAAACCATAGGCAGAATAAACAGTGCATGTTATGTAATGTCTCCTCATTATCTTCGAGATATTTCAGCACCTTGGCTGTCTCAAAAATCCCTCACTGCTCCCATATGTATTCTATTACAGAGTCCACTTGAATGTAGATGGATGAAGAAAATAATGAAATGAGCATATGGCTGTAACATGTAAAACACTACTCCCTGAGTGCAATGTATGACTGTTACACACCTGACACCAAGTGCAAGGATGCCAGGCACAACGCATAATGAAAAAAATAAGTGAGGTCACTAACAGGGTAAAAAGGACTTTCCTTGAAACATGTTGGACCAAACAGGTCAAGAAGCTATGAACCATTCTTCAGATTCACAGCGTTGGGGTGGCAGATCCTTGCTGGAGAACAAAAGTCAGTGCACAACTTTGTAAATCTGTGCTAGATGGCAGAGCGGCACTAACAAAAGACACTCAGCAACAGTATGCCTGAGGTTGGCACAAAGACAGTAAAAAACTCCTAAGTGACAGACAAAAGATTTTGTGGTCTGATGAAAGAGGAACTGAACTCTTGGCTGTAATTGAAAGTGCTAGTATGTCTGGAAGAAAGCAAGCACAGCTCATTAACCATTTTACATTATGCCCGCTGTGAGGCAATGAGGTGGCAACATCATGCTGGGGAAGAGCTGGTGTTGAGCGGCAGGGATTGGGACACTTGAATAAGAGCAACAAAACAAAAGGAATATGAGAAAAACCTTAAGGGGAATCAGAATCCGAGCGCTAAATTCTTGACTGATGCTGTGTTGGGCGTCCGACAGGACTTGATCCTGAGAACAGCAAACTTTACAGCTGTGTCCCAAATCAGGATCTGCATCACATTGGCTGAATTAGATGTCCCATTTTTTAAGGCTATTTCAAATGTGACAGAGAAATGTGGCCTTCTTTTTTCCTGGGTAGCAGAAGAATCCAATGGATGGATCTTTCGGGGAGCCTACATCAGTCCGACTGCCCAAAAGTCCGACGGCTCATTTCTCCAACTACCCATTCTACAGTGTTAAGGTTAGGTTTAGGGTAAGGTTAAGGGTTAGGGCTACTTAAGTCAGAGAAATGGGAGGTCGGACTAATGGATGCAAAAATAAAGAAATGTATGGTCGGAGAAATGGGTAGTCGGACAGACGTCATGCGCCCGGATCTTTCATGGCCAGGGCGTGAATAGCTTAGCTTAGTATAAAAAGTGTTTGCTTAGCATCCTCACAAGTACAACAAGGCATGAGGAATCCAAAAAGAATAGTTCCAGGAAAGTTTTAGAGATGTGGGTAGACATTTGGTGAATCTTTGAGAATGTACTCGTGAGTTAGGTTGATGGCCTCAGCACACATAATAATGGAGGAGTATTGGTCATCTTGTACAACTCCAGCAAGACAATGAGTAATTTTTCACAATGAGCATCTATTTATTTGGATCTTTACATGGAGTACGGCCATGTGGGTGCAGTTACCCTGAGAAACAAGTTCCTATTACAGTAATTCAGCTCCCAGCTCTTTGCAGCATGCCATTCCCCCACTCTCTAGCCTTGCACTTCCCATCGATCTCTACTGTACTGTCAAATGAAGGCAGTAAAATGTCCAAACAAATAACTTGAGTGAAATTCAAACTCAGTTATGGGGAGATGTAGATTTTGGTGTGCGTGCTAAAGTGTCCAAAGTGTAAAAACTCAAACCAATAATGACTGTCACTCACACTTTCATCTTTAAACATCCACACAGATTTTTTGTAATACATGTTGCTTTATCATGCTGTATATTGTATTTGGTGTTGACAGCAATCCCGACCTGTTTAATTTTCAGGAAATATCCATGATAAAAGTCAAGTGGTATGAGGACTTAGGACTCTGGAGTCACTCTACTTGTACCTGAGTGACAGGTATGGCATTTCTACAGTATAAGGCCATGATGAAACAGATAAGATTTCTCCATGCCCATAGTCACTTTTTTTTTTTTTTTAGCTGTTATGTAATCACACAGAACCATGCAACAGGACTGTAAAGTCAAATGAACACCTCTTTGATATTTTAGCAAAGTGTTTTCTGTTTCTTTACCAACCTTGAAATTTCCTTTTTGTGATAACTGACAAATGTGAAGCACAGACCAACTGTACTGTTTTGGAAAAACCTATGAGCAACGGTCTGATAACTATGGAGAAAAAAACTTCTCATTAACATTTGAAGGCAGGCTTGACACTAATTTTGAATCTCATCTGTTTGGCAGTCTGGTACATCAGTCTACAGGCTCCACTCCTTTCTCAATGTGACACCCATACAGCTGGAACAAGCTTCGGCAGAATAGCAGCTCTGTTTGTTATGGGAAATTTGACGTCAAGAAGCAGAGTCTGCATCCATTTCCTAAAAGTAAGTGAACAGATAAATATAGCTAGGTTTTGAAGAGAAACAGTATTATTGAGAAAGAGGACATGAGTCACATCAGATAAAGAGAGTGCATCTGTTGGAAATGTACTTGTTAGGATTCATTTCAGTCATTTTAGACTATTAAGACATGTGATGTGCTGCTGGCAATCGCAGCACCACACCTCTGGTCTAGATGTGCTTCCAAATGGGGGATAAGTGCTTCGGCAATATCACAAAAGGGACAGTAATAGACTTGTGTTCACCAGCTGCCTCACAGCAAGACTGACCTCTGCAACAGCTTTTAAAAAACTGTCTTTCTCTTTCCTGTGCATTTATTTTACACGTGCTTGCTTTATTATTACCCCGTGCCTTTTTCAAAAATCTCCTCTTCTGCATCAGTCTTTTCTTTCCCCTGCTGCTTCCTACTTTCTCTCTGAGCCGTCCACACCCTGCAGTGCTTCCCGTCTTCTCCTCAACCTCTCGCACAAGTGCAAAAACACATGAACAGAGAAAAGCTTAATTAGCCTTTGTGCAAGGTAGTGCTGCCACCACAACCCTGATGTGTGTGTATGTGTGTGTCTCTGTGTTTATCTTACCCTGTAAGGCCGTGATATAACACTGTGGTATGATCTTAAGATTTCATCTCTTTAATGTATTAAAAAAAAAAACTTGCCTATATGGTTTGGATATTTATAAGTAGCACATAAATCATTTGTGCCTCTTTTTTGTTTGTTTTGTTTTGTTGCTGGCTTCCACTGAAGCGACACATATAACAGAGCATGAATATGGACTTCAGACAATATAGTGGATAAGTATTAGAACAAAAGATTCCTGTAGTCAAACTCAGTAAGTTAGGTACAGACACACTGTAATTACTGTTTCTACTCATCTACTCTGCCAACATCTCTAACCTTTCTAGATATTTCTACAAGAAATAATTAAGAAAGTATAAAAAATGACACTGAGACCCTTTCACTCTTTTTTAATCATTTTGTGGCTTGAAGGTCCTCAATCTTTTTGCAGAAAATACAACAAGATAGAAACTTGACAGCAACACATGTCACCACTTACTGAAATGCAGTGGTTGATTGTATAAGAAGGTATTTACAAAATCAGTTAACAGAATTGTAAACTGGTTTTGTGCTTGAAATTTTAAAACATGCTGGTAAACTATTGGAGATTAGTCAAGGTCTCACTTTGTACATCAAATGTGAACTGAATGAAAAAGTATTTTATTACAATACATACTAATAGGCTTACTGTTGTATTAGTATTTGCATATTGAAAGATAAAAACAATTGCTGAAGGAATTCATTAATTCCCTGATTCAGATTTTATCCTTCTTTCAGTGATCACAATATATATACTGCTGTCTTTACACCTTTACTCTGACAAATCTATGTTCCTAAGTTTTGTCAGCAGCTCAGGTCAGATGTAACTGCCGACTCTGTGGTAGCTGTCAGGCTCATACACAGTGAGACATGAGTGATTACACACCCCTGTGGGTATGAAGCATAATGAAGAGAGAAGGCATTTATTTGCCACGCTAAAAATAAAAATTTGATCAAAGGGATAATTATCTGGCCGGGGTAGGAGTGAACAAACAGAAAAACAAGTAAGGTGCATTAAAACCTGCTTGCTGCTCTATTTTCAACTTTGAAACAATGGGAGAGGAGTGGTGCTTTAATTAAATCAATTTTGATTTACTTACATTCCCTTTCCCTCTCCGTAACTGTCCACTGCTGTCATCATATTAAAGATTTGCATGCACAGACGGAGCTCTATGACAGGTGGAGACGTCTGGTTTGAACAGACAGTAGGTGCAGTTGAAGGAAATGTGATCTCCCTCTTTCCCTTGGTTTCAGTTCACTAGGCTGCATATGGGCATGACATTTCCTTGTTGCTTTAGCAACAGAGAAAAGCATCTCTAGGTTAAATATCACTAGATTTCCCTTATTGTTTAATGATCTGTGTGTACAAAAAAATCGTCAAAAATAATATACACTAAATGTTTTTACACTAACAAGTGCCTTTTTGTGGTTAGTACCGAGGAAGCTATGTGGGTGGTTAAGTCCATTCTTTATTGGCTGATAACACTGATTTGCATAACAACAAGAATGACACAATAACAGCTCCTTTTAGGCAAGACATCTTTATTTATATAGCACATTTCATACCAAGGGGCAACTCAATGTGCTTTATATAAAGACAAAACATTTAACAGTAAGAACTAGAAACGGAAAAAGAACAGCATAAAAACATAAAATTTTTAAAAATTAAAATAACCCAGAATAGTAAAAATTGTAAACATTACAATTTACAACAAAGAAAGTATAAGAAAAAAAGAATATATACTTTATATGTATGTATGTGTAGTTTCCAGTTGTGTGCAGCATAAATGCTGCTTCACCATGTCTGGTTTGAACTCCGTGCTCCACTATCTGACCTGAGTCAGTAGATCTCAGAGCACTACTGGGTTTTTACTCTACTAACATGTCATTCATGTATTCTGGACCTGAACCATTCAGTGATTTCCAGTAGCAGAACTTTAAAATCTATTCTGTAGCTGGGAGCCAATGTGGGCTTGAGAACTGGGGTGATCTGATCTCTTGGTTCTGGTTAAAACTTGAGCTGCAGCTGTTTGATACTTTCTTGGGGGAGTCCAGTCATAAGACTGTCGAGTCTATTGGAGATGAAAGCATGAGTCAGCTTCTCCTGATCTGTTTGGGACATGAAGCCCTTAATTCTGGATATGTTTTTAAGAGGCTGTTTTGGTGACTGATTTGATATGATTGTGGAAAGGTCAGATCTATAGCTAGATCTAGAGTCTATCAGCACACCAAGGTTTCAGACTTTTAATCACATTTGAATGTCTCAGCTTTCTTTCTTAATTTCAATCTGTAACAAGGAGTTATAGTAATGTTCATTCATATGGAAGATCATATAGAAGGGTAGCCTTTTTACAGTCTATGATCTATACCCATGCTGCCTTGTGCGCAATTTTATTCGCTTTGCCAGTCAATGTACATTGAGATGAGGTCTGGTGTTAGCCAGGCTAAGAGGGGCAGCACAAGCTGCGTTTTTTTATTCTGGTTCAATACTTCAAATATATTCCGCTGAAATCATAACAATGGCTTCCTAATGACATCCAAGTGGGCTGGAACCTGTATCCAGCTAACTGGAGGCTGATAAGTCTCCAACTGTAGTTTGTGGGAGTGTTAAAAGTATAAATAAATGTAAGCTCTGGGGTGTTAAGTGTGGCCTGTTATTGTCACACCACCTTAGGTCCTCCTCCATTTCCAACACTCTCACCACTAGGTTGCCATTGTGAGCAACTGGGATGGGCGAAGGAATATAACTGGCAAAGGCAGCATGCTGAACTTTTATATGAAAGACTATTAACAGTATAGCAGGGGCTATGCTGGTCACATTTACCAGGTGTGTGGGCTTTAAATCACAAATAATGGTTTTCTGATTGTGAGTCATATACAACCAAGAAAACGAACTCATTTAATGTGAATGAGTCAGTGCATGGAACAAGCCAGAGAGCCACAAATACATTCCAACAATCAAAGCTCAGACCTTTGGATAAGATTTGTGTGTACGTTTTTCCTTTGTTCTCCAAAGCTTTTCACCTTAGTGGTTCTCATAAGACAGATGTCACATTTCTCACTGTTACATCATACACCCAGTAATAAGACGACCACTTGTGTTTTGACGAGACCTGTCAACTGAAATGGTTCAGAGGTTCGGACTTTTACACATCAAACAAAATGTTACTTTCTCTGCAATGATTCCCAATGGGAAGATGATATTGATATTCTGATTTCAACACTTGGAAAGTAAATCATGCTATTGAAAAATGATGTGACTGAGCTTTTGTTTAATGCAGAAATGCAGAAGAATTTTAGGTTAGTCCTGGCTAGCCAGTTGTTTTAAAACTTCATTGGCCACCACAACATGTGTGACTTGGCAGGTCCACTGAGCTTGTTCTCTTTTAACTACATAGAGTTGAAGAGATTTATCTTCTCCAGCTGCTCACTATGGATTAGCCTACTGCTGCTAATTAGGCAAATATTAACACCTCAGTGAATTGTATGAAACACTGTCTCTGCGTGACATTTTAATGTTTCAAGCTGTCTTCCTTTAAAATGAGAATCCTGTAAAGCCTCCATTATAATTTACTGGAAAATTACAACATGACAATTTCCATCCAGTTGGTCCTCCATCAGCTGTCACTGAGTCGCAAACTGAAACTCTAAATACATGTCAAACACTGAGCCTTGCCATATTTATTCAAAAGCCTTAAATACACAGCAACACTGTGACTTCATAATACCCACAGCTCTTAACCACTGGGACAAGGTATCATGAATATCTTCTAGTCATCACCTTTGGGATTCATGCAGCTACAACTTCATAAGCTCTCGGCCATGACATTTCCACCCCTTTGCTGTCACTGATAATGTTAGTCTGAAACACGTCTTTAAAAGAACTGTTCTTGTGTTCCAGTAAGTATAATTAAACAATAACTAATAATCAAAAGTAATAATGAAAGATATGAAAATCTAACCTTCATTGGCTGTTTAGTTTTTTATTTATTTATTTCTGCTTAATTATGCATATTTTGAAGCAGTATGTTTCATTCTAATGTTACAAGTGGGAAAAAGAAGCATAGGACTAACCAGTATGTTTGGCAAGCTTAACGTTATCTCTGTTAATGATGGCTAAGGGTCGCTGGAGTGTAAACTTTCTCAAGTCTAACAGACAGCAGGGCAGTGCTGCGATCGCTCCCAGGACCAGCTTTACACAGTGAGAGAATATCACACAGCAGAAATGCTAGTTGTGAACAGTTTTTTTTACAGTTTACAGATGGTTAATGATATGCTTCTTGGCCTAGCACACAACATAACACGTTCTCACAACAAGTCATCCAACCTAAACAACCAAAGAGGCCTTTTTTTTTTCTTTTTTTTCCCTTTCTTTTCTTTTCTTTTTTTTTTTTTAACTTACTACAGAACAAAAAATAGTTCATTATGTTTAGACTCAAAAACTACCTGGTGAGGTTTAGGCAGTGAAGGTGCTTGGTTAAAGTCATATAGAACATGATTTCTGATCTCACTATATGGTGGTGAGCTTGTTCGCCAGATGGCTAAAGATTGTCACTGACGTTAGATGCAAATCAGTGAGCTCCGCTTGCTTTTTGACTTTCAAAGCTTGCCCAAATGAAAAGCGACAAGTGGTTAACCATGCAAAGTGAAGCTACTTTTACAGTATTCCACCTTGCAGATGTGCTGTATATAGTAATGATATACTTATATGAACTAGAGTGACAGCAGCTTTGGGTCTAATCAGATGTCAAGTTGAACGTGAAACACAGAGCAGCGAAGTGTGTGATTCATCTGCTCCTCCTCTTTTCAAACCTTCTCATCAGATGTTGTTGGTCAATGTTGTGTTTCTTTTTGTTGTCAACCCACATTCTGCAATTTTCCTTTGAATACACTGAATAACAGGTTGGTAATTGCTGTGTGTATATATGAAAAAAAAAAAAAATATATATATATATAAAACTCAAAATGGAAAATGCCTGATAATACAAAACTCGAAACACAAAATAAGAGCATGCCATTATCATGTCATCTTAACCAAACAGAAGCTATGGTCATGACTCTCTCCAACTGTCATTTATAGATTTTAAGTGTTCTGGAGAGCAGCGCTGTGCATCTGCAGTTCTGCTTTTACCTTTTACCTTTCACTCACATGTGTGTCTTACCATAAATACCAGCAATCACTCAAAATTACATGGTGAAGCAGGGCAGTGAGTCACCCACATGTTGCCCTTATAAAAGGAGACTATATAAAGAAGCCTAAAGGGTCCTCGTTTCATTTAATTTTTCCTGTAAGCTGAGTAGCTACTTCGCTCCCACCATTTCCTCTTTCTCCCCTCAGGCTTTATGCTGACACTGAGATACCAATACAGAGACAGCAGGATGATTTTGTTTTCTGCTGCGGAGAGAAAGTTGAAAATAGGCTATAAACACAGCAAAAGACTTTCTAGTGAAAAAACAGCAGGAAAGAAAACCGTACAGAGCCAAAGACAGCCCGCTATTTAAAGGCACTGTGTTACCAGGGGTGTCAAAATGAAGTTACTGTGCTACTGTAGCAATGTTTTTATGTGTCTTTGATGTCCAAACTAAACTCGGTGTTATGACTCACAGGCTTTGATGCAATCTTATGATTGGGAGAGACCAGTCAGACTTTCTTAGTGTTTTTGCTGCTCACAGATGACATGGCCACCAGGAAGAAAGAATAAAGCAGGTTCAACAAGTATTGACATCTGTTGATTGTGGAACCAATCAAGCTTCTCTTATCCCTCAGCCAATCAGTGATGGCCATGATTCATTCATTGATTTATTTGTATTGGTGATAAACCCAGGCCGCTGTGTTTATGTTCTTGTCAAAAAATATACAGTGCACCATTTGGTTGTCCCTTATTCTTTGTCTCTGTCTGTTTGAGAGACACTGTTCACTGCCAGCATATTGTGTAAGGATGCATCATGCTGCCTTTGTTGACAGATTTGACTGTCACACACTTGTCAAAATGCCAAGCAGCCACAAGGGATGGCGAGAACGCAAACGCACACACCTAAGTATAAATGCAGGGGGAGGAGATCCTAAGTAGCCGTGTAAACTGAAAGATTTCATCTTGCCTGTCAAAATGAAGTTTTTGACAGAAAGCAGCAAACATCAAACAAAAATCATTTTTGACATTTAACAACATGCTGTACGTTACAAAATAACTGCATCACAATGAGGAAAGTCTATAATTGTAGTAAAAGATGCATCGTTTTCTGAGTAAGAGGTGACTTTGAATGATTGAAGGACCACAGAAATACAGTGTGATAATTTGTGGACGGGACTTTTCACATTGTTAGTTATGTTGGTGTTATTGGTTATTTGATTTTGACAAGTTGTTACTTTTATCCTGCATATTTTACTGACCAGAACAGACTGCTTGTATAATACATTACAAAAAACTCATATTTCCCCCACTTTTTAATGAACCTCCAATAGATAATATGATATGTTGAATGCTACATATATGGTGTATTATTCATAGTATATTTTACTTAAACCGAATAATCTGATTTAACGTCCCGACGTACAGTCCTGCTTAAATCATAAGAAATAACAATACTATATCACTATCTTACTTACAGAATATTTTCTGAGGTACAAGACACAGTGCATGCATGTAATATATATCCAACTGATTGACATTAACCCTTTAATTTTATACAATGAAACTCACCCAAATTCAATGCACAGGACAGAAGGGTAAAAAAAAAAAAAAAAACTAAATATGACCCATTAAAAACTAAAGATGTTTTTCATTCAGTTCCAATTTTAATGATTAAGATATTTAATAATGATGTTGTAAACCTGTCGGCCTTATCTGAAAGCTAATGGAAATCATTAACCTCTTTACTGTTGCTCTCTGTATGTATAACCTAGTTTTCAATATCGGTTTGCTATTTCACCTTAATTTCCTCACAAAATGCATCTGTGTTTCTTGTTCATACAAGTGAGGTTTCAACAGTGTTGTGTATGTTGTCTTTTTCTTGTAGCCTTACACACACAGACACAGACACGCACCTCAGAGAATTTGCACTTGTTGCAGCATTTTCTATATTTTATGAGCAATTTCCTTGGAATCAAAGTAATAACCTGCTGCTGGAAGCTGTGCCTTCGGGGGATGTTAATGATTTTAAACAAAGATACTTCATTGCTCCGTAGAAAATGGAGAACATCTGTTTTATCTGTTCACCATGTTAAATAACTCATAAAATGAAAAGACGTCTTCATTTTTGTGTCCTTTTTTTGTAGCTCTTGTTGCTCCCTCTCTCTCTCTCTCTCTCTCTCCTGCAGGCTATTGCTCCCAACTGTTTTACAGATGGTACAGGTCCACTTTTCACTTCGTACATACTTCATCTTGGACTGTCTTCACCCCCTCTCCATCTGTCTGTGTTGTGTGTTTGTGCGTGTGTGTGTGTGTTTTGCTGGTCATGTTTACTTCTATGTACAGTCATGCTCCTGGTCCATTGGTCCTGTATATGTGACAGTCCTCAAACAAATTTCTCATAATAATTCAAAAGATCAACGTTGAGCGACGCAGAATACCAGGAACCTCTCTTTAGCTGTGCATGCTTGGTGTTTGTTTGTTTACCTTAGTGCCCAGCGGCCTTGAACCAGATTGGTCAGTTGTATCAGAGCCATAAAGAAGAGATGAGTACAGCAGCAGCAACAGACTGAGCCGATCCACAATTAGCTGACAGAGTGTATTTTCTGTTCACTGAGACTTACAAATAGGTCTACAAGCAAGATATTCTGCAGTGTATCAAAGTAATAGCACAGATGAGACAGAGACATTAATATTTAGAAAAACCTAACACATTAACTTTTGGTTCACGCACACAGTAAACAAAATGGCATATGTATCCGTGTCTGTAAAGCTATGTTGTTTACTGTGTGCTAAATATTGTTCTGCTGCAAAGGGAAGTACTTGGATTCTTTTCAGACTCAATCTGAGCCCCCTACCATGACTCAACTCACTACCATCCTCCTCTCATTGCAGCCGTGGGCCATGACTGACACTAAAAGCTTTGGACTTTATTATGGGTTATTATCTTATCTGCGCTTATTATATATATTACATTCTATAGTGTTGACTATGATTACTGTAGTCTAGCCATTTAACATTTCAAGTTGCTGCCTGGTTGAGAAGGAAAATGTTGGAGTAGCAACTTTAATAATTACACAATTATTGTAATACATGATAATTGCTTAATATGATTAAAAAACTAATACAAACCTGTCAGCTGTATACAGCATTACAACATTTTCAATGAAAAAAACAACAACAACTTAAATTATCACAGATTTGTGTGCGTTGTGGTGTATAATGAGCATTTAGTCCAAATTGTCCATTGTGTTTGTGAACATCTGAAAATATTGGTGTAATTATTATTATTTTTTTTGCATTTACAAAATGAAAGAAACATACTTGCTCTTCTCCTGGCGTGCTTAGTGTAGCAACCGTGCACTTTGTACAGTGGCGCCACTGTTGTTTCTTCGCTTCTGCTGTGATCTTAGAAAAACAAAATCTGAACCTCTTCCTAGGATCATTTGGAGAGGCAGGAATTCCTCCCTCTTTAGTAAACCTATAGCAAAATGCTGCTTTCAGTTAAATCACTTGATAAATATGAAAACGGTCTTTAATTGGCTCATAGAAATCTGAAATGTTCCAAAATATCTGACAGGAGAATAGCAATGCTGTGGCAAAAATCCCTGTGACATTTCATTTAACATTTACTTTATGTTTTCAGTTCTGTTTCTCAAATATATCAACTACCAACACTGGCTGTAATGAGTGCAGAAATCAATTCTTTTGCTCAAACCATGTGAGATCAATTTTTGTGTATAAGGCTCATAATAACGACAGCCAGAATATCCAGTGGTGAATAGATCCTAATGAAGGCAACTCTGCTGAAATGTGTGGGAGGATTTTTACTATTCTGGAGCTATATTGTGTCCTGTGTCCTGTGTCCTGTCTTCAGGCTCCTTTCAATTCTACTAAAAAAGAAAACCACTTTGACTTTTTAGGTCACACAGTCAATTGCTAGAATTTTCTCTCTTGGTTTTTATATTTCTGTCCATCACTATCACTTTATATACTTTTTTGGAACTTTATTGCCATTCACAAACATTAACAGGCAATTCTAATTACATAGACCATAGTAAAATCACCTTCAGATTGAGCTTCATTCCACACGTTTAAACTGAAAAATCCCAATAATAAAATATATATATATTTTTTAAATTTCAGCATAGGGTCAAAGGTGCTGTTTATTGAGGCCAAGAGTATTTTCACTGTAGGATGGATCAGAGATAGTAACACTGCTCAGTCATGTCTGTAAGTTATGTGTATAATTAAATAAAGAAAACATGGAGACAGATTTTTTATCAGTTTCCCTGGTGGAGGAAATTTTATATGACATGACAAGAAAAACAACGTTAAATTGAGCTTTCTGACAACTCTGGCTCCTAGCAGGGATATTGAAAATATCATTATTAAATACTAGCGAAAGAACAGCCTTTGCCTTGAAAGCAACTTTAATTCTTCTCAGATTAGAATAAAAGTGTTGGAGGATAATTATAGGATACTGGATCATTTCCTCAAAAAAGAACACACTCTCTTTCCTGAGGTATAAAATGGGAGGGAAAAAAGTTACTTCAACCTGCTCATTTGGTATCACAGTTATTGTTAAGACATCTCTAGATCAATTTTCTTAATTACAACAATAAGGGACGTCAAAGGGGTGAGCGGCTACAAGAGCAGCAGCTACAAGGGAACCATGAACAAAATGACAATCTGTCCATAAACAAATAAAATTTAGGAGACATTCTCATCAAAAATCTGAAATGTTTAACCTTGAGGGATCACCAAAATAATCTATAGAGATTGAGCAAAGTTATGGATAATCTCTCAACTAAATCAGCATTCATTTATAAATATAACTGGTCCAAAGCCTGGATGAAACAGTCAGCAACAGGTTGCAGCAGTGTTGCAGCAGAAGTGAAAAGCAGAACCAGTCAATGAGGACATTTAGCGGGTGGGAACGGCAAAGAAGAATGACTTGGTGCAGAAATAGCCCACACTTTTCCCTCTGTCACACACGATTGGTGATTATTTGGATCAGCTGGTCTTCAGCCGATGTGACGCGCATGGTTATGTGTGTGGATACAGATAGTTACTGTAGGTCCTGAAAATAGCCTACGGCACAGACCTAATTGGAACAAGAAATGGTGTTTTCAATCCTGTAGGCTGGGTTGGAGAGGTTATGGAAAGAATCAGATGAGTGTGGAAGGCCTCATTAAAAAACAGACGCACGCCAGCCATGGTCCAATTAGAACAGATAGAGTCACATTACCTTACTTTCATGTGACTGCATGTGCACATGTTCATACAGTACGTACATGTTGTGGGGTTATTTTATTCATTATTGTGATTGAGAGAACATTACATGAAGAAATTGTGATAAAAGAATGAATGAATTCAACATCCACGTCTCATATTTGCACCATCAGAGAGGTGTGATTCATACTGTGTGGCACTTCCTATATGTGACAGTTTGATGCACAACCTACGAATAAACTATGATTAAATTATTAAGTAACAAATGAACACTGACAAGCACTCAGCTCTGCTCATATAGTTTAAAAAAAACCCATAGCATCTGTCAAGTTTGGGCCAGTTCTGACTGCACAAATGTGTGGTGACATTATTGCCAGTATTGATTCAGTATACACAACTGAATTAGTGTATTTACTTTAATTAATGAGGTGAAAGAGTCTGTGTGAAGACCTCAGTCTTTTCCATTCAAAACAGTGAGGTCTTGACTGATCATGTGACAGAGTTTAACAGAGTTTTAACCAAAAGGTGCTGAATCTGCTTGTTATTTTCTGTATACAATAATAAAGAAATGTTAATACAATTACATGCACAAAGCAAATTTAGGGATGTATGATTACCTGATATAATAATGTCTTAAAGCAGAAGTAAGCGATCCGGTCGTTTTGGCTAACTTCCTAGATGGAGTTAGCAGTCCCCGTCCTCGTCCCTTGGCATCCCTTGGCTGCACACACAGAGAGGACCGCCCCTTTATGCCGTTCTCTCTCCTCATTGGATAAAGGTTGTAGGATACAAGGAAAGTTTTCTCCTCGGCTTACAGCAGAGCAGAGTGACTGACAGACCCGTGTTTCGGACCAAACACTCTATATAAGTAATTGCTGTCGGAAGATATAACTATTTAAGACTTATATTAACACAAACATTCCGCTTACTTCTGCTTTTTTCTAAATTAATTCATTTTGTGGCTTTTCTCCATCTTCTGACAACTTTAACAATGCAGATTTTTTAGGTTTACAGCATTTCCCTATGGCTTTGGTAAATTGTTGACTGGTAAAATGTCTAAATGGGCAGAGACACCAGTGAATGAATCATACTGTAACCCTGACGATCTAATCTAATAGTTCACTGAAGTCTATTATCATAAAAATAGCATGAATGGATACCATTTGCACAAGTATTTTCAACCTTTATTCTTTGTCTGCAGCACTTAGAGCTGAGAGTCTTGCAGACACACCTGTGTTTCAGCCACTCAAGCTCAATTAGGTTGGTGCATAAGCAAACTGGTATCTTTTCGGTTTCTCCAATAATATATATAGATTCTTAGCCATTATTCAGAAAACATAGACAAAAAGGTAGATTTTGAAACAGGTGCGTTGATTGTTGTCTTTGTTTGCAGTGAGCACAGTATCCACTCCTATTTTTTGCATCAACGTTTGTCTAATTTCTTGTATGTAGTATTTTCTACACCCCTGTTGAACTAAGAGCTGCTCTTTGACCAACAGTTCAGACTGCAGTTGAACCGGGGCAGTGCCAGCTATGAATGATACTCTAAAGTGCAAAGTAAACAAGAGCAACACTCTCAGTGAAAGGCTCATGGTTAAGTAAGGTTAAAGTAAGATGCTTTGCTACTTAACTGAAAACAGGAGAAACACTGTGTAACAAAAAGGGGTATAGGAAAAATGCAGCAGTAATGTAAGATACAGCGATTACTATTCTGAGATATTGCACGTTGTAAAATTGCTGCTGTTCCAGGCAGAAGGATTTTATTACAGAGCCTGTGTGCATCAGGCAAAGCAGATCAGAGTCTGACCGCAAGGAGACATAAAGCTGAACATCCCAGAGTTATGAGCCAAACAAAAAGTTGCCTCTGTGCATGGGGAACAGTGTTTTCAAACAAACAAGACTTTTAATGATCTTGGCATATAATATACAGTAAAAAACAAACAAACATTGAAATAAATGATAGTGCATATCTGCCTTATGTAAATATATGAACATACTATGTGTTTTCGAGAGGAGAAAGCAACCAACTGGTCCAGTAAAATGACCTCACATTTATTGGCCGTTTTAAAAACCCTGCAGAACATTGACTGGTCCAAATGACTCCTACGAGATGGCTGCTCATACCATGACAGAT
Source organism: Trachurus japonicus (assembly GCF_045865225.1). NCBI lineage: Eukaryota > Metazoa > Chordata > Actinopteri > Carangiformes > Carangidae > Trachurus > Trachurus japonicus. Next base: position 36,744,802 of record NC_140923.1, on the reverse strand, counting down.
CCACCTCCATGTTTAACACCTGGCAAACGAAACTGTGGATTGAATTCATTTTTGGCTTTTTGGAAACAGTAACTGGTCCAAAAAGAAAACAAAGACATTTCATCAGTGCATATTACTTTTCCTTGCTCAGGTTATTTGACTTTAACGCTGCATCATGCACCATTTTAAACAGAATGACAAGAATGTTTTTGATATAGCTTCATGGATGTGTTCAGTATTTCATTTTGTAGAGGTCCTCCACTACATTGTGATGTAATAAGGCGGTTTCTGTGAACAGATCTGCTGTCCAGACATGGTCGATTTGGGATGCCTTATGTTGTTTTGAAAAATCCAATAAATAGTGACTGTCAGGCCTTATTTCACACACTATTAATAACAAGACAAACACCTTTTTAAAATAACTTTTATCACTTCACCATAAATCCTAATGAGTATACTGATATACAGTATATTCAAAATGTACATGTTTATCAATGGTCATAATCAATGAATTATTTGATTTATAAGAGAAACATTGAAAACTATTTTTCTGAAGCTGATGTCATCAGTTTGTTGATTTTTTTCTTGAGACAAAGAAAAATGAAGTTGGAACAAAGAAAGGTTTGATGTCTTAACAGAGAACCAGGAGTTAAATGGATAATCCAGTGTCAAAATAGTTAATTTTATGTTGATCAACTCCATGAGTTGTTACAGTTCTGACAATGCAGATAAAGTGACATTTTTTGAGTGAGTGAGTTTTCACTGGGGTCTTAAACCGCTCCTTTGATGTTGCTGTCCTCAGATCAGAGACTGTTCCAGAGTGGGTTAGGGTTAGTTCAAAGCTGGAGACAGCAGCTTCACTGCAGGTCTTTGTCAGATTTTCTGGCACAGTGAGCAGCAGAGAGTCTGAGGGCTCAGTGAGCGAAACATCCTGGCAGTACATCCCGGTCAGTGTCATGTTGGATCCCAAATTTGGGGATTTGAAGAAACTATTCAAACTATCCAAAGACAACTTATTTGGGGGAGCTGCCAAGAGCAGAAACATAATGTTATAGGTTAAATTAAATAAAACTAAGTGCAGCTTAATTTTAATGACAGTCCTTTTGCACTTTATTTGTACTGGTTTGTGTTTTAATTAGTCTCTGTAGTATAAAGAAAAAAGATTTATCTTTTATAACAGCAAATGAGTCCAGATGGTGGATGTGTACACACAGTAATATTGTCAGTTCGCACCATCAGCAGCAGCACTTTGTCACCAGGAAGTCCAATTAAGGTGCTTGTGTGTTTGTACCATGTATCACAGGCAGAGATGCGCTATCTGGCAACAGGGGCTAAATGAGAGAACAGATCTCACGTGAGCGCCAAATGAAATCAAAGTGACGCTCTCTTTAAAAATCAATGAGGCGTGAGATATGAAACCCACATAATTTGAAGCACACTGTGAGTGATGAAACAAAAGCCTTTCAAATGAGATTCAACCACCACCACCACCACCACCACCCCACCCTCCTCCCGTGCCTGCCCAGGGATCAGTTTTGTGGTGAATATCATGGGAAGGTTTCACAACCTTCTCATTGGCTCAGAAGTCACCGACCCCATCATATAAAGCGCGTGAGCCCGCTCTAGCCGTCTCTTTTCCCCGCTGGCAAGCGTTTTGGATCACACTTGGACTTTGCCTACGAGGAAAACACCTTTTACGCACTGAGCGCTTGGAGAGGTTTGCAGGCGAGCGCACGCCGACGAACCGTTTTTCAGAAAAGGAAAAGAGTTACAAAACCAACAGGTAGGTAAGTCTGATGTATGATGCGCATCGCGACGCTAGTTTACGTGGCTTTCTTTCAGGAAACAAAGTTATTTACATTCACTTATTTGAACGTTTTCGTTGCGTAATTAAAATGCAAGCGAGTAGAAGTCATCTTAATAAAAAAAATTTTTTTTAAAAAGACATTATAAGTTTGATTTTCTATTAATGCCGCATTTCAATAGCGCTCAGTTGAGTCGTTGAGAGGAGAATTACACGGGTATTTTAATCTCACTATGGTGCGCAATGATTTTTCATGGATTTAAAGTGCTTCTCGGAGGCGCGTGGACTCCTCCAGTGTGTGTATTGTGAGAGAGATGTGTGCTTCTTGGCTGCAACTTCAATGTTAAGTCTCCATTCCTTTATTTCACTCAGCTGATTCAAGATCATGTTTTTGTCACTGACTGGGATATAAGAGGCACATTTAGAAGAAGGTTTATGTTTTATGGGAAGACATGTGTGGGAAATATCAATGTGTACTGTAGATGTCGATTGTGTTTGTTTGGTCTCATTGGCTGAGTCTTCTCCTTTCTGTTCACAGAGAAACTGTGAGCAGAGGCAGCTGAGTGGGAATGTGGCTACTGGAGAAGCTCCGTAGCTCTGGGACACAATCCCAGTCCCCGCAAATGACAGAGGCCATCCCAGTCTCTGTTTATGCCAATGTCCTCACTCCAGAGAAGATCCCTGATTTCTTCATCCCCCCTAAACTTATCTGTTGTCCACCAGAAGAGCCTCTCCCCCCAGAACCTGAGCTCTGCTCCTCCCTGCGACCCTCCTCCTCTGATCATGCCATCTGCAGCCAGAGCCCCAGAGCTCGGAGCAGCAAGAACCCCTGCAGCCCTCGCCTCTTTTCCCGCCTGGGGGGAGATGCACGTAATCTCCAGAAGTCAGCCAACCGCCACATCATCCAAATAGAGAGTGCTGATGAGCCAGCTGCTGGATCTGTGGACAGGACAGGTGTTGAAGTCAACACTAATGCGGACCCCCAGTCACAGACTGCAATGTCTCTGCCGTATGTCCCCAAGGCTCAGACCTCCTATGGCTTTTCAACCTTGGTCGAGTCTCCTCACACCCGGCGCAAGGAGAGTCTGTTCCACAGCGACCCCAGCAGCCCCCTCACATCCCCAAACTCACAGAGGCGCTCCCAGGGGGGGACTCTGCTGACCCCGGCTGATTCCAACCCCTACCGCTATTTCAGCGGTGGAGAGAGTGACACCTGCTCCTCAGCAGAATCGTCCCCTTTCAATTCCCCTCTCCTGTCCCGCTCTGCCTCTCTCCTACGCTCCATTACCCAGGAGACACAAGCCAAGGTGAGGATTTCTGTTTCTACACGTGTAAGTATAGTATAGTATAGTATAGTATAGTATAGTATAGTATGAGCCTTTGGGGAGCTATCAGTAAAGATATTACAATGTTGTTTTTATTGTGTGATTCACTGAGTCACTTTTTTTCCCTGCATGTTTACCACTTGTTTTTTCCCTCTCCCTCCAGGTGTCTCGTGCCAAGCGCTCCCTGGCGCGCCACAGCTCTCTCTCCACTGATGAATGCAGCTCAGCAGACAACAGCCCCAACATGCAGCGCCGCCGCATGCGCTGCCCTCCCTCTCCCGCCTTCCGTGGATGTAAAAGCAGCAGCTCAAGAGGCGGCGCAGCGCACCTCCTGCAGCGAGAGCACACCATCAACCTCCACAAGGGGGGGACACTGAGGCTGAGCACTCACTACGACCCGGAGGCAGCCCGGCTGAGGGTGCGCGTGCTCGCAGCTGAGGCCCTTTATGACAGGCAGACTGATCTTAAAAGCATTAACTGCTGTGTAGCACTCTACCTGAACCCTGGCAAGCAGCAGAAACAGAGGAGCACCATCATCAAGAACAGCAGGAATCCGGTGTTCAACGAGGACTTTTTTTTTGATGCGCTGCCCCAGGCACAAATAAAGAGCCTGGCCATGAAGATAAAGGTGGTGAACAAAGGAACCAGTCTGAAGAGAGATGTGCTTCTAGGAGAGAGGGAGGTGCTGCTCAGCGAGCTGCTGGAAGGCCTCTAGGGAGCTCCTGTCAAGACTTCAGTAAAAACAAGCAGCTCCACATCTTGAGGACCCTTTCCTTCTCTGGCTATATTTTTATCCCCCTTCACAGATCAGATAATACTGGGCAGACGAAAGCATGCTAATGACAGGGGAGTTATATCTTGCACACTGTGTTATGTACATCAATGGACACAAAATCCTCGAAAAGACCGTGTAGAATGAAAAAGTCTCATTCATCAAGTTGCCATCACAAGCTTTTTTTTTTCGAGAAGTCAGTCCAGGTCAAACAAACTACCATTATTTACATGCTTATCAGTAAATTAGTAATGTGAACAGTGGATCTGTCCATGTTAGTGTATTTTTCTCTTAGTATTGAGTTACAAAAGGTGTTGCCTTCTCTGATGAACATTGTGTTGTGGCACAATATCATATCAGCCGTGATGCACTACTGATCCTGTTAAAGCTGGAGTTGTATTTTTGTAATGATGCAGTAAGTTTACATGTGAGTTTTTGCACGTTCCTGTGGAAATTAATAAAAAATGCCTCTGTGTACTTGAAAGAATTTATATATGAGAGTTAGATTTTAATTGCTAATGGATGTAATGTTAAAATGACTGCCGTTACGTGATATGCTTTTGAAATGACAAATAAAAACACAAAACTCACTCTAGCGCTTTCTTTTTCCCTGGGGCTTTGTCTTTAGTGATTTTGCCCTCTAATAATTCCTTGGGATCAGGAGCAAGCCCTGGGAAATTATTATAAACCCTCCTTTGCTTGCCTCAAGCTCTCCATTTTTGCAAACTACTCTGAGGCAGGGTCCTCTGGGACTCTGAGACAGGCACGGGCTGGGTGTCATTTGTGAGGCTTTTAATCCTACTTCTCTGCACGCAATATTGTCTCTGTGTGCATTCAAACTCCCTGTTTAATTTTAAAAACACTATCCTATTCAGGCAATCCTCCAGTGAGTTTTGAATAGTTATTAACGATGGCAGGGGGTAGAATCTCTCTTGCTGGCTTGCTCTACATACAGCGAGGTTATATCTTGATTTATATATTCAGTATTTGGGTTGATAAATGGATATTTGTGCAGAGGGAATAGAAATAGGGAGATGCACAAGAAATACAAAACAGAACCTGTAGCCATCGCAGGCATGGTCCGACTGATAGATAAAAGCACTAAGTGTGGATCTTATGCCTCCTCTACTGGTGAAACAACAGAACGGCACTTCTTTTACAGCCTATAAAAAACAACAACAAAAAAACACTTTTCTGGCTTACTGTAATCAACTATTGACTTGCCCTGGGTGCCTCCCTTCTAGCTGCGCCCTTAAACCCCAGTCTGTGTGCTGCTGTGTCCCTGAAAAAGAAAGAAAAATACATTTCATTAAAAAATGCAAAAACTCTTAGAATACTCTCAGGCTTATAAGCCCAAGGCTGATCTGCAGCCAGCACCATTTACTTATAAAGTACTGAAATAAGTCACAACAAGCCCCCACATGGGACACATTCATCTGCGAGCTTAGAGAAGATTAATTTCCCACTGACTTGAGAGCAAAGAGATAAACTGGGGAAGGAAAGTTAAGTAATTATTTTTGTCTCTGTAGACTTGGTGGGGCAAATTATTTGAAAAGTGATTGTCTAATAATCTTTGCATTAAACAAAGCATTAGCAAACCATTAAGTAAAACGTCAGCCTGTGGTCATAATCAACAGACTCATTTCAAAGTGATTTTTCTCCTTCTTTTCCTGTTTTGACTCCATTATTAAAGGTCCCAAAAGAGTTACAGCAGTTTTGGTCATTTCCCCCACAAGAGAGATTTCTCTATTTGCTGTTTTATCTCTCATCTAGGTTGCAAAAAAAGCTGATGTCACATATATTGGCACACTAATCAGGATCTGACATATAATCCAGAGCTGATGGCAGTCAGTGGGTTATTTGTTTACATCAATCAAATGAAATCTGATTAAACCACATGCTCTAAGGACTCATGAAGAGAGTTAGATGAGCATTTGGATGTTTTCTTTATTTCAACTTAAAATTTGATCGTTGCATATTTAGTCATGACTGTTGCCTATTGATCCTCTTGTCAGCTAAGATTGGAGATGCCATCTACCTAATAATTACAATGATTCATTATGAGTGACAATCACATCTTGTTCTATTAAAAAAAAGAAAAAGAAACGGAAAAAGTACACACTAAAAGGTGATTCTAATATGTCCTGAATTTCCTTTGAATATGACCACTTTAAAACTCTCTAATCACCATACCATACCTGTAAGGATCCGGGGACACCGTAGTCTCATGCAATGTCACGGACGAAATTAGATGGCGGAATAAACAATAGCTACAAGCAGATCGTGTCCATTACAGTTTATTATAAATTCAGTTTAGCCAGTGGGCAAGATAGAAATAGCCTATTATATGGTGTCAGAAGTGGGATTCAAACCAGCACCTCCATTTGTCAGTCATGGGTTCAAATCCCACAGTAGTTCACACACACAGTATAATGTTATAGGCCTACTCATGTCTACGTGTAGCTACTATGCAATAAATGTAAATTTATGTATTATTATTTATATTCATTATAAATGTATTATTTATTGTAAGTTTATTTTTGTTTCCACTATTTTTATAGAGAGGGGTGGCACATTTTCTTTGTGATTCTTTCTGAAAGCAGAGGTGTCATGTCATTTCACTGTGAATCCCCAGAGGTTAACATATTCTATGAATTTAAAAGATACCCTAATCCTGTTACTCTTATCAACAGCTTCAGCGCTGCACACCACACTGAATTTATGCATAGAAAAGCAAGTAGATGACATTTCACCGATGGGGAGATAGAGGGATAGCTAGATGGTAAACTATCCACATTCCAGTGAATGTAAGGTCTGGGTGTTTATGTACAGCATTGTGCATATTCAATTCAGTCATGTGCTTCCAGCTTAACTTGTAGGCTACTTGCAGAAATATTCTTAAACAAATACCACCCACAGATAGCCTACTAGTGGATGATATTTGCTCAGAATGTAGGAGGCCTCCTTGTGCATGAGACTAATATTTGTAACAGGAAAAAAAGAGCTTGGTTTCTTAGGAAATAGGTAGGCTATTGGCAAATCTCTGTGGTCTATCAAAATTTCTGTGTTCTCTATATGCTCTTATGTGTTTGCAGTTCTTGCTGGCAGTTTGTCCAGCAAAGGAATACGATTGACAACAATTAACAATATATTTTAATTACCCAAGAAAAGTTGTGTGTTCATTTTTAAATAACCATGACAATTTTCAGGGTCATCCAAAGATTTAATTTTCCAATTTAATTTTTTTATTCACACTGATGAGAATCAACTTACCATTTAAAATGACCACTTATTGATTTTAAACCTATTTGATTTGTGAACCGGGTACCACCCGTCTGTCTCTGTCTCCACTAGCGGTGGTTGTGTCCGTCGTTGGTGCGAACAACCATAACAAACGAACCGATCAGCTGGTATGCTATTCAAGTCATGCGCAGCTTGGGAAATGTAGTTTTTCTCACAGGGGGCAAAGCGGCGCTTTCTGGGAACCGAGAATTCTATCAAAACTACGCTACCCACAATGCCTCGTTGGAATCGTAAACATAGAACTGTCAAACAACACACGCCATCTTGACAGCACCCTCAAAATGGCAGAAAGATGTGAGCTCGAAACCGAGTCCAGACCAAGACTCCAGCTCTCTGTTATTTAAAACCTGACTCGCCAGTTTGGACAGAAACGAGTGGTTATGGGGTTGGTGTCCAGGGCGACAGCACAGAGCCTGTAAAATGGACATAACGACGGCGGTTTTCAACGCGGCCAGAGATGGTAAGCTAAAACTTATCCAGAAGTTGCTGAGCAACAAAACTCCTGAGGAGCTGGAAGCTTTAGCCGAGGAGAAAACCCAGGGAGGAACTCCTCTGCTGATAGCCTCTCGGTACGGACACCTGGAGGTTGTAGATTACCTCCTCGAACACTGTAAAGCTAATGTCGAGCTCGGGGGTTCTGTTAACTTTGACGGCGAGACCATCGAGGGGGCTCCGCCGCTGTGGGCGGCTTCGGCAGCCGGTCACCTCCCCGTGGTCAAGACGCTACTGAAACACGGTGCCTCAGTGAACAATGCAACACTAACTAACTCAACGCCGCTCCGAGCTGCCTGCTTTGACGGTCACCTGGAGATCGTCCGCTACCTGGTGGAGCACAGAGCCGACATGGAGGTCGCCAACCGCCACGGCCACACCTGCCTCATGATCTCCTGTTACAAGGGCCACAAGGAGATAGCCAAGTTCCTCCTGGACCGCGGCGCTGACGTTAACCGCAAGAGCGTGAAAGGAAACACCGCCCTCCACGACTGCGCTGAGTCAGGTAGTCTGGACATCATGAAGATGCTACTGAAGTGCAATGCCCGCATGGAGAGGGACGGATATGGGATGACCCCACTGCTTGCTGCGAGTGTAACAGGTCACACCAACATTGTGGAGTACCTGGCCCACCAGCCTCGCACCTCCAGAGAGGAACGCATTGATGCACTTGAACTTCTTGGGGCTACTTTTGTGGACAAAAAGCGAGACCTCTTAGGGGCGATGAGGTACTGGAGAAGGGCTATGGAGCTGAGGCAGCCAGGGGACAAAGCTGGATCCCTGGCCAAGCCTCCACCCGGTCCCCCAATCCCTGCCTATGGCTGTGCACAGGAGGTGAGCACAGCCGAGGAACTGGAAGCACTGATCACAGACCCAGATGAAATGAGGATGCAGGCTCTGTTGGTCCGAGAACGCATCCTGGGCCCGTCCCACCCAGACACCTCTTATTACATCCGTTACAGGGGAGCTGTGTATGCTGACTCGGGCAACTTTGAGCGCTGCATCAGCTTATGGAAATATGCTCTAGACATGCAGCAGAGTAACCTGGACCCTCTCAGTCCCATGACAGCTTCCAGTTTCCTGTCCTTTGCAGAGCTCTTCTCTTTTGTTCTTCAAGACCGGGCCAAAGGCACCTTGTCAACACGCATCACCTTCCACGATCTGATGACCGTGCTGGGGAAAAGTGTGAGGGAGGTAGAGAGAGCCGTGGCGCAGAAGGACAACCCTCCAGAAGCTCCTCAGTTTACCAAGGCCCTCTCCATCATCCTCCACCTCATCTTTCTGCTCGAGAAGCTCGAGTGCAGCCCAGAGCAGGAGCACCAGAAGAAGCACACGGTGTACCGCCTGCTGAAGCTGAACCCTCGGGGTCGCAGCAGCTTCACTCCTCTCCACATGGCCGTAGACAAAGAAACGACATCTGTGGGCCGCTACCCGGTGGGCCGCTTCCCCTCCCAGGCGGTGGCAGCCCTCCTCCTGGAGTGCGGCGCGGACGTGGATTCACGTGACTGCGAGAACAACACGCCACTGCACATCGCTGCTAACAACGGTTGTCCAGAGATTATGGCACTACTCATGAAGGCCGGGGCTCACTTTGACGCGACGAATGCACAGAGGAAGACAGCCTACGAGCTGTTGGATGAGCAGAGCAGCGGGCACCCGGCCCTCTACCCGCTGAACTACGTCACCCTCCAGTGCCTGGCGGCGCGTGCAATTGAAAAGCACAGACTGCCCTACAGGGGACTCATCTCCGAGGAGATGGAAGCTTTCATTGAGCTGCACTGACTTCCACCGCTCTCCCGTGATGAGGAAACCTGCACTACTCTTCCTGCTGTCCCTCATCCTTTACTATGACCTGCCACAAACTTCATCCTCCATGTCATGTCATTCTCTTCATCTTTGTCTCTTTTTGACTTTGACTGCTTTGCCCCTGGCCCCACCAGCCTTGTGTCAGACCAAACCATAGCAATAAACATCCAGCCTCTGGGCTTAAATCTCTGGCTGAGATGTGGTCAGTTATCGCTTTATTCTAACAATAAGTCACGTAGACTTTAAGTGATTGTTGGCTTCCACTGCTATTTAAATCTGGGTGAAACATCAACATGATACAGGCTTGAATGCAATTTTTTTTCTGGTTCTCCCACTAAAGGAAAGCTACAGTATGCTGGTGCTTGTGTGTGTTTGATGGCAGCTGTACTGATTGAGAGATGATGGGCTGCATTGTTACTGATAGAGGCATCTGATCAATCTAGCCAGATAGCATGCATGACAATGAGTGGATACAATAGCTCACGTGTTGTTTTTTTTGCAAATTCATTCGAGAGGGATGTGTTTGAACAAATTCACAACTCAATCTTGCTTGCTGGTATTTTATTTTTTTTTGCCTGGTTCTACGTGTACACATTTACCATCTGCCATGCTTCTTTGCTATGAGAAGGTGTTGAATTTGCTGTGCCAAAATGTCAGCCATGGAACTATGTTCTGTTACGGAGTGTAAATGGGTGGCAAAATGAAATGCAACTAACTTATCTTCCAAATGATTTGCGGGTTTCATAACCTGAAGTGGGGAAATTGGTGTTAAACCGAAGAACTTGTTGTTGTTTGATATTTCAGACTGTGACATGAATCGACAACCTCCAGAGCCATCACTTGAAAGACTTTTACTGAGGATGAGTGGTAAAATTGTTTTGCTAACACTCCCTTGTCTCCACACAAGATGTTTATAACCTATGCATTTTATGAATCCTCCAATCAGAGGAAATGTTTTTTCAAACAGAGGTTCACTACATAAACAACTTTTACATGTGACTCTTCTTCAATTTTACATGCTTATCTTAACAGGATAATGAGCTGAATTCAGGGACTGCTTCACTGACAATGAAGTCGAATCGTCTAAATTTATTAACTAAAGAATGTTTTCTTAAAATTTCTGCCTATGTCCAAATGAACAGGAAAGAGCCTCGACTGTGCCTACATCCCATTGCTACTGAGTAAAGTCACCATTAACAGAGATATTCGATTCATTGTCAGAGATGCAGCTTCAAATGTGGTGATAACAACAGAGCTCAAACGCTGTTTGTATCCAAGGAGAAAGTCACATGTTAAATATCCAAAACCATGTTTTAATTCTGTTTTGGAGTGGATATTCCCTTTAACCTCAGATGCAGTTCCCAGACACAGAACAGATGGCTCTCCGGCCATTCCTGCATCTTAGTCTTATTTTTAATAGTCTCTCTTTTGTTTATCTTGTGTTATCATGAATGTTTTATTTGTCTGTCTGTGCTAAGCACCACCAAGTCGAATGCACACTGAGAGGCTCTATAAATCCTAAATAGACAACTTACATTCAGGCTATGAAGTGTTGCTGCCTTTATCGTTCTCAACTGATTCGTTTAACTGATGATAACTCAAGAACAAAAGTGTGTTGGAGATACTTGAATAAAATTCAGTATCACAACAGGATCTGTGTGATTGTGTGTGGCTCATCTCAGTTTTGATGTGTGTTTTCCACAACTACACGTTCTTACTTGAAATTGATTTGGTGCAGAGAAAACTCTTTAAGTATTTGAGAAGTAAAAAAAAAAAAAAAAAGAAGCTATTTCTGTTATTTCATTCAGCACTGGTTCTTTAGCTTGAGTGCTGCTGCTTACAAATGCATTTGCGCTAAGAGCGTCATTACATATTTAGATGGATTGAAATGGTTGCAATAGCAGGACATAAAAACTGAGTCACTTCATCAAGGCAGCCAGGTCTATAAAATGATTTTTATTTAGAGGCTGGAGGACACTTTATTTCTGTATGTATACTAAGTAAGTGTTACATTAGCACATTATTAAAAGCAATCACTGACCACTTAATTCAGCTCTGTACACCAAACAGACTCTCCGCTGCTCCGTTCGCATAAACTTAAGGACACCGAAATAAAGCATAACAGAAACTTGATCTTTCTGAGTCCTGCACTCTTCAAGTATAAATAGAGTGCAATTAACGTCACTGCTGCAGGGCAGTGGTAGAGACAGGGCACTTACCCTGCTAATTTTAGGGGTCTTTTGCCCTAGCTCAACTCTGAAAATGGGAATACTGTAATGCTATACAGTCAGGCAGGTCATAGGGTGACTGGCAGAGACAGTGCGCAGACAACAGAGACTGCATTATTCAGACAGGAAACAGAAACGGTCTGAGCTAATTAATTTCATAGATGGCAGCTGCTGGAACATTGTCCCAGCCTAAAATTATGATTAAATGCTTTTGTTACTGTTTATTCTTTATGTAAATGTGCCATGGGACCTGTTGGCAGAGTATACTGAAGTATTTATGACACCATGTATTCATTGATTCTGCTGAAACAAACAAATAACTTGACCTGTAACATCAGATTTCTAAGATTTAAAAAAAAAAAAAACTACTATTGGTATTGGGACAAACTGGGGGCATGTCTTATTTTTGCTCCAAAACTGTTCCTAATATTTTTTAATATAAATTTAAAATCATTTGAAGCATTCTTCTGCCAACAAAAGAAAAGACAACAAGCATACTGGTATTCCTCACATTAAATTATTGAGCCCTTTGTGTAAATGCTTCCATCCTCAAGTAAACGCAATGTCACATAATAGTAACTTCCCACTAGATGTCACTAGCAACAAAGAAAATCAATGAGACTGGTAGCCTTTGTCCCTTGAGGACCATGCGATAGACTCAAAAACTGTAGCTTCCAATTACCGTCAAAAGTGATGGCAGTTGGTTAATTTTCCTGTCTCTTCCTCACACTCTGTCAAGCAGTCTTTGTGTCATAGAGCAGTGGAGAAAGAGAAAATGAGCTGTTGAGAATGACTTTTACCAAGCCATTAGGCAAAGGCTGAAAATGCATTTATACCGTATCTGCGTTAAGAAATAATATAAATGTACCGTAAATACCTTGGTAAGTAGATTTGCTGACGCCGAGTCAGGGTCAGCGGAAAAGTCGAAATAAAGCCTCCTGGAGTGTCACGCCACCCCTCAAACACCATACTCCAACACCTCAGACTTTGCCCTTGTGGCAGTGGTTTTTCCTCATGTTGTGTGACCTAAATATGATCATATCCTGAAAACAAAGGCTGAATTATGTAGTATCTTTAAGGTTCAGAATTATGAGGCTTTTTTTAATTTCCAATTTCATTTTTATTAACATTTTTCCAGCAAAATTTGTGTTGATATGGGTGGCAGCACTGGAGCAGAATTGTCTCTATATGCCTATATACACATATTTCATGTCCTAAGGTAAGAGTCGGGTATGCAGGTATATCTAATATAGATTAAGATATATATAATTCATTAAATCCGGTTATTCTTTGTTGGATAGTCTGCCTGCAGCCATTTCCATCCCATGCTTTCCAAAAAAGAAAAAAAATCATTTAAATAGATAGCCTACTCATCCTTTATCAGGGATTTTGCCCTTGCATAATGGATTAAAATTAAATTAATCTCTTCTTTTTTTAAAATATACCTTTGGGGGGGAAAGTGCATTTGGGGACAAGATATCAGTTTATCTCATTGATAAGAATGATTGATTTGTAATGTTGACTTTAACCTCATTTACCTTTCAGCAAAACCTTAATCAAGACAGGTTTTATTGCAGGGCAGTTGTATTAGACTGCATTGGCTTTAATAGGTGAACATAACAAACTGGCAACTGAGTGTTGGTCCCTGCAGGACAAATAAGGTGAGTACCTCTTTGCATCTCCCTAACGATAATTTTGTTAACTTAATCTATGTTACTATGTTATTTACCTACTGTGGTGTTATTAATATGTTCTCATAATATCCCACAGTGAGCTATATTTAACCTGCAATATTTTACAGTGTCCAGCTATAATTATTGAGAGAGTTCTGCTCTGTAGGAGCTGAAATTGGGCTCTGACTCTGTATTCATGCCAGAAGCTATGATTAGACACTATATTATGGGAATCTACTGGGTTTCAAGGTGCTTATCTTCATTTTAGCCCCTGGGGAGCCGAGTGGAAAAATCAGTCACCAATACACAAGACCGACCTACCTCAGCAGCCACCTCTCTCTTTTTTTTCTTTTTTCTTTTTTTACACCAGTCAGCGATCCAGCCAGAGGTGGAGGAGGTGGTGATGCTGGGGTTGGGGGATGTGGGGTTGGTAATGGGGGTAATGGAGGTGATGGGGGATACGGTTGCTATTGGAGATCTTGCCTGCATCACGTCATGTATGTGAAGGGGGGGAGGGACAGAGCACCGGTGGGTGTTTGAAAGAGAGAGAGAGAGAGAGAGAAAGAGAGAGAGAGATAGGAGGGGTAGGAGAGGAGAGCAGAGGGAGGGAAAGAAGGAGGAGGGCATTGAGGAAGAAGGCAGGGAGTATCAATGACATCAACCAGCAGTATCTGAGGCCGCCCGACCAGCAATGCTCTCCCGACAAAAGGGCTGAGGAGCAGCCGTGACCCGCTGCGCTCCCGAGTGGTCGGTCGACATCCAGAACGGTGGAGTGGGGCACCGGCGATGTGTGCATGCATCCTCCACAAAGACAGACCTTTCTCTGAGTGGAGCTCTGCTGCCACTGGATTACATTTATCCTTGCTGTTTCCGGGGAAGCTTCCAGCTGCAAATCCACCCACATGAATCTACCAGACAGAAAAGAAGACGGAGCACTTCCTACCAAGGTAACCTGCATCCTACATCCTTGTACAGTTCATGTTTGCAGCCGTGCACCCCACCCAGGCGGCTTATTTTCACTTGTCGAATAGCCTCTCGGAAACTAATGAGGTAAGAGTAGATCCCAGCCCGGATGAAATTTCACCGTTTAGCTTTTCTCAAGGGGGCGAGTGTGTTCTTTGCATTTTTCTCTTTCATCCCAGCATCACTTGAGAGTTTGTTTCTAACGTTTGGGTGAAAGGCTGACCGCCTGGCTGTGCGGATCGGGCTGGTTGGCAACAGCGCTGTGAGTGCGCGTCCCCCTTCACCCCCCTTCCCCTCCTCCTCCTCCTCATTGTTGGCTGGGCAGCATGAGGGACCCGGGCAGACTGGCAAAGCCTTTGTTCCTCATCCACTCTCATTTAAACTGGCTTCTTTTCTGATAGCCCTTTAAAGCTCTCTCAAGGTAAAACGAGTCTGGTGTTAAGTCAGATTTGATTAAGTCAGAGAAATGGGGGTGGGGGGTGGGGGGGATGTAGACAATAACATTGGAGAATAAAATGCCAAACCTCGTTAAAATTAAATAGAGCACATGCATCCAGTTGATTTTCCAAGGATGTTTAAAAAAAAGTCAGAGGAATCTCTAAGTCTGAGTGATATTTCAATGATGTCACAGCAAAGTAAAAAATCCCCTTATGATAATGTCATTCCTGTCACTTTTGAAAAAGCTATCACAATCACAATATGAATGCATATGGGCTATTATATTAGTATTAGAGTTATTTTCTTTTTGGGCACCAGGTGGTAAGATGGATGGACTTATTTGGCAAGATTGTTTTCTAGACAATAGAGTGATGGCTGCATCTGTTACTCTCAAGCATTACTTAAAACAAGCCCATCTGCACAGATAGGCTGTGTTTTGTAGTCCATGGTCCTCTCATAGGACTATAATTATATGCAGAAGGATTTGCTTTTAATGCAGCCACTCACGCATACAGGCAGAGTGTAATTTAATGATACATCGATTCATCCTGACACATTTTCCGAGGGCTATTGCTTGTTTGGGATTTAATCATGTACACTTCAAATGCCTGTTTAGGTTTTCTGTATTTCCGCTGTGTGGCCTGTGTAAACTGGAAAATTGCACAGTTGTGGTGAAATCCGAGGGAGGTCTTTCTCCTCACACACAGATGGGAAATTTTCCCCGGGGCACCGTGCGTTTGCTGGTTATTGTTCCAGACCATTTCCACATCCCTAATTATTTTAATCAGTCATTTTTACACATGGATTCCTCTCTTTAGTAAACTCCCAAGATTTTTTTTATCCTGTCTTTTCAGCTCTACTCCCTGCCTAACAGAAGAATACACAAGGCACTCCATCTGCATGAAAGGGACTGGGATCTAGATATTTGCATTATTTTGACAAAGAAAAGTCATTATGTAGAGGCAGAATAATTCAACTGGCAAATTTTCTCTGTCTGTCTCATATCAAATATTCTTCTCTCTGAGTCAAGAGATGCTCGGCCCCACAGGTATTCAACCAGGCTCTGTTCAGAGAAGCAGCTTATGAAATCAGTAATGGCATGTACTCCCTTAAATAGCATTTCACAGAGTTCAACCATAGGTCTCAATGGTTTCCTGCTCCTTCCAAGTAGACACCACTGTAAGATCCTACCAGACTTGAATATGCTAGATGATGTGTGCTCCCAGTGGTGCAGCTTTGGTTTCACGTCAAAGCCCTCATTGAAGTCTTATTCCCACATTCTCACAGCAGCCTCACCCTACCTGCACTGCTCGCTGCTTTCCCTCTGCTTTCCTTCTGCTTTCCTTCTTTGTGTAACACGTTATGCCCATCCATGGATTTTGTCAGAATCTGTGTGAATGCTCTGCATTAGCTTTGCTGCGCCCGTCAGCCGGAAGGAGGGAGAACATCAAGGCATGCAACTTTGATGCTGGGAGCGTAGCCACCTGTATTACAAGCAGACAGAAACTTTGTTGTTGTCTAGGCATTGATATTAATTGACCTTTTCAAAGCCCCACAAACACAGAGCTCTTGCTTTTCTTCTTGTTTATTCAAAAGGCTGCTGAAAACAGCGTATGCAGCATGCAGAATGAAGCATCAGGGCAAGGCATGGTTGAAATTATTGTAACAGTTTTTCCTGAGTTTGTTTTATGTATTACATGAGGTCAATTAAGATATTCAAACTGATGCCAAGCCAAGGAATTTTACTGATATAGACCAAATCAACAAAATCTTCTCAGAACATACGATACTCTCCTAGTTAAACCTCTGAAAGATTTCTCTCCCTGGACTGCACCTGCAGGATGCACAATAAAATGATAATTTCTTATTCATTAATTAAAACTTCGTTAATCCAGTCTCTTGAGAAATATTATATATAAGTACTATCTGTTATGGTATTGTTTATGCAATCATATTATGATATATGATCCCCACTGTCTTATTGTTTTAATATTTGAAGGGACCAGTGTCTAATCCTGAGCATTTTTTAATTTCATTACTGGATGAAAAGAGGAGAGGAGAAATCTTGTGTTATGTAATGCTGAGAACAGCTCATTGCACTTAATTCCAACCATATCACTCAACCCTGAACTGTAAGGTTGATATGATAACACATGCAGTAGGAAACATGTCTTTATGGAATTGCATCATCAAATGTCAATTTGCATTAGACAGACTTGCAAACATTAAACAAAAACAGTTTTCACCATTGAAATAATGTAGAGATAAAACGAAACAAAAAAAAGAATTGTAAGATTAGAGCAGTATATGGGCATATCTTTTGATCATATAGTTAAATACTTTTACTGTCATCATGTGCAAAATTATTTAATAAATCTTATCACTCAGACCTGTCTATCTTTAGAAACCTCATTTCAACGAGTTCAGTCTGTACTGAAGTGTCTCATCACCGTTGTCCTACTTGGTAGATGAACTACGTTATGTTATTTACATAGATAATAGATGGGTCATTTATATGCACATAAACAAGTAGTGGAAAGTACCTGTGCCTGAAAAACTCCACGACAGCCTGCTAGTGCAGACCCGACTCAGTGTGTTGTTGAGGATCTCTATAGTGAACCAGACCTATAATTATCCTTTCTCCAGCCAGGAGGTCATCCGCAATTATGTGTGTGTGTTCATCATGTGTCTGTGTTTCCATGTGTGCATATGAGTGAAGGCTAAGAGATCGGTTGTGACTTGACTGATGCCCTTCTCCAGATGAATCAGAGATTCTGATGTGTCAGCAGGGATGAATAATGCACACTCCTCCACTACCTCTCTTCTCCTCCTCTCTTCTCCACCTCTTGTCTTTAGTCATTCGCCTCTCTTTTCATCACAACTGCCACATCTGAAGACATCTTCACCCTCCTTCTTACCCCTCCCTCTCCTCCCTCATGCAAAAGAGGGCATTATTTCCCTGCCGCTGTCCTCCGGTCAACCCGTCTCTCTCTGCTGTAACAACTAACTCCTTCTTCTCCCGAATGAAATCTGATCTTTGTCCTTTTTCTGCAGAACTTTTACAGAATTTATCTCTCTTTAGAAGTTTCTGCACATTGTGTAATTGGGAAGCATGTTTTCCATCTGCTGACATTTGCACTGAAAGTGGTTAAATGTGTTGATGTGCACAGCTAATTATCCAATCATGAAAGAGGAAGTGCATTGACTGTGTTCGACAGTTACATCCCTGACTGACAGGAGTCTTTAGTAGGGTATAGGGCTGACTGACAAGATGGCTGACGAAGCAGAAGACAAACTACCTAATCAGAACTTGAAAGAAAGTGTGGGCACCGTCCACTTTGAAGTGTACAGTTAACCAGAATATTCTATGCACCTTACTTCTAACTCTTGACAAGTTCTCAAGAGTATTTTCAATTCCTGGAGTGAGAAACTCCTCTTCGGTACATGCATAGAGTATTGGATGAATTCATTTGGGCTGGATTGGTGCCAAAATAGTATTGAGACTTTGCAAGACAAGAAATGATAAGATTTTTGCTTGGTATTGCCCTATTCGTGAGATGAAAGCATAATGAATGCTAATGCCCAGAGCAAAATTGTGTCTATGCGCCTCTTTGTGTGGCATAGCTGTAGGGACGACAATGTCCGTAGGCCTGCCCAACTCTTTGGTCCAGATTGAGAGATCTCAGTTGTGAAATCCTTGAGACTTTGGTGATTGTCCAACTTTTATCGGGTATCATTATATCATCACATCAAAATTTTAATTTGTCCAATACTTTAAGTTATTGCTAATAATGAAAAAATAATGGCATTAGCGTAACTTGTTTCTAATGATAATTAGTAAATGTTAGCTTGCTAGCATTGTAGAGTGAGGTGGTAGCAAACGTTATATCTGCTCAGAGCATACTCACATTAGCATGTAGCTCAAAGTACTGTGTCCACATACAGGCAGCTCTCAGAGCTTTTAGTGTTACCCGAGTGATTCAACATGATAATAACTAACGGTAATTAAGATTTTATATTTTCTGAACAAGTAGACCTGGTGCGTTTAATTGCTGCCTTTCTAAAACAACTGTGTGCTGTTGTAGTCAGTGCTACAGACCCACGAAAAGGAAAGGTTTTGGCATGCCTCCATAAGCCTTTTAGTGAAAGAACATCTTTATTGCATCAGTGAAACAGCTCTTCTCCACCAAAAGACCTTTACCACGCAGGATACAAAAGTGACAACTTCCAGGAAACTTACAGCTCTGTTTCATCATCACAACTCCCAGACAGAAAAGTTAAAAGCTAGAAGATTGGAGTCTCTGTGGGGTCAGCAGGAATGCTCTGTGTATGTTTGTGTGCGAGTGGGTAGATGCAGGTATATTGCTCTCGAATGCAGTCCGACATTTTTTTCTTCTCCTGGCATTTCAGTATTTGTCTGTCTCTAAAGCACACAGGATGCCGTGTTAGATGAAGTATTTGTTTGACGGAGGTGAGAGTAATGGCTAGTCACTGGTGGAAAGCATCCGTGCTCAAGTCTGTTACCCTTGACAAGCATTTCATCTCTTCACTTACCGGGACACACTCTATGTCTGATTTCAGCAATGAGACGGAGGACAAATGCATTTTTTCTACCCCATTACTCCTGTTTTCAATTCTATTCACAACTTTATCGTCCCTCAAGGAGAAATTCATTTGGCGTCACAAATCTCATCTCCATCAGGAAGTCATGCAACGGCTGGTTAGTGAGAGAGCGGCAAGACTGGTTGCCTGTGTGGCACGTAAATAGGATTTGTTCACCAGCATACAGAGCCTCAGAAATCAGCCCTGCTATTAAATGGGGATTCCAA
This sequence comes from Trachurus japonicus, assembly GCF_045865225.1. Taxonomy (NCBI): domain Eukaryota; kingdom Metazoa; phylum Chordata; class Actinopteri; order Carangiformes; family Carangidae; genus Trachurus; species Trachurus japonicus. Next base: position 36,725,190 of record NC_140923.1, on the reverse strand, counting down.
CATTTTTATGCTTTAAATGGACCTTAACTAAATGCATGAGAGCAAAATTGCAAAAGACTGTTAAGTATTTGTTAATCTCCTACTGTATGGATGATATCACTGTTTTTGCAGAACACTGTTGTAGTCGTGAGATAATGAGCTCTCAGTGGACAACGTGTCATGTGACCAAAGTAGACAGGTGATACCATGGCAGCACAAATACACAGGAGAGCGTTGGATCCTGGGCAAACACAACATTGTGTCTCCAGAAAATTCACAAGCGCCTCCCTGGAGATATTTTACATAAGCAAAGAATGAAGAAAGGATTGCTTCAAGATTACAGTAAATGAGCGGATGCAGATCAGTGCTTGTTAAATTGTGCAGATTTGTGCCATGTGTGTATTTGTGATGTATGTTGAGTGCCTGCAACGGATGGTATTCACTCTATAAATCAATACAAAGATGAATCAATTTGAAGATGTCTATGGAGCTTACGTTAATGACATCCCCATTGGATAATTGTATATGAATGATCTATCAATATGAGGTTATTAAAACAGAGCCGTGTGTTTCTGCGGGCTACTGTTATCACTCTCATGATAAGCTTATCAACAAGCTCTTCAATCTGCTTTACACAACCTGACTTTGTCTGCTGACTGGTGTGTAGGTTGCGCTAAACAGCCGAAACGAGGAGGGAAAAATGGCTGGCATGTCTCATTAATAAAGAACAATTGAAATATGATGATGGCCGGGACGATGACAGTGACGTCCAGGAAGATGAAGGTGTTCTCTGTTGTCAGGGAGCTTTAGTCCTGCTCCAGGAGAAGCTCACTAATTGGCTGCGGTGTGTCTTGGCTGGCAGTGTGTGTGTGTCTTCCATATGTGTGTAGATGTCTGTGTACGTGTGCTGCTCAATGGACTTTTTAATCATTCATTTTATTAAGAAATAATGGTAAAGATGGGTCAATAGAAACTGGGCCTGTGATCATTTTCAGAATACATTTATTAACAGTGTTTCAAATCCATGTAAAGAGGCAACAGTGTGTCTTAGATTGTGATTTGAGATTGGTCCTGTAATCAGATGATTTACATAATGTTTCTCCTCTCATGTGTCAGACCTGTTTAACAATTAGGGATGTACATGTAAGTGCATAACTATGTGGACATCAGTATGTATATACAGTTCTCTCTCCCGCTAGGATAAGAGTCTGTGCCAGCCTTAGATATGCTAATTGGACAGTGAGTTGACAAGGACTCAACCATCAGCCTGTGTAATGAGCCGCTGCACAGAAGATCGGCTGCCTCTGAAGAGAAAGCAACACACAGAATGAGAGAGAGAGAGGAACAGAGGTCGCTGGGAGAAATTACGAAATATGTTTGGATGTTTGGGAGATCTGTGTTTTGTCGTTCCAGCTGAGTGAGTGTGGTGTGGGTGAGTGTACGAGGACGTACACGCAGCTTGTTGTTGGGTCGGGTGAAGCTCTATCTGTAAAGTGTCAGTTTTGTTTGCAAGAAAAAAAAAATCCACATTTTAGCTGGATGACAACGCATATTTGGCATTACCCTAAGGGCTTTGAAAGAGGTTTATGAGCCTAAAGGGTTGAAAAATTGACTCAGCTCACGGAGGAGCAAGTAATCCTTCAACTTATTTGAAAGCATGAAAATTGTCGAAATTGAAGCTGCAAGGTTTTCACCCAACATTGTTACGCATAGATCTCCTTTTAAACCAAAATTGGGACATGTTGTTGACATTGTGTGCACATTTTCTGTGGCAGTTTTGCCTTCACTTTCTTACCTACAGTCAAACATGATAAGATGTACATAACATTTAGTTTTTATTGCAGCTGAGATTTGGACCCATGTTTTCAAAGTAATACATTAAAGGGTTTAAAGGCTTTATAGCTTTGTAATGCTTTCTATCCTATCATAATACATCTCTCAAGTCTTTTTTTTACATTGGGCGTCTAATCGTTTGAAAAGAAACAAACCTCATTTCGTTAAAGCGAGCGTGGGTGAAAGCAGCACCGCAGTAAACAGGTGGCATTACATTAGTGACTGATTAAAAGACCATTAGCTGCTGAAATAAAGGTTAAAGTATAATGTTCTCGTATTTAATGTAATGTTGAACCACATACTTGTATTCAACAGATGTACGGTGTTACGCCTCTTTATCTCATTTAAAGGAAATTTTAGATTTACTAAAACAGACTCCTCATTCCAGCAGCACTAATACTTTACTTCCTGCGACCTAAACAGCTTAACTTAGCCTATAAACACTTGGTCTGTATTTTCCCCCCTGTTCTAACTCCCTCCGATAATCTCCACTATATACACTTTTATACTGTTTGGTGATACATTTCCTGCTTAGTGTGAGCCAGTCCATCTGTTGCGGGGCTCTTTTGAGGCAGATTTATCTTACTGGAGGTCTCTACCCAGTCGAGTTTGTCCGACCTTGGAGCCCCTTTCAAATGTGTGGGTGTACATTTGCTGCACCATTGTTGGACTGCTGCAGCTTTGCTATGTCCTCGGCATGCAGAGATTGAGGTCAAAGTGAAACTTAGTTTGGTTATTTTGGCATATTAGTATTGGGGTGGGAGAAGGTTTCAGTCACGCTTTCTCTTCCTCTCTTTGTTCCTCATCACAAATCCATGTGTTCTTCCGGCTGTGAATGCACTTGTGAGGAACAAAAACTGAAGCACTTTCAGAATTTCAAAATGGGGAGCAGTGATCTAACAGCTGAAATAGTCATAAATACAAGTTATGAGGGTGTGTAATGTTGTTGATATGCTGATGCTGTGCAGTGTGAAAGGCTGGTAGCCTCATCACTCGAAGGAAAGTGTAGAGATGAGGAAATTATACTCTCTTACATAAGCAGAAGTTGTCATTCTAGTATCTTATGTCTTCTCCTCTTGTTAGCTGCAGGTGATCAGTTAATTAAATTATGACCTCGAGCAAAACTCTTGCTCCCTGCCAGAGAAAGCCATGCAGAGAGAACAAGTGGGTGGATACAGTGTTTAAAATTCATTTTTTTTCATGATCCCAAGAAAGCTATTATTATGAGTCGTGATATCATTTTTTCATCATAATGAGAAAATCATGCTGGTTTTCTGAAGATCACATGATAAATGAGTATAAAAGGAAACCTGGTACTGCAGATACATAAAAGAGATATGAAAGCGCCAGCACAGGGAACACACTGTGGATAACTGAACACCTACTGCACACACACACCGATCAAAACGAGAGACAGGAGCTGTGCGCATACATACGACTTCTCAATATGGAAATTAAAAATCTTTTGATTGTCAATCACAGCTGTGGACTGAGTGTGTCTAGAGCTCACTGTAGCCTGTAATACAGAGGCTGAAAGAAAGAATAAATTAAACAAATAATGATTTGTGAACTCAAACAAGCAGCAGAAAGTTTAAACAGGATTCTTATCAATTTGTTTAAGCTTTATTTAAGACCACAACAGACCTACATAAAAAATAACAATGCAAAAATGCAGAGAATTAATTGATTTATGATTTAATGAGAAAACATTTGTTCAAATCACTCCATTATCAATTAAGCAGTTTTTTAATTCATGTGCAATTAGCAATTTCATCCATAATTTAGTTTGGTAATAATTGAAACCTGTAAAATGCTAATCACATTCCCCAAGAATTTGGAGTGATGTCTTCAGTTGGCATTCAACAGTCAGACTCTACAAAATATTATGTGCGATATGACATGAACTGAGAAAAATAAAACAGTCTGGGTAAATGATTGAATGGGCCGAGTCGGTGTCTACATTTTCTGATCAAATATTCAATGAATGAGTATTTATTGAGCAGCACACTGCTTTAAAAATGCACATAATAAATAAAGACACATACCATATGTAATTATTTATTATGTGCATTTTTTCTTTCCCTCCGTTTCTACAGGTTTGGTGTGATTTTTTCCCCCCCCGCTGTGTCCGTGAGTCATATTTTCTCTCAGCAGTGTCATTTGAAACTCCAGTGGAAACCTTGTTTACGGCCCTATACCAGTGATGAAAATTGTAGCTTCTCTTTGGGAACGTTATTGGTTCTCGTCAATATTTCCCATACTTCTCACTGTTTGGATCCGTGTTGTGTGGGGCATCCACAGTCAGCATCTTGTAGCATTAAACAAGTCTCCCAGAAACGTAGTTAAAGAACCCAAGTCTCCGGATTCATTTATATTCAGGGCAAAGAATCGCTGTGTGAGTGACAGGTGTGTTTTCTTGTTAGAGAGGAGCCTCAGATATTTTATTTCCACAGCTAAAAATGTAACCAGGGCGGTGCAGCTCATGCCTGCAGTAAGCCGTGCTTCATCCTGTGCCTCTGATCCTCAATGTGTGTGTGTATGTGTGTTCATGCATGTGTGCGTGTGCCCGTATATTTCTGTGTCTGTGGGCTGTGTGTTTAAGAGAGAGAGAAGGGAAGTGTGAGTGAGTGAGTGCCAATCTCCCCCATGATGCTTTGCCATCTGTCATTTTTTGTGTGTGTGTGTTGCATGTGTGTGTCTCTGTGTTTTTGTGTGTGCCTGGCCCTGTTGGTGTGCATGCATTTGTGAGTGTGGTTTGCCTACAGTGTCCAGGGTCATAGGAAACATGGGGTAATATCAGCCCCATCCCCTGCTTGTTTCTGACTAATACATAGTTCCTTCTCCAAACATTTCTTAGCTGGCACACAAAGCTATGCATTATTCAAGAAAAGTTATTTTTGTGCTGGAAAAACCCTAAGTTTCAGAATCGCTGGTAAAAACTGTGAATGAGGACAAATGACAGTGTATGCAATCTTATCATTCAACCCTAAAAAAAAGTTTTTGGTGCCTTGCACATCTGTAGATTTTTCCCCCCCTCCCATCACTTTCCCAACAAAAGAATGACAAAATGACAAAAAGAAAGGTTTTTTTCCTTTCACACTGATGAAATGCTTGTTCACAGTACTGGATGCAAATTAATGCTAAAAGAAATCAATGAAAAAAGAGAGAGGGTTAAAACTTCCTATCAGGTGCGCTATCTCACGGCTAGCATGGCGCTGCAGGAAACATATCTGGTTTTCCTTAGCGCGCTCCCGGCTCGTCGTCATGGAGACAGGCCTTGTGAGACCATCTCATCTCATCCCACTTGTCGCGATACGCATCATGGGTAAAAAAAACGGGGGGAGGGTTGGTGGAGGTAAGGTGTGGGCGGTGGGGTGGAGGGGAGGGGGGGGGGAGGGGTTGCAGGATGGGGAACGAGGTGAGAAAAACAAAACATGTCATCTTCTGAAGGGCCCCAGCGGAGCGGGTGCAGGTTGGATGCCACCTAAACAATGTTATTTCATCAGCCTGATGGAGCACAATAACCAGTGTACATTTCACCACCTGAGCTGTGGTGTCATTATCTGCTTCCCCGCAATAAATAGCACATGTATCCCCATCAATCTATCTGTCTGGCTGACCATCTGTGTTGTCACGCTGAAAAGGTAATAAGACCATCCCCTGCTGTCTTCTCTCTGGATGCTGAGCCAGATGATTAGGAAGAGCAGGCTGTGATATCTGTGAGGGGGCTGCAGAGACTGTAGGTAAAGCCTGAGTCATGAGAATATTCATGCTCACAATGGTCACACCTTTTTAATTCTGCTTCCCCCTAACAAGCAAAGTGCATGGCTGGTCTCGGTCTACATGTGAGGAGAGGAAGAGTCCTGTGTGCCATGCTATTATCGCACAAGCACAAACATGCTCAGGCTGGCATGAGTGCGCTACTGTTTTGGCTCGCTAGCCCAACATCCACAGCTGTAGGACAAAAGCTAAGCCCTTTTGTTTGAATTGTGTCAATGGACCAGCAACAGCTGGAGCAGCCGGTGCAGGGCAGCTGGGGAAGAGGAAGAGGATTTGGATACAAGCAGGGTTTAGAGTGTGTACTGTATAGAGGGGGAAGGAGATGAATGATTGGGTGCCACAGAGGAGATGGCATCAAGAGAGGAGAGGTTAACTGGGGAGGCGGAAGAGGAAAGTGGAGAGAGGAAGGAGATGAAAGGAGATGGGAGAAGAAGAGATTTCATGGAATACGGAGACTAATACAGGAGTGAGACAAGGGTAAGATTAAGGATTAGGTAGAGGGTGAGTGACTATAGTGGAGGTAGAGCAGAGAGGTCTCTGTCAGCAGGTGAAAACAACAGGTAGGGCAGGATAAACTGAGAATGATAGATAGGGTTAGACTCGGGTCACTGACAGATACAAAGTCCTCCGCAAATCTAGCGTATAGGACGGAGGAAGCAGACACTGCAACATAGGAGGAGTACCTAATGTTTCAGTGGCCATGTGGCTCCACGCAGAGCAGTAGCTCTAGTTAGATTAACGGTTGCAAATTGAGTTTCCGTAAGAGGAGAATTTACTTAACATGCTGCCAATGGTGCTTGAATGAGCTCTGATCTGATTTTTCTTATCACATTGTTCAATTGAAAAGGGGATGCTGAAAGCTTTTCTATTCAACGTCTATTACGCAGCGTTAGATAAGACGAGGGCAGAGCGGCGAGAAAAAGAGCCGGGATCAGATAGACAAGCCATGTTTTCAGATGAGCTATTTTTAGTGTTGGGACTGGCAGACAGTAATGTGTTTGAGCAGGTCATTAGCTCAATAAGTGGTTGGAGGAGTCTTTGAATATGTAACTCACCAGAAATGCCTCTTTCATTTAGTAAAGGGGAGTAAGGCCTGGCCTAATCTCTGCTACTCCGTTGCTGCCAGTGCATCAGACATGTCAGGGTGAAAATGTGCTTATGGGTGTTTGCATGACAATGCAACCTGTCACCTAATGCACCATGTCTGCCTTAGAGCATGTATGATATCCCATAACGGTGCTTAAGGGAAACATGTGTGACAGATAGCACAAGGGTGATACTCGGTGGTTACTCATTTAAATACAGTATATGGATGTTTTCATGTTTTATGGTTGGCATATTTGTTGTCAGTTGCAGCACTTAGAGTGCAGTGATGTGTTTTATGTTCATGTTCAGCAGCAGTACTGAAGGGATCCTGCAGGGTAATCATGCAACCTTTGCTTCAGGTTAGGGGACACCCCCTTCAGTGCTTCCTCCCTTCAGTTAGTGCAGCCAAGGCGAAGAGAGTTTTGTGCCGGTTCATTCCTTCGCTCAACTTGACATCTCCTCTTTCTAAGGCTTTTACATGTGTGTTTGATATATGACAGGTTAACAAAGGCTCCTTTCTCATTTGGCCTCCCCACCTGCGTTCTGACACATGGGGTGGAGGGGTGGGGGACGGGAGAGCTCGATAGGACTGAGGAGTTATTGACTTCCAGACAGGGAGCTTCTGCACAGCTTGTCTAAATCTCTGAGAGCAGACAGAGCTGAATTATGCTCAGACTTAAAGATGTGCACAACTGCATGTGTTTAGGAAAGACAGCTAAAATACTGACAGAGACCCCCAACCCCACCCCCAAGGCGCAGGATTACCGTAACTAGTGGGGGAATATCTATTAAAACAGCACTTTAATACATTTGCTGTTATTGAATTTCTCTCCATTCCTACTGACCCCTCAATCCTCTTTGTTTCAGTGTTTGTCATTACTGAGGCATACTCCAAATGTATTATTGCATTAACACTTTTATGTGCCACCAGAGCAGTAAAATACTGAACACTAAGAAGGAATTAGGCCAGAGCTAAAATGAAATTATTAGGATGTCTGAGGGGAAAAAACCCTTAAAAATGTATCATTGCAGCTCATTTCACGGCTCACTAGAAAAGGAGACTTATTAATACAGCAGCAGTGCACTGAAAACTATTTCAGTCTGTTTCTTGTCTTAGTTGTTGAGCAGTGGCTCTATTGTTCTGGTATTAGTTCAGTCAGAGTTGGCCTGCTTGCACTGTTAATCCCAAATCAGAAGTGCTCCCACTAAATCAAAAGACTTAATCCTGCATTAGCATTCATTTTTCTTTCTTTCTTTCTTTCTTTCTTCCACAAGGAGCCCCCCCCCCACATCTGTATATGTGAAATTGTATGTTTTCCATCTCTGCCTTTGTGGTGCACTGACATTTCATTTGAAACAGCTGACCTTCATGGGTTTTTTTCTTCTCTCCGCAGAGTGCCTATCCCTGTTGAGTGAAGCCCTACCCGTATCTCTGTCATCTCCGACCAGCCTGCGGTGGTGCCTGCCATGCCTCTGACCAGGACAGGTGGAGTTCTAGCCCAGTCTGGGAGGCCTATCCTGGGGCTCAGCCTTAGCCCCTCCCCCCTGTGTATGCTGCTACCGTTGATTATCCTGCTAACCAGCCCTTTGAGCAGCGTGTGTGGAGCATTAGGTATGACTATTCATCCATTTATCTGTCTGTCTACTAGCTAGCTGCACACACAAAGGGCTAGCCAGCTAGCTGCTAACCAGCTGTAAGGACCTATTGCACGTTCTGTGCATTGATCTTCAATGTATCTCTGACACATGCTGCACAGTATCTGTCCATCAGCTGGGACCCATTTGTTTCACCCGTTTCTCTCCCTCTCAGTTGGATGACAGCTGGTTTATTGTCAGCAGTAAATGTGATGTACAAAAGTGTGAATGCATGTCGGTGAGTGTGAGTGTGTGTGAGAGTGAACCCTGGCTCGTCACTACATCCGCCCTGGACTGTAGCATTGTTAATGTGTTTTGATAAGCCAGGAGGTCCCATCAGCATGTTTCTCATCATCTCCTTGATAACAACATTTCCACAGATTTCCTGCCTCAGCGGTCCACAAAAAATGCTCGGAGACACCCACGCACACACACATGGTCCAATACACTCAGCTGTCACTTCTGAATATATTTTTGAAAGCTGATCGAGGCTAAAGATGGAGATAGCACTTCTCACTGCTTGAAATGGGAATTGTCTAATGTATTTTTCATTCTCCATTTATGTAACCAATTTTAGGCCTTTGAGAAGACTGACGTCACGTTTGAAACATTTTTATTTTCAGTGAAGAGGTAGAATTACACAACAACTTTCAGTTAAAATGTTGTGGGATTGACTATCTCTGCATCTGGACCACCCACAGTGCACAGTGTATCCATGCAGATAGAACAGACAGTGCCTTTCCTTTAGAAAAGATAAACAGATTTTAAAAAAATAAAAATGTTAAACTGAGTCTTCTTCTTTACAATATTCCAGAACTTGTAAAGTAGAGTTAGCACAAGGGAGCTTTCAGATCTAATAATAATTTTAAAAAAACTACTAATTGGCAGCAAGGAACTTTGTGCTTTGCTAAGAAAAAAATCAGCTGAAATGTGATACTTAGAATCCAAATTTTCCTTCACCCAAGATGAATACATTATGGTAATTTTTTCCGTAATAGTATGTGTCATTTAGATTTTTTTTTTTCAGATCTTAACCATATCCTTCACTGCTTCTCCCGCAAAGCTAAGGAGCTTAATGATTTTTTTGCACAAAACAAATCGGTACACTCTGGGTTGCAGCAGGTGTGTATAGACACACACCTGTGCCTGACTGTTGTATTGAAATGAAGTGAACTGAAAGTCACACACAGGAGACAGAGAGGTATCGCAGCATTATATACTGTATTTGTAAAGAATTATCTGCACATCATTTTGTTTAAAAAAAAACTGCTTCATATTTAACTCAATATTAATCGCTGACCTCTGTAGATAGTCTTTTTGACCGATGCTAGATTCTCATTAATTTGCACTGAATAAAGTAAAGACTAAACTCACAGTGAGGATCCATTAACAAGAAATCAAATGTTCTTTCTTCAACAAATGCCTAGTGTCAGAGCCTGTTTTGGCAAATTGCTTTTAAATCCCCTTTTAGCGGAGGCAAAAAAAAGAGATGAATAATTTGGTTATATTGGGGCGATATACGTAACAGTCTGCAAATTATCCTTAAATAAGGATACACTCTATGTTCAAACACAAACAATGGCAGACTCTTGCACATGAAGTTAAGTTGCTTAGCTGTCCAGATTTCACATACTTGTACGAGATGGGCCCATAAATCATCTTCACAATACCATTTTTTCTTTCTGCAACTACACAGCACACCCTCACTGTCTCATTATCTTTGTATAACAGATTTCTTTTTGTTGCACACATTTGGCTGTGAGACGTAAACAGATTTGACAGCAAAGACACACAAACAGGAAGAGATGCATTATTAAAAGTGGCTTAAAGGCTTGTCAGACCACAGCTGGTTGCACTTAATACCTTTGCCCAAAGTAAAGTCTTTTAAGGCAGAATATTATGCGACTTTTTCATCAACAGATACACTAATTTCCCAAAAAGAACTTCTTTAAAATGATCAATTAAACTTGTATTTCGTTAGTCTGACCTGAAATAATCTTCAAACTTCCAACTTCTCCATCACATGGCATGGTAGCTCCATTATTACACTCCACCTGCTGGTCCTTGTCGTATCTGAGCACAGCAGCAGTCAGTCATTCAGATGATTACAGGTTACAGAAGTGTTTCATTAAAAAAAAAAGACCAGTGGTGGATCAGTGGTAGACCTGCCTGGTCCAGTGCAGCAGGATGAAACCTACTGTTAAAGAGACAGCTCTCCTCATTAGTCCTTCATTTCCCAGCAGCTTTCGAGAGCCTTCCAGTCATAACAAGTTCCTGTTCAGTGAAAATCCCGAGTCCAGAGTCAGTGCCTTGCAGGGCTTTTCCCTGGCTTTCAGAAGAGGCTTAAGTGGTAACAGTGCCAGTGGGGTCAGTTTTGCACGAGGATTGGTGCTGAAGCGCATAAGAGACCACAGAAAACATTTTAGTCTCAACATAAAGCCACTGAAACCCATGTTCAAGCACTAAGAAGCACATGAAATTCATTCATAATCCCATAGCCAGGAGAAGACAGTTTTCTGCCATGACTTTTTTTTTTTTTTTGATTTTTGATTTGTTCACATTCTTATATTGTCACTGTAGGGGAAAGGGCTATTTGCTCAATAGTCTGCATGCCTTTCTAAGAGTCCAGCTGGCAGGAAATATGCTGCTCTTCAGGCCTGAAATGGTGGGCATAAATTTGTTCTGATTGACTATACTGTACCAGCTTTTTGCTTCTTCCTTTTGAGGATTATGACAAGCATAAAATGAAACTACCTTGTGTCTGACATTCAGAGGGGTCTTTAAGAGCAGCACTACAGTACAGCAGCCACAGGAGCAGTCTTTTGGCACGGTGTCATTCCAGTTACTCTTAAGGCATGGTAGTGAATATGGAACGTGCTCTGTGTGGCTGTTGGCGGGAAGATGCTTTAACAGGCATCTACCAGTGAATTTTTTTTCTTTTTCTTTTTGGTCTTGCGTTTTGGGCTTCTTTTTAGTTTATGTTCTGTCTTCTGAGCAGAAGTGAATCAACACAGCAGGACCTCACTCACCCAGACATAGGGGAAGTGGGAGGAGGGATCCAGGTTGCCATGGTAAGGGTCATCCTGACTTCACCCTGATGGATAGCAGTGATTCTGTAGCTGAGGAGGAGTTAAGCCGGGTGCCATGGCAACAGGCCACAGACAGCAAGGGTGGGTGCATGAAGTTGTTTGATTGATCTGACTCAGCCACTGTGAAAAATATAGGTTCAGTACTGCTCAATATCAAGAGTTTGCTATTTTCTTACAGAGGGCACCCTGCATCACGACCACTCAGAGCTGTACTGTAGCTCACATTGTTCAAGATGGGAATTAACACATTGTTATGAAAGCACCATTGTGGTGAAAGCAGCTGATGCCAAGAGACTTAACACAGAGGCTGGTTCTGCCCTGGGAGTCAAACCAGAGACTCAAGTGAATATGTCTGAGATGAGGATGCTGCAGAAAGCTCTCAGCATCATGGACAACCCCTTGAAATACATCAGAGCTGACAGCACGAGAATCATTCCCTCACCCTCCCCGCAATTGATCCTTTCTTCATGGAGCCCATCAGACTCTATAACTCATCTCTTTTCAGATCACCTTAAACCCCTCCAGTAATGACTATAACATGAACCATTACATCATGTGACAGCAATTGAACTAAACAAGTGCAATAAGTAATTCACTATCTATATTCACTGCGATATCTGTGGAAGGTACCATCAGTACTGTGGTCATCATTTCATCATTTCAATGTGAATGAAATTGACTGACAACTAAGTTCTATTACACACACTATACCACATCGCATTATCCATGTCTATAGCTGCACTGTGTAATATTTTCATATTATTATTTTCCCAGTCGTATTCTTGTCTTCTCACATCCATTGTATTGAATACAAAGATCACCAGAATCTGCAAGTGCAAGTTCTCGATAGGTGTTAGAATGTGCAGGCTGAAAATGACACCTCCGGTATTAATACATTTAAACCAATTATATGCTGTGAATTTGCAGCCAACACTTCTCCTACCTGTGAAACACTCATGTGTCATGACAGTCTGTGCTGTATGCAGTAGCTACAAGGGTAGCCTGCCCTGGAGGAAGAGAGAAAGAGAGAGAGATGGACAGAGAGAGAGTGAGAGAGAGAGAGAGAGAGAGAGAGGGAGGGAGATGTTCCTCTGAAGCCCAACCCCATCTTTTATTTATGACCCACAGGAAGTCCTTCAGCATGTCCTCTAGATGATACCCAGGAAGTAAGCACAACATGCAGCCATCAGAACACAAGTCAGCCTGACCAGTCACTGACAGTGAAATGGGGTGTGGTCAGCAGGGGGGTTGTTGCTGCTTATGGAGTCCGTTTGATGTTCCACTGGGTGTAAGGGTATCCGTTTTCATGCTTGCGTTTTGATTTTTTCCCCCCCCATTTTTCTTCTCCGTCCCTCCCCCTCTCTCCCCCGTCCCTCTGGCTCTCAGTTCCGCCAAGGTTCACCAAGATTCCCACCGACCAGATCGGAGTATCAGGGGGCGTGGCATCATTTGTGTGCCAGGCCGCCGGAAGTCCCAAGCCTGCCGTGTACTGGAACAAGAAGGGCAAGAAGGTCAACTCCCAGCGTATCGAGGTGGTTGTCACAGTGCACAATGGTCAACTCATACTGTACTAGCATGTCTGCATTAATGGGTATACATATCTATATGCATTATACAGATATATTAATATACGTACCGTATTTCTCTATATTGTAATTATTATATTGTGTATTATGTATTTATTTAAACATGCTAAATTAGACACTGTGTTTAGTATTAATACTAAAAATCTGTATATGTTATAATCTTGTTTCTTAAATAATATTTAAACATTTGAATTTTACAGAATATGTTGGAAAATTAGCTGAGAAGATTGATACCACTGTCATGTCTGTAGATTGAATGGAACTAAATCCACAATCTTAGTTTAGCATAAAGGGGAAACAGCCTGTTTCTGTCCAAAGTAAACAAACGTATCTACACCATGCATTAGGGGAATGAAATGTAACATTCTACTAATGTATTAATTATAATTATTGTTATTAATGATAAATTAAAATCCTCAAATGATATTAATAATAATTAATATAATAATTAATAATATTTTAAAATGCTGGAGTGGATGTTTTTCAAATTTCAGCTATTCCATATGGGGATATGAAAGATCAGTTCTCAGCAAGAATGTGAATAACTGTATTTTCCACAAATTTATATACTGTATATATTTGAGAACAACACACATTTCAAGATTTTATCACTATTAAGTGTAATCACTCAAGGTGAAAGCATTTCACTCCATTTTTCAAAAACTTTTAATTATACACATGAAAAGTATCATTGCATTGTGACTTACTCTCTACTATTGAATGAATTGTCAGAAAGTTAAATGCTTTCAAGCAGGCTCTTGCACAGAGTTGTTAATTCCCACTGCTCAGTAGAAGCCTGACTGTATACTTATGCAGTAATGTGACTTAACACATAGAGATACTGCATTTCAACCAGATGATCCAGATCCAACTCCCAATGTGGGTAAGTTTCTACGGTGCTGAAGTGTCTTTGTGAAAGACACTGACTTCCTGCCAGCCTCAGGATCGCGTGTACAGGTACATGCTCAGTATCTGTGCCTGACCTCTAACATTTCCGTCGAGGAGATCATGTGAAAAAAGCAATTTCCTTAAAGAGGTCAATAATGGATTTTACTATAATTATAAATGTATTTATATGATGGCAACAAAACTGACATGGAGCTTTATAGTTTACTGTTGTATGAGTGATCCATGTGTTTACTGTGCTGTGACTGATTGTGTCTATTCCTGCGCTTCTGTGGCTGTCCAGACCATAGAGTTTGACGAGGGTGCAGGTGCAGTGCTGAGGATCCAACCACTCAGAGCACCACGAGATGAGAACGTCTACGAGTGTGTGGCGCGCAACAGTGAAGGAGAGGTGTCTGTCACTGCAAAGCTGGCCATTATCAGAGGTGAGGCACAAAATCACACACACACACATACACACACATACACACACCCCATCTCCATCCTCTTCCACTTGAGTGGCCTTTTCTTTTCACGTGCACGCTCACCTGGCTTCAGACGTCGTCTTCGGTTCCCTGGGCTGTCAGTTGTAGATGTGACAATAGAGCCGTGCCACACCCAGCCGCCACAGCAGGCTGCAGCGAACTGTTCTTTTTATAGTCCCTCCGAGTGCAACAGAGCGTGATCTGGCCACAGAGAGGGCTAGCAAGCAACGCTAGCTAACGGGTATTTCAGCCACCCAGCTTTCTGTAATCACTGCACTTCCTGGCCAGAGTGCGGGTGTTAATCTAATGTACACTGTCTCCGTGGAGGGAAACGTATCTAATGTGGTGCTCCGACATGCTATCAACTAAAGTTGCAGCGTGTGGCTGCGAGCCTGGGATCTGAGCACTGGCCATTCGCCCAGCACAGCAGGAAAGGATGAAGAAATAGAGGGATGGCTGTTTGGGCTGATACTACATGAAGAAAAATCAGGGGATTAGGCCTGGGTTTGGCACACAACCGCTTTCTGCAAGGGGAAACTGAGGAGGAGAAAGCAGAGAGAGAGGAAAAGGTCGAGGAGAGGTGAGAAGGGGTATGATGGACGGTGAGGCAGTGGGGGTAAGTTGAGTAACACAACAGGATGGCGTGAAACAATAGAGATGAAATGGGATGTCGGAGGAGTGGCGGAGGGGGTGTAGAAGTGCGGGAGATGGATGAGGATTGTGGAGTTGGCAGGGCTGTGTGGTAAGCAGAAGGCTGGTAGCCCAGGGAATAGACTCCTGTCCATCTGTTACCCGGCCCATCATCTCTGCACACACAGCCCCAATCTAAAGCACATTACCACATAAACTACACCTCGAGGGCGAGCCTCTCAGTGTGTGCGGCTGTGTGTGTCTGTTCCTGTTTGTGTAAACTTTTCTCCTACTGAGATCTGTGTACCGTGACGCCCCCGTCCCCTCTGTGACAATAGAATCAGCTGTGTTTGATTCCTCCTAATCAGTTGATGTAGTCTGTGCAGTAAACAGATTATTGGGCTGTCAGGAACGACAGCAATATCTGACCCAAAGAATCAGCCACATTCAGAGCATTACTAGCTGTAATGGTTTAATGTTTCAGACACTGGATAAGGATGCACAGGCAGTCTGCAGACAGAGGCAGTGCATCCTGAAATATCTTTTCCCACTGAAGTGTACTGTGTGTTTGCACTGTATGGATTTGCAACCATCAGATTTTGCCATCTTTAATATCCCTTAAACCATTGCAGGCAAGACTGTTCTTTTTTGTATGATTTTACTGTAGTTAAGTTTTAATAAAATACCTTTTGTGTTGACATGCCTCTTTTGGACAGTATTCTCCGTGCAATCCACCATAGGCTTAGTGATATACAGTACAATACAAAACACTGTGTCATCCAAAAATGCTGTTATATGCACAAACCTCTCCACAAATTGTGTCTGGTCAGTCTTTTCAAAACAGGGATCAGCGAAGAAAAGGTCCTGCAACCTCTGAAGCAGAAAGGAGGCTTTCCATTACTGACCAAACCCCTCCACTGAAAAGCCTTTTCATCCCCTGATGTGTTCCATCTCATCATTTCGTATAATGGTTGACCGACGCTAATAGCAATGTAGTACAGTGTGAGGGGCTTGTGGTTGGCCACAGGATACGGGCTGCTGCTCTATAGGCTGCCTAATGGATGGAGTTGTGGCAGGTTATGGCCAGTGAGATCTTTCCTTTTTTTGTGTGTGTGTGTGCCTTCACCATCATCCTCACATATCACCCTTCCTATCCCATTACCTACTCCTACTTCCTCTCCTCACTATATCTTTCTGTCTTTGACTCTGGCAGTCTCCTCTCTGGCCCACAGCAATGTCCGTTTCTAATTTCTTCTCTCTTGTTTTATTCATTCTTTCATTTTCTCTGCCATTTATTCTCCCTGACCCTCGCTGTCTATCCAGACTCTCTCCAAACCTCCTTTTGCATTTTTACAGGCTCTCGGGTGCCCCACCCCACCTCCAAACCCACCCCATCCCCTTTCCACCCAAACTGCTCTTTTCTATGGACACTGCAGCTGTGTTGTTCTGCCTTCAGGAGACGCGAATATCTGCAGTTCTGCATGTTTGAAAAACCTCTGGTGGGCGAGAGATTCTCATCACTGCAGCAGTGTGTATGTGCATCTGTGTGTGTGTGTGTGTGTGTGTGTGTGTGTGTGTGTGTGTGTGTGTGTGTGTGTGTGTGTGTGTGTGTGTGTGCGAGCGCATGTGCGTGTGACGAGGCACGAGGATTTCTTCGTTTAAGGGTGTGCATGTGCGTTTGTGCATATCTGTATGTGTATGTGGCTGGTTTGTGCAGAGTAATCCTGATTATACTCACCTCCCAGTGTCCCATTTTAGGAGAAAGGGAGGCGAGGAATGAGGGAGGAAGAGAGTGAGAGAGTGAAAGGGGAGGAGAGATGTTCTGCCACCATGGCAAACACCCTTCATATGAACAACAGAGTCAGATCAGTGATTCCCCCCAGGCGTCTGCTGCATTGGCAGACCGGCCAATATCAACTCAGCCTGCAAGAGGATTATACTCCTTGAGTGGAGAACCGGCTCTTTCATCACATATACCCCCTCATCTTCACTGTTTCTATTCCATCCTTTCTTTTTTTTTTCTTACAGTTCAGTCTTCATGCGCGTTTTAATGTAATAGAGTGTTTTATGCGGGATTACTATGTTTTGTGTGTTTGGTCCCCAGCTGCTGGATCTGTGAGGAGAGGCAGGTTTAGGCTCAGGATGGTGGGGGACTCGCTGGTGGGGATTGATCCATGATACAAAGTCTGATTGTGCATTGTATTGTGATCTATTATCATAAAGGTCCATTAGCATTTAAAGTGCTCCTCCTCAGCCCTCCTGCAGTCTATAGGAGTCAAAGCATTACAGCCTCTGAAGACTGCTGAGCGCTGGCAGATTAATCCTGAATCAGGCTCCCCGAGATCACCTTTTATTCAGGCTTGTCCCAAGCACATGGGCCATTCCCCACTGAAATGAACTGAAAGATGAATAGGCAACCTGCTTCTTAACCAGGACAAATGATGATTTTCTGTGTGGAGGGGAGTGTTCGAGTGTGTGCGAGTGCATCTGTGTTTGAGTAACTGTGAGTGTGACAGGAAAATACAGAGAAGGACAGAGAGAGAAAACCTGGATTCTTGTTTGTTTGTTTGCATCATATGCATTATGTGTTTGACTCTGTGTGTGTGCTTCTTTGTGTGTGTGTGTGTGTGTGTGTGTGTGTGTGTGCGTGTCTGTGTGTGTGTGTGTGTGTGTGTCTGTGTGTGTGTGTGTGTGTGTGCACGCGGACGCATGAATTGTATATTTGCCCAGATCTGGTTGGCTCCACCGACTGGTTTCGGGCACCAGGCCTGATTGCCCTTCTGCAAACATAACCAGGCCAAAATGTACGCGCTCAACCTCTTGATACACACAAATACGCATAAACACAAAGCTCCAGGGAACAATGCTGCTTGGTCTTTGCCAATGTTCCAGCAAACGCTGTTGACACACACACACTGTTTGTATACACATGGCACATTTTTCCATAGGCTGTCTTATCAATTTAACCAGGAGATGAAAAATAAGCGCTACTTTTGCACAGCAGTGTGTGTTTTTGATAAATGATTCATTTGGTGAAAAGTGTGATCAAGGCCATGCCTACAGTATCTATTTCAAGCAGCCGCTGACTCATCCTCAAGCCCGGCTGAATACCTGTAGCCCCATATTCTCCTCTCCAGTGAACTGTACTTCACTGTCCAGCACCACAATCTGTCTGCAGGTTTATGTGCATCTGCAGAACAGATCTATCTATCTATCTATCTATCTATCTATCTATCTATCTATCTATCTATCTATCTATCTATCTATCTATCTATCTATCTATCTATCTATCTATCTATCTATCTATCTATCTATCTATCTATCTATCTATCTATCTATCTATCTATTCTTTTCTCTCCTGCCTCTCCCTAATGATTCAGTTCAAGTTCCACCTACACTGTCTTTTGCAGCATTGATAAAGACCTGACTGGAATGCAGAGCCAGACCTACACATACACATACATACACCTACATACACATACATACACCTATATACATGGACATATACACACACACTTGCACCCGCTGCAGTGGCGTGCTGTAATTACTGTAACAGCCAGGGGAGTCCGTGTAGCGGTAGCCAGCGGTGTGATAAAAAGACCATCTGAACCCTCTCAGGAGAGGAATGGGGTTGGGGGTGGGCAGAGGGGAGCAGATGTAGGCCCAGCATATTCCTCCCCCCGGGGGAGCTCGCCTCCTGACCTGCCGATCGATCTCCCCCTTCCTCCTTCCTTTCTCTTTCTCTCTGTTTCATCAATGGCCGTACCACTGGCCTCCATTCAAGTGGCTCATTAGCACTGATCGCTCGGGAATGGTGTGAGGGAGGAGGAGGGAGGGGGGTGGGGTCAAGGTGATCCCCTACCACCGCTTAGGCTGTTTTGAGGCCTGATCGCCACCTGAGCCCTAACCGTGCTGTTGAGACTAACCGCGGTCCCCAGACTCTCTTCCTGGTGTTTATTATGCTCTTTCCCTTCGTGGCATTTCTCCTCTCTTTCCTCCTCTTAGCCGCGCCGCGAGGAGCAGCTTGACACTCCTATCTGACGGGGTCTCTCAGAAAGGTGATGACTGTGGAAAGAGAGAAAGAGAGCAATAGATCCTATCTCCACTCAGCCTCTCATCCCCATCGCAGAGCGTGTGGAAACAGATGGTGCACGTCTGTCATGTGGTTAGGTAGCAGGGGGGCTCGGAGGAGGAGAGGAGCGGAGGAAAAACACACAGACAGTTGACGTGGCCACGGTTTGCATCTCGGACTGTGTTTGGCTTCAGATTTGTCAGTGATGCTGGGCTCGAGCATGCAAACTTTCAATGACTTCTGTTTTGCCTGACAATCAAGATGCTCCTGCGGGTTTGATTTATTAGCCAAGCAAATTGCCATCTTAGTAATGGCTTCGCTGCTGTTGGAAGGTAGAATATATAATTACAGTCCCAGGTATGGGGGAGGTGTCTGTGTGTATGTAGAGAGAGATAGAGTGGTTAAAAGGGTAAGGAGAGCAGGAAGCAGGAGGGCTGATGGATGCTTGATTATGTGTCTGGCCATCTGGACTGTTGTCACCGAGATACTTAATCCCATTCACTAGAGAAAGTGCATGTGAATGTGTTTGTGTGTGTTTTTCCTGGATATGCCTGAACGTGTGTCGGCGCATTATTCCACACATTGCACGAAAATCTGTGAAGATGCTAATAAGAACATAGCTACAAAGACAAGTGTGAACACGCACGGACAACACACACACACCCGCGCGCTCATCCACTGCCCCCCAACGTAATCAGACATATCCAGACGCATGCAGACACATCCCAGATCGGCCTCTCTAATCGTTGGTACATTTTAACAATTACTGCTAACAAGTCCTTATTACCCCCAGTGCCCTGCCCCTCCTCTTGATCCCGGCTCCTAATTGCTGCTGCTGTTTCTGAGTAGCTCTCTGCATAGTTATTAGACAGGAATCATTACCAGCTCATAACACACAGCCACGCCATGGAAGAAAACTCACAGTTCACTGCCACTGTCACCAAACACCTGTGGTTTGAGGTTAAAAATGTACTTTGGGTGTGTGTGTACGTGTGTGTGTGTGTATGTGTGTCTGTGTGTGCCTGACCTGGTTTTTTCCATTACCTAGTCATAAAATGTGATCTGATTTTCAGCCAAGTCCCAAGTGTAGACAAACACAGTTTCCCTCAGCTAATATCGCACAAACAATTATAATCGTTTGTGTCTTTATCAAACACAGTTGTTAAATATTACACAATGCTGGTGGGGGAAAAAAAACAAGTGAACCCTTGGATTTAATAACTGATCAAACCTCCTGTGGCAGCAATAACCAAAAGCATGTTCGTCCAGAAGCTATTGATCAGACTATCATGGACCCATTCCTCCTACAAAGCTGGTTCGGCTCAGACATATTCTTGGGAAATCTGGTGTGAGTATGTCCACTGGTCTGAACTCTGACTTGACTCCTCGAACAAATGGATCTTTTTTTTTTTTTTCTGAAATCATTTCGGTAGTCGATTTACTTCAGTGTTTATGGTCACAGCCTCTATTGAGCTGCAGCAGTTCTTTATGTAAGTCACAGTACCTCTAACCTGAACCTCCAAACTAGTTCAATTACTTTTTTCCCATCATACACTGTGCTTTCTTTCAATAGTGTTTTCAATTGGGACAAAGACCACACCATGATTTGTGTGTTGATTATCAAAATAATTAGTCTTTGTTCATTATTGTAAAAATAAATAAAGATCTGACTGTATTTGAGGACTAATTCATGCATAAATGCAGTCATTTATCAAAGGGTTTCTATTTTTTTCACAGCTGTAACTCCTGCTGATTGGGCGGTCTGTTTATATTCCTGTAGAAACAGCTTGTCACACACATACTAAAAGCTTACTGTGTTTCCTGCCGCCTACAAGATCACCTAATGACTAGCTAGCTGTAGGAAGGACACGCTGCTTTGATGCAGGAGGATATAGTGGCTCCAATGTCCTCGCCAGTATCTCCACTTCCCAAGAGCCGGCAGATGTTAACTGGGAGGGAGGGGGGAAGGGGGCTCGCTGTGTGTGAGTAAGTCTTAGGTTTCATCCCAGAAGAAGGAAAGGAAGCATTCACTGCATAGTAGGGCTGGCTCAGTGCATGAAGATAAACCAGTCATTTGTGTAGCTGTTGCAACAATTACTGAACACATTTCTTCATTTCTGTCCACCTGGATCCCCCCCCCCCAAAAAAAAAATAAAATTTCTGTTAATTTTATATATATATACTGTCTCTGTCTTTCCAGAGGACCTGTTGCCATTCGGCTTCCCCAGTATTGACATGGGTCCCCAGCTGAAGGTGGTGGAGCGGACGAAGACAGCCACCATGCTGTGCGCTGCCAGCGGCATCCCCGACCCAGAGATCTCCTGGTTCAAAGACTTTCTCCCTGTCGACCCCGGCAACAGCCAGGGTCGCATCAAACAACTCCGATCAGGTGAGTTAGCCGAGGGTCAGGTAATTTAATTTGCAGACAGGTAAACAAATGCATCTAAGGATTAGCATTGCTATCAGGTAAAATCTCTGTTGCTCTAAATTTGGTGATTATCATGTTTTAATTATGATTGAAGGGATTACATGCTCCTCTCCGTTTTTATCGACATCCTTTGGGGTTGTAAAACCTTTTTAAAGCCAATTTCATAAAAGGATAATTGTGCTGTCCTTAAGCCAAGGAAAAAAAAAAAAGCTTTTTATTAACATTTGGGAGAAAAGATTATGTCACTTTAAAGGCGCAAATGTATTTCCATTGTTGATCACAAATATCTCAAAACATGGCAGTGTGTAATTAAAAAAAGAAAATGCCAACTCTCATACACGCTTTTTAAAAGTAATTCTGAAAAAGTTTGCACATCATTATAAAGTAAGTCCATTATGAAATAAATACTTAATATAATAATGTAGCTCAAAGCAACCATAATTCTCTTTCTTTTCAGATCTCCAAATCAATAAAAACACAGACAGAAGTTTCTTCACATTAAGCATTTAACTGATGTTCCTCTTTTCTTCTGACCCGCCCCGACCGAAATAGTGTGAAATGAGCTCTGTGTCTTAAAATGTGAATGTAAAATCACATTGCCAGAGACAGTAAGAGGTGAAGAGGGAGGGAAGCTTTTTGGCTGCGAGGGAGAGGAAGAAAAGTGTGTCTGTGCAAACAGACAGATCTGGGGATGAATACTGAGGAATCACATCTTGCGCTTAAGACAGTTTATTCAGCTTTGTTTATGCTCCTCTGTAGATGATACAGTGTCTGCTGGAGTAGGCAGGCACGTATTTTCTCAGCCATTCTCACTCAGGCGTCCTCAGGGGGGATGAAAGTGATGGTGAGGCGAAACCATTTTGTTGTTGCTTCATCCATATTCTCTGTGCTCCTCTGTCCTGCCAGCTCTGATATCTCCCTGCTGTCAACCAATATCCTTCTCTGATCACTACTGCCCTCTGTCAACACTGCGTCTAAGGCTTCATCTCCACACTTTGCCATCACGCTGTTTAAACACATTTATGTATTTGTACACGTTCAGATTTTAAGATCTTCGTGACCTGACAGTTCACAAAGGCCCGGCCCTGTCAGGCTTTACATTCTCACACAGCACGTGTAAGTTTGCAGAGGTGGTGGCGCCGACAGATTTATCACATCAATTTCTTGGTCATTTCTGCAAGAACGGGTCTCCTGTGATTTCACACAGAGGTAGACGAAAGCTGCCTTTGCTTTCTAGCCAGCCGCTGATTATGCCAGCTGAAATGACAACTGCAACTAGCAGATTTCAGCAACTACGGCTAGCTTGCTAATTAAAACACACACTGTCTTCAGCCAACTCAAGAGCAGAAAGAACTGAGAGGGTGTTAAATCCGCAACTGATTCTACATATGATATGATGTGTCACGTTATGTAGCGTGTCCCAAGCAAAGACGAAAACACACAAAGAAGAAGCAGGTTCTGCCTTGCTGTGCTTTGCACGGTAGAGCTATTGGCCGTGGTAAATAACAGAGGAGATTGTTTTGGATGTTAGGTTTACTATAAAAAAAAAAGGGTTGATTTTTTATTTTTTTATTTTCCTAAACTCATTGTTTAGTGAGTTTTCACAATGTCTGACAATGTACTGTAACATAATATTTACTAATGATGTGTTTGGTAGCTTTGGAATTCAACCATTACTGTAGGCTAAACACGCTAACATTTGCAGCTTGGAGTTTATAAGAGATAAACGACACACTTTAATCCGTTCCTTACAATTTTTCGCATTAGTGTTTTTGGATTGGAAAGGGGATTTAAAAGAAAAAAAAAGACAACCTATAGGCTAAAATTTGGGTCAAAAAGATTTAAAGCTTTTAGCCTAGTGATTTACAAGTAGTTCTTAAGTTTGAAGTCAATAAGCCTTGAAATCTAAATCTGTGTGAGAAATTCAAGTTTGCACATGTTCAAGAGATTTGGATTTATTTAAAAATAAGACAGTGTGAATAAACTGTAAACATGTGAAAATGGAAATGAAGTTAGACAAAGACACTGTGAAATAGAAAGAGCATTTTGACCTTCTGTATACAGACAGGAGCAGAAAACTCAGGCGACTATGTAAAACTCTGTAATTTTAGCATCACACACAATAAGTAAGTACAAATTTTGACCCTGTTCTCACACCTGAACCTGATTCCTGTCAATCTGCAGATTCACGTCACCATCAATTACACAGATTCTATCCACACAGTTTTTTTCTTTCAGACTCATTTACACATTTACAAAATTTAACTGACTAGTAGTGACCATTATAAACTTATCTACTTATTTATTTGTGTTAGAAGCTCAAAATATTTTCAAATTAAACCCATAAAAAACCCTTCAAATGCTTGAGATCTTGGGTACCACTGTTTCTACAGACTCATATAGGCTACACACACAACATATTCAATATGCAGTGCTTTACTGGCCGGCTATTTGCATGTAGCTGCAGTCCTTCTTTCTTTGCCAGGAGAAACAGTTTCAGAGCCCACACCAGTTCCTGGTGTGATTCCCAATAACCTCCTGTTGTGTACAAATGGATACTTACCGCTGTGATATATAGAAAACTGTGAGATTGCCTCTGTGTAAAATACTCTGCAGTGGCCGTGGGTGGAATTTGGTGTGGGACCAACTTTGCTGCTGCAAACAATAGAGACACATACAGAAAAGGAAAAAAAGCAACATTTATATAAGTGTATAAGTTTTAAAGCTCTAATATGTCTGTTGGAAACAAGAAAGACACGACCAAGGGAGCAGTATTCGTAATTACAATATACACTAATTAACTAATCATTTATGAAAAGGTGTTGTTTGGATGCTTGAAATCACTGAACAACAAAAAGCTGTGAAGGCATTGAAACAATATCTATATATATACATATATTCTCCAATGTTATCTCTTAGTAAGGATATGTTTATAGTTTTAACTTATTTTGTCCCTAAAATAGGTTTCTCTTTGTCTGCTCTGTAGAGTGTTTAACACGCACACACACACACACACACACACACATGACACTGATTCACCGGTACAGTATGTTTGTCCACATATCACATCAATGTAACAGCAGCAAGACAAATGTTCTCAGTGAGATCCCCCGCAGGCATTAATAGGATTTTGAATCACAAAAGGCATTGCAAAGCTGAACAACAAAATGCGCCCTATAATGAACCAAACACTGCAGTGAAATGACTTGGAGGAAATCAATTACAAGTGAACTACGCACAAAATAGCAGCAAGATGTGTTATGGATGAAACTCTCCTTTAAGATCTCTTTAATGGGGGCACCTTCCAAGCAATGCCTCTGATTTAGTGGACGTCTTCCAGCTCTCGTTGGACGGCAGCCAGTGGGCCACAAACGTTGTTTTCTCTCTGTCTCTGCTTTTCTCTCTGTGTTAGGTCTTGGAAATATTTTTATGGCCCATGTGGGTCAGAATGAAAAATGATATTGAGAATATTACGCTCAGATCCCACGAAAGATGACTCTTAGCCACTTCACAGCCCATAAGTATCCATCATCTGTAGTGTCTTCCCACTGCAGGTAACTGGCCGTCAACAGTCGTGAACTCCGTGTGGTTACACCTACATAAAACCTGCGCGTACATGCCATTTGTTTCCTGAGGGTATAAACATATGGTGCAGTATAGAGTTGAACTTTCTCTGACATCTTCATATCTCCACCAAGTCCTCCATCTATTTTTCCATGCCATCTGCTGCGCTGGTTTATATGTGCGTGAGGAGAACTATGACAAGCTATCTGTCTATCTCTGACATTTGGGTCTGAGATCTGCAGAGTTTACCTAAGCACTTAACAGCCTCCGTAGACCTACACTCTAACAGATGGCATGCAATATGGACCCTGAGGTGGACTACTGGGTAATGGACGGACCTGTCCTTGTGAAGAACTGTGATGTGATGTGATCAAAGGTTGTAGTTATGGAAATACCCACACTTTTACTCTAAAGCAAAACAGAGAAATGATGAGCAGAAAAAGACATGGTTGACTTTACTTTAATCAGCTGTAAAGATTTTTTTTTTTGTATATTTTTGGGGGCTTTTTTGCCTTTAATGTACAGGAGAGTCGAGAGAGAGACAGGAAATGGGAGGCAGAGAGGGGGGGAATGACACGCAGGATAGGGCCGCTTGGCACGGGATTCGAACCGGGGTCACCTGCAGTGAGGACTATAGCCTCAATACATGGGGCGGGTGCTCTACCAACTGAGCTAAACACCGCCCCCTGTAAAGATATTTTGACCAAGATTTTTCGATCAAAATTTATGACAGCAAACACTTTTTCACCTTATCCCTTATGTTTTATTGAAAGCTCTGATCAGGAATAACTCAGAAAGTGTTGCTGTATCTCAAAGACAGATATGAATGAAATTAGAGCATGATGGACCAAAAAACAAATGATTCATTTTTGGTGAAGGGCATTTTTGTCATAAATGAGAGACTGAAATGATAATTAATTTTCCAAAGAGTGAATAATAAATTCACACTTTATAATCAAGACTGAACTTGCACTAAAAATCTAGTCTTGTGTTGCCTTTAATTATTTTTCCTCCACATTTTATTCAAATGTAGAAATAAATGTTTGAATTCTAACTAGGGTGCAAATGAAACTGCTTCATACTCAGAATCTATTTGATTCCCAAAGTCTATTTTTAAATTGCTTGACGTTAATGCGCTGTGATGAAAATAGAGACCACTTGTCTTGATTGTTGGTAGTGTTACAAGTTAATGTCTCACCTCATGGGAGACTGGAGTCCGCAGGTGATCTGTTTGACCTAGAAGTTCCATCCCAGCGATCGGGTTAGCGGTATCTGTTGTCATCTGATCGGCTGAGTCTCAGTCCAGAAGACACAATACACCGTCCGCGATTTCACAGTGGTTCAATTTACTGAAGTCACATCTCATTCGAGGGCTGTCAGCAGCTTCCAGACTCACTAACAAACTGCTCTGACTCGTTCTCTCTCCTCTCCTCTGTTATCTTTCACTTTCCCCTCTTACTGCTTTTTATCTTGCTTTTCCACACTGACTTTCATCATGTTTGTCCATTGCCAATTACCTGTCAACTTGTGCTTTCATGGACGTGTGTATTTTCTATGTATGTATATATACAACACCAGTCTTTCTCCATGCATGGTAGCGCCGTGTTTTGCATTAGAGAAGACTTCAATTGCCAACTTCAGATTTGTGCTGATGGTTAGCCGTATGAGCTGCTTCCAGCTGTCAGATGAGTTCTTGTTTGCAGAGCTCCACCTGTCCAGCTCCATCTCTCCCCGGCTCCGTCTCTCTCCCGCTTCTCCTTCTGCCTCCACCTCCTTCTAAAGGAGAGGCTCAGCTTGTAGAGCAGATAATTTATTCCTGTTTATCTCCCAACTCTGCCCTGTACTGCGGGGAAATGAGAGATGGAAAAATAGAGAGACAGAGGAGGGCACGAGCTGTTTTCCTTCCACGTAACTGCAGAAGACAGAAGCAAATGGATGACAGCTTCAGCTTGCTGGGCCTCCTCAGCTCACTAAACACACTGAAAAACACAAAACACATACTGTGCCCCAAACCGCTGTAACAAGTCAAACTTTCCCTCCTCTGAGCCTCTAAAAACACGGTGTTTAAACTTCTGCTTTTACTGATCAGCTATTGTAGAACAATCGCAGAAACACACACACACAAACACCCACAGTCTGTCTCTCTGGAGCATTTTCGTGCTTAACTGTTTTTTTAGCTTTAATATACAAAAGTTTTCTTCACCATGAGTATGTGTGTGCAGTGGTGGAAGGTAATTTGTGATTACATTCACTCAGGTTTAATTTTGTGGTACGTCTGGGGCTGCAACTAGTGATTATTTTCATTTTTGATTTCTCTGCCCATTCCTTTGTTCATTAATCGATATGAATGTGCATCTTCAAAACAAAAGAGTTTTCTTTTTCATTGGGAACAGTCATTTGGGCTTATTATTTGCTCTCTTCTTCCTTTTTCTGTTTGCAAATGCATCAGAATAAGCTGGCAAATGGACCATCAGAGGTTCACCTAAATTACAAAAGGGGAACATCCATGTCTTTTCACTTATTTCTACTTCTGTCCTCTGCCTGTGCAGATTGGTTTGTGTTTTTATGTGCTGACATTTTCAGAGATATGTGGTTTCTACAGGCACAGCTGAAAGTAATATAGTCTAAAACATAAATAAAGCATGAATCATGAAAGTGTTCAGTTCGTGCTTTTGTCATTCAGGCCTAAAATGGATAGAATAATAGAAACACCATCACAAAAACATCAGTGACCACCCCACTACATCTTCCAAAATGAGCACTTTGTGAAGGTGGATTTACTACTGTATTATTACAGGAGGAGATGGTGAACCTAATGAACTGAGTGTATATGGTATTTAGTTGCCAGTGCTTCAGCAGTGATGAACATGATTTTTGTGTATTTCAAGCGAAATGACCCTTTAAATTTGGCACCCTCATCAGCTACAACTTTAAGCCGCTGCTAGAATGTTAATGTGTCATTAATAATAATGAAGTTATATAATGTATGATAATTTAACTTTTTTTTTTTTTTAAGTATTATCTAACATCGCTTTTGCAAGTATTTTATGTAGTTTTGGATGCAAGACTTTAACTTCTGACAAAGTGATTTTACTTTCACTTGTGTAATGGTTCTGAACGCCTTTTCCACCACTGTGCGAAGATCAGTGTAAGGCCAGAGCCTGTTATATCTTCTGTTTGTCTACTTATCTCTAAGCATCTCTTACAAGCCAGATGCCTCTTATCAGCCCCACACAAGATATGATACAAAACATGGTGCTGTATATCAGACTCAAACTTGCTGTGCATGCGCGCATGTGTATGAGAGAGCGTGTCTGTTTATCTACACAATTTGGTGTGTTGTATCCTTGTGCGTGTTCTGAGTTGTGTTTCTTTCCTCTCTGTGCAGTATAACAGCAGAGTGTAATCCTTGGTTTTGTGCCTCTTCCTCAGGCTCCATGTCAAAGTCAGTTTCAGATGAGATGAATGTGACAGAGCAGGCTGAAGAGCAAAAAAAACAAAAAAAAACACTGCTGGTAATTCAAAAGGCTGTTGAAAAAAACCCCAGTAAGAATAGCACCTTGTGATACAAAGGAAACAAAAGAATACCTGACGAGGTCTGTGTGTAATTATAGCACGTTTAGGAAGACACTGTTTATCGCATTGAGATCAGAGTAGGGAGAAAGAAATTGAGGGAGTAAAGGAAACAAGTTGGGGAGTTAAAGAGCATCGTCGGGTCGATGCTCTGGGGTAGAGCTGTGTAGCTGCTGCCAGTTAGCTGCCAAGATAGAAACAGGCTTTCTTCATGGCAGCGAGTCTGCTGCAGGAGGGATCTCTAGCTTGTAAAGGGGTACACAACAAAAGCCCCCTAAAGTGTCATCTAAGTTTAAAAAAAGTAATTTTAAGACTTGTTTTTGACTTGCAAACTTTTCGGAAGGAATATCTGATTTCTGAACTGCATTGCCATTTCTGTAGGAGAATGAGGGTAGTCGGAGAGAAGAGGAGAAAATAGGTCTCTCTTTGAGAAAAATAAAAATAAAATCAACTACTGGTACATGAAAGTGTGGCTCTTTCAGAGTGTGCCTCGCAGAAATAACAACAACACTGATGTTTTAGTAAAAGAGGAGAGGATACCACAGGGTCAGATATCTCGCAACAGTGAAATATCAACAACATCTTAGAGAAAAAAAGCAGATGATGCAAAGTAAGCCTTAAATATTTTCTACAAACTCGACTGAATATCTGCTTGTGTTTCTGTTTGGTTTTTTTTCTGCAGGAGCCTTACAGATTGACAACAGCGAGGAAACAGACCAAGGGAAGTACGAGTGCGTGGCCACCAATTCACAAGGCGTGCGCTACTCCTCCCCTGCAAACCTTTACGTGCGAGGTAGGACCTGAACACGGAAACACACGTGCACACGCACACACATGCACAGACAACACGCAATAAATCACTGCTGTAAAGGTGCTCTTGGGATTAATGAAGTTATTTTTTCTCAGTAACTGTGCTCTTAAACAAGTTTTACTAACCCATCCATTGTCTACAATATATGTTGACCCTGTTGTTTGGTATTCTCACAACCACCTTTAACAAGTCCACCTTAAACCTTGGTGTGAGCTCCTACAGCTGAATCGAACTGAACCTGAATTTGGGGACACACCTCGGTTTAACTGCATGGAAACATCACTGATCTGTCTACTAAAATGGTTTCTGTACTAGAGGCACAAAAATGCACATTTTTGATTGGCAATTTGAATGAAATTAATGAAACAGAATCAGGATATAATTTACTTGTAGATAGATTTGCCTTAATGACATCTGTGCGCCCACATGATCCCTGTTTAACTGATTCTAGCCTCTGGACTGTGGGTGCTGCTGTGTCTCTGGCTCACTGCTGGAAGACCACGACCAATGTTCAGATTTACAAGTTCTAGTTTCTATGTCAAGTGGGATATCAGAGAAGTGTGTGTGCGATGTGTGAGATTTGGTGCAGCTGTTGTGTGCGAGGTTGTATGGGCGTGTGTTTGTGTGTGCGTGTGTGTGTGTGTGTGTGTGTGTGTGCGTGTGTGTGTGTTTCGATGGAGCGGGTGGCTTTGCGCTGGCCGTTTTTATTCTCTCTGTGTTTCCCCGTTCTCTCTCTCCCCCCTCACGTCATTGTGTTCTGCATCAACCCCCTTCCATCCCTCAGAGCTTCGAGAAGGTTGGTGTGCTCTTTCTTTTCTTTTGTTACTCCTTTGTTTCAGAAAGCTTCACTTATTGAAACAGAGAGAAACAAAAAAGAAAAAAAAAACATTTAAAGGACACCGGAACAGAATAGATTTGAAGTGAAATGGTTTTGTCTCCAAAATGAAGAGAGTTGATTTCTCTAAAGCTGCTACGTTGATGAAGTGGTCTGCCTACGCAGCAGAGTGCATTGACTGCATTGTGAGGCCTTGTGTGCAGAACCCTTGGTATTGCCTTCACTCCCCGATCAATGTTTCTGCATGGTATGATCTTGTTGTCATGGAGACCCAAGAATTGGAAGATTAAAAAGAGGCGATGTTTGCATGGAAGGAGTGAGAGAGAAAGAGAAAGGAGCACCGCTTGCATGTCTGTTGACTGACGGACTGACACAAGAGCATGGCACAGTGTGTGTTCACGCCTGTTGATATGCTCGGATTGTGATATTATTGAACTGCTGTCTTGTCATGTCTTGCTACTGTTATATTTATTTTCTTCTTATTTCCTTTTGTATCATAATGTGCAGTGTCGTGTCCCAGCTCCCATGTCATCACATCTGCTCCAATTCTGCACTTGTTGCATTGAGTGAAAATTTTGCACTTGCAGTCACGCTTGTACATGTTGTTCTGTTCTGAACCTGTTCGTGCTGTAAAGGTTTGTAGGAGACTCCCTTATTATAGCACTTACAATTCATGAGATAAACTCGAAAGCACGAAATCCTAAACGTTTCCTGAAATGCAAAGTAGTAGGCAGTGTACATTTACTCAGATGCTCTGTGCAAATTTGACCCACTTGCATTTTACTTATGTATTTACAGTTCATACACTTTATAGTTATTCCTTTACTTCTTCAATTATAATTCACAGGGAAATAATAGTACATACTCCATTGCATTGATCTGACAGCTGTACAAGTTTACTTTACAAGATTAAGATTTTTAATAAAGTATAGGAAGTTATTTTAAAATATGACTCATTCTTATAGAGTAGGCTACACGGTTTAGAAAATAAGACATTAAACATTTAAATGAGCTGTACCCAACCAAGAGTAAAATAATATATACACAGGAATGATCATCCAATAATACACAACTCTCACAGGGGCCGTTTTTGCTGCACTGAATGCTTTTACTTTTGATAGCTACATTAAAGCTATACATTTTAAACATGGCACCCTCTTCCTTCTTGAAATTAAACACTTAATTAGTAACTAATAAAATTCACCCTTGCTCATTTCATTACTGTCAGAGATTTTACTGCCACAACCAGAAAGTAGTTTATTGCGATATAGCTAATATTAAATTGTGTTGTTAGCATCCTTTGGCTGTAACAGTCGGTTTAACAACTTCATGACTCCTCTCTCTTGTGATGATGTCATGCTATAATTTGGCATTTAGCATTATTTTGGAAGAAGTAGCCCACTTTTACTTCAATAGTATGTAATGGGGTAATTTTACTTTTATGGTCTTGCTGAAGTATCTAAATACTTCTTCTACCACAGCACATTACAAATATCCATACCAACAACCTAATTAAATTAAATTACATTTTATTTGTAAAGTGCTAAATCACTAAACTAAGATGACACTATCTGAATATTTGCACGTTTAGTTATATTCTTTAATTCTACCTTAACACAGCCTGTGCTGTCACGTCCCCACTCTGTTGCTATCTCTGCTGAACAGTCCCATACACACACCTCTATTGACTGACACTTAAGTTAATCACATCCATTCATATTTTTAGATATCAAGGAGATATTAATGACTCCTTCTTATTACGGTGGTTTATAAAAGCCGTGTCCTTGAGACAGACAGGATGGGGCTGCGTAAATGTCAGCTCAGTGACGTGTCTGAACGGGTATTTAGCTGTGCTGAGATACAGCGGTAATCCTTATAGCTGTGCCAAGGTTTGCCCAGTCTGTAGCCTCCAGACTCCCTGCAGAGGACAGGACTAATGATAGCTCCACTAATAAAGATTGAAGCTCGTGGCTCTCACAAACTGTATAGAAAATGGAGGGGAATCATGCAGCATGGCTCGATTAACTTTAAGCTGGAGGCTCTGTGAGCATGTGAAGGATTATCCCTTGTTATGAGCTCACTTTATTGTGAAGTCCTCGGCTGTGTCTCAATGGTGGATTCTTCAGTTCTTTGTCTCTGGTTTTGATTGATATTTTTTTTCTAGAAATACTCCTATCGCTCATATTTCAGATCATGTAACCATCATTGTGTGCACTGTGCAGCCTCACTTTCATCTTGTTGTTGGTCACATTACCAAACTAATCCATGTGCTTAATTAACTGCTTTTTTTTTTTAGTTTGTTTTGTTGTATCGATAGGTCTAAAAAAAACTACTAATGACAGACTGAATTAAACTGATAGTTTTGTCATGCTGCATTGCAACTGCAGTGTCTGTCCTCTGCATGTAGGCTAATAGCTGTCATGGATGCAGTCTGTCTGTCTCTCTGTCCGTCTGTCTATCTGTCTCTCTCTATCTGTGTGTCTGTCTCAGCATGCTCAGATGAGGAGATGCCTGCATAATCATGTCCGTTTCTAACAGATCTACCTGTTTTTGTCTCTTGTCTCTTTCTTGTCTTCAACTTCTGTATCCAATTCTGGGTATCTTCCGGCTTTTATTTTTCTACAAGTATTCCAAATGCTTTACACTTTATCTGTTATTCATGAAATGATAGTCACGTCACGGCAACTATATATTTTTAATTTGTTGAAAAAATGTTAACTTCTATCCAACTGTCTCTAGATTCTTTGAGTAGGGGGATGTGGCCCATGAAGAATCCAAGTAATGATGTTACACATTAAGGAGTGGAGGTTATGCAGCATATCTATCAATATTTATTTTATGTTATTTTGCTTTTTATTCCATATATTATATTAGAACTATTGCTGGATTTGCAAATCATCCAAATAAGCCTTGCACTTTCATTGTTTTGCTACTGTAGGGTTTGATAATAACTTTTTATTTGAATCTATTTTTAGTACATTTTGCTGTATGTCACACGTATGAGCTTCCCAGTACTGAATTTAGTTGAGTTTTTCCACAATGTTTCTGCTTTCTGTCTGCCCTCCCTTTCATTCTCTCCTGTCATCCAGAGATGTTTGTCCGTTTCTCTCTGTCTCTTTCTGTTTCCTGTGTTGTGAACCTGGGGTTTCCTCTTTTTCTCTGTTCCTTCAACATACAGTCTCTAGTAGTCTTTTTTTTTCTTTTTGTTTTCTATTCTCTTATTTTCAAGCACCTACTTTCTGAATGGGCCTGACTTTGGTATATAGCCGTGTTTTTAAATAGATCCATGTGTTTTTTTCTTCCTCGCTCCTCTTCTCTTCCCCCTTTTCCCTCCTTCCCCAAAACCCTCTTCTAATCCTCTCTTTATCTCCACTTCCCTGTCTTTTCCCCTCCTGTCCCTTCCCCTTTTTTCTCTTCTTCTTCTGCATTCTGTCTGCACCCTGATGTGTAGGAGCGACAGACACATGTACATAAGTTTATTAACTTATAAACATGCACATACTACCTCACATATCTCTCTCTTTTTGCTCGCACTCGTTCTTTCCCGTTCTGCCTCTGTCATGGTGTCTTGGTGTTTTTACTTAATGTGTCCAATGATCACTCTGTAATTGCCACAACACCTTATTAGAACCCTCGATCCACTCCTGTCCACATTTCCAATTCATTTGACTACACACTGTATCAGTTCTGAATCCTATGTATTGTACAGTATCTTGATGTACAATGTGGCTGTCCTTTGCTACATTGCCTGTCATTGTCTGGAAGAGAAGCAGAGCTGCCTCTCTCTTTCTCTCTGTCTCTGTCTTTCTATCTTTAACACTCCCTCTATCCCTCTATCTGTCTCTTCAGTGTCTCTGCTCTTGTCTTGCTTCTCTCTGTCTCCCTCTCAGTCTTCAGTTCTCCGTTCTCTTCTTTGTGTTTTCTCCACCATTTTATCCCTCTTGAGTCGCCCAGGCATGCGAGTGACCTATGAGTTCAGTCTCTCGGTGCTTCTCTCCCTAATATATAGTCAACCAGGCTACAACAAATGCACAATTGGATATAACTTGCCAGGTTCCTTGTTCTTCTCATGAAGACAAAGCAGTCTGGGCTTATTGATCGGCCCCCATGATGCATACACACTCTCAAAGAAAAAATTTACTGCAGAAGCACCTCAAGGCATAGAAACCTCAATGAAGTAAAGTTTCTCACTAAAGTTTCTGGCAAAGTTTAACATTTTTAGTCAAAGCGTAGATGGAGAAATATGATAAAGATACAATTATAATCAGTTACTTGAATTACAAAGTCTTATTTTTCCACCTAAATGGATGTTAACCAATAAGAAAAAAAAGAGAAAGAAACAAACAAAGAGAAACTGACTATAGGTGTCATGTCCTGGTTGAAATGGTACTCAAGAGTTTGTCACTATTATTTTGAGTAGGCAGCTCACTCTGAGTGGTTGAGCTCAACACAAGATTTCTGTCTTTCTGTTGGATTCATCAGTACCATAAAGTAATTGGGACTAAACTTGAAATATCCCTTTGTAATTTTCTGTAAAAACCCTGAAGTTCATTCTTCCCCTTCCTGTTACCTCTCCTCTCTCTCTCTCTATTTCTTTCTTTTTGTCTTTCTTGCCCTCACTTTCTCTCTCAACCTCTATCTTGCTTTGTCTTGCTCTCTCTCTTTCTCTCTGATTCTTTACCCCTCCCCTCCTCCCTCTCTCTCCCCGCCTTTCTTCTCCTCAACCCCTTCCCCACTTTTCTCCTCTCCCACCTCACCCCCTAACCCCTAAACCCCACCCCTCTCCTTTTCTACCCCCGACTCTCCTCCTTCCCCAGTGCGCCGTGTGCCCCCTCGTTTCTCCATCTCCCCCTCCAACCACGAGATCATGCCGGGAGGAAATGTCAACATCACCTGTGTGGCAGTGGGTTCACCCATGCCCTACGTCAAGTGGATGCTGGGTAATGAGGACCTGACCCCTGAGGATGAAATGCCAATTGGCCGGAACGTGCTGGAACTCAATGGTGTTCGGGAGTCTGCGAACTACACCTGTGTGGCCATGAGTAGCCTGGGTATCATCGAGGCCATTGCTCAGGTCTTAGTCAAGAGTAAGGGATGCTCTAATAACACGATTAATCATTTTGCACCTGAGAGGGAAAAAACGGATGTGAGGAAGTGCCTCAGTTGTTGCTACATAATGAAGGGATCCAGTTTTATTGGAGACTCAAATTACCAGGATGTGGAGTTACATCTCACTTCTCTCAAGTCAATTTGCTTCATAAATTTAAATAATCTATACTCATTAGAAATATAAAATAACCTTTTTATTATTTAGCCAGCTTTATTTTAAAAGCAACAAAATGCTGATTTGCAGCCACAGAAATGACACAAACAGCAGCAAAAGTGCGTATAGATAGCCTATACATTACATTCCTTCTTGCCCACTGCAGTTAGACTTTACAACAGTTCACCTCTGTCTAAAAGGGATCACTCCTATGAATAAATACTCATCTGTGTTACCAACATACCTGCACCAGTATTATGTAGCACATTTATTTATTTATTTCATCCAGATTCAACACTGGATGCCATCTCACATGGCATATTACAGTACATGTATCACTTGCACATACTCCTTATTCAACTGCAGATACTTTTCCACACTCATTTGTACAAATCATTACTTTAGAGTATGTATATATTTGGGATCACCTGAGATCAATAAAGAATTATCTAATTATCTTAACTTATTTAAATAAAGAAAAATACAAAATCAACAGTGGTTATGGTATGAAGAGACTTAACTAAATATTTACAACACATACAAAACAGTATACAAAATCTAAATTACACATGAATGTCATTAATCTCTTCACTTTCCGTATCTCTTATTAAAAGCTTTGCCAAAGCCTCCCGGTACACCCATCGTCACGGAGACCACCGCCACCAGTGTGACCATCACCTGGGACTCAGGCAACCCCGACCCTGTCTCCTACTACATCATCCAGTACCGGGCCAAAGGGCCGGACAGCAAGTACGAAACGGTGGACAGCATCACCACCACCCGCTACAGCATCGGGGGACTGTATCCCAACACCGAGTATGAAATCAGAGTGTCGGCCTTCAACAGCATCGGTCAGGGGCCCCCGTCTACACGCGTGGAGGCCCGGACCGGAGAGCAGGCCCCGGCCAGCCCTCCCCGAAACGTCCAGGCCCACATCATCTCTCAGAACACTGTGATGGTCCGCTGGGAGGAGCCGGAGGAACCCAATGGACAGGTGGGATGAGGGCAGAAACAGCTCTTTATGATCTGCTGTCATAAGCAGAAGTGGCAAATACAAATTTTGTTCCCTCATTTATCAGTTGGTATTCTTCTTCTTCTTCTGTCAAATAGAAAATCGTTATAAATATGGTGCTAAATGTTTGCGGTGAAGGCACTTATGCTCAACAGAGAGGCTGTCTCTTCTGTACAGCCAATAAGAGTCCACTCAGTGTGACAGCTTCCATTCCCTGAATCCAATGTTTCAGATTTTGCCTTCTGGTTCCTTTTTCAGCCAAATCTAGCAGATATAAAAACAGTTTCTGTCATCTCCCAGCTTAGCTCTGTAGCAACATGAGCAGATATACCTATTAACTATTAAAATCGACAAATTCTAAATATTATATTTGATATTTTACCCATAACCTATTGTTATAATATATTGTATATAATTATATACGTATAGTATAACTGAAGTGACTAGTATGATTAATTATTGTATCAGTTACAATCTCCCAATACACAATCATAGTAGAAATATGTTATAGAACGTTTGCTCTTCACAAAGACACAGCATACATATTTATCACATATTTGTCACCATGTTAATATTATATGTGGTTTAATATGGTTTCTAATCCATCATAAGGAAGTTTTTGAAGTGATTATTAATGTTTTTGTCAAAAACTACAAGGCGGAGTTAACACTTCAATATAGTAAATCAATCCCCTAACCCTCACCTTATTAATGCTTAATACTTAAAGTGAAGTGTGACTAAAATTTGCCTTCACTTACCAGAGAGTGACAATATTTTTAAAATTGCACAAAGACCCTCATGAGGTTAAAACGATAAAGCCTTCATAAAAGTCACCACTGGGAGCTTTATTCCAGTATGCAGGTTCATGTCCTTTGCAGGGATTGTGTCTTGCCAGAGATTTCCGTTCTGTAATTCCCTATCTACTTTCCCCACTCGCTAAAGAAAGAAAAGGTAATTGGACTGTCCGCTCTAAGTTAAGAGCACTCCCATGAGACCTATTTCCTTTTCCTAGCCCACCTCACCGTACAGTAGGTTCATAAAAGTGCAAGACTGAATCGAGAGCATATGGGGATTATAGATATTAAAGAGTAATAACAGGAGAGGTGGTAGAGGTGGAGGGCAAGGGCAATGGCATAGCAGCAGGATTATACACAATCTGAACCTCCCATAAACAAATCCCACAGGAGAGGGTGTAGTGATTATATCTTATGCAGTACAATCTGAGGACACTCAGCTTGTATTAGAACTGATTTTGTCAACCTTAAAGTGAGGTTTGTTTATCGGGGTCAAATGCATAACAGCCCCAGAGATGTGAGGACATGCATTTGTAACGGTGACCTCTAACAAGCACTAAACCAGCAAATCCACAGGGCCATCTGGACTAAAGTAAAACAATAATTCATAGTTGATGAAAGTGTTGGAATGAGGTATTATGGCTTACCGTGCATGCAGGACAGTGAGATTAGATGGCAGATCACTTAATACAGCCCAGGGTCACTGATGACTGTGAAATTCAGCTCAGAGTCCAACAAACCTTCTGTCCAACAGCCTGTCTGTCACTTTCTGCTTCCCAACAGGTCAAAGGCTACCGTGTTTACTACACGATGGACCCGTCCAGGCCTATGAATGAGTGGCAGATTCATAACGTCCAGGACAGTGTGATCACCACCATTCAGAGCCTCGTAACCTCAGAAACATACACCATCCAAGTCCTCGCCTTCACCTCTGTAGGGGACGGACCATTCTCAGACCCTGTCCATGTTAAAGTCATGCCTGGAGGTCAGTGTGTGTGTGTGTGTGTGTGTGTGTGTGTGTGTGTGTGTGTGTGTGTGTGTGTGTGTGTGTGCGGATCTGACAATGAATGTGTTTATGGGTGGGTGGGTGTACAGCATAGACAAAATCATTGTCAGATGTAAATTTATGTTTTATGCTAATGAATAGTCAGCAGCTAAATAATGTTCTTTAGCTGTAGGAGAGTAGTGGTTTGTTTTTTTACAACTCTGTATGTCTGTCTGTGTGGTGTATGCAAACTGTTAAGTAGCTTACTGGAGTGACTTATGTAAAGTTTGAGAAGTAGTCCACTGTGGAACATTTTGCAAATAAGCTTGACCTGTCAGAAAATATGGCTTCTTCAGAGTGAATAAATTCCACCTGCTGGGACAGAAGTGTGGAGATTTAAGAAAAGGAAACCGGAATAAACAGCCAAAAATGTCCTGTGCACCTCGGTACCTCGGCTCTTATCTCTGCAGCAGCTGCGGAGAGGTTGCAGGTTTTATGTAGTACAAAGAGATGATTACTCAAAAATCTGTGATGGCATTAGTGGTTTAAATTTTCTGTGTAGGCTGAGCTACGCCTTGAGATGTTGCAAAAGAATTCTGCTATTTTTCTTGCACATAGAAAAAGAACAAGATGACAAAATATTTTTAAAAAAATACTAGAAAACACCAGGGTTTTAGGGATTTATGGGTCAGTAGTTGTACATTATGAAGCTGGAATTACACAGGAAAAGTAATTTTTGATACAACTTCAAACAACTTGGAGAATTAGGCTACAATAAAAGTGATTGGTGTTATGAAAAGACACTGGTTATGTCACTTTAATCATTCAGTATTTCTGACTTATGAAGAAACATTTACAGCTAAAATTGAAAAATAAGTTACCGGTACTGTACTGTAACACTCAAAAGCAGAAGTAAGCTTTATCAGGACAGGGACCTGAAATTCTTTAGTAACATTATACCCCTTCTTCCAATAATACCAGTAGTAATAATGCACTTTGGTTACACAGTTAGAAGGCATGGTTACAGTGCAACAGCAAAGCAAAAGATAAAGATAAAGATAAAGAATGCACCAAAATAATCAGGTAACCAGACAGTTTGGAAATAAACAATATCATTTCAAGAAATAACTGGAAATATTAAAAATAAAATCATAGTGTGTCTTAACCCTTTGATGCACAACATGGGTCTAAATAGACCCGAGTGAGTTTTTTTGTGCTATATCTTTGCGAAAAATTTATTTCATCGTATAGAATTCTAGGTATTCCTCAATTAACTTGTTTTTGATCATAATACATCCTTATTTTATTTTTTACTTTTTCACTTTTTTAATAAAAACACATTTTGTATCACTACCCCTCTAATGCGCAACATGGGTCTAAAATGACCCACATTCATTTCCAATGTGATTTCATGCTGAGTGATAGTTTCTTTGCTGTAACTTTTGAAATCTATCTATTTTATGATTGAATGTTCCAAGTATTATTTAATATCTTGTTTTTTATTAGTGGGGTCATTATTTCCATTTTTCATTTCTTACTTGTGAACAAAAATGAACAAAAATGTCTCAGT
The DNA here is from genome assembly GCF_045865225.1 of Trachurus japonicus. Taxonomy (NCBI): domain Eukaryota; kingdom Metazoa; phylum Chordata; class Actinopteri; order Carangiformes; family Carangidae; genus Trachurus; species Trachurus japonicus. The sequence continues at coordinate 36,685,295 of NC_140923.1, read as the reverse complement.
GAGTGGACCAGTTGAAAAAACAAGTATAGCAAGAATACTTTAATTTTAGCATTCCCTCACTATCTATACCAACAACAGACCATTGTTTCCTTGATTACAATAATGACTAGTCATTACTTGTCCTTTTTCCCCATTAATAGCTCTGTTGACATATTCTACTGTGGTCAACAGCTAGCCATAGTTTATTCTATCTGAGTAGGCTATTTCAATGTTATATCATTGAAATCACTGCACAGTATTTATCATTTTCTAAAGTAAATATTCTTTTTTAAGCACATATAATCATATTTACTTGTTTTACAATTATTCCAATTTACCTAAAGAAACATTTGATGACTCATTAAAGATAACTGTGCATAATTGATAAGGTTTTAGTTACCTTGAATAAGTAGCTACATTACTTGTCATAAAGGGAAATACCTTAATATTAGCAAGTAAGCTAACTGTTAACATGATGACATGTTCTAGCTGGTGACAACAATAGAATAATATTCTATTTTAGACACCAGCTAGAACATGTCAACAGCTACCTAGCTAGCTAGCTGGTGACATGTTCTACTGTAGTTAACTAATACAGTAGAATGTAGAAATGTCAACTGCTAGCTAGCTAACCGGTCCACTCTCTGAGACTTTTTGTCTATTTGTTCATAAAATAAGAAAGTAAAAATGGAAATAACACCCTGTACTAATTAAAAACAAGATATTCAAATGATACTTGGAGGATACAATCATAAGATATATTGATTTTAAAAGATACCACAAAGAAACACTCACCCAGTATGAATTCACATGGAAAATGAATGCGGGTCATTTTAGACCCATGTTGCGCATTAGAGGGGGTGTGCATATGTTGTGCATCAAAGGGTTAAATTGCCTTTAATTATAAAGACGGAAATGTGAAAGACAGAGGAAAATATGTAGATACTTGTTTTATAGATAAGAGAGTGTCCTGAGTGACCCATGTGTTGTCCTGTCCCCTTCAGTCCCAGGCCAGCCGGGGAAGTTTAGAGTGGGCAGGGTGACTGACACCAGCATAGAGCTGACCTGGGAACCTGCGTACACCAAGGAGGGAATCGTCAACTATGAGCTGCTCTACAAACCTGTCAGGTTTGGCAGTTTGGTAAGACCTCTCATTCTCTTTTTATAAATCTGTCAGCCGTGTGGATTTCTTAACAAGACAGAGGGATAAAAGACCAGATAAAGGAGGAAGTTTAAAAGATTAACCTCACCGTCCTGAGCCACTGTGTCTGGTGGAAACGGTCTCATCTCCTCCCCTCTCCACCTCTTCTTTAATGTTTTTCCTCTTCCTTGCCCTCATCCTACCTTTCATGCTGTCCTCCGCTCCCCTCTCTCGTAGGAGAAGCTGACCTTCGGGCCGAGGAACTCTTACACAGTGGAGGGTCTGAAAGCAAACATCGAGTATTCCTTCTCCCTGGCCGCCATCTCAAGCAAAGGCATCGGCGCTTTCACTAATGAACTGGTGCAAAGGACGTCACAAGCCAGTACGTCTCCATTTGACTGGGTTCACACACAGTGCACCTGCAGGCGCACACACACACACACACATTTTGATTGTATTTGTTTCCGTCTTGTACACAAATCTTATGCAAATATTTTGTCCTCTGCACACACACACCCAGCTCAAAGTGCATTGTCCTCAGCTCCTGACCCGGTGAAACCTTGGAACCATCTCCACATCTCTCCATCTATCTCGTTTATCAACCCATCTGTCCAACCCCCCCTCCCCCCCATCCATCTACGTTTGACTGTGCCTTTATTCCTTCGCTCCGGCCTCTCGCTTTCTTACACAGCCAAAACATCATGACAGATGGAGATGGAGCACCGATTAATGTTTCACTCTTACTTTTCTTCACCCTCCTTTCACTTTTTCCACTCTATCAGTGTCTAATGTCTTTGAAAGGGCGAAACTGTCTGCCACTTATTGGCTTGCAGCCAGTGGTGAGGAGCATTAAAGGATGGTGGCTGGCCTGCTATGTTGACAGGTAAGTGCTGGCCAGTCTGTATTTTATCTACGCTGAACTTAAATTCTCTCCCTTGTCTACTTTTCTCCTTTTTTTTCTTACTCAATCACTGATAGCCGACAAGAGTCAAATAAGTTCCACTATTTTGCTCTGGCATATCAAGTCATTTCATATCAGCTCTCAAGAAGATAACAGAGAAAATGGTGCAAGGAAGAGAATTAATAACGTAGTTGTAGTCGAGAAAAAAGCCCCGGGTCCCGCGGTGGGTGGTGCTGTATCTCCTTTGTGGTAAGTCACAAGGTTTCATCCCGCACATTGACAATCAGATCACTTTTGAACCTGAGAACAGTGTGCTAAACTTTTTTGGTGGTCTCATTTCACTCTCTACTTTCAAAAAGAAAGCCAGACCGAGGTGGTACATCGGAGGAGGCGGAAAGGGGAGGGGTTCAGGAAAAGGAAGGTGCCAGATAAGCAGACTATTTCATGCAGCAGAATTCATTTCCCAGGGAGGTTATGTGCGCTTTGTTATCGCCAAGCTTTGGTGCACATCTAGATTGTCCCCCGAGGCCAACAGAACAGTGACTGTACGGCTGAGTGGATAGATACTTGAACCTGTCAGCTATGACTATTACACCCGCACACATACACACATGCAATACACTCCTGAACCCGGCGCACAAGCCCAGATGCCTCCACCACACTCGCTGTTGTGTGCGTGTGCGCTCTTTAAGGAACGTTATATAGGGTGAGTGATGCCCAGAAGCCATCTCTGGTGGTTCAGGTGTGTGAGTTTGGCTCTGTGTCTGTTTCTGTTCGAGTGTTTGTTACAGTAAATATCTCAGCCTACTTTTGATTCAGTTCTGGTCTACAATTCATCTTTCTCTCCTGACTCTCAATATCCATCTCAGTGCCTTTCCTCTCTCTTTTTTTTAACCTTCCTCCTAAATCCTTTCGACACTGTGTGAGATCTGTTTTAGTTTGTTCTTTCCTCTCTCTGTGAAGCCCAAGACCTTCTCCTAGTCAGCAGTAGAAAGTCTGAGACCACTCTATTATCCCGAGGACTCAAGGATTATGCCACCATGGGGGGCTGGTGTTCTGAAATGTGTATATTTGTCTGTGCTCCTGTGCAGTGAGCTGTGCATCCCTGATTTAGAAGGAAGGACTTTATCTGTTTTTCATTCATAAACCTGGATCCCTTCATGCCACCAGCTTCGGCCAGAGGATAAAATATAATGATTGGGTATCAGATGCACAGTCTCCTTGGGTATAATTAAGTTGTCCACCCAGGGTCGATACTTGTGTCTCTGGTTTATTTCATTAGGCTCTAAACCTAACATTATGCTTTTACATTATGTGGTTGCTCCCCTTTTTTGCGTCATGTTTGTCCTTGTGTTATCTTTTTCAGTTCAGTTTACCGTGGTCTCTTATTGTTTCCTTTTTTTATCCTTATCTCCTATCCTTTTACTTGTATTTTTCCCAACTCTTGCTTTTTCAACCCCGTTCTCTTGGGTCTCCTCCTTAACTCTTTGCCAATCACCCCCCTTGCTCCTTGTCCAATCAGAGCCCTCAGCTGCACCCGAGGGTGTGTCCTGCGAAAGTGCCAGCTCCACCTCGCTGAAAGTAAGTTGGAGGCCGCCTCCAATGGAGGGCCAGAATGGCGAGTTGGCAGGTTATGAGCTCAGATACCAGAGAGTTTCTGGGGCAGGAGGCGGAGGTCAGGGCCAGGAGATGAAGGGGCTTCCTATCCCAGCCCAGCAGGGGCATACAATGATAGAAGGGCTGGAGAAGTGGAGCTGGTACAACGTCTCCATGGCAGCCTCCACCACAGAGGGAACAGGACCCAGCAGCCCAACTCTGCTGTGCAGAACTGATGAGGATGGTAAGAACAAGAGCTGTAGAGCTGTAGCCTCAATAGTATTGAATGTTGAACTTGATTATTTACCGACTAGACTGCTGGCAACTTCATTCATTCAGTAATTCTGCATGTCTGTGTGTGTGCGTGTGTCCTGTGCGCACTCAGTTCCCAGTGCAGCCCCTCGTCAGGTCGAGGTCCTGCCGCTCAACTCCTCGGCACTCCGTGTCACCTGGCGGTCAGTGTTGCCACGGTTACGGCAAGGCCAGATCCGAGGCTACCAGGTGCACTTCAGCCGCACAGAGAGCAGCGAATCCCGCAACCTTCCCCGCATCAAAGACCTCTTATTGGATGAGTCTCAGGTGACATCATATCTGAATATTTAAATGATTTAATGATGCTCATTTATCTTATCACCAAACCTCCTCCCTTTCCTCTTTGGTCCTTTGACTCACTCCTTTTCTCATCTGTTTCGGGTGCCTGCGGGGTGTGACATGTCTGTGCCATAAGATGGAGGAGGATGACTCGACTCAGTATGTGAGTGCAGACCACCCATCCTCTTCTCATTATAAATGAAGCTGCTATTAATATATACAGCATAATGCAGCCATACAGAGAAATGTATGAAATCCTTATTGTCAAACTACCAGAGATTTGATTAGCTCCTGCTGTGACGTTTAGATTATTTTTAATGATGCATAACAGTAAAGATGGAGAATGACGAGATCTGTTTATTGTCTGTAACAGTAAAATGGAGAGGAGAGAGTTAGCAGCATTTGCTTGTGTTTTGTGTCCCCCCTCCTCACAGGAGCTGATTTTGGGAGGTCTGAAAGCAGAGACCATGTACTCGGTCTCAGTGGCAGCATACACCACCAAAGGGGATGGAGCACACAGCAAAGTCAAGCTGGTGCAGACCCCAGGGATTGGTAAGCACATGCCAAGTATACAATCCAGTTCACTGGATTTAGTAACATAGTCAAGCATTGATCTTACAGTAAGCTGCACCAGGAGCTAGCAGTAAATAAACTGCAAAATCAATTCTAATTCTTCTACAAGATTTTCATGATATATGTTTTTGATTTATATATATATATATTTTTCGATTGATTTTCTCCTGCCTACTCTGTCGTTTTCAGTGCCCGGCCCCCCCTCCCTTTGGGTGCGTCCAGGAACGGGTCTGTCGGTGGTGGTGCGGTGGGCTCCTCCGCTGGAGTGCTCTGAGTCAGGCTCTGATAGCCGGGGGGCCCCTGTGGAAATCCAGGGCTACCGCCTACAGTTTGGCCTGAAGAGTAGCACTTTAGACACCACAGTGGATTTCACAAGTCGCGAGAAAAACTTCACCGCCAGAAACCTCTCCCCAGGCTCCTCCTACGTCTTTATCCTCTCTGCAAAGAGCCGAGCAGGCTACGGCGATGTAGTGCAGCAGGAAATAACAGTTCCCATATTCCCCCCCTTGGGATACCCCAAAATATCTGACTTTGTTAATGCCACTTGCTGCTCCCTTCAGTTTTCCTGGCTGCCCCTTTCCTCAGAGGAGTCCAATGGTGTCATTACAGAGTACACCATAGCTTACAAAGAGGCTGCAAGCCCCAAGCCCTCTGCTGACCCTGGCCCCTCTCCCTTCCCAGCCCTCCCTTCTCCCCCATGGCTGATCACGCTACCGGCGAGTGATTCCAGCTACACCATCCTTGGCCTCAATCACAGCACAGCCTACGAGTTGCAACTCAGAGCCCACAACAAGGCAGGGCCAGGCCCCTTCAGCCCACCTCTGGTGTGCCAAACCCTGGCCCTCGAAACAGGTAGGGCTGGCCTCAGGCCTGGGGATCACCCTTCACCTTCTAAGCACTGGTTCAGCTCCACATCTCTGCTCCCCTTACTGTGGATTTCACTCTAAAACACTAAATTAAATGAAGTCTGGGCCAGTTCTTACAGGTCGGCCTTTTCACCCATGCACCACAGAGAAGCTGAGAACTGCAAAGTCCGGGGGAACACGACTACTCCCCTCAATCTCCTCCACTCACTCACTTATACCTTCATCACCTACCCTTCACCACAAGTGGGAGCAGGCTGAATGTTAATGGATGTTTGCTTCAAGAGCACTGCTTATCACAAACCCTCAGGTAAAAGTCAATACAGGACTTGGATATACAGTATCTAACACAGCAGGTAAGTGTTCAGTCTGAATTCAAGTAAAAACTGGCATCTGGCGCTGTATCTGCAGGTAAGCTTTTTTTATCTGATAGACTTCCACTGCCACCTTTTCCAAAGCCTTTGCTGACATGCTGAATTCTGAGTCCAACAAACACAACCTTACACTCTGTGAATGTGGCATGTCACATTCCTGCAGCTGGTCTGTCTGTTATTTGTTCTTATTACTTTTGCCATCCACCCTCCTCATCACCTGCCCATCCTCGTAACCATCATGTATTCTCCCCCCGTAACAGATCTGACTGACGTTCCCTCCATTTTTACAGGTCCGCAGTTGGAAAGCAAGAGGAAGCTGCGATGTGAATAAAAAGCTTCCTCACGAGTGACTCTGTTTTTGTTTTGTTTTTTCTGTTTCCAGATGTGCCAAGGAATTTTTCTGTTAATCTGGCCACTAAGACCAGTGTCCTCCTGACGTGGGAGTTTCCAGAGAGCAGCAATCCCTATCGCTTCACAGTATGTCCTTCAGCTGCTACATGTGTTGTGACACGTATGCATACATATTTAGGGTGTTTTTTATTTTAATACTTAACATAGCCATAAATGTATGTATTTTTACTGTATATGGCCCTATAAGCTGTATTGTACTGTGGAAGAGTTAGGACCTAGTAGGCCTACTGTTGCACCCGCAGGATGTTGGCATCATGTAGAATGAAAAGTAACATGAAAAAGAATTTAGTATGTGTTACAAAATTGTCCTCCCAGCAGCTCTAAAGCCACTAATTAACAAGTTGCATCTAGTTTGTTTATTGCAGACAACGTTTCACACAGGGTTTATCTACAATACAGTTCTTACGGCTCGGAGTCGCAACAGTTGCCTGGCAACTAGTCATGTCCAAGAAATAATCTTACATATAATCCCCAGTTAAACAACAAATTGTTACTTTTACGCTTTTATTCATGGATGGAGATGTGTTTTGTTCACAGAGTTATCTGTTTCCCTGCTTCTAGTCTTCATGCTAAGTTAGGTTAAGGCCTGTACATACTCCACAAGAACAGAGAAATGTGTTTGTTTTCTCAAGGTGGTAAGAACAAGAACAAAGTTGGTTCTGACCTGGACATTTAATACTTCACGAGAAACTCAAGTGCATAAGTTCACATTTCTGACCAAGCAGACAATAGTTGTCGGACACCATGAAAGAAACTGCCCAGATGATGAGTCAAGCTGCAAGAACTCCCAAACCAGGGCTGCAAGAAAAGAATGACATTATTCTTTTCTTGCAGCCCTGGAAGGGAGAACAAATTTCTTTGTTCTTGTACAGGCCTTTAGCCAGCTGCTGGTGGTAGTTGCAAGTATTTACCCTACAGACATGAGTGGTATCAATGTTCTCATCTAAGTGTCAGCTAGAAATCACATGTCCTAAAATGTTGAATGTCTTCTTTTAAAGGGGAACTATGCATGTCTGGTCGCTTTTCCGCTGCTTTGCTAACCCTCTTCCTGGCCATGTGCATTTGTTTTCAAGAAGCCGGCGGGGAAAGCAATTCATGGAGCAGTAGATAACTTTATATAGGCCTATCATATACGGGTTACGATGTGCATATTTGTGTAGTCTTATCTGTCATAAACAAGAGATTATGGGTTATGAGGCGTGTTAATGTCACAGTGCTGCCAAGACGAGAGCTTGGACACCGGGTCGGAGGCTCTGATCTTGCTAGGTTTGTTTTCGGCCCAGAGAGTTATGTTACTCGTTACATTTTTTCTACTTACTCTGTAAAATTGCCTGAGATGCATAAGATGGAAGGAGAACATACAAAGAAGGAGTGTTCTTTAGGCTCTTTATTACCATTAAGCCATTTTTTGAACAACCAACAACCGGATGATTTTACTGTGTTCAATGTTAAGTAATGTTTGAATTTCCAACCGTCAAAAGTGGCTTTACGCAGCAGGGGGTCTTAAGGCAAGGCGTATGCAGCAGCATGTTCTGCTCGTGTCGTTGACGCTGTCATTTTTATCCCATCTCCCCTTGTGGGTGGCGACTAACCAATCAGTGATGGTGAATGATACTTCGTGCCAAACCCCAACCAATCACCTATCACTGTCCCCCACAGCCCATGTACTCTTGCACTCCTCTGTTGTGTGTGATGCGTGTCTTGCAAATTTGCTACTATCCTGTTGAAAATTGATTAAAGCAGAAGTAAGTGATATATTTGTGTTAATATAAGTCTTAAATAGTTATATCTTCCGACAGCAATCACTTACATAGAGTGTTTGGACCGAAACACGGGTCTGTCAGTCCCTCTGCTCTGCTCTGAGCCGAGGAGAAAACATTTATCGTATCCTACAGTTTTTATCCAATGAGGAGAGAGAACGGCATGCAGGGCTGTGTGTGCAGCCAAGGAACGCCGTGAATGTGGCGACGTAGGGACGAGGGCTGTTATGGTGCGTTCAAGGAAACTCGTATTTTTCCGACCGTGCAGTCGTACCAGTTCGATCTGGTACAAGTTCACGGGTCGGAAGTTACGAGTGGCCGTTATAGTGACTTTCACCGGTAAAACAGGTCGGAAAAACACGAGTGGGTTGCCTGAAACGCTACAAAGTCGTAAGTTGTGACTTGAAGCTGTAATTTACGATTTCAAAAGCCTGCCTGGAACGCAGCATTAGCGAAAACGACCGGACCACTTACTTCTGCTTTAACTTAATTAAAAATCTTGCATAGTTCATCTTTAAGTGTGGCATAAATTGGCTAGATGTGAGAGTATAGCAGTGTAATAAACATAGAAAACGAGTATTTCAGCATTTTCATGTAGAAACACGGATGTCAACGTACAATAGAATATCATCAGCGAACAGTATGAGTGACCATTGTGACCTACTGTATTCTTGTAACTTCAACCCTGTGCCGTCCTCCAGGTGGAGTACAACCGCCAGAAGATGGAGGTGGATGCTCGTCTGAGAAAGGCAGTCATCCCAAACCTTCAGGCCGACACCAGTTACGACTTCAAGATCACTGCTCCCGAGGGCAACATGGGAGGCCTTCGCCATCGTATCAGCGCCAAGACCTCTCCACCAATTACCATACGCCGCCCTGAGATTGACCACTCCCGCGACACAGAGACCACTGTCACCATCATCCTGCCATCACTGGAGAATCGCACCCCTGTCAAGTAAGACTGAGATATGCAGCTGTTGTTAATTTTGAAATTGTCATGGCTTTCAGATATACCTCTTGCCCTCAGGTCAGATAACTGCATTTGCCAAAGGTGTGGGGCATGATGATAACATTACCTCCCTGCCAAAGATACAGTCTCCAGGGCAACAAGTTGGCAAGGAAACATGAAAATAGTTTGAAACATTGCTACAAGTGTAGCTGGTGTTATACTGTTTGTCCTCCTCTGCCCCCACAGGAATGTTTATGTTGTTGTGGTTCCACTGAGGAGAGCCCGCGGCGTCACCAGACACCTCAAGAGCCCAGATGAAATGGACCTAGAGGAGGTGAGAACCACAACAATGACAGCACCCACTGATGTCTGTGCCTGGAAGGAGGAAAGGACCTATAAACACACACACACACACACACACACACACACACACAATCCCATCACTAAGAACTCTTGGCAGTGCTTAATTTTTAATTCAATATCAGTGTTTAAACATTAGTCATAGCTACTGGAACGTCTCGTTTCTCTTAGCTGTGTGTCTTCCTTCTCTCCATTTCTTTGTTTGTCCTCTCTTTCCGTCTCTCAGCTGTTAAAAGAGGTCAGTCAAAGGCAGAGGGATTCTCGGCAGCAGAAGCAGGTGGACTTGCGACGGGCTTACATCACAGCCCGTTTCACACCTGCCACCCTCCCGGCCTTCTTCACCCTGGGGGACCAGCTGGACTACGGAGGTTTCGAGAATCGAGCTCTAGAGTCAGGGCAGGAGTACGTCTTCTTCATCCTGGCTGAGCTCAACTCCACTAACGGGGTATGAACGCCGCCGTGTCACATCTCTTTTCTCTCTGCATTTATAACCACTACCTCTGCCTGTGTGTCTCTCCTGCGGGCTGTCAGTATACATTGTAATCAATATGGCCTCGCTGCTAAAACAATAAAATTCACGTCAGTCAAAGTGTTGTAAGCAAAAGGCAATAACCTTCACGTATTTCCATCACCACTACTAATAAAGAGTGAGTGTACCTACTGTGGCAGTGGAAGAGATATTGCCTTGTGCACTGCTGGTGTATACATGTGCATGTGAATTGGAGTAGACATAAATATACAGGTTGAATTAGGATAGATTTTATTTTCTATTAGATGTTTTTTTTTTTTATTAGAAGCGCTTTTAGCCTTGGGGACGCTCTTCAAAAGTCCCTCAGAACTAATAAAAAGGAACTGCAGTTCACCACAGTTTACATTAATTATGAAAACACTACAAACATCAATAAGGTTAGCTGCTTTCTTTCAAACACAATCTCATACACATAAAATCAGTCATGTGCAGCCTCGTCTCAATTACACAGACGCCTGTTCAGTCTAATGAAATCCAGTGCAACAGCTCTGCAATACTACAAATACTATACTACCTCTGTGCTTGAACTGATTTTTTCCTACAGAGAGCAGAGGATTCTCCTTTGTTGTTGTTATTTTTAGGTCACTGTTTGTACAGTTATTGCACTGAGCTGGAATTAGGTGTCAGGTGCTCATGTTGTTTCTGTCATGGTTCCTTTACTGAGACAAGAGATACGAAAATAAATGTAAAATGACAAACATTTTTTATGTTAATACCTTAATTGTAACTATGCTAAAACAGTTTATTTAGTCCTTGTTGTCCTTGTTATAGACAAATAAAAACAACAACACTACCAATGTCTTGCACAGTTTTGCTGACTCTCTACATGTGTATTTATTTTTTACCAGAAAATGTACGTGGCCAGCCCCTACACAGATCAAGTGATTGCCCCGGATTCAGACCCTCAGCCATTTGATGCAGGTGATGGTCTGATCTGGGTGGTGGGACCTGTCCTGGCTGTGGTCTTCATCATCTGCATCGTCATCGCCATCCTCCTTTACAAAAAGTGAGCGGAGAATAACTCTATAAAAACAAAATGTCAAGTTTAGGACCATAAGACAAACTCAGACTGTTGGTCAGACCAGGCAAATGCCAAAGGAGCTTTGATTATTACTCTCAAAGGATAAAGCTGGTGAAAAGATGATTTCTTGTGACAGAGGGATATATATTTCTTAATGTCAACGCGTTCAATCAAAAGGACCAGTGCAAAAAAAAAACCTACAATAACAGATTCACCAAAGCAAAAAAATAAAAAAGGACCAGTGCAGAGGAACAGTCTTTCAGTACATGTCAACAAGTGCGGTTGAGGCAGACACACATTTATACTCACTCAGGGGCACCGCCAGGAATTTTGGGCCCCATGACAAAAAAATCAAATTGGGCCCCCTCTGCGGAGCTGTTGTCACCACATCTCTAGGACCTTACTATCCCATCAAAAGCTTTACATAACTCTAATTAAAGGCTTGCAACTGTCTTGCTTCTTGTAGTTCAATACTAGTACTAGCACAATATTTACTGCTGGTGATTTGTACATGCATGCAAGTCTGCATACAGTATGCAGTTCACTATTTGATGCAAGATTAAAAGCCACCATAAAAAATGTGCTAAAGGCCATATTATACAGTCTCAATGTATTTTTATTGTAAAATTTCAAAATGGAAAATTCTCTTAACATTAATGAACGATTTAAAAAAAATAGAAAAGTGAACAAACTTAAAGATATATTAAATTTAAAAAATAAAATAAAAGAGTTTTCTTCTATACAGTCTATGGTTTTACACAATTTTGAAGCTTAATCTCATATATTTGACGATTTTTTTTAATCATTCAAATTTGGCAGGGTGGTTAACAACACACTTTTCTGTGGTCAAACTTAGAACACATATTTATTCTTACTTTACACGGACTTTGTAACTGGGTTACAGATTGACATCCTTTCCTTTGTCTTTCATCTCTCTCTTTTCTCTCTTTCCTTTTTTGAAAACCAGATTTTGGCTTACTAAGTGACACTGTGAACACTGTAGCTCTGGCTGCAACTAAACACCTTCACTGATAAGTGCGCTCAGGCAGGACCAAACCATTTCATGCAGATACAGGGGGGTGGTCCGTCAATATGGATGGTTACTTTTTGGTCAATGGGGATATTTAACTTTTACTGCCAAAAACAAGTAAAAACAAAAAGATCATTAATTGTATTATTATATTTGAAATATATATACTCAATGATGATAGTTTAATAATTTTATATTAGTGTTTACCTATTTTTTGGGGCCCCTGTCAGTCATGGGCCTAACTTTTCCCCCCTGTATGGCGCCCCTGTACTCACTGAACAAATCAGAATGTATCAGACCACAGAGCACTGTATTTTGTAACAGAATTGTTTATTTTTATATAGTTTATTATTACTGTACTATTATGCTATAATCTGTATTCATAACATTAGGATAGTGCATGAAAATAAACATAATCCATTGCATTCGTAACAGAGTGTTTCAGTTACTTTTTGTCAACAATGAAAGTCCTTATTACATTTAACTACAGACAGTACTTCTGAGTTAGACCAATTTAGACGTGGATTTCAGTAATCTTTTTCTTGACAGTAAAACATATTTTGAGCGCTATTCTTCGACAATACATAAAATGTGTCTCTTAGACTGCTTACACTCTGCTCTACTAAAATTGTTTAAATGTCCAGCAATCCTCACACAATTTTCAGTCTGATGTTAATCAAACTTGTTCCAATTTTGAAGTTTGCTATCTCCGTAGGCATCTATCTAACAGTCTAACCCTGTTGTAGACTTGTGATATCTGCTGCAAGCCATCAAGCTTTTGAATACTAATGCAAACTATTGATTTCCTTTTCCAACAATGTCTGTCTGTTTCCTTCCTTTTCTTCCCCTAATTATTCCCTCCCTTGCTCTCGTTTCACTGGAAGCAGCAAACCTGACAGGTAAGATTAAACCAATGTCAAGCTCTTTGTTCGTTTTAACCCACAGCAATTACATTATGCCAGAGAATTTAGTGCAAACCAGTAAAACAGCATATCTCTTAATGCACTATTTACTTACATCAAGTAGCCATACTAATGATGAGTCAGTAGCGAGTCTGCTTTTCCCTCACTGCATGTTTGCATGTGCTAATTGATCATTTGACTCACTGGTGTCTGAGCAGCAAGCGCAAGGACTCTGAACCTGGAACCAAGAGTCTTTTGAGTAACGCAGAGATGATGGCCCATCATCCAACAGACCCTGTGGAGATGAGACGCATCAACTTCCAGACTCCCGGTATGCAGCGCGCGCCCACACAGGCACCCAAACACACGCTTTGTATCTGCATAATAAAGTATACTTCCGATTGCTCATCATTTAATAATGAAATATTCATGCAGCTAATTTTAACCTCGGTAAGATTATGCAGACAAGATTGTGAGAGTGCTCCTCCGCATCACAACCGACATGTACCTGGCAGCTTCCAGTCATTTCTGTGATCAAAATGGCCGCTGCCCAAGTAGTACAGTCAGTGCTTAGTCATAGCTGAGTCATGACGGTGTGACAAAATATGATCATCTCCGCTCGCCCACATTCCGCATGCCAGGCTGCAGTTATCACATCTGAACAGACAGATTTACAGCGATTAGTCTTATCACCCTTCAATGTCTCAGAGTCAAGTTTAATGGCGACGGTGATATATCAAAAGTTGTGTTGCCGGTGAACTGTGGTAATTTATCAAAGAATTGACTTTTCTCACCAGTATAACCAAGTTAAACCCCACTGTGAAGTAACTACATGGATTTAGCCGCTCTCACCCCCCGCTGAGTAAGATCTAATAACACAGCTGCTTTGGTTGTGGCATCAGGCCAATGATGCTTCGCTTTCACTTCTTCTATTCAATTAACAGCATCCAAGAGACACACGGCCTGAAGGAATTTAATCACTGTTCTCACTATATTTTTGTAGTTGCAGTTTATAGAAGCGTCCTTGTGAAAAGGTGGCAAGATGTGTCACCTTTTCATCACAGTGGCAGAATGTGCCACAGTAAAAAGGTTTAGACTTTACTCAAGTCAAATGATGCTGTTTTTTCCATTTAATCCATAGACGAAGGTCTTTTTTTAACCATGTTCCTTGGAAGCAAAGTAAAAACCCACAGAATAAAATGTTTCAGCTTCTTTTTTCTAATACAATTTTTTTTTTTTACTCTCTTGTGGCAGTAACACTGAGGCTCCCTCCTCACCCACTTCTCCTCCCCAGAGATTTTTGCTTCTGAGATGCTCTGCAAAGATGAAATTTGTTTCCAACAAAACCGAGCTGATGCTATTTGAGGTCATTTTGGTCGTGACAGGAGCATCTTGTCGTGATTACCTGTGGGTGCTGCAGCGCCAGGCTGCAGAAGAAAATAACTGTTGATATGAGCCTTATTTTTTTTTATACAGCTGTAGCAGGAGAATGGCTTAAATGCTTTTCATAGTGCATCGGGATGCGTTACAATCCAGCAGACATGGAGAATGTATTCTGACATTGGCGTTAAATGGATTGTGTTTATTGCATGCACGGTAGTGTTACTTTGATTTATCGTTGTCGCTATTTCCTTTTTGAATGGATCTCTGTAACCTCTCCTCACTTGCTCCAGCTGTGAAAACAAATGATGGTAGAAGGCATAGGTTGCTTCCTTTTAGTGTGTGTGTGTGTGTGTGTGTATGTGTGTACGTGTACGTGTGTATGTGTGTGCGCTCAACCCTCCTCATTAGTGTTCTGTCTGTGTTTGTTTTCTCTGAGTCGTTGCTCCTCTGATCACATAGAAAGCAATTTATCAAAGAAAAACAATTTACAAACAAACCAGACTCGCCTCACTTTGTCCTCACACATGGATCAAAATTGATTTTCTGCCTCAGCGTGTTCCTTAATGATATGTGATGTTCTGTGATTGTATAATTATCTTCACATCTTTGCATATGAGTGATGTCAGCCCGCAGTAATTTCAGTCATTCAGGCGGAGTTGGCCTCACCTCTGACCCTTGTTGCCGTGCAGGAATGATGAGCCATCCTCCCATCCCCATCAGCGAGCTGGCTGAGCACATAGAGCTGCTGAAGGCGAACGACAACCTCAGACTCTCCCAGGAGTACGAGGTGAGAAATAACTTATTAACCCGTCTGAACAGATAGTTAACATCATTATTGTTTTGAGATGTTAAGCCTGTTAAGCCTCTGCTTCGTAAAGCAAATCTTATTTAACATTTGCATCTCTGCGTGCAGACCATACTGTATGTTCATGATTTATTCAGTAGTGCAATTGATTGCTGTAACTTGCCAGCATTACATTGCACTCTCTTTCCATTATCCTCAAATACACTACTAAATATGCCACCAGTGTTGATGTGTGTCTATCTGCTGCTTCTCCCCCAGTCCATCGACCCCAGCCAGCAGTTCACCTGGGAACACTCGAACCTGGAGGTCAACAAGCCCAAAAACCGCTACGCGAACGTGATCGCGTACGACCACACCAGAGTCATCCTGGCTCCCATAGAAGGTAAAAAATAAAAAAAGGAGCAGATTAAAGAAGATGTTTAGAGATTCTGATGGGGAGAGTCTGAGTGTATTCATGCTTTGCTCGCGGGGGAGAGGGGGGTGAACACAAAGATGGGGATACAGAGAGAGAGGAGGGAGGGAGGGGGCTGCATGATGAATGAAAGCTGAAATTGCAAACAGTACTCAAAGACGGGCTGTGTGCAGCGGCATGAGACTGACAAACAGTGCGAGTGCATTCAAGTGCAGCCAGCAGTCCACCAGTACAAGAAGGGGGAGAATGGATTTGATCTGGAGCTCATGAATTCACGCCGACAGAGTCTTGTTTGTTTGTTGTCATCCGCGAGTCATCCAGCAGCAGCCGCAGCAGCCGCCGTCTGCTGGAAGCCGCAGCTGCCTGAACCCAGCAGTTCATTAGGCTGTTTGATGTCATACATGGGGGTTAATTTATTATGTCATTCAAGAAGGTGGCAGTTTAGCATGGGCCTCACAAGTGTCTCATTTTGCAGGGATCCTGGGGAGCGACTACATCAACGCCAACTACATTGATGGCTACAGGAAGCAAAACGCCTATATTGCTACCCAGGGGCCCCTGGCAGAGACGTTTGGGGACTTCTGGAGGATGGTGTGGGAGCAGCGGGCCGCGTCTGTCGTCATGATGACACGCCTGGAGGAGAAGTCACGGGTAAGAAACCGGGTCTTTACCTACTGACCCATTTGCAGAATATTCATTATGTGGAGCGCTGTTGCGTAGCAGCTGTACAAGCATCAAATTTGATTCAATTATGAACTGATCAGTGTTGTCTGGAAACAATATATTTTCCTCTGTCTGTTCAGATAAAGTGTGATCAGTACTGGCCGAGCCGTGGCACAGAGACATACGGGATGATCCAGGTCACGCTTCTGGACACAATGGAGCTGGCCACGTTCTGCGTTCGCACCTTTTCCCTGCATAAGGTAAATTATTTCACTCTTTTCCTCCTGTGTTCACCCTCGACTCACCGCTGTGCCCTCCCACTCCATTAAATTTACTGTCACACCCACCGAAAACTGCTTTGATCTCCGGAGTTTGCTCTTAGGAACCAGGAGCAACTGGAGTAATCATGAATTCCTGCCGTCACTGCATGAGTAGTGCATACGGTCGCTCGGAGGGTCATAGATTAGTCTGGGCTTCATGGAGTGTTCAAACCAGGCCAGCCTCCCTGTGTCAGGCTCTGAGATTTGATCACTGTTGGAGGCAGCGCGAGGCTAATCTAGGACCGTCAGACTGGCGTGTCTCTGTGGCCTACTTACAAACACAGAAACTAGGCCAACTGTAGCTCCCAAGTTTTGCACTGCTTCTTTAAATTTTTGTTTGTGAAACGTCACATTGGGAGACACGTCTTACAGTAGAGAATAATGCACATGAAATATTCAGCGATGCTCGTGTGTTATTCCTGTTTTTTGTTTCCCTCTTTGCAGCGCTGGTGTAGGAATGTAGGGATATTTATGATATATACAGTTGTGAACAGTGCGGGTTTTGTTTAGTTGGGTTTTTTTTTCATTTAAAAGCAGTACTGTATGAAGGACAGTGGATATATTTTTGAGAATAATAATAATAGGATGGAGCTTTCACATGACAATGTTTTTTTTGTGTGTCTGTTTCCTATGTCAGAGTGGCAACAGTGAGCGGAGAGAGGTGCGTCAGTTCCAGTTCACAGCCTGGCCAGATCACGGTGTACCAGAGTATCCCACCCCCTTCCTCAACTTCCTCCGCAGGGTCAAAGCCTGTAACCCACCTGATGCTGGACCCATCATCGCTCACTGCAGGTACACACACACACATACATACACACACACACACACAAAGTAGTTTGACATTTGGGGAAATCAATTTTAGCTCTTTGAGTTGGCTCTCTTTCCAATGGTCAGATGAGATGTTACCAGTGATACATGAAAAAGACTTCAAATAAATCAATATTCAGAATTGCTATCAACACAAGAACATTGGTCCTGTTTTATTTTCTCATCTATGTGACGTATGACTTATCTTATATCAGCAGAGAGAAGAGCAGATGTTAGAAAAACACAATTCTTTTCTCTACCTGAATCTTCAAGAGATTATAATAGAGAATGAATAAAGCCATTTTCAAACACTCAAATAAAATGGAAAACAAAAATAGTGCACTATATCCTTCTCTTCTTCTCCCCAAATGCCAAAACAGAAATTCTGTACAAAGAAAAAAAAAAAAAGAAACTAACATCCCACCTACCCTCCTCCCCCATCAGTGCTGGGGTCGGGCGAACTGGCTGTTTCATCGTCATCGACGCCATGCTGGAGCGTATTCGACATGAGCGCACCGTGGACATCTACGGTCACGTGACCCTGATGCGCTCACAGAGGAACTACATGGTGCAGACGGAGGACCAGTACAGCTTCATCCACGAGGCCCTGCTGGAGGCCGTAGCCTGCGGGAACACCGAGGTGGCCGCCAGGAGTCTGTACTCATACATGCAGAAGCTGTCCAAGGTGGAGAGTGGGGAGCACGTCACCGGCATGGAGCTGGAGTTTAAGGTGGGTGAGGAAGAGTCCAGGAGAAAGAGATTTAAATAAAAGGTCTGGGAAATGTTCTGCTTGAGGTTTTGTCTGGAAAGAGGAACAGAGCAGTGGTATCAGCTGTGGGCAGTTCAACGTGAGACTGATTTTAATTCCAAAAATGTATTTCACCTGAATGATGTTCAGATGTCTGAGGAAGTGAGATTTACTTTAACAATATTTAATGCAACTGGGAAACACTAATAATAATAATAATAATAATTTCGATTTATATAGCTTTCAAGACACCCAAGGACGCTTAACAATAACACTAGAGCACAGAATTTAGATGCGACTGTGTACATAAGCAAATAACCCTACTCTAGTTAACAGTTGCATGTTATCTGTTATCTCACTTGCACGTTTCCTCTCTCTCCGTCCAGCGACTTGCTAACACCAAAGCCCACACGTCCCGGTTTGTCACAGCCAACCTGCCTTGCAACAAATTCAAGAACCGACTGGTCAACATCATGCCCTATGAAACAACCCGCGTCTGCCTCCAGCCAATCAGAGGCCTGGAGGGCTCCGACTACATCAACGCCAGTTACATAGATGGATACAGGTGTGTTTTCCTCTCACAAACGCTGATTTGACCTGACCCCACCGTCCTCGCATGACGGCTTGATGAGTGAGTGGATTGGATAGGTTTTCACCACAGTGCTCTCACCTGTCATGTCCTGTCACATCTGTCATTACTGTATACATGTTCCCCCTATTTGTCTCACTGTGGCGCGCTCGCTTCAGCGCCAGTATGGCCGACGGACGCTGAGGAGCTTCTGATGATTCAGGCATTCAGAGTGGTTGCACACACATGTTTTGACTGTTCCTCTTCTTGCCTGAAGCCTGACCCCCTTTTCAGTCTGATTCTTGACAGAGGAAGAAACAAGGAAAATGAAGGGAGGAGGTGGCTTCATATTGTGTGTGTGTGTGTGTGTGTGTGTGTGTGTGTGTTTACAGGCAGCAGAGAGGCTACATCGCCACCCAGGGTCCTCTGGCTGAGACTACGGAGGACTTCTGGAGGATGCTGTGGGAACACAACTCCACTATAGTCGTCATGCTCACCAAACTGAGAGAAATGGGGCGGGTAGGGACAGAATATGAACAACATACATATACAAATCGTAGCTGATTCTGGCCATGTACACCACCGCGCTGATCAATACTCTTATGCTCCGTCCCCTCAGGAGAAGTGTCACCAGTACTGGCCCGCCGAGCGCTCGGCCAGGTACCAGTACTTTGTGGTGGATCCCATGGCAGAATACAACATGCCTCAGTACATCCTGCGGGAGTTCAAAGTTACAGATGCCAGGGTGGGTTCATGTTTGTTGTTGTGTCGTTTAAAGACTTGTTCCCCTATTGTATTGTCGTATTCTGTGTAACACCACACTCCTTGACTTTTCTGCTCTATTCCCAATCCATCAGTGCTGTCAGGAAGCAGTGGCGCCAAGCATGTCCTATCGACCTGTAGTGTGTGTTAGTTAGTGTGTATCTCATATGTGAATGTGTGTACCGCAGCAGGTTAGCACTATCGACAAGCAGCCCTGGATTACTCATTCAACCATGCTGTCTCAAGATTATCTTGACAGTATATGTTTGCTTGTGTGTGCTTGTGTGTGCATGTGCACATCCGCTCATGCACTTCATGCCAGTCATAGATAACTCCAGTTAAGCCTGTCCTGCTCTGACGCCACATCGACAGATGCTCTATTGATCTCCATTAAAGGGGAGTCAGAGAGGCTGAGCAGAGGAGAAAAGATGTAATTGCGTACTGAGTGGCTGACAATAGCAGACGCACTGACGTTACAGCTTGAAGTTAACCACAGCCACTGATCCTGGGTCAGATAACAGTAATGATTAGAAGGTAAAAAAGGACATTGCTTTGCAGAGCCTCAGTCCTCACTCTTGGAAATAAACATCTTGATGGCGTTGAAAAGACGAGGGCCACTTTCACATCAGCCCAGCCTGCAGGTTTTCAGTAAATATTTATGAGCCGTTGTTCTTAACACTCTCTCACTCCTGCAGGACGGCCAGTCTCGGACAGTGCGCCAGTTCCAGTTCACTGATTGGCCAGAGCAAGGCGTGCCCAAATCTGGGGAGGGTTTTATCGATTTCATTGGCCAAGTGCACAAAACCAAGGAGCAGTTTGGTCAGGATGGGCCAATCAGCGTTCACTGCAGGTATGCATCAAGGTTTGTCGTGGTGACACTACTCATCGTAGGGTAGAGGGACATTTTGATGATGTGATTACAAACTAGAGCACACTCATGTCAGTGCTCTTCACTGCAGACCATAGTAAAATGTTTTGCTGTATGTCTGTAGTGCTGGCGTGGGGCGGACAGGTGTCTTCATCACTCTGAGTATTGTCCTGGAGAGGATGCGTTACGAAGGAGCAGTGGACATCTTCCAGACTGTCAAAATGCTGCGGACACAGAGACCAGCCATGGTGCAGACTGAGGTAAACACTGATTCAAACAACATGGCAGAGATACAAGATTCAGAGCACTGGTACTGCACACTATTAGTATCAGTTAAAGCAATACTGACATCAATCCAATAATTATTCTTGAGTGTTATTTACTGATTTAAGAGATCACTGTTAGCTTTTTGACTTCCTTAAAGTAAGCCTATATTTTCATGTACTTGACCATCTGTAAACAGGTTTTTCCACTTGTGTGCACTTACATCTGAAAATGCTTAATATATTTTATGTGCACTCATTTTATTATGCATCCCTGGATATAATTACTACTCATGCCCAGGAATGGATAATACATTAAACATTTTTAGTCGTTATTGAGTTCATTAAAACAGGTGTGTGTTAACTGTGTTATCAGATGATCCAACAGTCTTTTTAAATTGCTTGTTTATCTTAGTTTATTGGATTTTTTTTTTATCTGTCTTAATAGAACTTATATCACTACACAATTCAATTCCAATTCAGCATTATCTAGATTAGGAGTAATTTCTTTTGTCTGGGCAGACAATGCACATTTAAAAACCAGAAAAGAAATGTTTATAACTACACATTTTTATGCAGTCAGATTTTAGTGAAACCCCTTCTACAATACAATTGTCATTTCATGACATCTCATATCAGTGTCTAAGTGAGATTGAGTAAGTGTTACGCACAGCCAGAAAAAACAATGTAGCACCTGTCTGTCTTAACAAACCCTTTTTTGTCGCACAGGATGAGTACCAGTTCTGTTACCAGGCGGCTCTGGAGTACCTGGGTAGCTTTGACCACTATGCAACGTAAGTGAAGAGACATCTATCCGTCCATCCTTCTGCTTCGAGGTCTACAAACAAACCAACAAGTGAAACAAGAGAACGACAGGCTGAAACTACATGAACATTGAACCTTTTCCGGAAGACAGATTCTACACCAACAAGGACAAAAAGCAACAACAAAAACAGCAACAAGAAATCTGTGTCTAACAGCAGCCACACTCATCAGGACCTCTCCCGAGGAGCTGGTGGGTGTGGAGACTATCCATGTGTAATCCATATACTTACCTCAGTGTTCCAGTGTGAAGGACGTATAATACATGTGTGTTGTGGTCAGCTATCTCCAATATGAACCAGTGAAATACAAATGGCTTCTGAACAGGAATTATGATAATATATGTGTATAAAATATAAAAAGAGTTAAAAAAAGAAAAAAAGAAAAAAAAAACATTTAAAAACACAAAGAGCCTGGATATTTGCTGCACCCTAAATGGGCTTTTTATCCTCAACTTTGTATCTATTGGTTTGATGTACTAAGGGATTACCAAGTGCAAAGGTGAACATTTCTATGTGTCTGTGAGTCAAAGCTGTCCACTGCTACCACAGGTAGTTCTGACTATAGTAAATAAAGCAGATGACGAGGTTACGCCTCAGCAGAAGCCCACAGTGCGGACTCACCACGCTGAGGACTGTTGGAGAAGCATGTGGATGCTCATTTACCCAGCGCACAGTGCCAAGAGAAACCATGCAGCGTGAACATGAAACTGTGGCCTACAGGGAGATATGGCTCCGTCTTTTCATCCAGCATTAACATGAAGTCAGACTAGAGACCGCTCTTAACGCTGACCAAGGATCAGTTCACACTCCCCAGTTGTGTCCTCACTGCGTAACAGCTGGCCTCAGAACAGTGATTAGAGTCCATCATAGCCTCAACTGGGCTTAGATTTGTAGTCCAGTGCTTTCTTCATTCAACAAAGCTTGCTTGCTATTTGCTGTAGTCCTTGTTCATCCTCTAGCTCAGATTCTCTTGATGTCAGTCCCATTGTGTCAGTTCAACAGTGGCTTATTGAAGGAGGCGCTAATGAAAGAATTGAGCTTCAATCCCTTTTTTTTTTAAATTCTTGGCCCATTTTTGCAGATTTTTCTGTGTTTTTACTGTATGTCTTTGCCTTACGCCGACTTATTTCTTGTGTTTTAACATGCTGCCTAATACTCATGCGTTGTGTGCTAAAATTTTATTGTCATACAGTATCTAAACTCGAGGATGAAAGTTGTTCCCTAATCATTTTCCTCCGAAGCGTACCTACTTGAATTGCACCACTTTGCGGTTAAATCACTGATATTTTAACATTTCGGGCAACGAAAAATAATGAGAGAAATCCCCCCCCCCAAAAAAAAAAACAGTCATCACAAGTGGTTAATTGCTTACATTCAACAATCCTGTCCCCTTTCCCACTTACTCCATTAAAACTCTCTCTGGCCCTGAATCACACTGTACAGAACATCCCAACCTAACTAATTGATGTTTTCCCTCCGTCTAACTCCAGTACAACTGCACAAGTCCTTGATATTGATATATATCTTTTCTTGATTTGACATATAATCATTAATTGGTCCCACGTGGTGATTGAAGAGCACAGCAATGTTCCAGTGTCTCAGACATATCGGGCGATTTCACAATTTTGTACATACAGTCTTATCACTTGAGTCCTATACAGTACAGTTACATACGTCTGAGCACAAGATATAACATGGGATTGGATGTGATGTAGTTCTTATTGTCGCAAAAAAAAGCCTTATTGTTATCGTTCACTTTGTCATATTTATTTCATATGATTTTTAAAAATATTTATTATTCTATTTTGTTACTTTTTATGTTTGTTTTTATTTATTTATTTGGGATATCTAGCAACTATAACCTATAAGATGTTGTTTACTTGTTTCTTTGGCGAGCCAATGTTAAAGTAAGATATTGTCACTGTTTGTTTTTTAATTTTTAATGGTCAGTTTTGGTGCTTTTTTATTTGCTTTATTATTCTAAAGTATGCCCTCTGTGTAGGGTACTATTTGATACTGATTACTGATGTCCGATTAGTTAGCTAGAGATGTACATTAGAGGCAGACATAGTTAAAGTTTACAGTGATGCCCTTTTAATGCCCTCCCCCGCTCGACCTCCATAGCAACAACAGTGGTGTGATCCTAGCAACAGAGGGATGATCCACCCCACCGAGAGGTTTAAGGGCATCAGAGAAATTAGATTTATAGAGCAGACTTATTGGTGAAAACCTCTGACAGGCTGTTGGTATTTAGTTTGCTGGAGAGCACATGGTAGCAAGTGTATTTTTGACAGAGAATGGGTAAGAGTCACCCAGCTACACACACCCTTAAAGTTATTGTTTAAATCTGAAATTATTCTGATATGAACTTTATGTGTGGTACAGAAGTCTTGACGATGTGTGACATATATGAAATATGTTATTCCTTCAATTTCTAATGATTATTGTGTCAAGAGAAATGTAAAAGGCACACATGAAACATAATATGAAATGTGTTGAGGGTCAGCTCTGATGATGCCATCCCCCTCACTTATGTACCTGTTCTTTCCTTTCAAACCATGGATGTAGATATTGTATCTTGACTTTGTATTAAAAGCAGGATGATTGGATATACAGCACAATGAACTGCTTGGTTCCTGTCAGTTTTGTCCTTTGTGTTGTTCACTTCGTGGCCACTAGATGAGGCCAAAGTAACCTTGAAATGAAAAGCACTGCTGTCACAACACCCACTTTTCACCAGATGCCTGGCGAACAATTTAACACCTGGAAAATGTTCAGATGATGATCAGATTTTGCCCTTTCTTGTTAAACCGCCTGAAATTTTATGGAACCACAAAAGTGCCACATAATTGCATGGCATGAAATTCTGCTGTAATTCCGACTGTTGCATTGCAATAATGTAGGATTTAACATTATATTGTAACAACCTATCAAACATGGGTTTAATTACATTAAACAGATACATTAGGCTGATGTAAACACACACATATGTCTTATTTATTAATTGTCTTATTTTTTTACACTGGATTTGAAAAAAAAATCCAAATCAATTAGGCCATGACATGGATGTTATATTAACTTTAAACAGTGTCATGATTAATATACCTCCAACATGATATTACAACATTAAAAGACTGTTCACAGTAGCACATTAAGGACATTGCTTGAGGGAAAGTTATGACGAAGAAAATGTTTGACATTTGTCAGGTGAGAGTAGCAACACTCTCATATGGCAACAGAAGCAGCTAATTAGGTTAGCGTAGCGTAGTTTAAATGCATCTTTTATAACCCACCATAGTAACCCACATTCTTAAAACCACATGTCATTTTAGTACTTTAGTTATTGTTTTGTTTTACACAAATATAACATTTTAAGATTTTACATGTTAAATTAGTAAGTTTGAGTCAGTCAGTGAACCAAGCTAAGCTAATAAACGGCTGGTAGTAGGCTAGTATAATCATATCTAACTTTGTTCTCATCTTTTTTTTTTCTTTTTGTTGTTGTTGTCAAAATGTGTATAGGAACCAGGAAAACTGTCCTTTATTTAAATCAATGAAATTTTATAGGTCTACTTCTTAATTCCTCTCTCCCTTTACTACAGTCACCTAGTAACAGAGATGTGTAATTCACAAATTTATGTAAGTGTAGTTCTACACGTTTTTGACTCTTCAGTGCCACGTGCAAGATATAAAGGAGTCCTTTGTGTGCATAGAGTTCACATAGCCTACAAAAACATCATCCTCATTTTTTCTGACTTTGATCTGTCTGTTGATATGAAGAACTGCTGCACTTGAAGAAACTTCTGGGTGTTCCTTATCACTGTGGGCTGAATGGCTAATCTTTTAACCTGATACTTCCTTGAAATTTTCCAGGGAGTCTTATTTAAATGCTTGAAAGCACACACACACACACACACACACACACACCTTTGTCCTTGCCAAACAAACACCTCCTGAGCACAATGTATGAAGCTCATCTCAAAATGCTGCATCACTGTGGTTCTGCTGCATGCCAAGTTAAACTCATCCATACTCTCCAAAAGTCCAAGATTGAGGAACAGACAGCAATCCCTCAGGGGAGCTTTAATTATATTCCCGAACAACCCTCCATGTAAGGTTACAATTTACATCTTACATTTATCACTTTAGTTCCTTACAAACCTTTCTAGCTTCATCAAACATTTAAGAGGGACAAATAAAAAATAAAAATGATGCTGGTTTTAAGGACACGCTACAGGCACACCTTGAATGACTATAGAATAGAATAGATTCTCAGTATGTCTAGTGTGTGTGTGTGTGTGTGTGTGTGTGTGTGTGTACAGCAATACACAGCAGACCTACAAGGGTAAAGAAAATTCAGTGTCTGTTCAAGCATTTTTCTTTTTTTAATATGTTTTTTTTACTATATTTTTACTTTTTTTTCTACTATGGACTTTTGCTCATTAAATCTGTTCTTTATTATATTGAGTAAAAATGATGAAACACCTGTGTAAACCAGTTCTTTACATAACTATTGTATGGAGTCATTTTTTGATCTTTGCTGTGGGCCATCAGCCATTCACTGATGTGTATCAGTGCAGGCTGAGCAGGTTGCAGTGCAGCAGACACAGTGAACAAGCACATGACATCTTTCCGAATACCTGTGTCACATTGTGTGTGTAGGTGTGTGTCTGTCTGTGTGAAAAGGTCACAGTAGGTCCTGCCACCCATGACAACTGTTGCCATGAGTTGAAGAAGCTGTGCAGAGGCGTGGCCTTCACACCTGAAGTCACTGATTGGTTTAGTTCCAACATGAGCTCCCACTTTCCACAGCTGATTGGCTGGTTTACCAAGAAGTAATCGCCTTAGAGGGGGAGGGGACTGGGACTGCATTTGTTTCTCACCTGTCACCTGCTACTTCAGAGAAACTTCCAGTACAGAAAACTAAAACTTTCGAGAACTGTAGAGCTACGGTAAATGCTTGCGGGCTCATTGGCATCTAAGCGTGTGTATGTTAATGACTTGGAATATTTTCCATCATGGCTCACAAAGTTGGAAGAAGGTTGTCACTGGACAGCTCAATGTGAGTATGAATGTTTTTGCTGTCTTTTATATTTTGATTCCTTTCTTTCATTTTGTTGAAATCAGACATCACTACTCATCTGTGACGACTGACCACCAGTCCAAAGGAGCACCGCTCTAAGCACCAGATGTGCAGCATGCTCTTGTTTGTGGCCAGTGTTTGTTGCCTCCTCCAGAGATCCCTGCTGTTGCCCAGAGACTGCAGACAAACCACAGGTCTAATAGGCTGAGCTCAAGCTCAGATGGAGAGCCAACACACACAGCTGGTGTTCAAAGTGTTTCTTCAAGGACTTTGGAGATGATCGAACTTTTTCTTTCACATAAAGAAATGAATACATGAAAAGTAGTCTTCAGTGAACAACACTGATGCTACACATGAACAGATTTTTCTGTTGATTCTTTATGTGAGAAATCATTTGTCTAAGAATGAACTGCATAATGAATGATCTGTGGAAAATCAGCCTTCACCTGATGAATGTGAATATTTACCGAAAGCATGCAGCAGTTGTTTTGCTCCACTCTGAAATCCAACACATTTACTGATGGGAAAACTCCATTAGTTTATTTGTGTTGTGTGTTTGTCCAAAAAGCTGCATCATCAGTGTTGACACTTCTCTCCTGCTCTCTTTGGGACAGCCCTCTGGTCGGACTTGGAAGCCAGGCTATGAGAAGAAGCGGCAGGTTCAGCAATAAGAAAAATGGACAGACTCTGGAAGAGGCCCGACGGGAGATCCAGGACATGGGTCACAGCCTGTACTCCAACCTCAGGTAGACTAACATGCTGCACCTCCTCCAGGAGGCTGGAGATGACTTAAAATGTTGCGCTTAGACAAAGATAGCATCCTTATCTTATTTGTGTAGGCAGTGCAGTTGAATTCTTGTGTCTCCTTAGGGACCACACCATAACAGAGGAGAGCAATGAGCCACCGTATGATGTTACCCACCGTCACGTGAGTTAGCTTTACCTTATATCCTGTACCTTCCCGCACATATATGTATGTGTGTGTATTTATCACATTTTCTTTTAAGCACAGGGAGACTTGACACAGATGTAATCAATATTCTATGTATAAAAACTATAACAAACAGTTATTACCTGAACCTGCAGCTCCACTTTGCAGAGTTTCTCAACAAGTTTCAGCCAGTTGCTAATCTGTCCCACTCACTGTTCTCTTACTTTGGTTGCATTTTTATTCATCAACACTTCACTATTTTTCTCCACAGAGCTTCCAGAAACACAATAAAAGCTTCCACAAGCTGTTCCATGAGATTCCTGAGGGGGAGAACCTGACACATAGTAAGCTGAACTGAGCTCCAGAGTCTGTTACTTATTTGTTGGTATTGATTATGGTGATGAGATCACACTGTGTGCTTTTTTCCACCTCTGTCTGTGGTGAATGAGGAGCTGAAACAGTTTAGTAAATGATTCAGGCAGGTCTCTGTAGTATAGGTGACACTGCAGAGTTCCCCACTGAGGAGACAAACACTGATACCTCCAAATTGTGTGTGTGTCCCTCTGTCTGTGTGTTTGTGTGTGTGTGTGTGTGTGTGTGCAGCGTTTGTCTGTGCTTTGCAGAAGGAGGTGCTGTATCATGGAAAACTCTTTGTATCTGAGAACCATGTGTGCTTCCACTCATCCGTGTTGCTCAAAGAAACCAAGGTAACAAGACGCTCAGATGAAAAGTGCAGCCCAATCCTCACTGGTGAAATTAATTAATACTGAAAAGTCACAACAGCTGTGGCACGATTTGGGCTTTTGTCAGATTCAAAATCACAATTCGGGTCAATTAAACTAATGCCTTTTTAATTTTCTAGTAACAGTTTGGTTTTTGCAGAGCAGTCTTTTGTGCGCACTTGTCTCTAAGGGCTGTAAAAGAACTGTCAACAGCACCAGTAGTATCTGTCCTGGGAAATCACTCGGGCTGCAGCATTTTACTAGAGAAATAATTTTAGTAAACCTTGATAAGGATAAAACCAAAAAAAAAAGCCTTACGGTTAGGGTTAGTCAGGTTTGTCGGGCAATTATTGAGAAGGTTCTCATATCAAAAGCGGTTTTGTTTTCCTCAACACAATGTAGGTGGTGATTCCTGCATCCAGTGTCATGGAGGTGAAGAAACATAACTCTGCTTTGTCTATGTTGTCTGTCCAAACTGCTGATGGAGAGAAGGTCAGACCACACTCTGTTTATTATCTTTGATCTATTCTTTATTTGATCATTCTTCTTTTTTCTGTTTTTAGATTTGATTTTTATTTTAACATCCTTTGTCCATATCATTGTGTAGCACTTCCAGTGCCAAGCGCTACAGGCTCAAACACACTGGACGATACAGTCTTTGTATAGTCCTCAGATGAAAGCTAATGGTGTTTAGATGCACTATAAAAGTTCGGGTGAGAAACCTGTTATCAAACCTGAATGCCTGTATAATCAGGTTCTGAATGTGCTCAGTGACATTGTGAAACCTCTTGCAGCACCTGGCTCGGAAACACAACAAACAGCTTCAGGGAATTATAATCATAAAACCTCCTTTCAACAGACATCCTTGTCTGCTGTTGAACCCTTTCACCCACAGAGCTCAAAATAGATCATTAATTGGACCATTTTATATTCAAGCCCATCCAGTTCTAAAATGGAATCATGTACAAATGTATGATCACAGACTTGGTATAGTATATCCTATATACTACATTTCACAGTATTTAGTACAATTATGCAATGACTCATTTAATGCTTAAACTAGAAGCTTAAACTACGAACCCTCCGGTACAGTATGTGGCACTGTCAGTCAAACACCTGCAGTTTGAATGACAGCTTGTCAAAACTCAAAATTCTAATTTACTTCCTCAGCACTGAGGATTTACATAGTTTGATTTCCTGCCAGGTTTAACCCTTCATCATGCCTCTTTTGTTTTCTTTCTCAGTACTCATTCGCCTCCTTGAGGAACCGTGAGACGTGCCTCCGCCTCCTCCAAATTGTCTGCTTGCATGCACAGGTAGTTGCTTCCATCTGTCTGAATGCACATAATCATTCCTCACACAAAGGCCCCTTTTTCTTTACAATCAGTGCCTCTGTGTCTGTCTTAAAGCACGAGGGGAGTCCAAACAGCAGCCCCCATGCCTCCTCTCCAGAGAACGGAGCTGATCACGATATGGCAAGTTGGGATGTTGTTGTAGCTGAATGAATATGAGTGCATAAAGCGCAGCCATTAATCTAACTGTTCTGTGTCCCTGTCCTTGTCTGCAGATGTCCAGCCATTCCAGTTTTGAGGACAGCATAGATCACGATCAGGCCAGAGAGAACAACAATCACCTTGAGAACGGCTTCCCTGTGTTGTCCAGTGAAGGTGAGAGAGAGATGGAGGAGACAGACAGAGGTGAGGACGTGACGAATCACTGCTGGTTAATGTTCTTCTATCGACTTGCGCACCAGAGGAGTAATGTTTATCTTTCTTCAGTAATGACTGTAGCTCTGAAATTGCACTTGCATTCCAAATAACGATGCTGAGACTTTTATTACTCAGCTGAAATATTGTAACAATATCACTAAATGTAACAAGATCGTGTACTTTTTTTTTATTCAGATCCCCTAAGCCACAGCTCCACTCGTCAAAACAGCTTAGTAGGTGAAGATGACAGAGGTGTGTGTGGGCACTCACAAACAAACCCAAGTACTGTATTATTAGTCATAGAGTAAAACCACATTGTAGAATAACGATTGTATGATTTCTGTGTTGACCAGCCGACTCGTGGATTGGGAAGGTGATGGAGATGATCACACCAATCTTCAGAGGAATAAGGAATTTCAACATTTTCTTCTACATCTGTATGATGCTGTGAGTATCATCATCTCTCACTGGTTGAGCTCCATCTCCCGGGTTTATCTTACAAAAACTACACTGATGCAAGTGCTGCACTTATGGCACTTCACTCTCTTCATTTCATGTCCATCCACCCATCCATTAGCTATACCGCATATCTGTGGCAGGGTACAGTCTGGACAGGTCGCCAGTCTAGCTCAGGACAGACATAAAAAAACACATCACATTCACATTCATTTTATGTTACTTTACATCTCTGCTTCTAAACAACTAAGAGATAATCGCAGCATATTTTTCATCTCTAAATGTATTTAATAAGATCTTGCTCCACATACATACAAAGCCAGTGCTCACTTTGTATGTTATAGATTATTAAGACGCTTAAATTATGCCCACACTTTAATGCATCAGCACTATATATGAATATAAATAATTAGTTTGTTTTTGATATGTGAATTGTGAACTGCAGCTTGGTACACACGTCATTGCTATTGCTGTGTTAAACCTGTTAAGGGGCAGAGACCTTGTAGGAATGTAAACATATACGTAAGAAACCTAACTGTCTCTTCAGCACGGGCCTGCTGTACTGTACAGCTTTAGCACATAGCAGATCACAAACTGTGACACCAGCTTATACATATACATCTCAAAATACTTCATCTAAAAAAAAATGTATGGTTTCACATTGAATTCTTTCCAGGTCCAACATAACATTTATTGAAATATCACACAGTCCTAGATGCGCATTATAGTATGGTGACTTTTTTGGGATTAACTGGAAGCTCTCAAGAAAAGAAAAATATGTTACTCTTGAAACAACTCAGTTATAGAAATGTTTTCACACAATGTTCACTCAGGCTCCGCGCAGATAGAATTGACTGATATCCATTGTTAGGACTGAACAGTATGTACCCGTCTCAGACTGTGCCCTCAGCTTGTGCTTTCACTATTTGAGAGAAAATGCAGTGTTGTGGAAAACTGTAAAAATCCACAGCATTCAGGACATTATTGTTTGTTTTTGTAGAATTGTGTTGCTGCTGTTGGTGTCTGGGTACATCTGCTTACGGATCATGGCACTGGAGGAGCAGCTGAACTCTATGGGACCCCCAGCTGAGTTGTATTTGAACCACAGAGGGTAAGTAGTCACGTGATTGTAATGAAAAGGGATGAGAAAGACGCAGACGGAAGTCTGTAGAGGAAAATATGTTTGATGACTTAAACCGGTCTTGGCGACTCTCAAAACTATTACTTGATGATCAGATAAAACTTTAACAAAGTGGTTCTGCAGGTTTATGACAGCAATGTCAACACAAGATAACATGATACATTCCTGCGTCACACCCTCTACGAAGTATGTGTAAAACTGTACAGACGTCGGATTAAAAGAGAAACCAACACAAGTCTTCTTAGGAAGGTGTTGAGCCGTCTTTACTGGATTTGATGATGACAGTGGAGAGACCTGTCAAACATGTCAATCCAAAATTTAACCGGTCATATCACATGATTCACATCATTTTCATGCTCATCAAACCCCTCGTGCCCTTTAGACCCGAGCCCTGTCATCCTGGAGGAAATGAGAATAGAAATGTTTCATCATAGGATAAAGGCGATCACTCAGAACAGCTTTGTATTGATTTGTAGCGACCCCCTCGCTCACAGTGTAACAGAACCACTGGATGCCCTCACTGTGGGAGTCAAGCATTCAGGCCTGTGCCTCTGTAGACCAGTGACTCTGGTTATTGCACCACTGAACTCTCAATAATCGTTTATCTTTGCAGTGAGGGGTTTATTCAACGCCACTATAAAATCCCTCTCTCTGTAACTGTAGACAAACTGCTCTCACTGATGAGTTGTTTCTCAGTCACCTGGGACAGAATCACTCTTTTGCTTTTACTCATATATCACACAAGTCTCACAGTCATCAGATGTACGCTGTCACAGTTTCCAACTCTATTTGTTGCCTTCCCATAGATCTAAATGCAGATGTCACTCTTTATAGAAACACCAGTCAGTGGAGCAGCCATGGTGATGACTGAGGCTCTGCCATCAGAGCCCCGGCTATGAACCTTCTTTCAAAATCACCCATTTCTTTTCCTCCTGCCATCTGGACAAAAAATAATCTAAATCAACTGGGCCTGTGTAGCTTTTTTATACATGATGTCACAGTTAATGACTAGAGGTTAAGTGCTTAATTGTACCATGCAGTGCAGCTCTTAACATCTGCAATCCTTATGTTTGGCCACTGGTTTATCCGGCTTTTTCCTTTAATTTGTCACCTGTCTGTATTAGTTAGCATGTGCAGGAGTTAAATTCTTGAAAGTCTAATGCTATATGTAAACATCCTCCACCTCTGTCCTCTTTTCATTTCTCCATCTCCCTCTTTTTCGCAGGCACCAAGAAACATAACCGGTGTCAGAGGATTTTTGACAGAAGTCCTTTCAGGAACTCATGCAATGTACTGTACCACATTATTAAGATCACACACTGAACTCTTTCTAGACAAGACTCCCAAAAGCATCTTACCACCGAGACTCTCTCCATTTGACATGTAGCACAGCTGGTATGACAAAATGTACAATATTTTGCACATATTAGTTCCATCACAGTAGTAAACCCCTGTAATAGCACCGTGTCATGCATGTGATGCAAGTCAGCAGTAAGGTGCTTTTGGGATGTCTGAACCAGGCCACACATGGTGAACTACATGGATGAGTGACTGTGCTGGCAGAGGATTTTCTGTTAGGCATGCACTCTGCTGACAGCTAAAAAACTAAAGTCAGGCTCTCTGTGCTGAGCCATATGGAGGCATCCTGCTGAAGCCATGTTTATTTCCTGGCCAGTAAACAGCTGAGCTCAGCTTGCAGAGGTTGCTGGAGTCTCGACTGTCAGATTCTTGGATCGACACAACCTACAGCAATGACAACACACCAGAATCGATCTTAACAAGAAGATGAAAGAAGCACTTTGTTGCGGGTTGATTTGATATTGATCGTATGTTCTGAAATTGAGGTTTAATCCTAATCCCTAAATGCTTGAGTCTGGTGTTTCAGGGAAAGACTGTTGATGACAGATGTCAGCCAGCAGAGGGCAGTCACTCCCATTAAACCTGATTGATTCATGCCATACGAACACAGGATTTCACTCACTTGAATAAGGAAATTAAATTGAAAATGTAAATATTATGAAACTTTTGCCACTGGCCATAAACATCAATGATAATTAGTTACATTCACATGTGGGCCTATTGATTTCCAATTTTCCAATGAATTTCCACTTTGTTAATTCTGTGTTTACTTACCAAAATGTCTTTTAAGATATATTAGTGATTGTATGTCAGTTCTAACATTGCATGAATTCAAAAAATATACTCAGGTTATATATGTTCATCCAAATGCATCGTTTATGAAACAATTTTTCTGAACTTTCCAGGCCTGGAAAAACCGAAATTTCAAACGATAGGAAGAGGCTTTGTATGATTTTATGTATTATCCAAACCCCAGTGAAACTGGTGTGCAAGTCATGTTTTCAAGTCATTATGTACGCTAAAACATTGCATTTTTTTGTATCACTGACTATATGAGCTTGTAAAGTCTTATTAACTTGTGTAAAAAAAAAAATACAACTGTTTTGAAATCAATGTCAGTTTCATATTTTTGTACATAAGTGATCTTTTTATTATTTTGTAGTCCATAAAAAGGTCAAGATTCAGTCCCATGAATTAATTTCATTACATCATATTCTCAGTTCAAAAAAGCAACATAAAATTACAAATCATAATACAAAGAATAGAATAGGTAAGTACAGTAACCATATAAACAGCCCACTAATATGGTCTAGCCCCCCCAACCACCCACCCGCCCGCCCGCTCACCACTGTCCCGCTCTAGCACAAAACTCATAACAATACATCAGTTAGTATCAGCAATAAAAAAAAATTCAAATAATCGTCCCGTTTTTTTTGTTGTTTTTTCTATTTAAAGCGCTTCAATGTTCCGATGCCATGAGTTCAGCTTTATCCTCACACAGAATACATAATAGAGATAACGTCCCACCCCGTCATTTGCTCGGCAAAACACAATAGACATGCATACAGTTTTCACTGTTCCACCCCCCCACCCCCACCCCCATCAATAAACATTCAGGGCCAGAGGATACAATGTACGTCAACCATAGTGGTGCATCAATAAAACGGCAAATTTCCACCCCGTTTCTTTAACCAAACCCCATGAGTGAATGAAAAGTGGATCCAGTGGTTTCCCTGATAATACGACCTGTCCAGGAAAAACTGAGGCCTACTTCTATTTTCAGAGAAAAGCTATAACTCTCTCTAATTCTTCTGACAGCTCAGCTCCCTGGTTCAAGATGGTAACAGATTTCCATTATTTACATAGTCAGAAACACAAAGCACACAGGATGAGACTGGAGAAATTCCCTGTTCGAAAAGATGACAGCGAGCAAGTGTATGGTAGACCTTTCCACCGCTTACCAAGACCCATGCGCACTCCCAAAATGGAGCAAATCAGATCAGTGCTAGTTCAGTACATGTTCCCTTTAACAAATTGCAGCTACTATCACTGAAACTGATGGGTCTCCTATGCAGCAGACACTTTGCGTAGACCTGAAATGTGATGCAACTCTCGTAGTTTTCAGGTCTACACACGGGGCCCATTAGTACGTATTCAAACGGGATGCTAGTATCCTTGATGCTGGCCTGTAGGAGACAGTCAATAATAATGAAGAAGACACACAAACTTACATTTTATACCCTTATTACACTTTGGATGCTTTGTACAATAGTGCTGAACTTAAGACCTGCTTTTGTCATGCTTGATCTGATATATATAAATGTGTAAATATACTGTATACTACAGTATGTGTGTGTGTGTTGTGTTTGAATGTGTGTATGGGTGCATGTATGTGTATGTGTGCGTGTGTGTGTGATGATGTGCAAAGGTTTGTGTGGTGGAACCTGCACCACACCAACAGTGAGAGGCTCAAGTATGGCTTGTGTCACACATGAAGCGTGCTGCCACCCATAAGAGAGCTCCTACATTTTAGGGCCACGGAGGTTAAAACAGAGCTATAGTAGACGTGATATCGCGTCCTGGTGCCCGATCTGAATCACATTGTTAGTCATTAACATCAACACGCATGGTTCTGGAAACGAACAACCCATGGCCCTACACTACGACAAACACGTTTGGATTAATTACATCAACACAAAAACGTTCGAGGAAAATGTGCTGAGGGTGAATATGAGCAGGAGGCTGTCTGACTCGGGTGATGAGAACTACTGGAACACGACTTGGAAAAACAAACTGTGCTGTAAAGACGACAAGTTAATTAGTATGCCTCTAATGAAGCGTGATTATTCTGAATGGACATAATCCTCATTAGTTTGGTGAACTGAGCAGCTCCTCTTTTTTTTGTCATACCTTCAAAGCCTCCAAAAATGTCTGTTCACCAAATTATTCTACAAGTTATTCAAAGACATCCTTGACAACCACACGTCAAACTTCAAGGAATAGTTGGATACTTGGAAATGTGCTTTTTTTGCTTTCATGTAGAGGGTTAAATGATCAGATGGAGTCATTCAGGTCTGTACGGTCAATATGAAGCTGCAGCTAGCTTAGCATAAAGATGTTAGAATGATACCTACCATCACCTCTATGGTTTAATGGCAGGTCATGTATACAGTCACTTCCTTAAAGAAAGAGGTATAATTCCTCTCATTTAACTATCAACACAAAAGCCAATAAGCGCATTTCCAAAACTGTCAACCTATTCCTTTGAATCTGATTTACTCCTGCTATTACTAAGTCAGCCCAGCCTTAAAACGTCACACATCGGCAAACACTGAAGGGCTACAGCCTTCTGTCTGGAGCAAACTGATCTAATGTGACACAAAAATTACTGAGTTAACCTTCACGTCCATAGCTGCTCCACAAACGCCTAAGAAATACCCACATGACCAGAGATGTCATGAGTGTGGCTCTCAAAGTCCTGTTTCCATTTCAACCACACCATCACTCTTGTCCAGAGTATGTAGGACTGGGTGGGAAAAAGCAACACAAGGAAATCAAAATGATTCCCTGTAAGCTGTTGCTGCAAGTGTGTGGACAGTAAAAGGCTAAAGTCACAGCACAGCCAGGAAATTAAATGGAAGCTGGCCATCCTGTGATCTTTTCGACGAGTCAGAGACGAGGGAGAGGAAAGTATGAGACACTATACAAGCTATGACAGTATTCCAGACTAGTCCGTGCGTATCCGCCATTATTGACACCAGAGGAAAGAAGATGGACCCCCAAACCACACAAAAAGAGTAGGTTAGTGTTAGCTGGACAACAACTTGGGA
Source organism: Trachurus japonicus (assembly GCF_045865225.1). Taxonomy (NCBI): domain Eukaryota; kingdom Metazoa; phylum Chordata; class Actinopteri; order Carangiformes; family Carangidae; genus Trachurus; species Trachurus japonicus. Next base: position 36,648,661 of record NC_140923.1, on the reverse strand, counting down.
AATGCCCTGGCAGTCAGATGGATGTCCATTAACAGGTAAACATGTAGTGGAGGAGGAAAAGGGGGGATGGGGCACATGCTTGACCAGTGTTTGTCCACCGGAGAGAGAACTGGTCAAGCTGTGGAGGTATTCTTCATACATACACTTGCAAAAATAAAAGAGGAAAAAAAAAAATCATTATTGATAAGTCTCCGTTATCCTCCTCCACTTGCACTTGTCCGAGTTATCAGGATGACCGTTTCTTTCAGCAATGCCTTGCTCGCGCACACACACACACACACACACACACACAGACTCAAACACACATGCACACATTATTCAGGTGTCACAGGCCCATGGAGACATGACTATACACTCAACATCTCAACATACATGTCCATGATTCATACATTCACCAACATGTCACACTTAAAAATTACATCTGTGTGCCTTTTTGGTCAAAGCACATTGTTCTTCCTTCTTAATTCGTGTGAGTAAACACATTTTAAAGCTGCAATTCACAATTTTTTTCCCCACGTTAAAAATTGCATTTGTTTCATCTTGGTTGTTGGATTTAACATTTTCACCACACTCCACCGTACAGACAGATACGGCAAATGAGAGATTATAAAATGTTCGCACCTTTAAAACTGGGAACAAAAGATAGGTTGTGTTGAAAATTAACCTTACGGTGTGCTGCTTCAAAGACACACAGATGTGGCAAAAATCACACATCCTTTTTAGGTCTATTTCTCACCCACACTTTGCAAACATACTGACATCCTCTTTCTCACTCATCTCATTCACACTCTCAAACACACACAAACAGTCTCATTCATACAAATGCAGAGAGGCTGTAGTTTGTTTCTCAGGCATGCGTTGCAGCCAGGTCCTGGTTGATGAAGCGCCGTAACCTCTCCAGGTACTGACTGTAAAGCTCAATGTCGTTGTGACCGGCTCCCTCCACCCAGAGGGGCTCCACGGCCTTGGGACAGCGCTCAAACAGGGCGAGACCATGAGAGAAGTCGATCACCTCGTCCTCTGTACCGTGAATGATGAGCACTGGGGAGGGGATCTTTGACACCTTCTCGATGCTGTGGAGGAGAAATTTAAATAATGGAGGCAATTAACGCACTAATAATACAGGAAACTGATTAAATTTTGTGTCGATGCTCAACAATGACAAACACTGACAATGTGCATTTTAGTCAACATGTCTGAGATACACAAATCATTAAATCTTCTCTCCTGTTCTTTCATTTCCTCTTTTACAAATAACAGACAAAAGACAAAAACACAAGACAGTGCAGATGCTTTTAGGGTGGTTAAGTTACAATAGATTTGAAAAATGTAATGTTTTTCATTCTTAATATGTTATCAGCAATCACTGTTTAAGTAAAATATAAAATGAATAAACATTCTGAAAGCACGTGGTGATAACATAATCTTTTCAGAGGTTCACTGCGAATGCATTTGCACATAAAATAAATAACGAGATGGCAAGTTATGTTTGTGAGAGTGTAATATCAGACAAATCAGGGTACTTCATAACATTTACAGCAACAAAGTAAGGACTCATGGAGGAGTAGTTGTTGCCAAGGTAACAACCAAAAGAGGTCTAAATAAAAAAAATAAACAAATCTTGTATACTAATTTTAAAGTAATGAGTAAATTGATACAAAATGTAATTAAAAGATCTTATCCCGGAGAGGCAGATGGATATCTGGCTATCTGTCTTGGACTCAAAGCTATTCATCTGTAAGTCCAGTAGCCAGGACAAATCAGTATCCTATAGCAACAATGGCTAGCACAGGAAAGCATAGATGCTACTCTAGTCTCAGTTCCATCAAAACTGGAGAGTATTTCTTCATTTGAAGAAGAGTAAAGAACAGGTCGGCCTGATTTACCAACATGCTGGTACTGAGAACAATGGAAGGAATGCAGAATCTGATTGGCTGAAGATAGCTTGTAATACATGGTGATCGATCATGCATACGATCACCAGACAAATATTTTACAAACAGTTCACAAAGAAGCATTTTTCCAGATGGTTCCGAGTAACAAACTACCTGGTGCAGGTTGGAAAGGTTTCAGACGATAAGCAGATTTCTATGGTATCACGGTGTTAACACTATTGTATTGCCGATCCTCATCCTTTTAGGTGGCACTTTTTGGCCTCCATACGAGCTAGATGTGTCACACTGCTTCCATGTTGCAATGTAACACACAATGTAACACATGTGATTATAGTTACAGAAGATGTGTATTTACATTTTGGCTTTGGGGCACAATGGCAGAGAAGGTAATTATACCACAGGAGTGGTTAGGGGAGGTTTAATGGGTATTTTGGCATGTCTTTTTCCACAGTGATGAATTGTTTTAATTTGAGCTTCCTGTAAATAACTACAGACCATTTGGTACTGAAAAGATAGTTTTTGAGTCAAAGCAGGTTATTTTTTCACTGATATTACTTTTAAAGCACTGACAAAACAGAAAATAAAACTCAAATATGTTCTCAGTAAAGGAACTTACTTGGGGAAGGCATCAAAGCAGTATGTTTTCTTGGTGTCAGGGAAGGCCACTCTCATACCAGACGTCAGAGGAGAGTGGAGAACCACAGCAGCACACTCAAAACGTGATGCCAGGTCTACTGTGGGCACCGTGCCGATGCTCTGTCCGTACAGGATGATATTCTCAGGACTGATGCCATACCTGATGTATAAAATGTCAAAACAAGGGTCACTTTTAACCTGTGAATACCTCAGTTTTCCATACACAGCAATAACAAGGATTATCAAGCCCATTAGTCAAACACATAGGAACACAAACCTGTGTGTTTCATGTTAATAATGACACACACGTTTAAAAGAGAACATCATAAGCAAAGAGTGGGAATGCTCACTTGCCAGGGACTGCAAAGCCATAAACAAAAAAAAGAAATGTAATAAATAATAATTACCAGCAAATATCAAAATATCCTAATATAACCTTAACACTGATTGATGCTGTATGGGCAAATTCTGAATAATGTTGGTAAGTAACATTTAACATAAATGTTTATTGTATTTATTTAAGTCTTAACTTTTCAGTGGTCTTAAACAGCCTCTATGTTGCCATCTGCAAATACTGCGCTTTACTAACATAAGGCTCATTAACCACATTGGCAACAGATAAACAAGAGGAATTTGAAGTTGTCAGAATTTCAGATGCAGCTACTTTATGTAAAACTCAGCATGTGACATCTCATCATCAGTTTCTTTGATAGAGAGCCATTGTTTTGACTTTGATTTGTCTGGCTGGTGGTCAGAGAGGATGCCATGGTCAGCAGGGAATAGATTTGTGTAACACTGAGTCAACCAAATGTTATTTTCACAAAATGTTACTGGCTGGTGATGTAAGTGACCTGCACTGATTTATCTACTAAAGACACTTAAACTGGCATTTGGTGCTTGTTGGCCGTTAATTTTGGACCCTGGGTGTATGGGAACGGAGTGTTTCTGCCAGCTTACCGGGAGCGCAGGGCATGCCAGGCGGCATCAATGTCAGCATAAAGGTTCTTCTCAGAGGGCTTGCCAGTACTAACACCGTAGCCTGAGTAATCATAGGAGAAGATGTTGCAGTTGATGCGTGTGCCTAAGCCAATGTAGAAGCTGCTCATCTGGCCCAGGTCTACTGCATTACCGTGAGAAAACAACACTGTAAACCTGAGAGACAAAGGAGGAAGAGGCAAGAAAGGAAGAAGAAGGAAGTTAGGCAGCAGGCTAAGGTTAAGCAGGAACACTGCTGAACTGGAAAGCCCAGAGTTGATGGAAAATTGCAGGGTATATCTGCATGACTGAGGATAGTATATCTATAGAAAGGCAAGCTGTCCTATTTAAAGCACAAGCACAACACATACAGTGCTGCTGTGTGTGTGGAGGAACATTCAGTGTCATTGCGCGTCTCACCTGGCATTAGGTGCACAGCGAATGTACATGCATCCGACCCTATTCCCTCGGCTGGACCTGGTCAGGAATACGTCCGTCACATCCAGCTCCCTCTGGGAATACTGGAACTCTGCTCTCTCAGTGAGGTGCAGCTTCCACCTGCCTTCACTTCCACTTCCACTTCCACCTCCACTTCCACTTCCACTTCCACTTCCACTGCTGCTACCGCCGGCACCACCGCTGCCACCACCGCTGCTGCCACCTCCTCCTCCTCCGCCTCCTCCTCCTCCTCCTCCTCCACCAGTACCGCCACCACCACCTCCACCTCCTCTGTCACTTCCACTGCTAGTGCCGAGTCGAGAGCGTAATCCTGGGGCTCCAAGTGATGGCGCGGCAGCTCCAGAACTGGATCCAGATGCAGTTCCAGCTCCAGAACTTGGATCTGGGTCAGGGAGAAGGGCATAGGTGGGCTCTGGGGGGAGGAAAGCCAGTTTGGCTGCAATACGACTGGGGCATGGTGGGCAGCAGAACAGGCAGCATAGCTCTCGTATGGACAGACCGTTCATCTTCTGGAAGAAAAATAAACATGGAGGACAGAGATAATAGGTTGCAGAAAAACAGTAAGAACACAGGTCACACCTTCAATTATCAAATTTTAAATATAATATTTAAAAAAAATATATGGAATGCATAATGATCTGCAGATTCAGCTCATACAGTGATTAACAGATTGATCAATCAACTCATATGCTTGCTTCACAGTAATTCATCTGAGGAGAGAAAGAGGTCAAATGTAATGTAAAATGCTATTACAGGATGAACAACAGTGGTGACATAAAGCCCTTAGTACTTTCCCTACTCACTCTCCTGGGAGAAATCCTGCACAGAAATGCTGTTATGAACATACCTGGATTCAGAGATCCCTGGGTCTTGAAATGAACTGGCACACAATGGTGCCAAGGTCTTCTAGTGTAGTCACTGAGCCAGCTGGATCTGAGTTTTAAAAAAAAGAAAGAAAGAAAGAAAGAAAGGAAAAAAAGATAAGGACAACACTTAAATATGGTTTGTCGTCATACGCCAATAAGCTCTACATGGCAACATTTGGTCACAATGGCATTACCACTTAGCTGCCCTGGTCTTTTCATGTTGCTCTTTTTTTGATCTTATGTGTGCTAACCTGATGTGACAGAAGATAAATATTGAGAAGGGATTCTTGCTTTGTAATTTAAAGCATTAAGATCCAATGAGAATTGAACTGACATCGACAAAAGGCAAACAGTAACCTGGCATCACAGGTATGAGGAAGAGATAACCTTCGTTCAAAGATTATACACAACACGGATTCATTAAAGAGCCAGTTGCCAGTGTCATCATTGTACAGCTCCTGTAACCAAAGACCATTTCTTATAGTTAAAGTAAAACATCCAATTAATGGACCGAGGCGGCTACTATCTCACCGAGGGATTAAAACGATTCAGATGCCCTGATGTGATCGTGAATATCAGTGATTAATTACAACAACCCCCTCACCACAGAGCGACTGATGTGCTAATGTGGCTACATGGTAACAACGATATTAACATCTAATGTTAGCCAGTGATGATGGGGATGTATAACGGGAACGGTGTGTCGACTTAGTATACCGACTGCTGGAAAATGTAGACGAGCGACGCATTTCAGCCAATGATAGATATTAGCAGTCACCGTGCAGGTTAATGCCAGCTAACAGTCAAAATATCATCACTTATCATTAGCAGGGCGACCAGCTAGCAGCGGCGGCTAGCTCGCTAGCAGGATAGCATCAAAGCTAGCTACTTACCGATTCACAGTGTGTCGGCAGGCAGGCTGGTGTGTCTCTATATGTACACAGAAGCAGCACACGACTTCGACAGTCGCTCTTGTGTCTTGACATGGATGGTTTTACTCAAGTGTACTGACAGTAGTCGGTGGCTAGCTAGCTGAAATTCATGGCAACCAGATTTTTTTTTCTACTACTGTCCGATTAAAGCCGGAAGTGACGTAAGGCCATATTCCTTTTTCAAAACTTCAAATAATGGGCCGGGGAATAATCGATTATCTTCTCATTTACATCGCACATATATGAACAAGGATGAGAAAAACTGTTATGTATGAATTGAATTAATCATATTTTAGGCTTTACAACATTTTTTTTTTTTTTACCTATTGAAGAGTAGTGAATAATAGTAGCAACTAAGGTGAATCTATCTGATAGGATCCTGTCGTAACATAGCACACTCAAATGGGGAAAAAATGTAAAATTAAAAAATAAAAGAAATAACAACTAATGAAAAGCAAATGAAAAATGCACATATCATCGAGATGGAAACTTGATTAGATATGAAAACTATAGAGCATAACACATATTGTGGTTTATGTTCTGTCTTGTCTGAATGTTTAAAAATTAAGAGGTGCAACAATCTTAACTCAAGTTAGAATAGGCCTAATAATATTGTGTTAAAAATGTCAGTTATAGCCCAAAGGTTCTGCACTCAAAATATTAATTAGACAACATTCAGCAAAATGTTTTTGTATCAAAAAGACTAGGCTACTCATTATGTAGAAGTTTTGGTTAATCAATGATTAGATTTTTTACTTGATTATTGATGTATTAACATCAGAATGATGGGAGACAGTTGTGCAACTTAGTTGGGCAGTTTCTGTATAATCGTGCATATTGTAGAAGCTGTCTATAATTTTCATGCATTATCATAGCTTTATTTACTGCCTCTATAATCATCTGCTGCCCATCCTCTCAGACAGGACAAGCAGATCCATCACACACCTTTCACTCATTATGACAAATGACACTGATCATCCCCATCACATTACTGCTGTGAAGCTAAAAAGAAGGCAGAATTCTTTTCCCTTCAGCCACTACGAACCTCCTCAATGACTGTATGGAGCCAGACACTTCCCTGTTTATTTGTGACATTTAATAAATTTAGTGGGGTCAAAAGTATCCCACTTTTTTCTTGAATATAAGTGACAAACAAAATTACTGTTACTCTGCATTATTAGCACATGAAAAATGTTTGTTGCTTAAACATACAGTCCTTAGAATTAAATTGTATTACAATAATAGCCTGCATATTTATATTTATATTCTTATTTTCCAAAGATACCTGTTGGCAAATTTACACCTGCATTTTAAGTGCTGGTGAAGGGTGCATTTCTTTAAAAAAATATATCTTTGTACCCTATTGGAATATAGTAAGCAATATAGCAAGCATGTATGTTACATTGTCCTGTTATAGGCTATATTACATTTTACTAAACACATTGTGTTTCAGCTAAGCTTAGTGTTTGTGTCTCAACTTTGCTGAAAATCATCCAATGTGTAAGAGAGAGAGAGAGACGGGGAGAGGCAGAGAGAGAGAGAGAGAGAGAGAGAGAGAGAGAGAGAGAGAGAGAGAGAGAGAGAGAGAGAGAGAGAGAGAGGTGCTCCATTCATCATTGATCCACTGCAGGACTGTGTTTCAGGGGGTGTGAATTATGGGCCCCTGCTGTCACTGTGCCTGCTCTACGTTGGACATTTCACCTCGCCACTGTAAATTTGAAAAGGGGATTACGTTTTGCTGACTGCTGGTTTCAAAGCCGTAGCTTGACCAAGTGCAGACAACTGGCCGGTCCCCCCCTGCCAGAAGACTTCATACAGTCCGCAATTGCAGGATCTGGGATTTTTTTTGCAAGGGTCTGAACAAGGCTGCCGCGAATGAGAACGTGATCAGGATCACAGAAAACCCCCCTAACAGATTCCGCTTTACACCTATTGGGGACGGACTCATTCTCTCCTGGGGGAAAAAAAAAACGTTTTGTAGTTGACTGGGCGTATTGGACGCGCTCGGTAAACGGTGATGCTACGGCGACGCGCAGGAACCGTAGAGGGAAGAGACAGGTGAGGTGCGGCTGAGGAGCTGCTGTTATTTCAGAGAGGCTTTGGACACGGAGAGCCGTGGTATCCATCACCCTTTTCTCCACAGAGGGGAAGAGAAGCGACCGGAGAGGGCGAGTTGGCGACTGGCACCTGCCTCAGCCTCCCTATACCTGGCCATCTGGTGCGGTGAGTGTGCCAAATGGTGGGATTGAGAGATGGATAGGGTATGTGCGAGGGAGACGAGGGCGGTGGGGGGGGCAGGGGAGGGTGGACGGGATGGGGTGAACAGGTATACAGCATGTGCGCAATTTTATTACTGCCACCAAACGCGATGCTGCATTATCACTCCTCTGGGTTAACCAGTAGATGTCTGCTTGGCATCGTCTGGACCTTTGTGGACATGAACTGACTGCTCTTTGTGTCTGCTGCAAGTTTGGTGTTTTATTTGCATATCATATGCACATCTTTGTTGCATAGCATTGTTCCTTCACGTGTTGCATACGATCTTACAGTGAACACATAGGTCTAAAGTGATGTCTCAGCAAAAGGAGAGAGAGGGCTCACAATACTTTGGACACACATACATTGTAACACTGCATTGCAAGGACGAGTACATTGAGATCATGACCTGAGATCATAGGTCATGATATAAATGCCCTCAGGCGTTTTATTTAATTGCTCCCCTGTGTAAATTAGTAATGTGTTATATTAAATATTTGCCTTAAATGTCCTGTTAACAAGAGTAAAGGTCAGATGTGATGATTTGGAAGCTATAACGTCAATTGATTATGTCATTAATCACTCACAGTTAGAGTAACAGGAGTGGCATGATGCATGCACACAGCAGGCTTTTATTGGTATGGAGACAAAAGTCCAAATAAAGATAAAGAAATATAGTTAATTAAGACTTACACTGCCTAACTTGAAATTGAGGATTACTCAGATTGTGTACTAAAATCTCTGAAACCTTTTGTCAAAAATGTGCCCTGTTAAATAACTCCCCACCTAAATTGCATGCATGCACACTCTCAACCTCTATGGCTCCAGTTAAATGCTCACTCACAGCTGTCTTAGCTCTTGCTGAGGTGATTTAGTAGTTATATGTAATTTATTGTTTACAACTTCATCCTTCACACTAAAAGCCATCGAGTTCCGCAGGAGGACTATAACAGCTCCCAGCTGCTGCTGTTTATGTTTGTCTTTCTGTGCGGGTTGAAAGGGGGGGAAAAAAGAGAGATAGCGGGAGACAAAAAAAAGAAGATGGAGAGACTGAGACACAGACAGACAGATTGGAGAATACAAAGGATAAAGTGTGGCTGATAGCAATCTGGGATGTAGACTACAGAGGGATAGGCAGAGGATGTAAATGACAGAAAAAGAAATGATGGAGCGGAGAGCAGAGTGAACGAGCACTGAGGGAGAGGGGCTGCAGACAGCAGTCTGAGCGGGTGTGAATGGTCTCCCTGTTATCCCCACTGCCCACACAGACAGCCACACAGCAGCCGTGTGAGCAGGTGCTGACCCCACCACACAGCAACCACAGGGAACAACAGGTGCAGCCACTGTTTCCTTCAGCCTCCCTTTGGAAGGCAGTCTAACACCCGCCCATCCCAAACATACAGCTATACCAAAGGCTCCTAACACCAAAACACCCACAGCTCACACCGAGGGGAAAGAAATGGATGCTTCAGTGTACATTTAGGGACACAGCACGCAAATCCTAGGCTTGAGTAATTCCATTACAAAATTAATTATGCTGCAAACAAAGTTGGAACCAGTTGAAGCAATAAGGCAGAGCAGGCTGCAGGTAAAAGCAATCTCAGAGAGGGCCTCAGGGTGACACAACTGCCCATAGGGACATTTAATGAGCTCTATTGATCACATAGGGCCGTATTCAATCACACATGCTAAGCTGCAAATAGAGCACCTCAAGCACGAGAAGAAGAAAAAATAGACAGGATTGCAGCATAATTCAGCCTACCTACAAAGAGAGTAAATCAACAGCAGATTAATGTGTTGGGGTTGCTAAGGAGCACATTTCAAGAAATGTGTAGAATGACAGTCAGACATCAAGTGTGTGTGTCTTTGTGTGAGGCTGTGAGCTAAACAGAGTGAGATGAAACAGACAGAAGATGTTGGAAGGAGGGAGATGTTACCTAACAGCTCCTCTGCTCCTATCACCGAGAGAATACGTCAAGCAATCGGCGACAAATTGCCTCTCTTTACCTCTGATACAAAGAGAGAAACATTGACTGACTCAAACACTCCTGGTTCCTCTGCCAGGCTCTAATCTGCCTATAAACATGCACTTCTCTGTTTCTACTCTGCATCAGCCAACAGGAATGAGTTATTTATTTCCATCAAACCTGAGCTGATTTTTAAACTTAGGAAGCTATTCCCAAGCCAGCAAACATTTTTTTATTTAAATAACAGAACGTTTCTTGTAAACTTTGACCTATATTCGATGTAGATTTACATGTTTTCACTTCGTCAGGAGAAACTCTGCAAACTCTGCTCTGTCTATACATGAGGGAATGTCAATTTATGCTCTTTTAGTGTTTAGATAAACTTTAATTAACTTCTAAAACTTGCTGTATCAACTCCCATCTGCCCTAACAATAACCACCCCTGTCTGCGCCAGAAAGCAGACAGGATTACTCACTAATCCGATCATAAAGTAAAGCAAAGTTCTTACGAGGAATGCTTATTTTCCACAAAAGCAGGCAGATACAGTATCTTTTTGAGGTTCCAGTTTCATACAGAACACAGCGTTTATCCGGCGGGAGGGTTTGGTGGGATTCTTTATAGTGCAAAATCAACACTTGAAAGGGGTGTTGGAGTCTACGGACCCCAGGGCTGTAAGATCAGAGGGACCTAGCTGGGCAGGCATCTGCTGGGTGACCTCCTTCCAGTGGGGTCTTCGGAGTGTGGACATTAGGGAGTCATTGTGCAGGATTAAGGAGGCCAGAGGTTCAAGCGTCCTGCAGGCGTACTTTCTTTACTTGTCAGATACTAGCTTTTATCCCGAGACAGGTATTTAAAATAAACTCTCTCATGCAAAACATTCTCTGCGTTGATGTGAGGGGCTTTCAGGAGCCTAACGGAGCCTTTCGGACAAGTCCTTCCAGATGTTTGAAAGGGAGAGAATTAACATGATTGTTGCCACATAAGCAGAGGAGCTTTACCTATCGCAGGCTCTGCTGTAAATTGTCCGTGCTATCATACACTGCACGCCGCAAGATAAAAGATGTTCTGAAGAACAGGATGGCTGGTTCCTTTATCAGCCTCATATGCCTGTACGTAATAATGCCTTGCAGTTGTTTTCAATGTAAAAAAAAAAGAAATAAAAAAAGCCCTCAGATACTTTACAGTGGTCATGTATCTTCAGTTTTATGGCTCTCTGTCTGAACTGATTCCTCCCTAGAGGTGCAGGCTCTTGTTCATGCATCCTTGTGCACATTGTGTGGTCTCTGCACATGTTATAACACAGTGCCATGTGTGCTCAATTTGCAGTGTACTGTACTGTTCTGTCCATTGTCTTACCATAACAACACCTCCAATAATCCCACACATAGGGGTCAGGTAGATAATTGCATATGCATGGTCAGTGAATTCATATTTTATTTGTGTGTACTGTTTGTATGTGTATGTGTATGTGTGTGTGTGTTTGTGTTTGTCATAGTGTACAGTGTTGTGAGGGTCATGGCAGGTATGAGCTGGTTTGTCTCTCAAATGAATCATCTCTTTGCAGCCAGCTGCCTGGCATTTCAGCTGTGAGCGATAGCACGGCAACTTCGAAGGATAGAGGCAGTCTAATCTCTTACCTTTGTGATCTCATTTGCATCACAAAATTGCAAAGTGAGAAAATGACCGTCCACTCCGAGCTTTCACCGAGGCACTCACCCACGTCTCCACGCGCACAAGCAAAATAAGCAAATAACCAAGTAACCTTTTCTCAAATGCCACAGCTGAGGCACTTGACTTTTTACTTCTTTGCACAAAATGAACAGAGGTAGCTATATATGTTTCTCAGGAGCCGGGTTTATCTTCACATATTTTTGCTACTTTTGTTGTCCAACAAATTCAGAAAGCACCTTACCCAAAGGCAAGCTTTAGTTATGGCAGCTTAGCCAGAGGGATTTGGTAGACTTTTTTATTGGGAGATAAAGGCGGATCCGAGTCCTTTGTCTCCCAGCTACTCTAGATGGTTTTGTAGCCTGATGAAGCTTTGTTGTGGCTAATCTTTCTCTCTCCTTCATCCTGTCCTCTCCTATATCCATCCCTTCATCCCTACAAACACAACTTTTCTCTTTTAATTATTGCTTTTCATCTGGGGCCCGGTCACAACTGAGAGGAGAGGAGCAAAGCATAGCTGAAACGCAATTATACCTGCAAGGTGGAGGGAAGGCTCTCAGGGGAGGTGTCGTCTCCACGCATGAGTGTGTATGCCGTAGGTGTGTGCGTCTGTGCGTGCCCGTGTGCACATGTCAATCCACAAGCAGGTTCTTTGGCATTTTGATGTCTGTTGTTTGTCGCCCACCTATTGTGAGCTATGATCCTCTTAGCAGACTTCTGCCAAAAGAGCTATATTTACCCTTACTGGTGATCACAGCACACAGAACAACATGACGACAGTATGAGCTACCTTTCAGCCTGCGCCTCCTTTTACAGCAGCATAAGAGAAGGCGCTAACAGGGTATGAGATATATGGTAATGGCTGCCACATTGAAGCATTAGCACAGCCTATTTAGCATAGTCTTTGTTGAAGTGGAAAAATGAAAGGCAGGGAAATGTCGGGCAGTGGTCAGTGACACATAGAAACAAACAAACCCAAAAATATAACAAAAGAATGATGTTGATGGCTGGATTCTCGCTTTTCTCAAATAATCAGGACACTGATTTCAAGTAATAAGATGACTCCTCATTGTACAGCACGTTAGGAAATAACAATGGTTACCTCAAGACATTGTTACAGTAAGAAGAAGAAAACATGCTCCCCAGAGACAGACGTCCTGGACTACCTTGTACAGTAGAAAGTGCACGATGAAAGGGAACAATAACCATAAAACATAAAACAGATCAAATTCATAGATGAGAAACCCGTGTCACTGTCGTGTAATTAGACTGCATGTGTTTGACTGTGTGCGCGTAGTGTGTGTCTGAGTGTGTGCACTGCATACTCATGTGCTCGCTCAGAGCTGTGCAGTGAATGTATATGTGCTTACTGCAGTCAAACTCTGGTTAGTAACGTTTGCCCTTGCTGCAGCTTTCTACAGCACCATAAATGTGTGTGTGTGTGTGTGTGTGTGTGTGTGCGCGCGTGTTTACTATATTCACAGGGTCCAATAGGAGCTCACGAGTGGAGGTCCGTTTTGTGGGGACCATGCCGTTTTAAGATTTGGTTTTAGGATTAAGGATGGGGGTGAGGCATCGGGTTCTGATGATTAATGTTGAGGAATACGTACAAACATAATAAACAAGAATGTTTGTACGTTTGTTGTTTTCTTTTGCATTTTCTGTGCAGTTGTACCCCGTTGCAGCACCAGAGACACACGTGTGTGTTTTTGTGACCCAAATGTGTACCTGCATTTCTGAGCTGTGTATTTGTCCCACTGTGTGTACAGTACATGTCCGTTATCTACGGACACCTCTGCATCCATAGACTGCTGTGTGTCTGACATTAGCAGCAATTTGGTTTAGGGCAGAAGGCCTGATTGGGGAAGAAGTCTGGGGGGAGATGGAGCTCTCTCTGGCTAGACTCCAGCTCTGTCCATCCTATTTTAATTACCTATGGCACTCACCCAAGGGAATATCTCTCTCTCTTCCTTTCCGTCTCTCTCTCTTCTTTTCTCTTCTCTCTTTTCCTTCAGCTCCCTTCTCCAGCATCTCCTCTTTTCATCTTCCTCTTTCATTACTCATTCATTCTTGCTATCTCTCTCTCTCTTCTTTCTGTCTTTTTTTCTTTCTCACACATAACCCTAATAGCACACAGCTGCGTCAAAAGGCCTTTGCAGAGGTAACCTTTGCATTAGCATATAAATGACCCTGTAGATTGAATAGTATTTTAGGATATTTAACAGCCAAAGACAGATTCCCTTAACTCTGATTAGACTTGCGCTTAGGAGACAGGCAGCCTCTTGAGGGAATATCGCCTCAAACTTGATAAGATAAAGACTTGACACAGTGATTCTACTGTTGAGGAGAGCAGGGACGTGTGTCCTGGTGCACATTTGCTTTTCCTTGTGTTTGTGAATGACTTCATGTGAGCAGGTCTGCGAATCTGCAAAAATATCCAGCCTGTAAGCTTTGACACCATGTGGTTCTGATATTGCCACCTGTTCTGGGATTTATAATATACCATAATAGAACAAATGATTATTCCCACTGCAGCCATTTTGAATTGAAATGAAAATCTGAAGCTCCAGCATGTGGAATTAGCCACCGTTTACCAACTAAGCTAGTAATCTTTAATAAATGAGGAGACTACCACTCTCATATCGTTAAGATGAAGCTACAGCTATAGAAGCTTGTTAGGTTACCTCCGAAAATGAAAACAAGAGAAACACAGCTCCATCAAAAGATGATAAAAATCTGCCTACTGTACCAGTAGCCTATTTCTAAAGCTCATTATTAACACACCATATCTTTTTAATCCATTTAAAGACCACAGTGTGAAAATGTCAATTCACAGTTTTACATGGGATTAGCCAGACAGGGACCTTTTGCCAGGCAGAGATGACACAAAGCCACTGCTCCCAGCCAAAAGACAGATGGACACATAGCTTTGTATAAGACCATTAACTGTTGCAGGTTTTTCTGTCTTCTACTGTAGTCCTCGTGCTGCTAGGCTATAAGTTAACTGGATGCTGAGAAAAAGTGTTTATTTATGTGTCAATCCTCTCATCCAACTCTCCACCAGAGAACAGATTTGTTTGATAGAAAAGTTGAATTTGACTACAGTATTGATAGGTTTGTGGGCCAGCTAACTTACAGAAAGTGTTGAGCCCTTTCCAGATTCTTTAGATCTGTGTTCGCTGTAGACCTTTTTTTTTATTGAGTGGCAAAACTTTGAGCTAGATGCGGAAGTGCTTCAGTGTACTGTGTAGTTCAGCTTTCATCTTCAGGGAAGGGAATGAGAGATTTCTCAACTTCTATCATCAAAAACAAAGTCAGTACTTTTTAAATAACTTTTGACTCAGTCGCTAATTCTGCTTTACAGTATCTTTGGAGGTTAATGGGTTCATCAGCAAGTAGCACTTCCAAAACCAAACGTTAAAACATCCCCCAGATACCTGTGGTTTGAATTAATTCTGTACTTGCCAGTCATGACAGCGTGTGTTTTTACCTTGTGTGTGTGTGTGCATGTGAGTGAGGAGTCATGATGGAAAAATGTGGTCCTGCAGTCACCTATTGTAGTGGAAACTACTGCAAATTACTTTTGAGTGCTTTGCCAGGTGTTCCTATGTCTGTGGACAGATTTTGTCAGCGTGACAGCATCACAACAAGATTCACTAAACATTACAGGTACAGGTGGAGGTGAGATTAAAATGAAGGTCAAGTTTAAAAATTGGTGTGGTGCACCTCATGAGTGCTTGGTGCTCACATGGTTATTCGTACTCATGGGTCAGATGTCAACATGTTGATCTCTAGTTTTAGGATTGAATCTATAAAGTATGTGGCATTAGGTTTTTGTTTTGTTTTTTTACATTTTACCCATCAATTACTATAGCCAAACGGCTTTACCATCTAATCTGATTCACTATCTGGTCATTTCACTCTTTGTAACTCGACATCTGAGCTACACACCTGCAGTACATATATAACATCTTGAAGCACATCTTGGTGTTGTCAAAGGACAAACAGTGAGAGATGTATTTCATGGAGTCTTACAAAGTTTGTGTGAACTTTTATTTCTATATTTGTTTTGTATTCATCTGGAATCACAGTTTGATCGCAGTTAGAAAAACATCTGTCAGAGTTACGTTTTGTTCACCCCTTTCAGTTTTCAGTGAAAATAAGTTGTGAGTCTATTAATGAAGCTATAGTGTTCGCATGGTGGAGTAGTGAAGTGTGAAGGTGACCCACTTCTCCCAGTTTAGCCCTTGTCTGTGTCTCTACCCCTCAGGCCATTTTGCTTTATTCCGGGCTTCAACCTGCATACTGTCCTTAAGGAGGAAGTGTGTTACAAATGAGACGAGGATGATAAAGATTCTATTTCAGTCGAGTCTTCGTATCGATACACGCATATCTTTATCACTTTATACTATTGCATCCAACTTTGACTTTCCTGATTTATTTATTTATTTGTTTGGCAAAAAAGATAGTTTTCTTAACATGAATCCAGTTGGTTACATCACATTTGACCTTGTGTCGAGTGAAGTTATTTTAAATCAGCCTGACTGCATTTGCATTAACAGGAAACAATGATACAATGATCACCCACTTCAGTCAGACTGACAGATTCAGTCTAAACATGATATTATTGTTAGGAAAAGCAGGCTCAGCAGTGAGCATCTTTTCTAAGTCAGTGTCTGATAAATGTATTCTTGCGTTTTCAAATAATTTTTTCTGCTTTTGACCTATTGATTTCAAATGAGCTGTAGCCTACTGTCTTGCCAGGGTGTGGATAATGTGGAGACAAAATGCTTGCAGCTCCCCCATCCCCCTCCTTGCTGAGAGAGAGGGGACCCCCACCTCTTTATATTTGTCTCCATGTAGCCTATGTGTTCATGCACACTCAGATGAAGGTACATGGATCTGGATTAATACACAAGCGTATGCATCATTGTGCATGTGCGTGTGTATTTGTGTGTATTTGTGTGTGTGCCTGCATGTATGCTCACACGTATGTGTACTGTATGTGTTAGAGGGCGAACCCGCCCTCCTCGCTTTTACATCTACTGCAATAGAACATCTCTGCCTGGCTTTGCTATTGGTTGCTACGGTAACAAAGGCACCGAGTGGAGTGGCTGCAGCAGCTAAACAGAGGGCGAGAGACAGAGGGAAAGACACAGAAAATGAAGAGAGAGAGAGAGAGAGAGACACAAAGACATATTCAACAAAACACATCAGAAAACAAAGGTCAGATACAGTGATAAGTGAAATGTCAACACCAAAGAACAACGGTTTCAGACTTTACTTGTCCGGTTCCTGTCACACACATGTAAACATAGCTACATAAAGGACTAATTAACTGGGTGCAGCACAGGTTATGGCTGGAGCATCTCTACAAGCGGTGGCAGTGGCTGGCCGTAGCTATGTGTCCAACCGTGCCTTCAGACAGACTGCTGAGGCCATTTGTTTTCATGTCTCAGTGTTTTCTCAGGGTCAGTAAATGTTCCTCGGCGTGAATAGAGATGGTGCTCTTTATTCTGTCCCTGTTTAGCAGGATGAGGGTGTATTGATCTTGCTGAGCAGCTTTAATAGTAGTATTCTGTCTCTCAGTCTTGTTTTGTTAGTTATTCTGTACTTGAGGTTTTATTTTGTGACACACTCTAGCTATTTTGCTCTTGTTTTGATCTGGTAACTGTCCCTTTAAGAGAAGTGGATTTTGAGTTTGTTGACACACACTGCCATCTAGTGGCGTAAAACGGGAGCAGGAAGTGAGTTTGTATCGGCAGAGTATAGCCGAGTCTTCCTAACATGTCGTTCCTGTGTGAAGTCTGCTGTTTTCCTCACCTGTTGCGCTTGAGAAGGTCATAATCTGTAAGTTATGATTACGGACGTGTATTCGTGCTTTCATTTCATGTTATTACAGCCGATACGCTATTCTAATCAGTCAAAGCTACGTGTTATGAGTTAGCCTTTTGGTTGCTATTCAATACAGGTCTGTTGCTAACGTAAGTACGTGAATTGGTTATTTTGCATATTGCAATAGTTTTTTGAATGTGAAATGTATATTTTTACACTGAACTGAATGCTCTTTATTCTGTTTTCTGTTGTCACAGTTTTACAAGGAAAATGGTACACCAGTAAAGCTCAGAAGAATGCAAGTGACTCACGAGTGGTTACTGAAGCCATTTATGTTTAACTCGCTGCATAAGCTAAAGCACTCAGTTTAGCCGAGGGCAGAAGAGTAAAAAGATTATCTACGCATCGAGTGCATCGTCGGGGCCGGAGACTTTCCACGCCAGTGAAAGCAGACATGTCTACCCACGGAAACACCCCTCCGCTCTCCCAAATGGAAGTCAGGGTCAAAGTGCAGCTCAGCTTCATCACGCCGGTCCACAGCTAGCCTAGCTGCAGCAAAGGCACGAGCCGAGGCTGAAGCCGCCAGCACCAGAGCAGAGTACGCCAAACGCCAAATAGACATGGAGGTCGAAAAGGCACGCATCGAGATGGAGAAGACTCGGTTGGTGGCTACTATGAACGCCCTGAAGCAAGAGGGAGAGGCAAAAGGCAGCGCTCGCAGCAGCTAAGGTCTTGGAGGCTGCCTTTCTGGACCAAACAGAGTTTGTGGAGCCGCCAGAGGTTCCTGCTACAATAGACATGGCTGCCAGCCGCACTCAAGAATATGTAAACACTCACTTCCATAACGACACAACTATGGATGAGGACACAAAGCCTGATAAAAAGTGGGACATAAAACAACACCAACAACGTCGGGCCAAGCACGCCAGCAGCAATGGCACATGCATGTGAGTTACTCCCCCAGCTCTCCATGTATCAGACACCCCAAGCATCCCACCATCCCATTCGTTTCAGCCATATCAGAGCAGATTACACCCCAGCTCCATCTTCGCGTCAACAAACTGATGTATCAGACCTTGCTGTGCTCCTCTCACGTCGTGACCTCCTGACAGCGGGACTCACAGTGTTTGATAACAGGCCAGAAACCTACATAGCATGGAGATCTATGTTTCGCAACGCTACTGGAGATTTGAACTTGAAATGCTGCGAAGAGCTTGATTTACTTACCAAATGGCTGAGCGGTGAGTCTCTCCAGCATGCCCTGAGAATTAGAGCCGTCCACGTGAGCAATCCAGAAGCAGGTCTTCAACGTTTATGGCAAAGACTCGACAGAAATTATGGCTCACCAGAAGCCATCGAAGCTTCTCTGTTCAATCGCCTGGAAAGCTTTCCCAAAGCTGCTCATAAAGACAGTCACCTCCTGCAGGAGCTTGCAGATCTTCTCCAAGAGCTCGAAGCAGCAAAAAATGAAGGGTATCTACCAGGCCTCAGCTTTCTCGACACTTCAAGAGGAATAAACCCAATTGTGGAAAAGCTCCCAAGTGGCCTGCAGGAGGCGTGGGTCAGAGAAGGTTCGAGATATAAGAAAGATCATAAAGCTCACTACCGCCTTTCTCCTATTTTGTACAGTTTGTGAACAACCATGCTGAAATGAGGACAGACCCCAGCTTTATTCTGCAAAACTGCGGCACTGCACACATGAAAACAGAAAGGCTGCTGGTGAGACAAACACGCTTCAAAGTTCCCGTCACAACGAACAAAACACACAGGTCGGTGCAACTAACAAAGAACCTCCCTCTCTTGACCCTAATAAACAGTGTCCAGTACACAAGAAGCCACATTCACTCACCAAATGTAGAGGGTTTAGAATGAAGACACTAGATGAGAGGAGGGGCCTACTAAAGGAGCTGTCAATCTGCTACAAGTGTCTCTCATCAACAGAACACAGGGCAAAAAACTGTAGAGCTGTTATTCACTGTGTAAGTGCAACAGTGATTCACACATTTTCCGCCATGCATGCTGGGCCACCCCGTGGGCAGATGCAGGCCCTGACAACCTACCAGGGGCTCATGGCGGGGAGCCGGATACCCTAAGCCCCACAGTGACCACATCCAGCTGTACTGAGGTGTGTGGACAAGGACTACAGGGGAAGTCTTGTTCAAAAAATTTGCCTGGTAAATGTGTACCCCTGCTCAGCCCCCCATGAGAAAAGAAAAGTGTACGCAATCTTAGATGATCAGCGTAACGCGTCATTGGCCCGCTCCACCTTTTTTGATATGTTCAACCTACACAGTGAAGCCCTCCCATACACAATGAAAACATGCTCTGGAACAGTGGAACACACTAGGGCGCAGAGCTCACGGCTTTGCCATCGAGGGCATAAAACAGAAAAGTGTCGATGTCACTACCCATACTTACAGAATGTAATCAGATCCCAGACAACAGGAGTGAGATACCCACTCCTGAAGCTGCAGCTGCGCATCCTCACCTATCTCTCATGTAGCCACACAAATACCACCCCTTGATCCATCAGCCGACATCCTTCTCCTGCTGGGCCGAGATGTGATTCAGGCTCACAAGGTTCGCCGCCAGATTAAACGGCCCAAACGAAGCACCTTACGCCCAACAGCTCGATCTCAGGCTGGGTAATTATCGGAGATGTCTGCCTTTCAGGAGCACACAGACCCACAGTAAATTCCTACAAGACAAAAATACTTGACAATGGCCGCCCCAGTTTTCTAGTTCCCTGTGAAAGCAGAATCTACACCAAGGGAAGGTTCACAGAAGACAAGCCCTTTTTGTGACAGCACGCAACCCCAAGATGAGCTGAGCATATACATCTTTGAACAAACAGCAAATGATGACAAAACTGCACTCTCTGCAGAAGATGAGTCGTTTCTGAATGTTATGCACAATGGGTTTGCTAAAGATGATGCAAATAACTGGGTGGCTCCCTGCCGTTTCGTCATCCACGACAACGCTTACCTAACAACAGAGAGCAGGCTCTCAACCGCCTCATGTCACTACGCAAGACATTAAAGAGAAAGCCAGAGATGAAAGGCACTACGTGGAGTTTATGAAAAAAACATTCAACAAAGGACATGCAGAAAAGGGCTCCTCCGCTCAAACCCCACCAAGAATGTTGGTATCTCCCAAGCTTCGGGATTTACCATCCACAAAAACCAGGTAAAATCAGAATTGTCTTCGATTCAAGTGCTCAGTGTGGAAATGTGTCTCTCAATCAATCAAGTGCTACTTAAAGGCCCAGATCTTAACAACAGTCTTGTAGGTGTGCTTGTCCGTTTCAGAGGCGAACCATATGCGGTGATGGCTGACGTGGAGCAGATGTTTCACAACTTTATGGTCAGGGAAGACCATCGTGATTATCTGCGCTTTTTGTGGTTCCGCGATCACGACCTGGATGGAGAAAGTGGACGAGTTTCGAATGACAGTTTCATGTGTTTGGAAACTGTCCATCCCCCTCAGTTGCCATTTATGACTCAAGAGAACTGCTGTGGAGGGAGAGAGGGAGTACGGCAGCGAGGTGAGGAGTTTATTGAGCGCCATTTTTACGTAGATGATGGGCTAAAGTCGTTCGCCTCTGAGCATGAGGCAATCGACGTCCTGTGCAGAGCACAAAAAATGCTGGCTCAGTCTAACATCCGTCTCCACAAGATCTCGTCTAACAGTCCTGTAGTCACTAGTGCGTTCCCAGGTGAAGATCTAGCTACAGGTCTGCAGGGACTCGAGCTTGGACAGCATGCCCCTCCCATGCAACCGCAGCCTCGGAACTGGGCTGGAACTTGTCCACAGACCAGTTTTCATTTCAAGTGGAAATAAGTGACAAGCCCTTCACTAAACGTGGCGTACTATCGGTCATCAACAGTTTTGTATGACCCACTTGGGTTCGCTGTGCCAGTCAGCATTGAGGGACGCTCCATTTTGAGAGAGATCTCCAAGGATGTCAGTGAGTGGGATACTCCGCTACCAAAGGAGAAACAGGACAAGTGGCAACAGTGGAAAGACTCTCTAAAGCACCTAGAACAGCTCAAGGTCTCCCGTATGTATACATCCATCTCACTGTCCAAAGCAAAAAGAAAAGAAATGCATGTTTTTTGTGATGCATCCACAAAGGCAGTCGGGGCAGTTGCCTATCTGAAACTTACAGCTGCTGATGGACACAGGGACGGGGGCTTTCTCATGGGCAAAGCTAGACTGGCTCCGAAACCAGACATTACCATTCCCAGGTTAGAGCTCTGTGCTGCCGTGCTGGCTGTAGAAGTTGCAGACATAGTCCAAGCAGAGCTTGATGCTACATTTGATGAAGTAAACTTCTACACAGACTCCAAAGTAGTGCTGGGCTACATTTTCAACGAAAAGAGACGCTTTTATGTGTATGTACATAACCGTGTGGAACGCATCAGGCGCTCCACTCAGACCCACCAATGGCATTATGTGCCCACACATTTAAACCCAGCCGACCACGCCACACGTGGACTGCCTGCTGACCGTCTTTCCAGCTCTACATGGCTCAGCGGGCCCCCCTTCCTTACTGACTCAGGCCAAGGTAAAATACTGGAAGCGCCCTTTGAGCTCATCAGCCCCGAACAAGACACTGAACTGCGTCCAGAGGTTGTGTCTTGTGCTACCGCCCTGTCAAAAGGAACGCTCGGAGCTGCAAGGTTTGAAAGATTCTCTAGCTGGAGTCGTCTGTTAAAGGCCATCGCCAGGCTACTCCACATAGTCACATCCTTTAAAGCTGCACCCAAGAGCGCATGCCATGGATGGCACAAGTGTGACAAGAACATCACTGAAGAACAACTCCAGCAGGCCAAAGCCATCATCATTCGTGCAGTTCAAAGTGAGGTGTATGCAGATGACATCAGGCACATAGAACGTGGTGTGAGTCTGTTCCCAAACAAAGCCCACTTAGCAAACTGAATCCAATCATGGACACTAACATGATTCTCCGGGTGGGAGGTCGGCTAACAAAAGCTAAACTCACAGCACATGAAACACACCCCATACTCATCCCCAGTAAACACCACGTAACTCAGCTCATAATCACGCACTTTCATTCTCAAGTACGCCACCAGGGCAGACACTTTTCTGAAGGCGCAATCAGAGCTGCAGGTTTCTGGATAGTGGGTGGAAAAGAGCCATCAGCAGTGTTATCTTTAACTGCGTTACATGTCGCAGATTAAGAGGCAAACGACAAGAACAGATCATGTCAGATCTGCCCAGAGGACAGAATGTGCACAGACCCTCCTTTCACATGTGTAAGGCCTTGATGTTTTTGGCCCCATGGCCCGTCACAGTCAGAAAAACACGTGGAAGTCAAGCAGAAGCTAAGAGGTGGGCTGTAATCTTCACATGTATGAGTATATTCGTGCCATACACATTGAAGTAATAGAGTCAATGGACACTTCGTCGTTTATTAATGCACTGCGACGTTTCTTTGCCATCAGGGGTGCTGCCAAGCTGCTCAGATCAGACTGTGGTACAAATTTTGTGAGCGCTTGCAGAGAACTTCAAATTGACAAGAGGGGCTGTCACAATGACAAAATCAATACCTACCTCGGAGATAGTGGTTTGTGAGTGGCATTTTAATCCTCCACATGCCTCCCACATGGCTGGATCATGGGAGCGCATGATCGGCGTCAGTCGGCGGATTCTAGATGCAATGCTGCTACAACATGGAAAGGCCAAGCTCACACATGAGGTGTTAGTGACTTTCATGTCGGAAGTCTCTGCTATAGTTAATGCAAGGCCACTCACAACAGTTTCCACTGATTCAGAACACCCTGAGATTCTCACTCCTGCCATGCTGCTCACGCAGAAAGTTGCCATGCCTGTAGTCCCCCCAGGTCACTTTGAGGACCGTGACCTGTTTAGAGCACAATGGAGACGTGTACAGTACCTGGCCAATGTCTTCTGGGGACGATGGAAGAGGGAATACCTCAGTGGACTACAACCTCGTCGCAAGTGGAGACACCCAAACCCAACCTACAAATAGGAGATGTCGTCCTACTTAAAGATGGGCAAGAGAATAGGAACGACTGGCCTCTTGGCGTTGTTGCAAAGACCTTTCCTAGCCAGGATGGAAGAGTGAGGAAGATCCAAGTCAAGATAGTCCGCAACGGCGAACAGAGACTGTACTTGAGACCTATCAGTGAAGTCATCCTGCTGGTAGCGAAGGACCATCACCTGAAAGAACATGTCCTTTGAAAACAGTGGGTGTTGGGTTAGATGTGACATCCTACTGATGTCAGACGGGAGTATTCTGTCTCTCAGTCTTGTTTTGTTAGTTATTCTGTACTTGAGGTTTTATTTTGTGACACACTCTAGCTATTTTGCTCTTGTTTTGATCTGGTAACTGTCCCTTTAAGAGAAGTGGATTTTGAGTTTGTTGACACACACTGCCATCTAGTGGCGTAAAACGGGAGCAGGAAGTGAGTTTGTATCGGCAGAGTATAGCCGAGTCTTCCTAACATGTCGTTCCTGTGTGAAGTCTGCTGTTTTCCTCACCTGTTGCGCTTGAGAAGGTCATAATCTGTAAGTTATGATTACGGACGTGTATTCGTGCTTTCATTTCATGTTATTACAGCCGATACGCTATTCTAATCAGTCAAAGCTACGTGTTATGAGTTAGCCTTTTGGTTGCTATTCAATACAGGATCTGTTGCTAACGTTAAGTACGTGAATTGGTTATTTTGCATATTGCAATAGTTTTGAATGTGAAATGTATATTTTTACACTGGAACTGAATGCTCTTTATTCTGTTTCTGTTGTCACAGTTTTACAAGGAAAATGGTACACCAGTAAAGCTCAGAAGAATGCAAGTGACTCACGAGTGGTTACTGAAGCCATTTATGTTTAACTCGCTGCATAAGCTAAAGCACTCAGTTTAGCCGAGGGCAGAAGAAGTAGAGATGCACAGTGCAAATATGAGTATGTCCGATATACATGAAAGGCCACTTAAGCATTTTAGGATGGGGGTCATGCCCAAACATTAAATAGGTAATCGTTCGGTAGATATCTTTCACATAGCTTGTTGGCTCAACGGGGGGCTGTATAGAAATTCCCAGCATGCCACTCACCCCCTGTCATTCCTGTCAGATCGAGCTTTGGCAGGTGAACAACAACACACTGGAGGAAAAAGACTATGAAATGGAGCTCAGTCACGGCCAATGAGGACAAAACATATGGACAAACTGATAAGAGGTGCGAGCAGGTGATTATGCTTCTTCACATGTCCTGCTGATTGGTTAATGATGTGAGTGTTAG
Source organism: Trachurus japonicus (assembly GCF_045865225.1). Classification (NCBI taxonomy): domain Eukaryota; kingdom Metazoa; phylum Chordata; class Actinopteri; order Carangiformes; family Carangidae; genus Trachurus; species Trachurus japonicus. The sequence continues at coordinate 36,623,884 of NC_140923.1, read as the reverse complement.
CAGGTGATTTGCTAATGGGCTGGTTGATGAGGCTAGATTACACTGCGTGGCTGTCATCGGCATTACATGCATCCCATGATAACCGTGTCAGTGTCACACCATTTAATCCTATCTCGGCAACATGATTTGACACAAGTAGCATAACACCCTTTCTTCTCTCCACTCACTCGTCTCTCTTCCCTCAATTTCCTGATACTCATTCTGTCACCAGCGGTCTTTTTTTCATAGCTTGATGAGCTGGAGGTCTGTTGCAGGAGGTATCTCTCCTCCTGTCTTTTTTTTCTTCTTTTTTGTCTTTAACTCAAACCTTTCATCCTCCTCTCTTTTCTGTCTTTTCGGCTCAGCGGGGAGAACTAAGAATGCTTGATAACCAAACGTCAAAGCGCTGCCCTGAACCTCTTTTTATAGCCCAGAGCGTTAAAAATACTGCCTTTGTCATGGCACTAGCCAGCAGCAGAGCTCTAATATGCTGGCCTTGGCCCAGATCTGATGGTTTATCTTATGGATCAATAACCTTAATCAATATGCACTCTAATGAGGAGGCTTCATCAATGATTGGCCACAGGGCTTTAGTATGTTGCAGTTTGACTGTGTGTGTGTGTGTGTGTGTGTGTGTGTGTGTGTGTGTGTGTGTGTGTGTGTGTGTGTGTGTGTGTGTGTGTGTGTGTGTGTGTGTGTGTGTGTGTGAGAGAGAGAGAGAGAGAGAGATGGTGGTGGGGGGGGGGGTTAAGAGGGTAAGAGACTAGAGATGTCCAGCTTTGAACACTGGACTTTTTTTTTCTGTCTTTATTTACAGGCTTTTAGCAGATTGACTCGGCAGACGTACAGTATGTTGGATAGTTTGCACAGATTTTTAATGCAAATACCAATAACAGTGTATCAATATTTCAGGAATACAAGAACATTATTGGCGAACTTTCAGTCAGAAGATATGTAGAAAAGTTCATGTTAATGGATTTTAAACACAAAAGTTGATATTTTAGTGTATTCGTCTAGTTAAGTATAATTTTGCTTCAGTGTGATATTCTGTGTGCTACAATCTTTTTAGAAGATGTTCTGTATCTGTTGTTTTGGCTACCGGTACTTGACAGCAAAACGTATGCTGAATTAACTATTATCAGTCCCTTTTTGCAAGGTACTCATGGATGTATGGAAAACAACTTACTTTAAAAACATAATTATTCTCATGGAAATTTTGAAGTAACACGTACGTAACTATATGAAGTAGGCTATATGTCATGTTGAACGTGTGTTTATATCTGACTGAGATCAAATCTCTGACTATTGTTATTTTTAGCAAACAGCATGATTTGGTGAAAAGCAATTAATGTGACAAAGCTAGTCTGTAACCAAATAATAGCTAATCTCACTAGAAACATGCTTGATTTAATCCCACGCGCCCTTCCAGTCCACACAAGGAAACTGAATTTCATTTTAGGCATCAAATTTGTGTCCCTCTCATGAAATGGCCATAATGAAATGAGGCAGACCCTAAACCAGACTCAATCAGTTCTTCTCCAGGGAATCCCAACAGAGAGATGAAACAAACCACCACCACCACCACCCCATCTCTCACTACCCCCCACCCCAGGGCTCCTCCAATGCATCTGATGAGGGGGAGGCTTAGGGATGTCAAACCTGCAATCTCTGAGCTAGGATTTCATTTGAAGTGGCCCCTTGTGTATAGTCTGCAGCCCACATTGCCTCACTGATGTCTTCAAACAGCTTGTCACTCCATCTCATGCACAGTCTAAAGTGTTGGCAACACAGGTGAATGTGCCTATATATGTATAGTGTGTGTGTGTGTGTGTGTGTGTGTGTGTGTGTGTGTGTGTGTGTGTGTGTGTGTGTGTGTGTGTGTGTGTGTGTGTGTGTGTGTGTGTGTGTGTGTGTGTGTTACAGCTAGGAACATCAGTGTGCTTCAAATAGCAGATGTCATCACCTTAGCAACTAACAGATCTACATCTACCTCTGGTGTTTCTATCTGCAAAAACAGGCACGGGGATTTTATCATGGAGCAGACGAGCTGAGAGATATAAAAGAAAGAGAAATGAAGGGAGGAGGTGGGTGATGGAGGTAGCAGGTCCAGGGGATGAAGGAAAATAAAGTGGGGGTTGGGGTAAAAGTGTAATATGGCATTCAGGTTCATTTGATGGGAACAGCAGTTGTTTTGCTCATATTATTTTCTTCAGTAACTTAACTTTTCTTTTGTGTTCCACAAGACCCAAGAGCTTCATCCCTTTTTGTTTTCCTCGTTTTATCTTGTCTTCTCTTTTCTTCTCTTTAAGCCTCCTCTTCGCTTTCTAAGTATCCTTGCATCAAAGCCAGTTTGCTCTGCCACACATGCTGTGTAGCTGAGCCACAGGCGTTTTGAGTAAATGCATAGAAAAACTTTGAGTCAAATATGCATTTGATGGCGTAGCTGCCACAGTTAAACTTTACATCTGGCAGTAACTTATGTACACCAGGGTTATTGTACTGCGTTGGTTTGACAGGTGCACAAAATGCTGGTATTTATCAAAAGGATTTTTGTTGACCTTTTGACCCCTTAACATGTGTTTTTAGCCACACTAGCAGTAGCTATGGCTGTATAGATGGCGGTTGGTCCACCACCTTCATTGAGACGAATCACTTCTACTGATTCTTTGACTTTGACCACCACAAGGTCAAAAGTTTGGTTTATGGTGAAACACATTCACATGTTCCCATCAGCTACAGATGTGCCTGACCCCATCAAATGTTGGCAACATCGGCACATTAGCACTGTTAGCATGCTGGTGTTAGCATTTAGGCTCCACATTTGCTAGGAAGACTATAGACTTCCTTGTCCGTGTGTGTGTGTGTGTGTGTGTGTGTGTGTGTGTGTGTGTGTGTGTGTGTGTGTGTGTGTGTGTGTGTGTGTGTGTGTGTGTGCGGCGTGCGCATGTCACACACTGTAAATAACCTTTTGGTGGCCTTTAAAAGACCAAAAACAGTTTCCTCCTTCTTTTTCTTGCTCACGATTTAGGGCATTCTTGACCTTTGACCTTCCACAGACAATGTCCAGCTTGGCCAAGTCACTCGCTTCAACTCTCCTTTTAAATGCCCTCACTCTCTGATCTATAAAGTCCAGCTCTTTCCTGTTTTGTGGCCAGTTACCAGTAATATAGCCACCAGATGTCCACATAGATACACAATGGGTGAAAGAAACATTACCACCCAAAGTGGCTTTGTAATCCTGTGAATGTGTTGTCTCTTGTTGTGTTATATGGCTCTGAGATTCTCCTTCAATTCATACTGTTTGACAATGGAGTGACATTTCTGACAATAGACCCCCATAACACCATTAAAGCAGACAATAGGAACACATTAGCTCCCTGCTGAAGCCACGGTGGTGGCACCAATCACCGCTGACCCTTTCCTTACACACGCACAGACACACCTACACACACAGACACACACACTGACACACATACACCTGTTGGAATAACTCTGTGATGAGAAATCTATCAAAATGTCAAAACACAAATGCTGCTTCACCCTCACATGCATGCGTGCACGCACACACACACACACACACACACAGAAATATAGGCACAACAATGACATTTCTCTTCCCATCTCTCTTTGTTAACAGTGCATGTGTGCTGCTGCCATGGCGACCGTGGCTCCTCCCCTCACATTTCTTCTCCTGCTGCTTCAACTGGCTGATGGCTCATTCCCAGAGGAGCCCAGTCCACTCAGCTACGTTCCCATAGAGGGTATGTGTCCTTCCCCATGTGTGTGTACGTGTGTGCACGAGTGTGTGTGCGCAGCAGTGATTAATGGGTCCACTGTATGTGTGGAAATCAGAGGGTTAAGGGTCAGACTGTTGGTGTGCAGCTGTTTTTGTGGGTTTTTAGCCACGCTAGCAGCCTGGCTCTCTGCCTTACAGACCTCACTCCATCCCTTTGTAGCAGTAATGTAGATTAATGAATAAAAAACAGAAAGATTTCAAGGAAGAAATAAAGACTGCTATAGATGTTGAGAGGTGCAGTAAGATTAAAAAGTGAGAGACAGTTTGGATGGGGTGATACCGAAGGCTGAGGAGTGGAAGAGGGAGGAGGAGGAGACAGGTGGAGATGGATCGCTATGTCCTCTCTCCCTCCCCTGCAGTCAAGGACAATGAGACGCTTTCCCAATCTGTCTCCTGATGACGAGGGCTCCCTGTGGAGACTGTTGTCCTCCTCTTCAAAACTTTATCATAGTCTAATATTGCCACTTTCTCCCATCCACCTCATCTGTACTCTCTCATTTATCTGATAGGTAGACGGGGGGGGGCAATTTTTTTTGTTTTTACAATGAACTAATAATAATAGCAATTACATACAGATTTTTCTCATTATGTAGAAAATCTGCAGCAAAAACACTAAGAGAGTAAAAGTCTGTTGTAACTGCTACACCATTCGTCTCTGCCCATTATCTCTGTTTGCCTAAACAAAAGCATCAGGAATGAGTGAGGACACCATTAAAGTGAAGGTTAGGGAGGCTATTTCATGTCCTATACTCTCTCAGCCGTCAAAGTATCCTTGAGCAAGAGACACTTAATTTCTGGATGTTTTAGAAGCACTTCATTCTCTCCGTCCGTCTGTCTGTGTTGCTGTCAGTGGTGAGGAGGTATCCGGTGTTCCTGGGCAGAGCTCATCGTTCAGCTCAGAGGCAGGAGCTGCACATCCAGACGGTCCTGCAAGTCAACCGCACACTCTACATCGGAGCCAGGTAACCAACGGCAACCGCCTCCAACTGTGTGTTACTGACGTGTTCGCATTAATATCCTTTGCTTTCATTTGATGCCACGGCTTCCATCTGCTGTCACTTCGCAGAGTACATTTTCAGTTTGTTCTGCTGAGGTTGTGTTCAATCTTGTTTGTTAAATGTCAAGTGGAAGCTGTTTGTTCACATTTACTCCTCTACATGACACAGCCTCATACATGTGGTAAGAAACAGCAAAAAATATTTGATGATAAAATTAAAAAGTTTGAAATGGAGTTGCCTTTAGATAATAATGAAAATAAAATAAATAATTCAGAATAATTCTGAAATATGACATACCCCCCCGCATTAGTAGAGAATAGACTACAGTGCCTCGTGCTGAAAAGAAGACTAATAAACAACATATGAGCAAATAAATAATATAATCCTCCTCATATGAAAGAATATTGAAGATTTAGCCTGTTTGTCCAGGTCAAACACGCATATGGCATCCCAACAGATACAGCACAATGATCAAAATAAATAAATAAAGTAAATGAAATTAAACAAAAAACAACAGCAGTTCTTCTGCATAAATCAAATTAGATTTAAAATAAACCTTTACTCTGTTCGTCACCAAAGAGTAAATAAATCAGTTTTATTTTGAAATGAGTTAAAAGTAGACATACTGAAAAAACTGCATAGTGTTGCTGTATTAACACCTTATCTGCTCTTATCTATATTATAGGCTATAGTTACATATCCTAATCTATTGATATATTAGTAATTATATTGAGACTGATTTGTTGTATGTTTTCATGCTGTGCAGAGATGATTTGTACAGAGTGGAGCTGGACAACATGGTAGGGGATGAGATGTTCTACAGCAAGGTAAGACTTGCACACACACACACACATACAAACATATACAGTAATTGACAATGTATGTGTGAGCACACTACATATTGTGACTGTGTCTCATCCCAGAAACGGACTTGGGAATCCAATAAGAACGACATTCGAGTGTGCCGGATGAAGGGCAAACACGAGGTAAAGTGCTTTTTACACCACGACACTCTGACTTTGAGAGATGCACTCATACATGCATCGACACTATCCAGACTATCACATGCATGGACAGACACAACAGCTGTTATAGAAACCTTATTTCCTCTGGGTGCACCTGCGGTATTTACACAAATTTGATCTTGTTGATACAGAATCGGCTCGTCACTTAATCATGCTAACTCAGTGAAACGTAGCCCAGGCCGAAAACCTGTGCATGAAGCTTGAAAGCCATTTTGTCGCACACCTGCGATTGCGATGTGCCAGCTTTTTTTCTCATTCATATCCTCTGAGCAAGATGACGAAGATGTCTGTCTGTTAAAAGATGGTTGATAGTGTTGTGAGGTATGAAGGGACTGTGGTCACATCTGCAATTTCAGAGGAAGATCTGATGGGATGGTAGCCCAGCTGTCAGGGTGCAACCTAAAATATAAGCCTGGTCGTCCAAATGTAGCAGCGCCACCTGCAAAATCCAATTTGGGCAGAAAAAAGGATGGCAAAAGAAAAAGAGGCAACAGGAAACATTATAGAGCAAACTGAGCAGAGAGAGTGACACAGCCTCAGGGAGGAAACAGTAATTGAAATCAGTTGAGGAAATGAGGTAAAGGTAGGGAATGTGTGAGGAAGAAACACATAAGAAGGATAAGACAGCCACCAGGTAGTAAGAAAGAATCAGAGAGACAACAAAAGGGAATGATGTGTTGCGGAAAAAGAAAAAAAAAACACCGGAGGAAAGAAGAAAAGATTGTGGAAAAAGAAAAGGATTTAAAGCTGTGATAAAAAAGGAACAAAGAGCAGGGGAGGACCAGCCAAAAGGTGGACATGATGGCATGAGAGAGTGGGAAGATAAAAGACAGAAAGGTGAAGAGTATTAGCTCTAACTCAGACGAAGAGATCAAATCATAAAGCCTGTGTGAAGGACACTGTGAATCATTCGACACTGCAGTTATTAGACCAGTCCTGCTTTTTCAGTCACATTTTAACTAAAGATTCAGCCACTGAATCAACACTAATAGTGCTACAGGTGATTGTCACAAACAATAAAAGGATGCACAAAACTAATTTACTACAGAAACGACTAAAGTAGCGATAAGCACCGCTAATAGCAACCGAATTTAGCTCTGAATGAAGCTCTAAATGGAGAAGAAATCTACCTACACAGGTGCGTTTTATTGGTTTTAACTTCATCTAATAGTGTTGTAAAATGCTATCACAGGAGAACTAAAGGAATACCAATGTCATTGAGTTTCAGATTCACTGGCAGCAGCTTTAAACTTGTGTTCAATCAGCAGCCACCACTTTGAGGACTGCTATGAAGTCCCGTCCTATTGTTCCTCCAGATGGAGTGTGGTTGATGCTGTTATTGCCTCTAAGGATTGTTTTAAGCTGCATTCTTCATACTTCACACTGGCAATCTTCTCGCTCCGACTGGTAGTTTTTAGCTTAGCTTTGGTTCAAAACACTTTGCCCCCTTCTCCTCTTCTTTAATAGTTTCTTTCTGTGTTTTCTTTTTTTTTCTCTTTCCTTTCTACAGGGAGAGTGTCGTAATTTCATCAAGGTTCTGCTCAGCCAGCATGGTGGCCTGTTTGTGTGTGGAACAAACGCCTTCAACCCGCTGTGTGCCAACTACACTGTTAGTGTCCATCTATCTGTCAGCTGTTCATTCTCTGTGTATGTGCCAGTTTGTTTTTCTATATCATTTTTTTCCGTCCTGTTGCAGAAAGACACTCTAGAGATGGTGGGAGAGCCTGTCAGCGGGATGGCACGGTGCCCGTATGATCCACGACATGCAAATGTGGCTTTATTTGCAGGTACTGTCTCTGTGTTATTTGCACAACTAAACCTGAAGCACAGGCTTTGCAGCAGACATCAGACTCAGTTTTCCTGCTCCAGACATTGAAACGTCTGTGCACTTGTGTTTACCTTTTACGAATGATTTATCATCAGACCTCTCGCTGCATTGCTTGTTTGGTTTTAATCTTCCTGACCTTGTGCTGTCTCGTCATCTGTATTTTTTTTCTTCTTAATCTCCTCCTTTGCCCTCTCTCTCTCTCTCTCTTCCTCTCTCTCTGTGCATCTCTCTTGCTCTTAGACGGAAGTCTCTTTACCGGCACTGTGACAGACTTCCTAGCCATCGATGCGGTGATCTATCGAAGCCTCGGCGACAGCCCCGCCCTCCGCACGGTCAAACACGATTCCAAATGGTTCAGAGGTACTTTTAGATGCAGACACATTAAAAATGACCCTGGAGAGGCGGATACCTTCAATAGACAATCAGGAAGCAAATAACAGAAGCTATCAGCATTATCTTCAGTAGTTAACTAAAGGAAAATTGAACCGCTGTGGCTCTTTTCACAAGTGGCTCGCAGGAGAATAAGATGATTTTTTGAATAAGCTACATTCAGTATAACCAGACAGGATTAGGCCTACATTACTGAGACTTACATTAAGTGGAGCACACTCAGACAGAGTGATGTATTGAGGTTAGTCGGACTCTACAGATTCAGGGTTTGAACGAGCCCTTGATTGAACAGTGGAGCCTGTTTTCCATGGAGGAGAAAACAAGCCGGGGCAGGTCAATGCTGGAACAGAGCTGGATGAATAAGTGATAAATAATGTGTATCCTCTTGTCCATGATGATAAATTAAACAGGACATGAATATTTAATGAGCAAGGCTGGTTGGACAGCAGCAGCCCATGTTGATGTGAGCGTTATTGCAGCGCCATGTCACGGAGTGTGAAGTGTTACGTTTGGCCTCGGGCACTGCATCACTATGCCGCTGTAGTGAGAGTGTGTGTGTTGTCTAAGTGTTGTTTTTTTTCTAATGTTGTTTTGCAGAGCCTTATTTTGTGAGCGCCATGGAGTGGGGGCCTCACATTTATTTCTTCTTCAGAGAGATGGCCATGGAGTTTCATCATCTAGAGAAGGTTCTTTGCCTTTCTCCTTGTTTTTTTCCTCTTTTTTCGCTATTACTCCTCCAATTTACTAAACCTTGTTTGTTTTATTTTAGGTGATGGTGTCCCGTGTGGCTCGTGTGTGCAAAGCAGACCTGGGCGGCTCTCAGCGTGTCCTTGAGAAGCAGTGGACCACATTTCTAAAGGCACGGCTCAATTGCTCCGTCCCGGGAGACTCGCACTTCTACTTCAACCTCTTACACGCCACAAGTGGCATTATCCACATGCAGGGACGGGATGTCATTCTCGGTCTCTTCTCCACGCCGCCGAACAGGTACACAGTCTCACAAAACATCCACACCAGCAAGCACAGACATAATTGATGTCTAATCGCTTCTCGTCTTCTCTCCTTTGTCTCCGGTAGCATCCCTGGTTCTGCGGTGTGTGTGTTTGATATGCAGCAGCTCGCTCATGTCTTTGAGGGACGGTTTAAAGAGCAGAAATCCCCAGAGTCTATTTGGACTCCAGTGTCAGACGAAGCGGTGCCTAAACCAAGGTATTGCAATGCAAAGTGCAGAACTTCAGCAGAATACTGCAGTGCTGCTGTCCTGAGCATCTGTCTCACATATAGTCTACTTACTCGCCTGCTATAAGCTCCGACTGCCAATCACACTGCAACTTCACTACTATTCAGCAAATATTCTAATACAGCCTCCAGCAGCCAAAAAAAAGAACTCCTCTGGCTCTTTTCTTCTTGCTCTCTATGGACTTCTATCTCTCTCTTCCCTATATATTGTCTTCGGCTCTCTAGTTTTTCTTTTTGTGTCTTTCTGTCTGCAGACCAGGGGGATGTTCAGTGCAGGGATCCAGATTTAGCTCCTCTACCACACTGCCAGACGAGGTGCTGAACTTTGTGAAAACCCACCCTCTGATGGACGAGACCGTTCCCCTCCTGGGACATAGACCTTGGGTGGTGAAGACAATGGGACGGTACGCAGAATGACTCAGTCACTTGATAGCACTCATGCATTGATTTTTTTGTGGCATGAAGATAGGAAGTATAAATATGAATCATAACCTACATGTAGGACGGGAAATGTACTTTGCTGACCTACTCTATCGATCCATGCATCCAGGTACCAGCTGACCGCCATGGTGGTGGACACAGAAGCTGGTCCCCACAGGAACCGCACAGTCTTGTTCCTGGGCTCAACTAGAGGAACCATCCTGAAGTTCCTGATGGTTCCCAGTGGAGACTCTGCCTCCCACAGCAGTGTGTTTCTGGAGGAGGTGGAGGGATTTAACCCAGAGAAGTAAGTAGGAGCCAAGAGATCCTTGTCCTTGATCTTCAAAATGATGAATTATACATTTTTGGTATATTGCTTCAGGTATATCGGGTCTCATGTTGCCAGCTTCAAGTTGATAACTGCAGAGCTTTTCACCCTAGAACTGTCTTCAGAGGCACTTTCATGATTACGAGGGTTTGAATAATTGATTTTTACTTCGCAGCTTACAGTTAAAGTCTCTTCACTTACTTTTTGACCATATCTCCAACAGGTATATTCACATATAAGAAGTTTAAAGAGGAACTATGCAGGATTTTTAGCTTAACTATGCTTAATTTTTACGTTAATTAAAAAGATTTGGAGTAATTGTGATGGTTTAATAAATGACATGTAACTTGTTACAGGGAGAATGGAGGCTCTCTGCCTTCCACGTAGCGTCTCTTTGCCGCCGCCCTGGTGTCCCAGCTCTCATCTCTGTGTACCGGGACACAGACGCTCCACATAACCCCTAATCTCTTGTTTATGACAGATAAGAGTACACAAATATACACGTCCTAACATCGTATATGATATATAATGTTATCTACCGCTCTATTGATTGATTTCTCACCAGCTTCGTTGTAAACAAATGCACATGGCCGGGAGGAGGGTTAGCAAAACAGCAGAAAAGCGACCAGACTTACAGAGTTCCCCTTTGAGGTTGCATCTAAAAAAATCAATAATCAGTTAATTTGCTGATTGATTTTGATTATTGTCTTGTCAGTGAGAATTGTATTAAAGGAGAATTCCGGTCATTTTTGACCCCTAAATCGTTGTCCTGATGGTCACCCAGTGTTGGGGGGAGCAAAAAACGCGACTAAAATTGATGCAGGCAAACCGGAGTTACACCATGGCGAGACAGCGCTAGGGATAGCCACAACGCTAAACTATCGGGGCAATTTTTTCAACCACAACAAACACTCAAAAAACAATCAAATATCTATGACTGGAATCCTTATGACACACCACTGAACTCATAAACTGTACAGTATAAACAGTATAAACTTTGTGGTTTTGCATGTAATCACTCACCTCAGATAGCCTAACTCTGAAACATCCTGGAAAGACATTACTAAGCGATCGCAGAGCGCCTTCTCCCCGCCACAGAAACAAACACTTTTTCCTTGTTGTGATGATTTCTTTACAAAAATAAACGGTCAGAGATATTTTAGACATTACCACTGCACTGCTCGACCGTTTATTTTACAAAGTTTATACTGTTTATACTGTACAATATATGAGTTCAGTGGTGTGTCATAAGGATTAGAGTCATGTACCATAGATATTTGATTGTTTTTTGCGTGTTTGTTGTTGTTGAAAAAATTGCCCCCATAGTTTAACGTTGTGGCTATCCCTAGCACCGTCCCGCCATGGTGTTGCCTGCATCAATTTTAGTCGCGTTTTTTGCTCCCCGCAACACTGGGTGACCATCAGGACAACGATTTAGGGGTCAAAAATGACCGGAATTCTCCTTTAACATTCAGAACATGCCAGCAGACAAACAGAGGTGGTGGCTTCATCCACTGGCAGATAACTCAGAGTGTTCAGCGTCTCGCTCTGTGAAGGACTGGGTGAAGCTCCAGTCTGCTGATGTTGTGACTGCTGTGTGAGGGTTAGGGCACAGGGCTGTCTGTCTGGGAGCACCAACAGATGAGGCCTTTGACCTTGTCACAGATTTATTTGAGGCCAAGAAGAGTACACTGACCTCCCTCCGCTGCCTCTTTACCCTCTGTCTTCAGGCGTCACACCACTCTGTCTCTCTGTCTCCAGGTGTGGCGAGGACTCTCCTCAGGCCCGTCAGCTCTTGTCTCTGTCGCTGGACCGGACCAGTCACACTCTCCTGCTGGCCTTCTCCTCCTGTCTGGTCCGAGTGCCCACCTCTCGCTGCCACCTGCACTCCCGCTGCATGAAGTGAGTGACGCTTTTCGTGTTTCAGAGTGTTGTCCATTCTCTCAATGGTGTCTTCTGCTGATAATGAAGTCAGTTCAAACTTGCAGTGGACATTAGCCATTCAGTGTTTACTGGACACATTTTATTGTGTGTCAGCCATAGACTGTTGTCAGCTCCCTCACTCTGTCACTACAGCCTCCCCAATTAAATGTGCAGATCTGTTTTTTGTTTCAGTCAGCTGGAGATGGATGGCATGTGTGTTTGTCAAATCACAGCTAGCTTGCTTGATTTAATATTTAATTTGGGAGATTTGTATTCCCCTAAAATATTATCTAACTTGACACGATATTCTTCAAGATTGTGATTCATTATGAATACCAAGAAGGCGTTTGTTTATTAATGCACACATGGGTAAGATGTTCTAAGTAGAAAACAACACTGTGAACCTGATTATGAGCTGCTATATATCACACTGCAGGATACAGGGAAACTGTGAACAAGCAGCAACCAGATGAAGATTTATCAGTTCACAGATTCGCTACATATTACAGAGTATATGAATAATCCATCTCATGAGAACAGTATTTCAGACTTCATGCTGCACTGTACTTTGTTAGCAAGTTCATAATAAGGTAGCAAACCTCCCAAGTAACAGTAGTATTCAGCATTTCTTAACGTTTTGTTTCTGTGTGTGTGTTTGTGCAGGAGCTGTCTAGCCTCCAGGGATCCTTACTGTGGCTGGACCAGAGGCAGCACCTGCTCCTTCCTTAGACCAGGCACAAGGTGAGAACAACACATCTACACACACGCTCACTCACAAATCCCTATGGAGAGTTCTCTACCTCTGCAGACCTACTGTAAGGAGTTAAGCAATCCTTTATGTTGTAGCTACATGGAAATGTTTGGCAATTAAGCTAATGTGAAATTACTACTTCACTTCATCAAGTGTCGTGAGCACACATTTTAAATTTTATGACTTTTCTCCATTCCTTAAAGACCCCCCAATTAAGAAAGCCAGTGGACTTGTGACCCAATAAGTGAAGCTGGACACATAAGATTGGTTTGATACTCTCTGCATACCCTTTAGTGAGCAATACATTTAATCCACTTCTTTTTCAGTGTGTCTAACCATTAAATAATAAAAGTTAAAAAGATTATATTTCTACTTATTAATGGTCCTCACCGCTAATATATGCAGTAGCGGTCTATCTGCAGCACTTTCCTCTGCCACAGTGCTATATTTATGATAATTTCAATTAGGGAGTTCAAGTGATGCCAGAAAATGTTGGTCTTATTGGTCTGCAGAAAAAATATTTGATTGTTAATGGGGGTTTTTTTTCTGAGCTTTGTCAGCCAGTGATCCGTATCAAATGCAAACATGAATACCGAGCGTTTAGCATTTCAACTCGTACTTCCAGCTCCCATCGCCACCTGTACAGTTGACCCCAACCTTTGACCAGCAATCAGGCAAAAAGAAAAAATCAATCATGGGATCAATAGTGTATCCCATTACACTGGATAACACATCAATATGTGTCATATCAATTTAATCGATTACTACCAGCAAATACGCCCATTCATGTATGTATCCAAAGAAACAAAGAGCATGTTCTTAAAGAAATCCACTCTTACATGACTGAGTAATTTTATGTGCATATACCAAGTTAGGAGCTCTGTGATGATACGTGTCGTTGTTGAGTTGTATTTAAAAACAAATAGCAAAGTCTCCGGTGTGTTAACCGGTGATCTCCTTCTGACCGCAGGCTGCCTTTTCAACAAGACGTGGAATATGGAAACACCACCTCCCATCTAGGAGACTGTGACGGTAGGTTGCAGCACTATGACATGGATGCTTCTGGTTGTGTACAGTTGAGTGAGGGGAGACTCCACCTAGTGGCTCAGTATCTCATTACACCTGGCTCCTTGTCACCAAGCACTTTGTTCAGGAAAAAAACAAAAAGCCTCCTACTACCAAGTGAGAGAATATTTGTGACAATTCCTGTTGCACACTAATTATCTGAAGTGGAACGTGATAACCCCCCTCCCATTAACATCAATTTAGCCTCGATGTTTTCAGAGTGCAGTGTTGTGTCTGTTGTTGTGTCTTTGTCAGAGCCAAATCAAGTGGGAGTAGGACTGGGATTTCGGTTTCAGCCTCACTTCCTTCAGGTCAAAACACTCCCAGTGTGAGACAGTTTAATTAGGGAGGATGTGAAAGAGGTGTAACTACTGAAACTGCAGGATGGGAAGTGCAACATCCTCCTGCGTGCAAGGCTCTGTTATTTCAAAGCTGAACATCTGAGAGGGGGAATGGGCCAAGGGTGGCAGTGACCAAGCTGGAAATATCTTAGCAGAAAAATACTGATGTCACTTCTGTCAAGAAGATCAGATGTCACTGCAGCAGTGCCACAGAGGGCCTCTTTGAACCTCGCTCTGAAATTCACAAAGTCAGTGGAAACCAAAAAGAAGTCCCTTTTCCAGCAGATTCTTTCTGAGCTGTTCCATCTGTTTGAGCCCAGTTTCAAAGTCATAAAAATCCATTTAGCTGGAGCTGAATTTCCAAAAAGCCCTTAGAAAAGGAGAATGTAGCACATTCCAAGCCTTCATCGCACACATTTGTTTCAAACTGATATATGGGCTCCTAGTTTTCATCCCACTCTTAGAAACCGATAACAGTAGAAATCGGGGATGCCAGGCTGCAGACTTGACAGACTCTAATCCGTGCAGGGAAAGCGCAGGAGAGGCCGAGCCAGAGAAGGCATGTGCTGCTGTGTCTGCAGATGGGAGTGATTAGAGCAGGGTGGAAACACTGAGGTAATGGTATGCTGTGAGGAGAGACTCTCTGACCAGGCTGCAGGATGGAAACTGTGAGGAGAGGAGAGTCAGCTGCTGTGGTCTGAGCGGCGCTGATGACAAGTGCAGGCCTCTCTGAACCTGGAGCCTGTGGAGCCTCAAGGCCAGACTGGAGAGATGCTTTTTAAACACAATCACCACAGGACATAATCATACAATGCTGAACATTATGATCACCAGTAATGGCTGTTATTGTAGTTATTGATTTATTATAATATCTAATACCTCGCAAGGGGAACGGCACTAACTGGAAGCAGCAGAATAGCCCTATATGTAATAATAATAATAATTTTACACTGCACCCTGCAGACACACGTCGAGAGAAGATGTCCGTTGCTCTGCACCACTAAATGTCATCTCCGTAATTGTGTCTCTTCATCTTCAGGGATTCTGCAGCAAAGTTTACTGATTGAACCAGAGAGCCTCGTTTCCCTCAACTTGCTTGTGGCGTCTGCAGTCTCTGCGTTCACCATCGGGGCGGCGCTCTCTGGCCTCGCCGTGTGCTGGATCATGGCCCACAAGCCTGCCAATCGTCGTCACGGGAACACCTCCCAGTCCTCGATCCAACGTCGCGAAAGAGGCCTGCTGAGTAACGGCGGCGGGATGGGAGGCTCGGTGCTCAGCGTAACCCGCCAGGGAGGTGGGGAGCGCCCCTGCTCTCAAGGTGGGGAAACCCTGTTTGTCATGCCCAACGGCTGGGTGAAGTCGGGCGAGCTCGACCCCGGGTTCCTCCCCACGCCGGAGCACACGCCCCAGCAGAAACGCCGAGGCCTGCGACTGTCCGACTCCAACTCCGGAGGGTGGGACACCAGCCAGACGTACCTGGGGGGAGGCTCTGTGGGTCTGGGGTCACCCTGCCGCATACCCCCCTCCGTTTACCTGACCACCAGACTGTTCCAGCAAGGAGGGGGCGGGAGACACGGTGGCGAGGGCCGAGGGAGCGACGCGCCACGCCAACACTACGTCTGCCTGAGCAAACAAGAGAAGGGAGGCAAAGGGACGCCCAAAGCCCCCTTCAGGAAGTCTGCAGGAGAGTACGTGTACCCCATGACCCCCCAGGACTCGCCAGAGCGTCGGAGGGTGGTCTCAGCGCCCAGCGCCCCCATGGAGTACGGCGAACCGCTGCCGCTGCGTTGGCCGGCCCCGGAGGGATACATCCTCAGCAGCCACGGCATGGTCCCGGTCCCCATGCCCCCCCCCTCCATGCCGGCCCCCAGCAGCCAGGCGTACGTGTCCCAGCAGCAGACCCCCTCAGCCGGCCTGACCAGGGCTCTGCTGCGGGGGGCGCTGGAGCGGGGGGAGCTGGGCGAGCTGGTGGATCTCAGCCAACTGATGAGTAAGAAGAACTGCAGTGATAGGACTCAGACCGGCCAGTGACTGTTCAGGAGGTGAAGGGGACGGGAGTGTTTCCATGTAGGGGTGGGGTGGGGTGGGGGGGGGGGCTCTCTGTTTTATTTACACAGATCTTCCTTTCCTCCTCATTCTGTCCATTCCTCTCTCTCTTTTCTCCTCTATCTTCAATTCTTCTGTCATTCAGCCCCTCTGATCTCCTCTTGTCAGTCTCTCAGGCAACCCCCACCCCACCATTTCACCCCACGATGAGTCTCCTCTTATGACTGGCTGCTGGGTCTGCCACTCATATCCTGGCTCACACTAATTGGTCAGATGGACTGAGGTTGTTGCTGTGTCTGCATTGCAGAGTTGCCTCTCTCTCTCTCTCTCTCTCTCTCGATCCTGCTACTCGGCAGCAGCAGCAGTAGGCAGAGTGAGGGGAGAGGATGGAGAGGAACGATAGAAGCAGAATGGGGGGCAGAGAGGATGTGGTCAAAGATGGACATGGCACTTAAGGAGCTGCCTTCTCTGTGCAGATTAACTGAGGCTGCAAAGCCAGTCAAGCACCGCTACAGGAGAGGGATGCGTTTCCCCCTTCCTGGATTACATTAACCGCCACCCATCTGTTCCCCCACTATAGTACCTGTTGGTCTGACAGCCAGCCAGTTACTTGAAATGAAATTGTACATTTTGATCATTGTAAATGGAAACCTTCCCGAGTACCTGAGGCGACTCATCAGACAAAAACTCAAGTCATTCTGACTGTAAACACAAATCTAACGGATGATGAGGCAACATCCTTTTCTCTCTTACTCTTACTGCAGACGGATACATGTATTTGTACAGGTGGGTGTTTAGTATTCAGTGTATACGAGAGGGAAGACGCATGTGCCAAATGCCTCTATCCTGTCTCATAGGGATATGGGACAATAACTCACGTCTGTGGAGAGCAGAGTGCAGGACCGAAATGTCAGCAGTATTTCTGCCAACAGCATGTTCTCTGTAATGACGGCATCTCAGCCGTCCATCGCTCCATTTGTTTGGCTCCTTCCTCTCCGTGTACTCTTAAAGGACTAATAATTCCACGAGGACGACGGGAGCAATGACACTGGACTGACAGAAGAATCAGAGCCAGACAGATACACAGAAAGAGGGAGGAAGACAGAGGGAGGCGTTTAAGGGAATTTTAAGTAAATGCAGTGCAATATATGAACGCCTTGTCCTTCGCTGTCACTGTAAGGTTTTTTCAGACATATATATACACACACAGCCATTAATGCTGCATTGTAGAACACAGTCCGGTTTTATTGGGCAATATTTTCCCTTAGGCCCACAGTGGGTCAAGGTCCTACCGACGTGATACAGAATAAAGTGACAGTTACAGTGGTGATGATGAAAACCTCTGGCTGAACTCTGGTAATGGAAACGTCCCCAACAGGTAAATGGGACAATATATTCAGCCCATCGAGGTGTCCAGTTCTGTGAAGTGTTGGGCCTTTAGATCAACAATGTGAAAGTCATAAAAAGAGACAAGATAAATAAAGAAGACAAAAGTAGAAACAAAAGGCAACATAATGACGTGAGATGAGACCACAACGACAACTATTAATTAAGGAGAATAAGGTTAGTTACAGCTGACCACGTGACGCAACTTTCACTCTCAGTTTCAGCCAGAGTGAACACTGGTTTGTGCTGATCTTGTAGTGAGCAGCAATATATGGTCCATCTGTACATAGTAAACATTCACTTAAGTAAAATTATAATGTAAGACAAAAAGGTAACTCAAAAAACAAAAAAAGATATCAGGCATTAGCTTGCAAATAAAATAAAACATTTGCCATGTCCTTATAACTATGAAATGTATTAAAAAATCTGTTTTTCATGTAAGTTTCATATCAACCTGCTCCAAGATTGAAATCGTAGACACTGTCTTTTTTTCTTTTTCTTTTTCTTTTTTTTTTACATCTCTATGCCAAACCCAACTAATGAATGATTTACCGATGCCTGATCACTGAAGCAAAAAAAGAAAAAAAAAACGAGTGAGACTTGTTTTAAAGTGCCATGAAGAAAACCATTTCAGTCAGCAGTGCACCTGTTTCCTGTACTGTGGTGTGAATAACTCAATTATAGCAGTATACTTGTGATATGTATGCCTTTGACCTACATGCTGAATGTTTTATTGTTGTTGTTTTGGGGTTTTTTTCATCATCTGGATGTCAGCTTGTACTGTTGAGATCATTTCCTCAGCTCCTTCTGTCAGGTGCTG
Source organism: Trachurus japonicus (assembly GCF_045865225.1). Classification (NCBI taxonomy): domain Eukaryota; kingdom Metazoa; phylum Chordata; class Actinopteri; order Carangiformes; family Carangidae; genus Trachurus; species Trachurus japonicus. Next base: position 36,605,549 of record NC_140923.1, on the reverse strand, counting down.
CTGATGCTGGATGCCACCAACAGGGATTGAGGGTCTGTTTATCAGCTACTTTGGCGCATCGTGCCAATCTTATATACTGTAAATATGTAAGAATAAATACAGACATTTTGTCATGCCCTTTCTGATTATAATGTAATATATTCGTTTAAACAATGACATGAACTATGTTTATTCCAGAATAGCTGATATGTAATAATAATGACTTGTGCGTAGTTCATAAGCAAACCTTCAAATGGACTGAAATGCTGCGAGGGAACACTGTGTTTCTCATTTTTGTCTTTGTCTGTAGTCTAGTGACTGTCTCTCAAACAACTGCCATGCTGGAGGATCTTGAAAATACTTGTCAGCATCCTGATTGAATGAATGTAGGCTACTCATTCTTTTGTTTCCCTCCTTTCTTTTGTTGATTATCATTCTACTGTGCATTAATAAGGAAAAGCACATTTTTGCATACTGAAAAGGAGCTGTCCTGTATCATTTGTGAATACTGTAAATAATCATGCCGATGGTATAGTGTATCAGTTTGGGTTTTTTTGGGAAAGGGGAGGGGGGTGGGGGTGGGGGGGTGTCGTTCAGTCAGCTCTTCTAGGGCAGTGACTGTGTTTAAGTGTGAGGGGGTTTTTTTTCTTTTCTTTTTTTCCTTTTGCGGTGACGATGCTGTGAATAAGATGTATGTACAGTATTTACGTGACTTTGGCTGACTGCTGAGTTCAGCTGTTTCCTTCCTGTTATTAGAATAGAGTCGCAGGTCTGATCTCAGCCAGAAGTGAGCCGTCTCATTTGACTGATGCCTGCTGAGTTTTTGCAGTTGCTAAGATACTGCTGTTATAATAATCATCAATCTTTGGAGTACTGCTATTAAATGGCATTATACAATTGACAGCTAATGTTGTCGTGTGTGGTTCTGAATGCACTCATTGAAATAAATGCATATCATTATGCACGTGCACACATTTACAAATGAAACTCGGCTGCTTCAGTGCAGTCTGGCGTAATGTGTATATCATTACTGCAGTTTATTTTGCGTTAAATGTTTGACATTTTTCATCAGATTGGCAGGTTGAAGCATCACAACAGGCAGCTGCAGTGCAGAGAGGCAGTGGAAAATCCTTCAAGCGTTTACTTCTCTCACCACAAGAGGGAGCTGGACACTGGCCTTCATTCATGTGGTCTGTGTGAGGGAATTAAAAGCATGAACTCCCCTGGGTGCCTGTGCATTGACTGGACATCGTCTGGCTGTTGTCTTGTTTTGGAGGTTAGGACATGAGAATACACTGTGTTGCTGTATATGATTTGTTGTAACACTTTGAACACCACACAGAGAGCAATGAGGTCAGTAAAAGGTTGAGTGAGTTAGATAACAAGTATTTATAGCTCAAACACACACACCTCTCACACGTACACATGCACTCAGAGATATCCCTAAAGCAGCTGACGAGCTCAGAAGGCAACTTGGTAATTCAGACCAAGCCAAATGTACATCTCTACATTAATTGAACACTGACACTATTTAAAATACTTAGAGCAACTGGAAAGCGATGAGTCACAAGAAACCAGTTGTTTTCAGTTTGTTTTAACATTAACATTATACAGTATCACCCACTAAATCATAAAGTATTGGTCAGAAATGTCAGAATCAATAACCAGTCAGAATCTTTTAGCATGCTTTTTTTTTCAAAGGGGTACTCCAACATTGTTGTGGTGCATTTCCATAAATGCATGGCTCTATAATGAAATAATTAATGATAGAAAAATATATAAACTGGAGAGGTCAAAATATCCAGAATTTGAATCCCTAGACTGTGTCAGTCTCCAAACACGCTGGATCCTACAACTCCTACTGACTCAAAAGCATCTGATGACATCCCTAGGTTTGATTTTTTTGTAAAACCACTGGAGTTTCCCTTTAAATTAATAGCATTAGTTTCAAGTAAAATGATTCACAGTTGCTGTGTACTCCCCCTCACTCATGAATAAAATTCTTTCAGTAAGAAATAATAGCTGACTGAATCAAAGCAGCAGTTTGTGGCAGCGATCCATTCAGCCACTAGTAAAATCAGATGCTCAGTTGAATGAACCTCGTACCAGTTTGGAGGTGGTTTTTTAAGGTTGATCAGAAAGGCAGCATGGATTGGTGTGTAGCAGACGATAAACACAAGTATGTTTGCTGTTACTATACCAACTACGCTTTTCTTTTCCCCTGATGTGCTGTCCATCTTCGACAGAACAAAGAGGATCCGACCCGAACAAAACACAATGATCAGTAGTGGAATAAGGAAGCCCGGGACGAGCAGACTCACAACAACCGCTGGTCTGAGCGGCTCGTCTTTACATCTGTCATAGCATGTCCAGAGTTTGTCGAGCTGGTTCTCACCTTGAAATGCAATAGCTGCTAACACAAGTAATCCCCAAAAGACCAAACACACAGCAAAAGCTGCCTCCTTCTTCTTTCTCCAGGTTCTGGCCTGCAGAGGGAACCTTATAACCAGGTAGCGCTGGACACTGATGGCAGTCGTGGTCATGATGCTGGCATACATGTTGACGTAATGTATAATCATGAGGAGAGTACAAAATCCAGTCTTAGGCAGGCAGAAGAAGGCGTCATAGATCCTAAAGGGAAGGAAGAGGACGAGGGCAGAATCAGCTATGGCCAGGTTGAACATGTAGATGTGGGTGTCTGTCCAGGAGTTTCGTTTTGCAATGAAGGCACGCAGGGCTGCAGCGTTGACCAGGAGGCCGATGAGAAACACAGGGCAGTAAGCCACACCTTGAAGGATCTCCACCCTGCAACTGGAGTTGGTGATGTTGGGGATGCTGGTGCACATATTTATCTGTAAGAAGGAGCCATGAGTGAAAAGTCATGAGTATGTCAGTTTAAACAAAGACAAAATTACTGAGATCCGACTCAGTATAAGCATCCCATATAATATAGAGTATGCACAGATTTACATTTACATTTAAACAGAGTTATATCAAAGGTGAAGCAGAGGATGACTACCCACAATGTCACCTGACTACTGGCAGTTGTGTTGTGCGAGTTACACCCGTAAACCATCCACCACAGCCAGGAAATGCAGCCAGTGGAGGAAACGCAACAAACAACAGAAGATATCCACTTTATTTTAACAAATAAGATGGATGAGTGTGTGTGCAATCTCTTACGCTTAATACCTAATATGGAAATGACCGATGGTTATACAAAAACCAGACACTAAAAATATCTGCATGTAAGTGTTAAGACAGATTTGAAAAAATATATATATATATTTTATCTTTTCATCTGGTTATGTAAACGTATGGCTCCAAAACCACATTATAACATCTTACAGTAACAGAGCATGTGTAGACCCGTTGCAAAAAGTACAATTACGAAAAAAAACTTCCTCGAACTAAAATGATTTCCTGACAGAACTTGATGACTCTGCTTATTGTCTGTCAGTTCCTTTTGTGTCTGACCAGAAAATCAGATGAAGACCCGTTTAAACTCATATTTCAAACCCATCACAAGCATCTCAAACTCTGTCCTAATGTTCTCCAAGGGTTATTTTATGTAGCCAGGTGACAAATAATGTAAGAAAAAAAATCAGATCAGAAACAAACAGAAAGTAACCATGCAGCAGTCTCAGCTCTAAACGACATACCTGTGTGTGTATGTGTATGTCTGTGCGTGTGTGCAGTTTGAAAAGGAAGCATTGATGTTGCTGAAACAAAATGAACCCATAAAAACTCAAACTTACCAAGCGAGCTGAACTCAGGTGCACAATACAGTACTTACTGGAATGGCAGCAGTACAGACTGTCTTTAAAATCCACACTATGTGTGACTCATTTCATCATTTCCTCTCTTCAGTGGTTTTCTAGGTTTCAGTGTCTCAAATTATAACACTGGTTGCAATGATGAAGCCGACAGAGAAAAAGCTGACAGCAGAAAGAGGTACAAAACCTGCCAATAAGTGAGCATGGAACAGGTGCAATAGCTATGATCCACATTCTTGCAAGTTTTATTTAGCTATTATTTAGCAAACTGCTGTCAGGGAAGTAGCGTCTTTGCAGCCCTTTGGTCAGCAAAAAAATTAAGTCACATTTTTGTTTTCACACGATATACGGTGGCTTCCTGTTTCCCTTCCTTTTAGTCGATTCGGTCACTCCTCTTGTATTTACATGTTTGTATCAAAAAGTGTAAAGTGAAGTAAAAGAGTATTGTAGAGGAAAAAGAGGAAAAACAAGGTCACACTTCGACTGAGGTTAAAATCCGAGGTCAAGAGCTGCGTTTGAAATACCAGGTTGGAAAAGGAAATTAGAAAATGAATCTTGTCCTTGTGCAAAATGAAAGATTGTGAACACAGCCTCTCTACACTGTGACAACTCGTAAAGAGAAATGGGTCAGTGTTTTGTTCTGTTGGCTGAAAAGAGGCGACAACAAATCTTTGCAGAAAACCTAACATCGTGAAGGTAAGGGGCTTTTGCTCGGAAAATGTGTGTCAGTGTGTCAGGGGCGACTGAGAAAATGTTTGTCTCACACAATATTTTCCATTGTCATACATCAACTAATGAGCAAAACAAAAGGGAGTGGGGGGGATCTAATTTCTCATGAGCTTGTCAGCAACTGACAGTCACAGGGGAGCAGCCACAGGCCCATGGATTAAACCGCTGTTTATGAAAGACCCCTTGTAAATAAGTTTCTGGATCCAATAAGACACAGATAATTGAAACAGATCATGAAGTCATCAGGACACATCTGCAGGCCTGTCTCTGCCTCCATGCAGCCAACCTGCTCCACATTTGTGAGTTATTTTGTCAACATGTCCTCATCAAAGTGATTCTATCCAATTGGGACATACGGCGGTGTGTGTGTGTGTGTGTGTGTGTGTGTGTGTGGAGGGGGGTCTTGGACACAGGCTGGTCTGGCTGCCACCACATACACAAGCCAGACACTGGACAACAACATCCAGCTTAATGGGCACTTAATTAGAAACGGAGCCACACGTTTCTGTTTGTGTGTTTGTGTGTGTCTGACTGTGACTGATGTTTCTTTGTGCGTGTGCATGCATTCCCCCTTTAATGTTGTGTTTCGCTTTGTCTTTGCTCACAGTAACTATGTGCTTGTTTGTATTCTGGGGTCTGATTCACTTGTTTGTTCCCTTGTTGTGACAGAGGGTGTGCTTTCACTGGGGTGACTAAGCATCCGGATGCTTCGTGACACAAACTGTGGATGTTGACAGAGGATAATGCCAATGTCAGAATCGCTCCGCTGCAGTATTTCGCTTGTGTCGCGTTCATTTAATGAGTTTTTGTGATTGACAACATTTCCATAAATCGGGAGCAGAGGACATTACTGTCAGAATAAAGCACAGAAAAACTGAGCTCATGAGACACTGGAATTGCTCAAACCGTGACCATATTTTGACAAGACTGCACAGACGAATCACTGCCTGCATCATAATCTTTTATAAAGCATTGGCTCCTCACTGTACCAAAGTGCTGACAACAATGAGCAAAGGCGTACTAGTTTGTAGCGTAGCATGCAGGCCTTCAACCAGGGGGAGATGAGGTCATGGTCGCTAAAAAAAGAAAAAAACTGAAAAATTGAGTTGCTGAGTGAATTAAAAATTATTACTGATTCTGGCTCCTGGCAACACTGCGTACAATGGCTGTATCTGTGTCATTGGCCTTAAATGTTGAAGACAGAGGAAGAACTTTGTTTGACAGTAAAAAGGAGGATTGTATTGGTGAGAGAGGACACTCACAATACAGGTTTAGATCTCAACCTTTCTGTGTATGTGATGGTTCAAACTGGAATAGAAATGTAAAACTGCAAAGCACCAAGTGCTGTACAAACAAAACCAGACCATAACTAATCTGGACTCTTGATGACAAAAGAAAAATGGTGTCAAGAGGTCACTGAGGTGAGTATAGTCAGTCTCCGCTGAAGATGAAAATTTCAGTATCAAATCATGCACTGCTGAGAGAGTTCATCCAGCAACAGAGGAAAGAATTGATGGAAAGACACTTACAGCGATCTACTGAGGGTGTTTAAAAAAAAGAAAAAAGGAAAAAGAAAGGAGAGGAGGAGGAGAGAGAAAGCGGATGGAAATCTGAAAACCTGAGCTGGAAAATGTTTTGGACGGGCCAAACGGAACAGTTGAGAATACATAACACAAAAACAGATGACAGAGCAGAAAGGTCTGGAGTATGGAGTTGCCCTTTAACTTGTTGTTTGATGTAGTTAAACCTATTTTTAGTTGCTGCAGTTTGGTTTCAGAAGTGTTTTTGGCATGCCCTTTCAAGACGAACGAGTCAGCTCTCTCCATTAGTCTGTGGCCTCTGAACTGTAATGTGGACTGTTTGAAGCCAGAGGGGGAAACAATCATCCTGCTGGAGACGTAGACTGTAGGTTCTGTGTGTGTAGCCGCCCGGTTCTGGGAATGCAGCGGTTTGTGAATGACTTGTAATTAAAGCATCATTGGTTGTTTACATGTAAAACACAACTCACTCTGCAGCAGTGACCTTCACAATTAAGATTTCATCGTAAAAGGCAGCAGATTAGATCCTGGTTATTGGTAATAACAACCTGTATTCCAGCAGTTATTGCATTTTTTGAGGGGAGATGCTCTGATTTTATTAAAAGCCACTTTATGCTTCAAAGGTATTATTCTCTGAAAATAAGGTATAAATCTAATATTGTGCAGGATATGAAGGGGTTCAATATTTCGGATGCAGTCTGTTGTTATCATTAATTTGTTTTAAATCCCTTAAGGCTTATCCTGTTTTCACAGAGATATTTCCCAGATCTACCCGGATCTGGAATATCATTGTGGATATATTTGTCTGCTGGTCTCAGTCGATCTCATATTTCTTGACTCACGTCTGCCTGTCTGTTGGCCTGCACCAACCCCCCCCCCAACCTCCCCTCTGCCTCTCTCTCTCTAACTGCTTGGCTTTCTCTTTTTTCCTGCCTCCCTGTATTCATTCCTGTCTGTCTGGTACTGTTTGAAAGTGCCCTTTACACGTCAGTAGTGAGGCGGGGTGGTGGGTAGATGAGGAGGGAGGATGGGTGGAGGGGAGGGAGGGGGGGGGGTTTCCATCGCTCTAACTAGGTCAGTGAAGACACACCTCTCTCTCCCCTTGCTGTGCCCCTACTCCCCCCTCCTGTCTCCTTTCTCTCCCTTCTTCCTCTGCTCCCTGCTGTGACGCAATGCAGACTTTCTGCACAGGCCTCCTGTTTTCCCCCTTTTCCTCCTGGATCCTAAAAAACATGGCACAGCCTCCGACTCCAGTAATGACAGGAGTGACACATCCCCCTCCAAATCAGCAGAGAGCAAACACGCATCAGCCAAACAAAGGACAAGTTGCACTTTTGTAAATGCTAGTCAAATTAGATGAATCACTGGCACCATATGGAGCCGCTAATCAGCCAAAGCTTCAATGATTCGGTCCAGCTTCTTGTTGTGATTTTGAATTACATAATGCTTTGGTATTGCATAAGGTTTGCGGGGGTTGTCAATCTGTGATCGGGCATTTCCACATTTGGAGGGGCAGTCAAGCGCAGCCATCTGAAAGTGTGTCAGTGTTACTGCATATGTGCTCTGGCTACATATTATAGCAACTTCTTCCAATGAGCTGATATGTGTGTGTGTGTGTGTGTGTGTGTGTGTGTGTGTGTGTGTGTGTGTGTGTGTGTGTGTGTGTGTGTGTGTGTGTGTGTGTGTGTGTCTGGGGTAGATTAACAGAGATCAATCACTGCATTCACTTGTGGTTTTTTAACCCCATTAAATCCATTCTTGTGACTTGTGTATGTGTGTGTGTAATGTTTCGACGATATGAACTGAAATTCAAGAGCTGTGCACACTTAAGAGCAAAGTCCAAGTATTACATAAGCCCAGCATGTCATACCACAGTCCCAACACTGGGTGTCTCTGTTTCTGTGGCTTACGCTGCGATGAGTCATCCAGGCGGTTACAGATGAGCTGAATTCTGAATTACCAACTCACCCATGCTACCCAAATGGAGACTGTTTATCTTGGTAAAGAGAGGGACGATCTAAAGAGAGCGATGCATTGTGTTTTTTATGTGCTGAACAGAGCCCCCCCCCACCAAAAAAAAATCTGGTTGCTGAATAAGATCAGCATGTTGAGAAATCAAACCAGGGCTGGACAGCCAAAGACAAAATGTGCAAGTGATTTTTAGTTGGATGTATGGATGATGAGTATAGGATCATTTTTTGAGTACATTCTTCTGTTAGTAGATCATTTGAGGAAGTTGGAGGATTGAACAAAAAGCAGTTTGCTCTGGTGTTGCAGGAGAAATGAAAGGGAATAGAGGATCTGAGGGAATATGGGAGGATAAAAGAAAATGGGCGGATGAAAGAGGAGTAAGATAAGGAGAGTACGGGTGTCCAGCAGCACCCCGCGGATGGCACACCACAAATGTAGGTCATCGGGCCAAACATGGAGGAAGCAAGACATGCAAAACGGAAGCGAGAATAGTCACTGTTGAGGAAAATGTGCAGGATGCTGGAATAACTTCTCACGCCTCGCTGTGTTCAGCTGGTCTTATTTACTGCTAATAGAAATATCGCAGTGTTCTCAGTGTCCATGTGTGATTGCATGTGTGTGTGTGTGTGTGTCACATGTATCCCGGCGTGCGTGGCGGTGCATTCACACTCCCTTGGGTGTAACTGGGTCAGGTTCACATGGCAAAGCACGTTGATTCACACCGGAGATAAACACAGCCCCGTTGCCATGGCAACCTCCCCCCCTCCCCCCTTTTTTTCTGCTGTTACCACATCTTTGCATAGCACATATTTGTATTTGCATCAGATTTCTGTGTTAATGTTGACACAGACCAAAGCTGCACAGTTTGTCCCTGCGGAGGTCGTCATTCGTGATTATGAACAGATTTACACTTTCAATCACGTCTTTTGTTCTGAACATTTTTATTGTTAACCTTAATCAACGGTTCAAACCTATAAACGTGTCAATACCACATTGAGTTCTCCCTGTACTCAACTCAAGCAGTCATGGGTGTGGACACTGAACCTGCTTTGCAAGGAACAAAAGAGGAGGGATGTGGAAGGGTGGGGGAAAGGACAAGGGAGACGGTGAGTGACAGAAAGAGAAAGGGAGAGAGATTCACCGCTCGTTGTGTTTGTCAAGACAAGCCTAGACGTACGGTTGAAATTTAAACATAGGTGTAACTCTGTGTGTGTCTGTGTGTGTCAGCACATCTGTTACATATTCAAAGAGCCATGAAGAAGCTCTTCAATACCTGCAGCCTGAATGTAGAAAACTGTCAGAAGGATACGTTCAGTTTAGTAGACACACAACAACGTGTGTGGTGGTTGTTTAGAGAAGTGGGACTCTGTTTAGAGGGTTGCTATAGCTTTATTCATGTGACTATTTGTATTGGAGAAATACAGAAGCCTATACCTTCTCTGCTGTTCTCTTACTGTAGAGTGGTTGTGAACAGATGCTGTCAAGGTGCAATGAAACGCTGTGGTTCCATTGTGTGAACGCAGAATGTCATGATTCTGTTTGTTGGAAAGAGACACACAACTGCACATTTAACAATTAAACTGATATAGTCTAAACAGTTTTACTCAGGCTGTGAGCAGTTAGTTAATGATTACATAGACTAACTAAAAAGTAGGTATTACATATAAGGGAATTTCAAACTGTGTGTGTGTGTGTTTCACATTTGATTGATGTTGGCAAAACAACACGCCAACCATCAATAGCAACTGATTCACATGTTGCTTGGTCCTGATTGGTGCACTGAGGTACATGACATCACTATCATCACTGTGTCCAGGGCACTTCAAACGCACTCTCATGCACTTGAATGAGAGGAGCTTAGAGAAGAAAATAAATAAATAAATCTGTTGCGTCAAACCAAAGCTGTTCTTACGACAGAATATTAATGTTTAATGGGTTTTTTTGTTGTTGTTTTTTTACATCATTGAGAAAATCAGTGCCTTTAATGCCCAAATAAGTCTCATTTCATAACCATGCCCTGTTCAGGTCTTGCATAAAAAATTATCATTATTAAGATATTATGAAATTAAAAATATTTGTATGTATGGTCAGTGGTCTGATTGTGATTCTTTCTCCATCTCTTACATTCAGGTTTTGCTCGAAATGCCCCACGGTCAGATGTGCAGATGTTCTAAAACACCTGTTGAATGTTCTGTTATGTCATACGTAAGTTGCACCAGAGCTTCACGACAGCTAATTTTCAGCAGTGAAACTGAGTGTAAACCAGGCCAAGGACACTACAGGAATATATGTTGGAGCTCTTCCTGTAAGTGCATATGCTGACTGAGATAAATCCGTACCTAATGACCTGTGATTGAACTCATATAATACTCTGCAGCATTATCAAACTCATGAGCTGCAGAGTGTATGAAAACCGAAACTGATAAGGAGAGAGTGAGAGCAAAGGAGAAACAGATGTGCTGGAGTGGAGAGGGGGGCAACGGGAGCTGAAAGATTAAAAAAAAAAAGAAAAAAGTAGTGAAATATAGAGAATATGGAGATAGGATGTGGTTGTAAAGTGGAGTCGAGTGGAGGAGGATGAGCAGATCGTGATAGGAGGGAACAGTGCTACTCTATCTGACACAGTGACCTAGTGACGCAGCAAAGCTCACAGCTCCAGATTACAGAGCCATGGCTGCAGGGAGGGGGTGGGAGGGGATTAATGGTACTTTCAGAGAGGAGAAAACAGGGAGATTAACTAAATGAAGGAAGAGGGAGTGGGGGATTACATCTGAAATAGCCTGAAATAATCTCAGCAAACTCACTGGCACAGTCCAGTACATGTATGTGTGTGTGTGTGTGTGTGTGTGTGTGTGTTACGTGTCTGTGGCTGTTTGTGTTTTGATGAACAGATATTGCACCAATTAGCATAGTAATGAAAGCACATGAGCACAATGTTGCCTGTCATCTATGTGCTTTAAATTCCCACCGTTCACATAGGAACTCATGCAGGCGTTTTACAGTATACCGTGTGAGAAGTTGGGCTGGAATGCGAGGAGTTGATGCTGCTAAGGCAGACAGATTGGCCATGGGGCCCCACTGAAACCATGTGCGGCCAATCAGTTACAGTTGGTCCCTCATCCCTACAAAGAGTCTTTGATGTGAGCGAGGCCTTTAAATTCAACCCTGGGGAGTCACAAGGCTACATCTGCTTTGATCTGAATCAGGAGAAACCTTATGTGATTCCTAACAACAAGACATTCTGCACAACAACAAAATGCCTGTTTGTCTGACACTCGAGGAGTCAGTGGCAAGAAATGTGAAACGCCTTGCACTTTAAAACCTTGATGCTGACGTGTCTGTATAATGGCACACCGATCAGGTAACCGTTACCTATAGCTCCCGTCCTGAATGTGTTATTGTACTCTATACTGGGAGCCTAAAATAGTCCCATAGTGGGTGTGTCCAGGGAAGATATCATGATGCTTCCCTGCGGGGAGATCACCACTGTCCATCACTGTCTCCACAGACCTGTCACTTTAAGTGTCCGTGTTGCTCTGGCAACCTTTTTCTATACACTTGAGAGGAGTCAAAGCAAAGTGGACATGGGTTATTTCACCTCCTTGTGTGTGCTACAGCTCTGCTTGTTGTCACACATCCTATGATGTAAATATCCGTCCATTTATGTATCATTTCTGCAGGCCTCCCCCATCTGCTCCCTCATCCTGTTATGCTGCTGCTGGCGGCCTTCCAAAAAAAATCCTCCTGCTTCTCCTCGCTCTCCTCCTTCCTTGTCTCTTCCTTCACCTCTTGATCATCGGGCAACAAAATGTCTGCCATATACGAAGCCATGCTGAAGTCCTCCTCCTCCTCCTCCTCTTCCCACTCCCTCTCTCCCTCTCTCCCTCTCTCCCCTCTTCCACTGCCATCTAACTGAGTTGCACAGCGGTTACGTAAGAGCTAAGGTCAAAGTGTCACTGCCGTTGTCAAGGGAGACATAGAACAGAGGGGCTTTAGAGGAGATGTGCGCGGGGCGAGGGAGAGAAAGGGAAAAACAGCAGACACAAACGGCTGAGAACGAAAAGAAAAATGTGCAGGAAAGGCCAGGAAAAAAAATAAGGATTTAAACATGTGTACATTAATATCAACATCAAACTGTGAGGATATGGTTCACTTTGGCTGACATAAAGGAGGCAAGGAAGTGCATAAATACAAGAAGAGATAAGCGATTACGTATTAAAAAACAAAACAAGGAAGAGGCAGAGGAAAAGGGGCTTGGAGAGGAAAAAACAAAGGAATGTGCGTCTGTGTGTGTGTGTGAGAGGGAGAGAGAAAGAGAGAGAGAAACAGAAAAAGAATCTGTGACTGTAGGTGCTCTGTGCTCGGCTGCTCCACTAACCTAGTTTGAGTAATCTCTGCCTTCATGCTGTTTCATAACATCGCTGCCAGAACATTGCATCATAAGGCCACCCTCTACAGCCCCACCCCCTCCCCCCCTCCCAATCAGCACCAACAGTCACACACTGTCCCAAGTACACATTTACATCAGAACCTGCATCATGAATACTTTTTTTCCCTCATTCATTAATAGACCCTATGCAAAGTGAGCTGTAACTTTGAAAAAAAAAAAAAAAAAACATGAGATGATTCATATGAGCCAATAATATCATTTTGTACGCTTACTGGGGGAAGAAACTTGGCAAACAGTGCGGCTAAAATGCAAACACATACACAGAAGTTAAAGAAATAAGCTGTAACTGTTACAGCAGTAATCCTGTGATATGTTCCTGCATGTCCAGATCAGAAACAGGAACCAGACAGCTGTGAATCAAACGCTGTGAGGTCAGTGGGTGTAAACTCTGGGGGAAACTCCACAGAGAGTAGGTATAAAGATGGTGAGCAATCATTGGGAAAGCAGCCTATTCTTCCCAGCGCAGACGAGCATACTAAGGGAAACAAAGCTGGTTTGATTGCACAGGCTCGAGTAAAGTATTTTACACGTCCTCAAGGTCAATGCAGCAACTCCATATTGTGTATTTATTGCCTATAAAATGAATTTCCCTCTTTCTCTTTTCTTGTTCTTTTCCCAAAACAGGTGTCCCCAGTGCTATTCTATCTTATTTCATTCTGCTGTGGGGCTGATTAATGTGTTTACTGACCAGAAATGATTAATTGATGATCAGCTGTTAATGCTTTTTGAGAGATTCCTATCACCTAAAAGCAACATTTGTGCAAGCTCGTGCACATCAGGCGATTACATAAAGCCATCCAAGTCAACACCATCAAGGCAAATAGAAAGAAAAAAAACACTCAAAGGTGTCAACTCTTTAGTAAACACAGAACCTGTCAGATAGCTTCTTGTTGTCTTCATCTATTCATTTATTTATTTATTTATCTATCATAAATATGAACCATAGTGAGAGGTTAACAGGCTTTTTTGCTCAACTGTTACAGTAACCGGTGTCCAGTCAGGGGAAGTGTCAGAGAGCAATAAAGTCATATCTGTTTGAAAGAAGAACTTATCGCCTTCCTATCACCTCCTGGAAGCGGCGATCTTTTATTCCTCACTACCGATCACCGCTGAGAGTCAGTAAGAAGCGAGCAGTGCAGTCAATCATTTGCACGGCAGCCACCTTAAACTCGCTCCCGACTGCGCGCCCCCGCGAGAGCTGTGAGAGGAGCTGACGGCAGTGAGATCATGTGAGAGTCCACGCTTGGAGAAAGTAGGTTAGCAGGGTAGACTGAGAGGAAAGCAGGCGGAGAGTCACAGCGCGGAGGGGGGCTGCCGAAACACCGCTCGTCCACCGTGGGACTATTCTGTCAAAAAAGTTGAGCCAAATCTATTCGCCAGTGCGCACAGTCGGTTACGATGCGATCCAAAGCGACTTTCTTCACTCTTTCGTTTAGCTCGGACTTGACCGAGCGATAAAGGAGAGGAGTTTTCGGGTAGTTTTTTTTCTCTTCCCCCTCCTCCTGTTTTTGAGGGTCGTGCTTTACGAGAGCTGTCTGCAGCCCCGGGACGAAGTTAATATTGACAGAGCCAGTGTACTCTGGCGCATTATTCTCTATCCTGTCACCCACAGTTGACACATGTAGTCGAGTTTTCGTCGTTGAAAAAGAAAACATCAAAATGAGAGGTAAGTTGCTTTCATTGTCATAATAAATCCCCGCATCCTCTAGATGAACTTGGGGAAACGTCGCAGTGTATGTGTGTGCGTGTTGTGTGTGTTTGTGAACGGGCTGGAACGGCCACATGTGTGCGCACAGGGACCCGAGTGCGCCTGTTTTCCTCCCAGTACGCATTAATCCCTCATGACTGGATTATCGCTGCACAGAGCTCAAGGCTGCATGCTCCACACTCAAGTTCAACATGCAAGCGAGGGCGAGCTGGAGGCATGGTGCTCAGGACTATTAACTTTACCACTTTGCAATTCTCTTTTTTGTTATTTTAATTATCCCCAAAGTCTGTTTACATTGCAATCAGAACAAAATTAAAAAAATGTAATCGTGCACATGAATGTTTGTGCTTCATATTGCATCTCAGGGGCAAAACCTGTGTGTTTGTGAGCAAATGTGAGTGGTGTCGCACCTGGAAGCCCTTCTGCAAAATTTGCCAGAGGATCCATGTTAGAGTTATGCAATAAGGAGAGGGAGGGGCTGAGGGGAGGTTGTTGTTAACCAAAGCTAGAATTATGTAATCAAGATGTTATTCGATTTTATCAGGGATCTTATCGGGTGAATTAAGAACATAAAATAGAGGAAGTTTTGCACCGTTGCACTAAAGAAGAATACATTTATCTATTTTTTTTATTTTACTTTTGGTGTTTATTGGCAATCTATGCAATCATCTATTTTTTTAAAATAAGCATAAGCTACATGTTGAAAAATAACAGTCCTAAAGATTCCTGCAAACTTTTTTATGAATGCTGGTAATTTTACAAGATGAATCCAAGCAGTGCTGGTGTAGTTGTGGTGTTGTTGTGACGTGATGGCTGTGCCAGCATGGCCGACTGCGTGAGCGTACAGAGGGAGAGGGAAACTGGCTGTTCCACTGACCTAGTTATGTCACCCAACATTATACAGCGTTGGTAGCGGAGGGAGGGGGAGCGGCTGTGGGAAGCGCCCAGCCGGACGTGGAGCACCATGTGCGGTTACAGGCGCTCGGTGACGGGCGTCCTACAACGTGTCACTCCCTGACACAGGCTGAGCTTGAACTTGGGCAGTGGGGGAGCAGATGACTGTTATTGACTAGGCAGGCTGTTTGTAGCTGTCGGGCTACGGCCTGTGACATTCAAAAACATTTATGATTAAAAATTGAATGAATAAAAATAGACCTAAAATGTAATGTCAAAGTAATATAGGCTATGATGAAATGTATATTTTTATAGTATGATCATACAATGTATGTGCATTAATCATATTTATAATTAGCCTTGCTACATAACCTCTGAAAATACAAACTGAAACTTATCAACCTGCAGCAATTTCTGCTTCACTTGCACAGATTTAAACAAGCTATCTCTTACTATTTACTCATGTTTGGTTCTGTTGTCCTGGTGCATTGAAGGGGATTTTGGTCTGAACAAGGCCAACATTACAGACTTTTATCATGCTGGACAGGAGATTAGATTATAAGTAGTTTTCTTTTTTATTACGATTTGGTAGGGGAGGAAAGAGATGAATTCTTGCTGTAAAAGGGGGAGTGAGTGGGAGAGAGGGAGAGAGAGGGATGGAGGACTAAGCAGAGGGGGCCTCTGGTGGAGGGAGGGTCCTTTTCTGGCAGGATATCCAAATGTAAACAAACCATGGCCCTTTCTTAGCCTATTGCAGTGAAAATGTAGGTTAGTCACTGGGTTTCAGCAGAAAAGCATGTCAGCATTTTTATCCCAGTTTGAACATGCTTGTGCATATTTGTAACCAGGATCATTTTCGTCCAAATTGTTGAGTCATTCCAGCAGTCCTGGCATGATTGCAGACTTTAAGAAGCCTGTTGTGATGTCGCGACCTCTGACACTTCCTCTGGCACATTACACAGGACAGAAGAGTGCACTTCATTCAGTACATGTAAACATAGTGAAAGATCATAAGACTCATGTCATACACTGACACTCGCTGGAGGAGGCCTATGAAATTCTTAGCTGCGCTCTACACCCCCCTCTGTGGGCCTCAGCTTGGCCTCCACTGGTATTTGCATCTTTTTAAAATAGAGGCTCTGATTTGAATGCACCAACAGCCTAAGAGCCACATTGTAAATATGTATATGCTGAGTCTCAGCACCAATGTTATGTTTTAAATGGGATCATCCCTAGAGGGTGACATATAAGTGTTTAGTGAGAGTTGTGTGAGCTACAATGTAAAAAGTATAAGCAGTAAGACAGTGGCCTTCCTGGATTCAGCCAGGGGATGTGGAAACAATGTTTTATTATGTATATGAGGATATGACAGAGGTAACGTAGGAGTTAATAAAATAATGCGGAAATTCAAATAATATGGAAAAACATCTCCCCACTTGAAGAACAAGGATGTCCACAGTGGGCTGTTGTGATCTAGCTCGGTGCTGCACTGTAAGCCTACGCCCAACTGCGAGGCATGACACAACAAGTGCCTCAGTGCTGTTAATGTCTGCAGCTCAAACACAAGGCCCCCCACCTCCTACTGAGTGAGTCCTTCTATGCTGTCAGTCATTTGTATGAGCAGGTAATATTAAAAAAAAACCAAGCCCTGAGTCAATCTGTTGCTTGGTAGCAGTCTGCACATTATTGTGACGTGTTTAACTCGCAAACACGAACAAAATGTACTCATGTTAAAATTGTCTGTTCAATTCTAAAATGGGGAAGTGGTTTGTGTGGTTGGTTTCTACGCATATGTGTCTGCGCACATGTGGACGGTCAAAATACATTTATTACTCTTTGTCACACTACTGACACACTGACACACTGACTGTTGGCAGGAGGCTCCAGTTGGAGAATTGTTGGCTGTTTGCTCCACATTAGATACAGAGAACTGAACTATTGGAAGCACAAAGTCAGTGATTTTTTTTTTTTTTTTTTACTGCTTCTCCCTGCCCCACCCATACTGAATTAGGCTTTTGCAGAGATAAGGCAGTTACACATTTAGCCGATTGATAAACACACTGGGGCCAACGTGTTTGTAGCTGAGCTATTAAAAATCATCTGCTCCCAGTTTATTTGGTGGACAGGCTTGGGTGTGCCACACAAACTAGCTGTCAACTGATCAAACACCTTTCTGTGCTCGCCACATGTGCAATTTTACCTCATTTACTGCATCCCTGCTAACATTTTGTAAGTTACCGTGTCAGTGGGTAATAAAGGTGAAGTGCTACGTGTCCCTTATGCAACACAATAGAAAACAGAGTTAGTATTGATGGTGTTGGAATGCTGGATCACTCCGCAGTGCTAAAGGTCAGATGCCTCAGACTGGCGTTGTAGCACAGGTCAACAATGATATTCAGGGTTAAAGGTAAATGTTTCTTTAAGTCTGACTACTGCTTTTAAAAGCACTGTCAGTTGAATTTGTCTTCTGTTTACTAAGCTTATTTTCAATGGGAATTCATCTCATAACAATGTTTTTAGCAAATGACTCAATTTGTAGATGTACAGAATATTAATTGGCAACATTTTATAATTATCTTTTGGATAGACTGGTTTCACCTTCTGAAATATGCAAATGTGGTGGTTTTCTTAGACTTGCATAATAGTAAGCTGATTACTTTTGGGTTGCAGACAGTTGGTCTAAAGTTTGAAAATGTTGTATGTCTTTTTAGAGCAAATAATTGATCAATTTATCAAGAAAATAATATATAAGTATTTAATAACTTAAATCATTGTTATCTACAGCTCTATTTTTTGTCTCTACTGGATCAGTGAGCCATTCAAGATATCCCTGTTCATTTTCTGCACTTATTAATTCATTGCATGTGGGTAATTGGTTTAACTGCACAGTATTTTTTCATTTACCAGTTAATAAATGAGAAAATCTTGTTATATAAAGGAACATTAGGGAGATGAATCTGGGTTTACTGTCTCTGGGTTTTGTCTGGATATCCGCGGTCAATAAGAGAAGAGGAGTGAGAAAGCATGTAGCCTGTGAGTGGTTGTAGCAACAGGGGTGGGTGGCTGGGCATCTGTGTAATTCTGGCTCTCAGCACAGGACAAGAATAGACTGGGTTGAAGCAGAAGCTCAGTGTCGAAGACTGGGGAGAGGGGTGGGGGCTAAATAGCTGACATTCAAGTTCAGAGTTTGTCTGCTTTGAGTGGACTGTAGCCAGTTACAGTACACGCTGTTATGGTCAAATCAAATGTGGTTTTATACTAATAACACAAGACAATGTTTGATCATTGTAAAGCAATCACTCAACACAGAAATAGACTTCTGAGAAACTGGTTTAAGAGAGCTCTGTTGCGTAGTAACTGAACAGGTATGAGCAGTTTTTCTTTGCTTGTTATCATCTTCTCTCTTGTTAATTTAGCTGTTATGTAACATAGTCAGTTTTCTAATGCCGGGTATTGGCCTTAGGGGAAATATTAAATGGGGAAGTCTGATGGTTGCTATAGTTCCACCTTAAAACTGGTCTGCGGAGTGCCGTGAACGCGCTCGCCTTCCTCCCTCCCTCCCTCTTCCCCCTGCAGTGGGAAAGTGTGTCAGTAGGACAGAATGTCCACATGGGCTGACAGGCTACCGCGCTTGAGTGACGGATGACTCAGCCAATACCAAGGAGGCTGGAACGCCGCTCAGCCAGTGGGAAAGAGAGAGTCTGAGGAGGGCGGGGTTTCGGTGTTGCTAGAGTGAGCCCGCTGAATGAGTGTTGTGAGGAATGCTCACAGACAGGAGTTATATAATCGAGAGATGAGGGAGGGGTGGAGGGGAACCTGAGAGAAAGAGAAGGAGGGAGGGAGGGAGATATTTTTCCATTGCATGCCTGCAGCTGCCCTGATCAGTTGGAGTATTTTAGTAACAGTTTAGGAGTGGAGACAGCCGACTGTGTCATTAAAGGCGAAAAGGGATGGAAAAGTTGTGTTTTCCAATACCTAAGAGTGCAACAATTCCTCCCCAATCACTGAGCGGTTTTCCGTACATGGTCCCAACACAGGCAGCACAAATACTGATTTTGTAAATAGGTCTAAATATTGCACGGACAGTAAAGCTGAACAGCAACTGTCTTGTGATATTTCAATCAAGAAAGAAGGAGTCTTTGTGTATGTGTCATATGTGCGAGTGTCATGTGATTGCATGTCTGTTTGTGTACTCTCTTCCCTCATGGGGGCCACATACAGGGTGCAGACAAACACAGTTCATGGCAAGTTATCTTCCCTTGCACTGCGTGTACTCACTTGTGGAATGGTTTGTCTGTAGGGTTGTTGCCATCAAGAGAAAAAAAGAAAAAGAAATTGCGTGACTTAATTGATGTTACGCTGTTACATTCTGTACTTTGCTCTACACGCTGGCGCAAAGAACAGGGTATGACTCATGTTGCGACCTGTTTCTTCGAAAATGTGTTAATGATTATCTAATACGAATAACAACACATGCATAATTTGCATAGTGTTGTTAATTAATCATGTGTTCTACCAAACAATGCAGCAAAGATCAGACATCATAGAGCATCATAAAAGAGAGGAAGAAGAAAATACAATGACAAACAGTAAAACATTGTGTCCAGATGAAGGCCTCCAGATGAAAGGAAGTACTGCTTTTACAAGAAAGGGATTCATAGGAACCTGTTTCAACCAGGACCCACCCAAGGATCACAGGCTGCACAAAGAGGACTGACATTAAATATATCTTTGTATCTAAAGCCTATAATATTATCAGTGAAATGTTTGATTCAAATTTGAAATCCAGGCCTCTCAGAAAAGGGAGGAGGGAATAGTTGTAACACAAGAACTGATTGAAATTGTCAAAAGCCTTGCAGCTGGGTTTTGTATCAGCAGGAGACAGGAGATGGCCTTCTTACCGAGCGATGAGTACACGGAGAAACAGCCGTCTGACTGTGATGAGATAAAAGCATGGGCAACCTTTTTTAAGGACTATAGAAGATACAAAGAACCTTATTTTGTCAGAGGTTTATAGCTGGAGAAAACATGATAGCGAGAAGAGAAATGGCGTGCAAAAGAAGAGATCTGAAAATTGTGCGGTTGGTCTGCACTACAGTGATGGAGAAACTGTAAAAGGCTGATTGTATTTCAGGATGGAAAAGTAAAAGCAAAATGTCTTTAAGCAAGAGGAAATCCTATTTCAGTCAAACAAACAATATTGGGTTTTAAACTGTTTTGCCAGGTTTGGACGGTGTTTACTGTGTATTATGGCTCAAATGTTTATGGACAATGTGTCATTAATGCAACAGATAAAGTGAAAGTGTTAAGTGACATAGAAATGGCTACTGGGTAAAATTAGATGCTGATCTAATGAGACTAAAGAAGAAGAGGCCTGTCCAAAAACAACAGTACACTGCAGACCCTTCACTGATAAATAAAACAACAAGAGTTTCAAAAGTATGTAGGGCTCAGGTCAAAGAGGTTTTTTAGCAGTGGTTCAGAAGAGCATTCAGATAAGTCCCACTGACTGTCATTACAGTGAATCAGATATTGAATCTATGCCAACTATAGGTTTCTGAGAGTGTGTGTGTTAGAATGAATGCATCATGTTACTTAATGCGCGTTTGCATTTAGTCATTAACTATTTTTGGCAACCTTTCACCGTATGACTCGGTTGAACAAGCCAAAGATGTCTCGGCAGCACCTTACTGAGCACTCAATTTAAGCTTTCTGTGTAAAATTTAAGACGCGTTATGCAGCAGCTTTCTGACCTCTCTATGTTGTTGTCTTTGGTCCTGCAGCTCAAATCGAGGTCATCCCCTGTAAGATCTGTGGGGACAAGTCCTCAGGAATCCACTATGGAGTCATCACCTGCGAAGGCTGCAAGGTGAGGAGGAAACACAGAGAGTCAACCAGCGCTCCCAAACTTTAAAAACTTTCATGTTTTATTCAAACTGTGCTGTCATTTACAGTGTCTGTGTACGTGTGTTTGTGTGCATCTAGGGTTTCTTTCGTCGCAGCCAGCAGAACAATGCCATGTACTCGTGTTCCCGCCAGAGGAACTGCCTGATTGACCGTACAAACCGTAATCGCTGCCAGCACTGTCGCCTACAGAAGTGTCTGGCTTTGGGCATGAGCAGAGATGGTAAACACATGAAGAACACACTGTACCCTCCACAAAATACTTCCTTAAACCATGACATTCGGTGGTAAACTTAAAAAATGCACCCCAGCTGAGTTTGGTTAAACTGAGACTCTCACTTACATTAGGGGGTAGATATGTAAGTCTCCAGTGCAGCCTGGAGCGCATAGGCCTTTAATTTAAAGCTGATACGAGGAGAATTTGAAGCCCCTGGCAAGTAGTGGAACACATCAGCTTTTGTAACAAGGTTCACCACTTGCTTCCCTTTTCTGCGGACTGCAGAGAGAAAACAAATACAGTATTTATACATAATGGAGAGGGGATCAAGTGTCATAATGCAAACTGGATATAGGGACTGGAACATACAGTTCTTGTGGATAAGGTGGCAGAAGGAATCTGTGTGAGAGTAGAATACAATACAATCAGATGGTTACAGCTGCAGATATTTTGAAATTTATAGTTTTGCCACATAAAAATTGCAAAACGTGACAACAATCTGTTCTTGTATGTCTACTATAATAATAAACTGTGTTTTCTCTCTGCAGCTGTAAAGTTCGGTCGCATGTCGAAGAAGCAGCGTGACAGCCTCTACGCTGAGGTTCAAAAGCACCAGAAGTCCCAGGAGTGTGTGAGCTCTGGTGGCGGAGGCTCTACAACTCTGTCCTTACCGCGGGAGGACGGAGTCTGCGGAGGCAGTGGGGAGGACGGCGAAGAGGGTCTGAGCCGATCCTACAGCAGCGGGGGCTCCAGCTCCACCCTCAGCGACCTGGACGACATCGCAGCGCTGCCCGACCTGTTCGACCTGCCGCTGACCCCCGAGGAGGCCAGCGAGTACTGCAACCTGGAGCTGCTCGGAGGCGGAGGAGGCAGCACCGGGAACACCTCCAACTCATCGTCCTCTTCTTCCTCTTCTTCTTCCTCATCCTTGTCCAATCAGAATTCCCCGCAGCAAACTATGCTGGACGGGCCAGACGGCAACGGGATACAGCTCCTGCATACACACTCTCACACACATCTGCTGGGACACACACATGCACTGCTGGACCATCTGCCTGATGACTGCTCAATAACAGACCTTGGTGAGTACAAACATGTAGGATCACAAATCATTTTTCATAGCGTGCATTAGAATACCACAAACTCTTTAGCAGCTGGAGACAGAATCAGGAGAGTTTACTGTTTACAAGATGTTATATAAATGTATTATATAAATATAAAAATGTACTGCATGGTAATGTAGTTATTCCCTACGTGCTTTTGTTAGAGAATTTGCAGTATATTTTCAACTATGCCTTGCTGAGAATGAGCAAAACAAAGTTATATAATAAATTGAATAGACCCAAATTGAATTTAATTTCTAAAAGCAAAGTGAATTCAATGAAAAACAATGATACAGCACAAGGACATATCTCATAAATAGGTTGCAAAAGAAAAAAATAATACATGGCAGATAGAACAGCAAAACAGGACAAGGGCACGATTACAGGGGCAAAACAAACAAGTAAGAAACAAGCGATAAGAAACAGATAGATAGTGTACACCAGCACAAGCTCATCAAAATCAGGGACAGATAAAAGGGTGAGGATGGAGTTCTGTGGTATTTGTTGAGGTAAAGAAGCAGCAGCTTTTATAGAGACGGTGTCTCCAGAGACCTTGAGGAGGAATGCATTTGTATTTTATTTTACATCTTTATGGTTCCCGTTAACAATAAACTGGAGCGAGGCTTTGAAATCGGCTCAGGGAACTTTTAAAAGAGGGAGAGTGTAAATATTGTGTCTGCTGGGTGTAATAAGTGCAGGAGGGGGGGGGGGGCAGACTCTACCTCCAGCAGAAAAAAACGATGCACAGAGGAGCCAGTAGCCTGCTGATGTTACAGCAGAGTGTTGTAAAGCATTTAGCGGGTAATTCAAGGTCACGCTGCCACGATCTGTGGATATGTAAACAACCACTGTTACACTCCACTGCCCTCTCTCTCTCTCGCTCGCTCTCTGTCTCCGATGCACAAAACCTGCTACCATCACCACCAAATAATATGAGTGAGACAGCACTGATGTAGATGTACTTGTTTTTTTTGTTTTTTTTTAGAGCGCATCACTCAGAGTATCGTCAAATCTCACTTGGAGACGTGTCAGTACAGCGCTGAAGACATGAAGAGATTCACCTGGGTACAATACACACCCGAGGAAACACGTGCTTTCCAGAACAAGGTAAAGGATGAAGCTCACTGATGTCGAGTCTTCTGTCACACAATCACAATCATTCACAGCATTAATGTTGCAAATGTATCAGTACTAGGCTCGTTAGCCTCCATACAGATCATTTAATCAGTATCTGAATCTGATCTGATCTCAAACAACTCATTTGTGTTTAATTCACGTTAATGGGCACTTGGGATACTCACATGTTTTCTTTGCGTGTCCCTCTTTCAGTCAGCCGAGTGGATGTGGCAGCAGTGTGCACACCACATCACCAACGCCATCCAGTACGTGGTGGAGTTTGCCAAACGCATCGCTGGCTTCATGGACCTGTGCCAGAATGATCAGATTATATTGCTGAAAGCAGGTCAGTGCACAATCTGACAATGCTCAAATTTCTAATACTTCACTGAGTATCGTATATGAGTATGTTTCCACACTCTGAGTCTGAAACTTGCTAACTTTAGTTCCTTCCTGTTCTTTTTGTCTCCAACCTTCTACCTTTGCTTTTGTATTGTTTTTTGTTTTTTTTAACCATGCATTTATTATATATTATTTATTTATTTAAATAAATGACACACCCCTGGTTTGAATACTGGGCTGAACTCCACAATTCTGTAAACAAAAATTTACAATTATTCTTTGCATCTGTTCAACACATATCTGTAACATGAAATGCATTTAATGTTTGATGTTTTGTTCACTGTGCAAATGCTTTGAACTTCTGTTAAAAAAAAAAAAAAACATCTTGTAAATGCTGTTGCGCCAATCTGGGTCAAAATTATTTACATTTTGTTGTGTGTTTTGTGTGTTGGAGTATCTTGGACTTTCTCTCTCCCCCTCTTCTCTTTACTCCCCTCTCTCTCCATGCCCCCATCTCTCCATGTGTTTGCCTCTATCTGTGGCTACCATTTCAGGCTGCCTGGAGGTCCTGCTCATACGCATGTGCCGGTCTTTCAACGTCAACAACAGCACCATTTTCTTCAATGGGAAGTTTGCTTCAGCCCAGTTCTTCAAAGCACTTGGTGAGGATCGCATGGGAACGTAGCCATAGCCGAAGCCTTGAAAACATTATTTAAAGCATCTTGTGTTTTTCATGTGTTTTCTAAGTCTCATACGCACTCTGCAATAATTACCTTCACTGTGTAAAAAAATGCCCTGACTCCCACAGTTCTCAATCCATTATGAACAGCTTGTAGAGATGCGCCTCTTTACCGACTAACAAAATTCTTTATTTCAACTTAAATGACTGTGATAATTCTTCTTAAAACAATCCTGAATATTTTT
The DNA here is from genome assembly GCF_045865225.1 of Trachurus japonicus. Lineage (NCBI taxonomy): Eukaryota > Metazoa > Chordata > Actinopteri > Carangiformes > Carangidae > Trachurus > Trachurus japonicus. The sequence goes on along the minus strand of NC_140923.1, from coordinate 36,580,898 downwards.
CAATGTCAATCTTGTCAACAGCAGTTTGTTAAAGCTAGAGCTAAATAATTGGAAAATCTTAAACAGCATGCTGGCCCTCAATTTCTGAATAATTTGCCTCTTTAGTGCCACCAACTGTGCAACAAACATCATTTAACACAAAAGTAAACAGTGTGTTAAAGTAATTGGAGGAAACATTAGCTAAAATGTCTGTCGTGTCACTCAGCACAGCAGTATGTCATTGTTAGATGTTTTTAATTGATTTTTTAAAAGAAGAGAGAAATTGGTTTAATTTAATTGTGGGAACCTTCACTGGAGGTGGTGTATCAGTCTTTTCACTGTTCGCTGTCGGCTTTCCCGGTTATCTCTTGCATCTAATGTGGAAGAGCTGCTGATGTTTTCAAGCTGTTGTCAGTTTATTAAACTATGTCCTGTTTTTGTGCAGGGTGTGATGATCTGGTCAGCGCAGTGTTAGACCTTGGAAAAGCACTCTGCCGTCTACAGCTATCTGATGAAGAGATGGCTCTGTTCAGCGCTGCCGTCCTTCTATCCCCAGGTGATTATTGTTCTTCTGTTCGTCTTTCTTGCTCACATTTACGACCACAAACCCAAACACGTTCAAGAGGAAGTGCTTGTTACACTGCAGAATAATAGCGATGTACTGAGTGTTTCTCTATCTTTAGTAAAGAAGGCCGCTCTGACATTCAAAAACAAGTGTAGGATAAACAACATCAACAGTCATCACAATAGTTTTTCTTACTGTCAATTTTTTCTTGCAGATGTCTCTAAAATGAAGGTTTTCAGTTTATTATTGTGGTTTATTCTTCAGATTTCTTTAGAGTCCATGGCCAGGCCATTTTCAGTTTCCAAACAAACCAAATACTACATGTGCAACCCAAACAGAAATGTCTTTGGCTTGAATATTTCACTTACATCATATTGCATGAACCGAGTTTCGAAAGAAACTGAACAAACTGTATGTGCGTGTGGTTGAGTAGAGTGAGTGGATACCATTTCTTTTCTTTTTGTTATTTTATGAAAGACAGCTAATTTTGTTGTATGTTGAACATGCAATGACAATAAAGTCATTCTGATTCTGGTGTTAAAGGGATAATATTTTCTGTCATGTAGATCGACCCTGGCTGACAGAAGGCCAAAAGGTTCAGAAACTCCAGGAGAAAGTCTACCTGGCTCTGCAGCACAGTCTACAGAAGAGCGGCGCTTCTGATGAGAAACTGGACAAGGTAAAGACAAACAGTCACCACTCTTCTTAAACACATACAGTTATGTACACAGCACAGACATTGACCCCTGTACCTCCTCTGTCCCCACAGATGGTATCCATGCTGCCCACAATGAAGTCTATCTGTAACCTCCACATCGATAAACTGGAGTTTTTCCGTTTGGTCCACCCGGAGACCGCCTACAGTTTCCCACCACTGTACAGGGAGGTGTTTGGCAGCGAGATGTCTCTGCCGGACTCCACGGACAGCTAGACAGACAGATAAACAAAAGATAGATGCAGAGAGTGTATTCAGAGATAGGGAAGCAAGAGGAGGAGACAAAGAAGGATAGAGATGTTGAAGCTCAACAACCAGCAGTTAAGAGACAATCCAGGACTTTTAATACTCCGTCTCCCATGATCCCAAAGTAGTCCTCCGCTTTCCCAGCAGGCAAAGCACCTTACACTACAGACCACACATGCTCATGGTCCTTTGCAAATTGTAGCATTAACAACAAGCGGATGGGCACCGTAATACTAACACAGCAGCCCACTTAGCATGTAACAGCTCCAAGCTCCAAGTTCTAACACTTGTTTAAGATCAGATCCACAGTGGATCACCCAACCAGTTATGAATGTACCTCATGGAAAAGCACCAGTGCACACACCAGAACCCAACAACAGTGAATGTACAACCCTGCCGCTCAGAGACAGAGTTTTACACATTAGTATTAGAATGAAGTCGTGATCAACAGGTCTCACTGTTAATACAGCTCAATACATCTCTCTACATCTCAGTATGGTACAGATATGTATTCATACAGACAATATGCTTGTACTGACCATCACTTAGGGACCAAGATCATGAGCATTTTTCTCTGACATAGAAAGACATACACACAGATATGATATTAACTCATGGCTCAGGCTGACCTTCATCAGCTGAGAACCAGTTTCACACATTTAGACGGTGTTCGGTGCTGCCTTTTTGTAGGCTCTTGTAATGCAATGAGAAACCTCAGTCCCACACACCCCTTTCCTTGTAAATGCCACTTAGAGACAGGACAAGATGAAATTATCTTTAATTTATATACACATTTATAAACAAATATTTTAAATAAGAATGTAAATAGATGACTATATAAGTATATGGAGAGTGTTAGAATGTGTGTTCAGTTCAGAGAGAAAGGGAGAGAAAAGTGGATAGTAAGAAGTTAGAGGACAAAAAAAGATGGATGCGTGAGGATGGTGGATTTTTGGACTCTTTTTCTGGACAATTTTTCCTCTCTTGACAGTACTCTCAGGTTTCCGTGGCAACAACCCCCTCTTGCCCATGACGGCAAACCCAACTGGGTTAGGCGCGGGCATTGCGCAAGAGATGGGGTGGACACTTGTTGCAGATACGACACAGCAGGGGAGGCAGTGTACCCAAACAAAGGCGAAAAAACTTTGCCTTGCATTTAAATGGAGAGCTTTCAGTCTGCACTGTTGCTGCTGTCCCCCTGCCTCAAGAGACAAGAGGACAAACAGGACACTAAGTAACAGAGAAAGCAAGGCAAAAGATGACTTCATGAACTGTAAAAAAAAAAAAAAAAAAAAAAAAAGGGGACACGCAGGGTCTCCCCCGCCCCTATTTCTAACCAGCAGTCAGAGGAGTAAGGTGTAATATAACTGTCTTTCACTCATAATGTTTCATGTTTGGTTAAAGGCCGGGATGACGATGGTCCATAATATGTATCATAAAACCTCCCTGCTGGTTGGAGCAACTGTATTATTTTGTACATTTGCTGTTCCCCTCTCCTTTAGTCCCTTAACCCAACACTTGTCCAAATACCAAGCACTTATACTTTCCTCTTTCTCACTGGACACTAGTCTAAGGCCAGACAGAGCTACCAGCTGCCCCCCTGAGTTGGGCCTCAACGCCAGTAAGACTTAATAGTTTTCAGTCAATCTGTTTTAATATTTTAGTTTTTTATTCCACATCAGTCACACAAGATCATCCATAACTGTTTACATTTTTCATGTGCAGAAATATCACACATTGTAATAGCATTGAGATGATTATAATGTCTTACTTGGGGTGCTGTGAAGTTCGTGAGCAGAGTCTAAGGACCTGCTGTTTGCCACTCAGGGAGCTAGCTGTGATCTCTTGTCCCTTTATTACCAGTGTCGTCTTTTAGCCTTGTACTCTTCACACCTTTGCACCTAAGATGAGACCCATAACCATAATCACTGTGGACGTAAGTTCTATTTTTGTGAATGTTACTCACAAAGTGTCAACGCCCTTCCCGTTTGTCCTAATATTGTAACAATAAATTTAAGAGACATAGGAATTAAAAGATAAAAAAAATAAACAAATCAGTTGGACTTAAAAAATGGATTTCATTATTGGGGTTTAATGTTTCTTTTGCTGTGATTTTCATTTATTTGTCAGTCTTTTATCCACCTTTTTCTTTACATGTCTCCACTTTTGTCTTGTAAAGTCAGTGATCTATTTTTTTTTAAATTGAAGAAAGATTAGGAAAAGTACAAACAAAAAACAATAGTTTGTCACCCTTCTCTTTCCCTGTATGACAAAATGTACAAGAGGTATATTACTAGTCCAAGTCACACAGCTCGATATATATTGTTGTCCAATGGGATACCTTATATGTGGTTTTAAGAATGTAATAAATTGTTTCTTTTTCTTTTGAAATACTTTGTTGAGTGTTGTTTCGCTGTCATATCAATGAACACGTATAATGTGTGTTTGTGTTAACAAATTATTATCATTATTATCATCAAGTGCAAGATGCATTCTTTTCAAGCTGCTAACACAGGGCCCCACACTAACATTTTTTTACTAGGAGCACAGTGACCCCTAACTTAAAATTTTAGGAGCGCAAGCAGAAAATTTAGGGGTGCACGACATAAATCGACTTGCAAAACAAATGATCCTCCTCCTCACACACATTGCCCTGCCACCTGTAATGACAGATAGGCAGTGACGGCTGGTATCAATGGGCTAGTGGGGCTAAGCCCTCCCTGCATTACACAACAAAAGATGAGGAAAAAATATTCTCTAAATAACATACAAAAGATTGTTCTAAGATTGTCTCAGTAAAATCGGAACTGGCAACAATATTAAATAGTTTCAAGAAAAACACAGGATATCTCTAAATGGGCTAATTTTAATCAGCCCCAGCTCACCGAGTCTGCTCTCATTCATTTTCCCACTGTGGATGATTGACAGGTGCCATGTCCCGCCCTCGCCATTGACTGACTGTTGGGGCTAATTTCATTCAGCCCACAGGCCGATCGGTTCTGACCAATCAGCAGCGGGCTGACGCAGGGTCAGTGATTGACAGGTGCCATGTCCCGCCCCCTTGATTCACTTGTCATTGGGGCTAATTTCATTTAGCCCAACACCGCTGTTTTCAGACCAATGACAGGAACCGGAGGAAAAGTTGTGTTGTTGTGGGAGGGAGAAGACAGAAACAGCGGCGCTAGGCGCTAGCATCACAGGTAGCATTAGCCTACTTTACTGCTATAAATTAGCCTATCTTTGCTAACATGAACGAAGTGGAGAATCTAGTTTCTAAACTCACTTGGAGCACCAGACTTAAATGACATGGCGATAACAGACCAGAAAGGCCGTCGATATGAGCTGCATATATCGTCTTCTTTTTTTTTTTTTTAATTGAGCAATATCGTCGGGTGTGTGTGCGTGCGTGCGTGTGTGTGCGTGCGTGAGAGAGAGAGAGAGAGAGAGAGACTGTGTGTGTGTGTGTGTGTGTGTGTGTGTGTGAGAGAGAGAGAGAGAGAGAGACTGTGTGTGTGTGTGTGTGTGTGTGTGTGTGTGTGTGTGTGTGTGTGTGTGTGTGTGTGTGTGTGTGTGTGTGTGTGTGTGTGTGTGTGTGTGTGTGTGTGTGTGTGTGTGTGAGAGAGAGAGACTGTTTTTTTTTTTTGGACTAGACCCTTCTACTTAATGCAGTGTGTAGGTCTAGTTAGTTGCTATAGGCCTACTTTTGTGAGATGGGATAACCCTAACTTTGAGCTACTGCTGTGTTAACCATTTAATGGGTATAATTTATTTATTAGCCCACCCAACTAATTTGACCACCAGCCGCCACTGCAGATAGGCTACCAGATTCTTTGAGTCGCCTCTTCCAAGTTTCACCAGTGTTAAAAATAAAACAGATTTACGGTAGGCCTACTGGTTGCACATGCACAAGTGGATAAAAAAATCTACTTGCACTGCCTTAAATTTTAGGGGCAAAATGCCACATAAGGGCAGAAGCCCTGCACTAGCCTAACTGTAGGCTATCAATTAGACTGTATTAGTGATTAACCAACAAAAAATAATAATTGGAAGCAAGTAAACAACCCTTTAAGTAGCTAATAGATTGATCAAAAAAGATATTAGAATTTTCCAGATGTTAGATATTTGCTGCATAGTATAAGTAGGCTACATAACAATTCATGGAGAAATAATAACATATCATCGAATAACATTATGTTAACTACTTTGTTCAATATGCTGTATTAGCCTACATTATTTTCATTTCCCTCTGTCTCTCTCTCTCTCTCTGTGGCTCTGACCCACTTTATCCAGCCGTGTGGAACCTCCCACACCAAGTTGGAGCCAGGAAACTGCGGTTGCCTAGCAAGTTTCACATCCACGGAGTAAAGTTTTAAGACGAGTTGTTGCACGGCCGCTGTTTGTGCTTCCCACAGACCCACATCATTTACTTTTAGTCACATATTTCCCCCCGTCGAGGTCCAGGTGGTGCTATTCACGGTGCAAGATGTCGGTCGCAGGATTTAAGAAGCAATTTTACAAAGCAAGCCAGGTAAACGCGTTACTTTTCACGTTAGCCGATAGCTTAGCTGGCTAGCAGACATTATCGTTACTTTTATACCGCTAGCTTCAAATATAAAACATGTTTTTGTTTGGTTAAGCGCCGTGAACAAGGTTTACTTGGTGAAAAGTATATGACGAGTTGTGTTATTTATAATATACATGATATATAACTCTTCATCAACTGTCAGATGTGTTGTCGTTCACAGGTAACGTCAGTGGTAACAGTTAGCTGAAGCTAATCTGAAGTTAGCATGTCAGCGACTGGGAAGTTATAGCGAAGTTACTTCCAACTAAAGTTGAAGTTGTGCTGTTTCCTGTTTCGAGAGTGTTTTGTTTTTGTTTTAATCTTGTGTACTTAACTGTTTCCTTAAACCTCCTACCTCATATTAACCCGAGTAAGTCGTAGGCAGGTCAGTAGGAGTTATTTTGCAGCCAGGTCTTTACGCAGCCTGCGTCTCTGAATTTTCTTTGAAAAAAGTAACGACAACTTGCTGAAGTTTCTTTAGTTGTTGCAGGGAACAGACGGAAAATATATAGTGTTTGACTTGTTTGAGGTACTTGAATGTGCTGACGAGAGGTTTCATCATGTTTTGTTGTCATGTTGCAAAACAGGTAGAAACATCATTCAAAGTGGTGTTTTGTTATCTCTCAGATTACACAACGTTTTCAAAACACTTCAGGCAAATTGGTCAATGTGTTGTGGCTACTAGGCCGCAGTATGAACCCCACAACACATCTATCAATGCTGTCATCACCAAGCTACAACTATCTCTCGTGTTTCTAGATGTTAAACGGAAGTGATGTGGATGTGCGATGACATTGTGTCTTGCAATGTCAAGATATTTCTATTGAAACCGCTGTAGTTACGCAAATCTATTTCAGTCCATGGAAGACAAGTCTCTGTCTTAGGTCAGTTGTTCATCTCTAATATGGGAAATTGTAGGACGTCAATCAGACATTAGGTTAAATATTTAACATAGGAACTACACTTTTGTTAATAATGTTGATTTCTTTACAATGATGGATATCCTATTATGGAAAACAAGCCCCATTTTCTTTTACACTTTAAGTGCTTCAGACAGAGTGTACACCAGATGGACCTGGGATATTAAAAAGCATGTCAAATATTTAAACAAATGGAGGTGACTTAATGCCACGTTAGCCAACTGTCTGACTGCCAGATTGTATGCAGACTGACACTGTCGTCTGTTTATGGCTTACAGAGCCTTGCATTTGTTGCTTCTGAAAATCTTAGACTAACAGAGCCAGGTTTGTCCTGTGCTTCCAACTTTCAAACAGCACTTACCACCAGTATGAAGGAAATGAAACTGCTGACTAGGGCTGAACAATTAATTGAAATATAATTGAAATCATCATATGGCCAAGAGCAATATGCAAAATGCAAGGGCTGCAAAAAAGCTGGGTAGTTGTGCTGTGTTTGCCCCACCGTAAGTGTCCTGGTGCGACAGAGAGGCCTGGCTATGAAACTATAACATTGTAGTAATTTTGGCATATTTTCATTATGAAAATGCAATGCAAAAACAACCAACTGAAAATACTTATTATGCTCGCAATGTTTTCCAAAATAATCACAGTAGGATTTTTTTCACATTAGCTGTACTGTTGGCTCAAGAGGCAGTTAAGAGTTAAACCTGCCACCACAAACATAAGAGGCAGGGGCTGTAAAACCAGTGGCCAATGTTTTGATGACAGCTGCCATGCAGCACGTCCTGTCTTTGGCCCAACATTAGTGATCTGTAAGTAATGGCTTCTTGCTCGGTGGGTGTGTACGAATGATGGAATCCTAGTTATGTGAGTACTCTGCCCAAACCAGCTTCAAGCTGCCAGGTAACCAGAAAAAATGCAGATTGAGTCAATATGTCAAGAATACAACAAGAATAACCATGAATACATTGAAAGCTTGTGATCCATGTTGTTTTGGATCCGTGATCCATGTTGTTTTGGAAAACACAACAAGACAGACTCATTGTTAACACTATAGCACCAAAGAACTGGTCAACTCCCACAGTGAATGCCTCAACTATTGGGACATACAGGAGAGCTGTAAACGTGTAGATCCATACTGAACGTCTTGTCCTCCATCCAAGGTCTGGACAACACGTATTGCTGCTCTTATCTTAGGCTATAAAATTAAAGAAAAAAAAGGCAGAGGATGATAATCAGTTTGATAAATGATTAAACAAACAGAATAATAGTGTTAAGCTAAGTTGCAATTTATTTAAAGCTTGCACTATGGTGTTTGTCATTACATACCTTTTGTTTTCCTATATCTTTTTGGCCTACGAGGGCAACTACCTAACTCCACGGTAACAAAAAGCCTTAACCAAATCTAAATCCCATTTTGAATCTTTTAATGACTCTGTATCTCTTGCAATCCCAAATGACAGTTCAAAGTAACAAACAGCATAAATACTTTTGGTCAGACCTACATACCGTAGTCTGACTGAAATGGACACATTTGTTAGTTGTGTTGGACTAAAAAAACTTTTGTTGACAATTATGACACCAGATGGAGCACTCAAAGTGTGTTTGTGTTTGCATCTCACACATCTACATGCCACAGCTTCACATCTGGTACCATGAGATGCATTAATTGCAATTAAAATCCTGTATATTAGACTTCACAATTGGGGATCGTGTGGGGCTGAATTTACATCCCATGAGCCAGTTGGCAGTGAGTGCTTAGGGCATTTTCAGAGCCACTGAATGTTTAATACAAAAGAACGTTGCCAGGCCTGTGTATTATATAAACTAGAGAGATTGATTGATCCATCTGGTCATGGAGTTTTATGTGCACTGGTGCTGACAGCTGCACCAAGTTGAACCAAGAAGTACACGCACACACACACACACACACACACACACACATAGGCATACACACATACAATGAGAGTCTGTATGGCCTGCCAGCCAACTGTGCAGAATTTTAGAGTTTGTTTTCCTGATGAGAAATTGAGGATGTGTGTGCCATGTGCGGGTGAGGATATACATAGGTGAATGAGAGCAAGATGAAGTTAGCATGTGGGTTTAGTTAAAGAATCTGTGAATGTGGTTGTAGTGTAGGAAACTGCACTGTGTGCTGACCTGATGGAAAAAAAAAAGGAAAACCCTTCAGCATATTTCCTTATGAAGCAAGGCTCTCGGTGCTGTGGAAACTCTAGTTTGCAGAACTCATTCCTTTATGCAGACTTGAGTAGGTCTCTCCTGATGGAAAACATGAACATGTCCTGGACTTCGATAATTGTTACAGTTGGTCCTAGGAAAAATAGAAAATGGCGAAAGTTGTTAGATATCCATTGAAGTTTGGAGAAATTTAACAGGGATATCCTGCACAGCAGAAGCATCTGATCCCACATCAGTTCCAGAAATTCAGTTCTGTTGTTGACTTCAGTCTTGAGCTGAAAAAGTATAAAGAGGAAAACAGACACCAAAATGTACATTTTGAAATGGCATCAATACAAGTGTAGAAAGTCAAGTTTTTCATGAGCATGAACTGGCACCATAAAATTGTGAATTTACTTATTGTTCATTGTTGTGTTTGCTCTGTGGTCACAGCTGATGAGTGAGAAGGTCGGAGGTGCAGAGGGAACCAAACTGGATGAAGACTTCAAGGAGCTTGAAAAGGTTTGTCACACATTTCAAAATCACACCCATAGTTAATGTGTTGAGTGACAATATCCTCATATGCTGTGCTATGAAATTATTTTCTTGCAAGTTTCTTATTTCCATTTGCATTCAGGGGTTCATGGATAAAATAATGTCTCTCCCTGACTTGTGTCACCAGAAAGCAGATATCACCAGCAGAGCAGTGGTGGACATCATCAATAAAACATCAGAGTATCTCCAGCCCAACCCAGCGACAAGAGCTAAGCTTTCCATGCTCAACACAGTGTCCAAGATCCGTGGACAGGTGAATAGTCCGGGCTACCCCCAGCCTGAGGGCCTCCTGGGGGAGAGCATGACCAAGTATGGACGCGATGTGGGCGAGGATACCAACTTTGGTAAGAACAAAGGAGTCTGGGAGATGTGTCTGTGTTTTGAAAAGCGTTAAAATTTAGTGTGAGTAGTTGCAAGATATTGAAGGTGGATATATTTTCCTGTAGGATAAAACTATCCCAATTCTTACTTGTATTTAAATCTAGTTTTTGCTGTCTTTATAGAAACATTAATATTTATTAACTTGCCTCACAATGTCCCGCACTCCCTAATGCTTGTGTTTTACATGTATTTGTCCTTCAGGTGGGGCTCTAATAGACACAGGGGAGTCGATGAAGAGGATGGCCGAGGTCAAGGATTCTCTGGATATTGATGTGAAGCAGAACTTCATTGACCCCCTGCAGGCAGTCGCTGAGAAGGATATCAAAGACATTCAGGTATAATCAAAGAGGTAGTATGCTCCAGCACGTACAGGCCAGACATTGACTAATGAGCTCCACAGTCTGTGTGGCAGCTGCAATAGTATGAGAAAAGTATTAACAGTCCAGGTGCATAACAGGTGAACTGCATGCAAATGTTTGTTATGCCCCTAGTGTGATCCAAATTTCTCAAAAGGGTCATACACAAGTGAAAATGAAATAAATAGAAAATGTACTGTACTGTACTGATATAATACTGTATCATCTCCTAAACCTCATCCTCCTATCCTAAACCCTTTCACCCTCTCAGCACCACCTGAAGAAGCTGGAGGGCCGCCGTCTGGACTATGATTATAAAAAGAAACGTCAAGGTAAAATCCAAGATGAAGAGATCAGGCAAGCCCTGGAGAAGTTCCATGAGTCCAAAGAGATGGCTGAGGGCTCCATGCACAATCTGCTGGAAACAGATGTGAGTAGCCGTTAGACCAAACCTGATTCACTTAGATTTGCAGATGGCCCACACAAACCTGTTTTTGTAATGCATCAAGTTAATAAAAACAGGTGTCTGGTTACATTCATTACAGAGTTGGCTGTTAAAAAACCTGTAATTGTTATTAATGAGACTGAACCAGCCAAACTATTCAGGTCAGTAATGTAACTTGCACAAAAGCTGCATCCGTCCTTATTCTACAAGGTGAAAAATACAGAGACAGTAGCATGCAGATAGTTTTTTTAGAGCTGCAATAGATTGTTAATTCCCTTCTTCATCTCACTACTATTCCCTTCTTCATCTCACTACTTTTCTGCTTCCAATGAATCCTGTTATGAGTAAAGTAGGCTAAATGATGTCACCATGGTGAAAGTCAACAAACACTTCTTACAAACAATGTTATTCATAATATATTTAAATAAATAGTGTCAGTGTCAGTGTAAATGCTGCATCCCTTTAATAGGTGCTGAATAAGATGAGTAGGAATTTCACATTTGAGAAGATTGTAAAGCATATCTAGCTTTCTTCTGTAAGTAAAAATGTCTCATTGCGTCTTATAAGATTTTGTAAGAGCTGTAAAAATCTCATGACTGCTAAGTGTGAGTCAAGTTGCATAAGGTTTTCACTTTGGTAAAGGAAGTAATGTCTTTAATCCATTCTGATGCAATTACTGAGATTTAATTATATGTATGGCTGAAGCAGATGGTTGGCATATTCAGTAAGGTTGCATAAACGCAGTAAATGCATTTTATCCTTCCAAAGACCTAATTTGACACAAAATAAGAGCAAATAAAGAGACACTGTATAAATGATAGAGTTCTTGTTAATGTGCCCATTCACAAGGATCTGACAGCATTTAATCTGGATAGTATATCTGACGACCTCAATTGGAAATGCATGTTGCTTGCTACTTACAGCTTCCCACTAAGGATGACGTACAGTATAGCTGGCCTGTTTTTTTCCATCGTGACTTGCAGTTATCTGAGCCAGTTAAACCTGTTCTGTTATGCCTTCCCGTCAACGACAGCGAATGACATATTGTTTTTGGGTTGTCCCTCTGTCCCATTCTCCCATTTTGCCCTTGTGAATGCAATATCTCTAGAACTCCTTCAGAAGATCCCTAAAAATTCTGCACATGGTTGGATGTGAGAATGAATTGCTTTTTCTCAGTTGTCAAAGATGACCCCAGAATACACCTTTTGACCATTACTCAATACTTATCACAAAATTTCACACAAATGGTTGATAGTTTATTTCATATTATTCTGGATAGACAGGAATGTGGCATGAAGCAAGTTAAACTTAGTTTAAATAGGGAAAGCAGACGAACACAAGGTTTAATATTTGTTTCAGAATGTTTTAGTGATGATTTTCAGGTGAACAATACTGACACAGTGGTAAACAAATGTGAAGGACTAGAGATAGGAATGCTAACAGTTTGCTAGAAAAGAATGCACTGAAGGACCAGAGTTGATTCTGTGTTTTGTCTCATATTAAAATAGTTTTTGTCTGTGTGTTCATGTAGGTGGAGCAGGTGAGTCAGCTGTCCTCTTTTGTCGAGTCTATGCTGCAGTACCACAAACAGGCTGCGCAGATCCTTGAGGAGCTTTCTGACAAACTGAGAGAAAGGTCAGTGCCGTGACTATTTGTGGAAGACGGCATGTCTTTTGTGTGTTGAGGCTGTGTCCTCTGGCTCGTGACAAGGGATGATTCAGCCCCACCATCTTTTCTTTTACCCATCTGATTACAAGTAATGTCTGTCAAGCGGTTAAAGCTGAGCTCACATTTACTTATTTTTACTAAACAATATAAATTTAAATAAGTATCTTTTATTTTTGTGGGTTCATATGAGTTTGTCATAATTCATTTTTCCTCCATTACAAAAAGAAAAGATCAACTTTGTTTTGGAGTAACATGAAACGAAGTAGATATGTTTTGATTTGAACAATTTATTTGTACTTGCAGTAACAGCCCACAAGAAACGTGAATGATTTCTCATTTGTGTACATTTCTTACTCAGAGCTCAGAGATTTTAAGTTTCTCTTTATTCAATTGTAGGGTGATTGAGGCTCAGAACCGTCCAAAGCGTGAATACACACCCAAACCCAGACCAGCCATCGATTTTGGAGAGATAGAACAGTCCAATGGAGGATATGCACCTGCTTCATCAAGCCCTCCAAGTTACTCTCCAGGTAAACTTATTTTTCTACATTTTGTGAGAGCTGTGTGATTTGTGATTGAGTATCTAGATATGTGTGTGCGTGTGTGTGGCCTTCACAGAGCAAGGTATACGTGCAAGTCAATCTCATTCTTCAGACTGATGTGTCTTTCCTTCTGCAACATTAATCAGCCCCAGTACAAAATCGAGGTCCATCCTTCAAAAGAAACTCCACCAAGAGCAGGCCGCGTGAGTGGACAGATGAAGATGATGTCACTTACCCAGAACTACAAAGTTTCCCTACTGTCACTCACTCTGTTGCACATCTGTGTGCCAGAGAAGTGGATGCATGTCTGTGTGATGGTCGACTGTCCTACTAACATTAGAGAACGGTGTCTGTTGGGTCGGCTGAATCCTGTCTGTCAAGTTCCCGAAAACAAGGAGGGGCTTGTCAGTGTGAACATTACCCTAACCAAGGTTGCAGATACATACAGTCTTTCGCAAAAACCATTCTCTACTTTAACTTTAACTGATAAATGTGGTATTTCAATAAAGGTTGTTAACCAAGTAAAAAAATGTTCAAGGAAACGTTTTACACAGCTTTGGTTTTGCTGAATTGTTTGTATCTGACAGCCTGTGCACTGAAACTTCTGAACCTCAAGAAAGATCACTGCATGCCACATGATTTATTTTACAAGGAAACTAATCTTAATATCTTTCATGTGCCCAGTCCAACACAAGAAAGCAAATTTGAAAAGTATTTGCCCTAAAACCTAAACACGACCTTTATGATTGAAATTAAAGTATTGCTATGTAACCTATCAGTGTATTGATTTGATCTTGAGCTTCAGAAGGATACTCCCTGACCGCACTAACTTGTAAACATGTGCTGTTTTGATGACTTTTGTGGTCTGCTCCAGAGTCCTATTGGAAAACATCCTGATGACACACTGCCTCTAATGAAATGCTTTTGAACAAAAATATACTAATCTTGTTAAAGGGAAACTGACACAATTTCTTTTCAGACAATGACTATGTTTGTTCTCTCTCCCTCCTTGCATGTCTCCACATTGTGTCCCTCTCTACAGCTGAGCCGAGCTGCAAAGCCCTGTATGACTTTGAGCCAGAGAATGAAGGCGAGCTGGGCTTCCGCGAGGGTGACATCATAACCTTGGTCAGTCAAATCGATGAGAACTGGTTTGAGGGAAGCCTTCGTGGAAAGTCGGGATACTTCCCCAACAACTATGTTGAAGTGGTCGTGCCTCTACACTGAAAATCGCAAGGCAAGAGGGAAACGGTAGACGATGGAAAGGGCGGATGGGTTATCAAACTTCACCTAAAAGATATCTTTTGTTTGTTGTAATTTAAGGGTAAACATCTCAAGACGGGGACCTATTTTTTTGTACCATAAAGTTATTTGAGGAATCTAACAAAATTCAATGGGTTTTTAAAAACAGTAGGGATTGTGGGCTGTTTATTCAAAAAACAAGAAAACACAAACTATGGCATAATGTCTGGGTGCATTTACCATATCCTGAGTCTTTATATTTTTTCTCTATGCACCTGTGCACTTTGTACACTACACCTCTATCACCAGGACTGATGAAGAAAAAACAAGAGAGAATGACATCTGTAATAACATGTCCAGCAGTATCCACAAACACTAAGTGCAACTACTTTATTCTTATACTCTTGTTCTGTTTTATATCGACAATATGACATTTCTTGTTCTGTGTATTGCTCATATTGGTACTACACACATGCATGTGAACGCATGCATTTTCTAAGTGCTGTTTCTACACTCCAAGTTTTCAGCCCTTTAACTAAAGGCCTTAGTCCTGTTGTCTCACAGTCAACATGGAGGAATGGCGGCCTTTTCTTGATGTAACACTATCCTCCACTGCCATCTGGTGGTATTACAGTTTAGCTTCTTAGCAATTGGTTTGAGTAGACAGACTGACAGACTGCTGTTTGCAACTGTAATTGCAGTTTTACAAACATTAGTCGAGTATATTTTAGACCAAATGGTTGTTTGAGTGTTTATTTCTAAAGGGATGTAGGTGTCCACTAATACACCTCTTTTGATATTCCATTCATCACACTAATTGTTATTAAGTTGTCAGTAAGTGAATGTACCCTCCGTTCTAACACTACTTTTCAGTGCACACGACGCTCTTTTCCCTTAGAGTTGATACCAAAGAAAGATTACACAGATTCCCAAATTGCTCCAGGCACACACACACACACACACAGCCTAATGTGCACAATTATGCACGGTGAATATTTAAAAATTAAGATGAGTATATACATACATGATTTCTCTTCTCCTGACTTCACAGAACATGTCATGACATGACAGTGCAGCTCATAATGCAACATGACCTTCCCCAACCGCAAATAATTTGCAGCATAACACCAAAGCCATAAGCACATATCCCTCAGTTCTTTCTCAGGCTCCAGTGATGCTGCTGGCAGTGTCACTCACAATGTTTTGTGGGATTTTACCCAAATGTTTGTCAGTGGATTTTCAGTCTGTGATTTATTTTCTCCCTCTAGGCTGGGAGAAGCATGGCTTTAGTACTCTAACCTATAATTTAGAGCATGGAAATTATTCTGATGTGTATTTGGTGTTTTTGTACCTGCCTCAGCTCTCACTCTGAAACTGTGCACCAGACTTGACAGAAAATGCTAGCTCCCAACTATTGTGTTCAGAATTTACTTATGATGAGGAAAGTCCTCTCACAATGGCTGGTTTCAGTTTCATTTAAGCCTATTACAAGCAGACGATGAACTGTGAGGGTCTGTGCTGTTCAGTAAAATGCCAACTTTCTCCTCTTGTCATGATCCCCTTGTTAGACCGCCCCCACCCCACTCAACTCTCCCATCTCTATTTAAATGGGGAGCGGAACGGACAGGTCTTTTCATCTGGGAAGGGCACACAGCAGTGGATTATATCCTCCCTCCCCCACCAGCCTTTATGCACCACCTGCCCCTTTACCCCTACCCCCTTTCTCATTATCTGCCCTATCCCACTCCCATGGTGCCTCTGGAGCTTGGTCTCCTGGTCCATCCCTGGAATAATCTCATTGTTACCATAGTATATGCCTCATCATGTTGTGTTTGCGTATCGCCTATGTTATTCATGCTATGTATAGGGCCAAGGGCTATGGCTGTGCTGAGAAATAACTGTGTGGTTCAGGTGTGGGTTTACATGCCTCATTACACTGAATCAAAAACCCAGAGTTTGCGAGGGGAGCAGAGGGTCAGGGGCTCAGGTTGAGCTATTATGCAGCCTGTATAATGATGATGATTAATGTCAAGGAACAAAGAGCTAAGATCAATTTTAGTGTGCCGCTGCTGTCACGGCTAAAATAGTTGTCCGACTGCTGGAGCTGACATTAATTGCAGCACTAGATTCTCTGATGGTTTGTTTTGGATCCATACCCAGAATTGCCCCAACTGTGTAATATTAACGAATGAAGTATTATCAGCCTTGAAAGCTTTATTTTATTGTAAACATCTTAAATGAATTTTCTGTTTAAACTATAACCGCTTTGCATGTGTCCTCTTTACAGCTTCTGTCTTAAGCAAGGCCTTATTTTTGTAACTGTGACACTGGGGGGAGACTAAATGGGGGATTATCCTGGATTATTTTAAGGATGTATGGTTTACCTCTATACTAAATGTAATCGTATGTGTATTGTATATTTTTGTTATTGTGTAAAGGGGAACAGATGCTGTTCATTTGCTTGTTCCAATAAATGTTAAATAATTTGGCTCCAGGTGTGTGAGAATATTACAGCCCTTCCCGCTGAACTGATTTTATTTAAATCCAAAAATTGAAATAAATTATGTCCAGTGATACAGAAAATCAGAGGTATAGGATTATCTGTTTTTACATTTTCCCTGATAGACTACCTTTTTTTTGTTAAACTTAACATTTACAAGTCTATTTAATTTTTTTTAACATTTATCCCGACCATGCCATTTTTAATCTGCACAAGCACCCCGTCTGCATGACCCCCCGACACAGCAGGCTACACCAGCCAGCTGTTGGATTATTGCCACAGCACTATCTCATCGGCGAAGGCGTGTCACTCCCCCCGAATTACTCAGATCCCCTTTGTCCTCGGTGCCCAGCCAGCGACACTCATGGCGGCTGCACCCGTCAGACAGCGCTCCGGGCCGGGGGGACCCCGGGCGCAGTTCCCGCCTTGCTACTACGAAGGATACCTGGAGAAGCGAGGACCGAAGGAAAAGGTAGGTCCGCAGATCAAGTGCCATGTTGTCTCGGTCGGTGCATGCTGTTAAGGAGCCGTGGCCGGTGTGTATGTGAGAGCGTGTGGATATCTATGCACAGCAGCAGCACACCGGCTGATCCCCCCCAGTTCCCAGGGAGCTGTCAACTTCCTTATTGTCGTGGAAAGGGCGAGGCAAGACTTAGCACTGGTTGTGGCGGGGCTTTTTCCTCAGATCACACGTTTCGTCCTCTTATAAATCTGTTTCTATTGCGATTGCAACAACTAAAGAACGAATCGGGATATAGGGATCGAGGGAAGCATGCTGTCAAAACGTTGCATGTCAATTCAAATACATCACTTGAACAGTTCAGTGTGTCCCTTTGGCTCAATGAGACATAGAGAACCCACTGTACTGTATGTCTCAAACAGCATGTCTGCCAAGCATTTTCCTCACCCACAATTCAATGCTACTCTTCATTGACATCTTGCTCTGACAGCCTGCTCTATAAAGTGCATTTCCAATATCTCAACTGCAAAGTTGCTCACAGTCAATTCGACAATATGAAACAAATTGCATCATATTGTGTTTAATTATAAGGTGATGGGACACCCCAAATACCCACCCCCTTCTCCCTCATTAGGCTCATTTCAAATTCAGGTCTGACATGTAATGTGAGCCTGGCTCAGGTGCAGGATATTTGACTGATCCATAGCCACAGACTGACAGCAGCTGAGGCTCACTCCATTAGCACCCTGGGACAGGAAATGACAGAGCAATAAAAAAAAAAAAGGGAAATATCCATTACACAGATGTGACAACCAGCACAGTTGTTATTACAGCTTCCCCTCTGTTTTTTCCCCACATATCTGCTCATCTCTATGTGTTTGACAGGCATCCAGACGATTATGGACCTCTCTGTGTGGGAATTCTTTGTTTTTCTTCAACAATGCTAAGGACGCTCATGTAAGTGTCAGAATATAAACATTGTGTTTGTCATGCATTATAGCATGGATATTAACAATAGAACATACTAAGGAGTGTGTGTGTTTGTTTGTGTTACAGTATGTGGAGAAGATGGACCTCAGTGGATTTGTGTCCCTGAAGGACGACTGCAGCCGGGACAGAAACCTGGAGGCAGCCAGACTCATCCTGCGCATGAAGGATGGGGAAACCAAACTGACAGTAATGCCACTCGACACACAGACACATATTAAAAATGAACTCTCCTGGCATCCTCGGGCGTTTTTGACGCTTTAGAAGCTTTTGGTGTGAACGCACAGTAAATGCTGCTGTCTTTTCCAGGCACCTAACCTTGAATCAAGGGAGCTGTGGAAAGGTTTCCTCTACTCTGTCATAGATGTAAATATACACACACACATCCTACACCTGCTTCCTTCTACCAGTGTCTCTCTCTTGTGCCATTTGGTGAGACATTCTGCCTTCTGTCCCCCCACAGCTCAACGTACCGTCCTGTCTCACGTTGCTGCCGGGCCAGCTGCAAATGCTGAAGGAGGTGGTGGACAAAGAAAGGTCCCGACGGAGAAGTCGCACACCCACACGGGCTCCTCCTTCGCCGCTCTCCGTGCCTTTAGTTGGAGAGATCCCAGCGTGAGTCCTCCTCTGTGTTGAGAGAACTAGTCGTGTGAGCAGAACTGTAGGCTGTGTGTTCCTAACTTACATGTTTGCCGTGCAGGTGCTTTCGACCGGTTTCCCGAACAGAGGCTGAAGTCCTTCTGGAGAGACACCCAGATTGTGGCAACATGTTGCTCCGTCCGGGCAGAGATGGATGCTCGCTTGCTGTCACCACCCGACAAGACTTAAATGGGTAAAAACCAGCAGACACCTTTTCCACTGCTCAGCTGCAAATATCATAGACGGACACCACTTTCACTTCTGTTTCTCCTTTTTTTTAAATGTAGGTCAGTGTTCAGACATTACCGTGTGACTCAGAGGGATCAAGGCGGTTATGTCATTGATGTAGAAAATCCTGTAAGTGTATGATACTCACAGATAGGGTTCACATTTATCAACATTTCAGATTCACATATGGGTTTATAAAATTCTGTTAGTGTACATTTTACATTCCTACACTTTATAAGATTCTACCAATTGTTTTTTATTGGAGAAATATTGGGTTCAAATAGCATCATTTCAACTGGTTCTCCCCTGACACTGGTATTGATATTTTAATTCAGGCTGTCTGTGAATACCATGTACCACTGGTGCTGTCTTTTTCCAAATTTTAAATCTGCGCACCACACTATGTGTAACTACTCGTCATCAGTGCTTATAAGCACAGGTACCAATCTGTGTGGACAAAATGAATGCCATTCTTGATTCATTTGAGTTATGCTTTGAGATTACAGCAGTCAGTAATGTAGATAGCATTATTAAATCAGCAGCATGTAATGCAACAGGCTTCTCCTCACAGATTCCTTGTGCTACACTTCATGAAGTCATTGATGCCCTGGTAGAGAAGACAGCAGGAACTCTACAACCTTTCCTACTGGAGGAGCCGTACGAGGAGAATATCAGTGAGGCAGACAGTTTTAACC
The DNA here is from genome assembly GCF_045865225.1 of Trachurus japonicus. Taxonomy (NCBI): domain Eukaryota; kingdom Metazoa; phylum Chordata; class Actinopteri; order Carangiformes; family Carangidae; genus Trachurus; species Trachurus japonicus. Next base: position 36,561,033 of record NC_140923.1, on the reverse strand, counting down.
GCCTATTGCATTTTTGTTTATATCTTTAAAAAATCTATGACTCAAGATGTGTATGTTTTTTTTGTGTTAGCATATGTTTCTGCCAATGATGAAAATGGGGAAAAGATCCTCCACACTGCCCCTACCAGCCCACTGCCAAAGGCTCCTGCCCTGCCTCCAAAACAAGGTTTCTCCCTTTAACATGAAGCAAAACCTGTGCAGTGTCACAGACAGAAATAAATACTTTCTAATTATTTTCATTCTGATGCAGACCGTTGGTGCGGCAGTCCCCTGTCCAGATCCCCCGCCCCGGACCGCCGTATCCTGACTTCACCAGTGCCGGCCTCGCCCACCAACCCAATGAGGCGACTCATTCTCTCACCTTCGCCTCTTGCACATAGTGAGTGAATATTTGGGCTAGCCTCGCTTGCAGCTGTTGATTAGCAGTTCAAAGTGTATCTGAGTGTATCTTCTGACCTTCCACAGCGCTCAACGAGGAACTCAAAATGAAGCTGGAGAAGAGACGGGCCAGTCAGGAGTGACTTAGCTCATAAGGAACGGCTCCCTGTCACAGCGTACTCAATCTTCGGTGCCAAACCCCTTCTCACCGCAGCTATGTACTCATCCTGTGCCTTCTAGGTGGAAGACAAGGGACTACAAACAACGCCACTTTCTCTTACCGCTTTGTCCGCATGCATAAAAACTGTTTACAAACTGCCTGTGAGCAAAAAAAAATAGTACAACAACAAATGATTTTCCTTCAGAATACAATTCACAAAAACTCTGAATCTACGTGACTGGCAGCTACAACCTATGTGAGAAGCACTGACACACACCGGACCACCAACTGAGCCTGATGTTTTCCTGACTGTGTGCTGACCTGCTGATGTTACTGCTGCACCTGAGACACTTAATCTGCTCTGAAAGTAAAACAAACCAGACACGCTGAGGTCTCAGCTCAGTAATTCTCCTCATCGCCTCATTCCATTTGCCATGACTGAGAAAAAAGAAGAAAAAAAAATCATCTGAATACAGGCAAGCTGGTGAGAAACTGAAACCTGCACAATCTCTGCCTGCTGCTCTAAGTGCTATTTGTGATTGACAAGCAACCATTAACATGTTGTTGATTCAATGGCACTGCTGTGGTTAATTTAAAACCTAACCTAAACTGTATTGTTGGTGCTCATTTTAAAGTGTCTCATTATCCTCTGCTACTGTTTGTGTGCTACTGTATGGTGCTATGACTCACCAGTGCTCAGACCTACCTGGGTGACTTCTGTCCCTCTTCAAGAAAAATCAATCAAGTGTATATGTGGGTGCCCTCTAGTGGAGTGGCTGTGTGGCCTGCAGGGACAGATCCCTACCGCCTTTGGGTAGTACCAGATACTTGGCATAAACCGACCCTTTTATGTTGCAGACTGAACCTGGCAAAAGCTTTTTGGCTTGATCACAGTATTACCATGCCCTACCTCTTTATCTTTAAGAAGAAAATATTTATTTATTACAGATCTTCAGGTGTTTCAACAATACCGATTTGTATTTCTACATGGGAAACTTTTTTTTTGTGGACATTTCTGTGAATTGGCCAGTCCTCCAGATTTTAAGTGAGTATTCGTGGCAAACTGACCCGTAAATGTCAATGAACAGTTTACTGTGTTTGTACAATAATGTGATGTGTCTATTTGATCACTATCAAAGCATAGTGTTTGTTAGATATCAAGGGCATTAAATTGTTTTGCATGGATTGTGATTGTCGCTCATGAATTGATAGCTTTTGTTTTTTCACTAATAGACCAGTTTGTTCGTTTTTTTTAATGGCCAGTTTTCAGATTACATATTTTCATTCCTGTGACAACATGACAATGAGGACAATAGATGATACTGGAATAAATCAATATGGGTGGATGATTATAGATGATGCTGGACAATCCACCCTGTCTAAAATGTGTATGATCTGGCCTGTCCAACAGGGCTCCAGGCTGCCCCTAAATGGGAGCATTTGCCCCTGAAATTTGAGAGTGTGCAAGTAAATTTTTCATCTACTTGCCCATGTGCAACCAGTAAATTTGCTGTTTTTGTTGTTGTTGTTTTTAACACCAGTGAAAGTAGCGACTCAAAGAATCTGGCATGGAAGCAGGTCAATGTGTGTGAGGATCATGAATGAAAACAAAATGTGAATATTTTCAGTCAAGTCAATTATTGGTGTGTGCGCCCTTTTCTGCTGCGCTCCTAAAATTTTAAGTTGGGGCCACTGTGCTCCTAGAAAAAAAAGTTAGTCTGGAGCCATGTGGAAATACAGGTGAATATGCGATTCAGATACGCTCTCTTTCATGTGTTCATGAATTCATAACAATAGAGATGATTTTATTTGCTGCTCCATCTTGGTGATGCACTACTTCTCCATTATTGTCCCAGCCATAAGCCTGTCCTTGGGCAAAATAACATACAACTTTGAACTTTCCTCTCTGCATGAAAGTTATTTTGTTCCATATGACACCTGATATACATCTATTATGCCCCCACTATATGTAAAAAAAAAAAAAAAATGCATTAGCCATATTCTAATGTGTAATAATTCAACAGTGATAATAGTCCACCAAGCCTGCGGTCCAGTCAGTGCAGCACTCACTCGCACATCATCACTGAGTAACACTACTCCATCACTTCACCCCTGATTGAACATGTTTGCTCTCGTAGAAAAAAACACACACACCGTAAAACACACACAGACTGCTTTTATCTTTCACCTCGGCCTTGTTGAGTCAGCTGCAGCCGCTGTCGTCACGTTAAAGTGTGCGGAAACAATGAAAACTTAATCAGAGCGAGATCAGATCAGCGCCGTCTCAACTGCAGCTTGACGGGGGTTGAAAAAAAAAAAACCCAAACACACACACACACACACACACACACACACACACCCTAGCAGCAGCCATTCAGCTCCTTTACACCGCGGGCTCAGTGCCGGATGACCGCTGAGTCTTTGAGAGGGACACAGAGACGGAGAAGCTGCTGAGTGGTAACAGAGAGACTTTTTTTTTCTCTTTTCTTCCTGTGACTTGGATAAATGCACCTCTACAAAGTTAAGGAAGTTACACCGAGCTAGCTCTGGTTGACTATACCACTCAAACCAGGAGCGTGGGGCTGGCACTTGCTGCCGCGCGCCTGTCTGTCGGCTTCGTCTGCTGCTCACGGATAAAAAATAAAATAAAATAAAAAAGAAGAAGAAAGAAGGAAAAACTAACGCTTAGTTTTACCAGCAACGTGTTAGTTAATTAGCAGGTAATGGGTTTTAGAAATTGCGCTTAAACAGGTGTTGGGACTATTTTAATGGAGGTCTTTACAGTCTTGGGCGTGTCGGTGCGCAGGTAAGTGATTAATCTTGATACGAGTGTTTGTTGACGGTTCACCCACTGCTGCTGTTTGTGCTACAGTCTGTGAAACCACTGATATTTTCTGTGGGGGGTGAAAATGTATGATTCTGTTCATTTATATGGACTAAATTGACAAATTCTGCTCTGTATCGACGAAAACAAATGACTTTGTCACTGTTAAATTACCTAATGGTGCTTTATTCGCTCAATTATGCTAACAGACTTACTTAAATGCTTCAAAACGAGCGTGCTTATTGTTGCAGGAGGGCGTTAAAGGCGCATAAAGGCTGAAGCCAAAGTGCAGCTCTTGTGTGTGTGTGAACCGATGTTGTTGAGTGAAGCTGTCTTTGCCCCAGGGCCAAAAATGTGAACCATCTTATCAGGGCTGCATTCTCTGACATGCTGCAGCTCATCAGTAGCCTAAAACCCAGCTCACCTCTCTTGAGAAAGCAGCTGCAGCCAGCAGCAACAGTACACACCCACTATGAACAGGTAGTAGCAAAACCATGACCAACCAACCACAGCTGGTATTGCTTCAGTGCAGCAACTGCAGAAGCGGTGGGGTAAAGATTTCTTTGGTTTTGTCTGTGCTGAAGTGTGGAGATGACTTTTTTTTTTTTTAATTCCTGTTTGTGAGGCATCTTTTGCAACCCTCTCTCTCTTGCTCATATGGCCCAGACCCTGGCTCTCTGTGTGAGTCTCTCATTGTGTGCTTGTGTTTGGTGCTGCAGGAGAGATGAGGTTGACATCCCTGCACCCTGCTGAATGCCTTTCATGGCCCTGCATTAACATCACTATGGCACTGACAGAATTACTGCCGTGCTGACTTTAGCTCACTCTGCCCTTTCTGGCCATTAATCTATTTTTTTTGTTGTTGTTATTGCTTTTGTTTCTTTCACTTTGTTTTTTTTAAAACATAATATATTCAATGTTTTTCCTCGCATCATTTTCCCCTTTTTTGTTTTCTGTTTTGATATACATAACCTGAGTTCTTTCTCTGCCAGGTCCCGTGGTTAGTGAATTGATTGTGATATCCGTCCAACCTTTTTTTCTCTTTCAGCCCTCCTTGGCTTTGTTTCTTTGGTCTGTGCCATCTATCTCACCATGGACAGCCTGCTGAGAGGGGCCAGTAAAGGGGCCCATGCTCTTCAGTCAGCAAAGACCTCATCACGTCATAGATGCCACTCGCTGTCTTTACCCATGTATGACTGACTGTTAGGGAAACAATAAAGCTGAAATTCCTCGTAGCTTGAACAAAGGAGCCATGCATCCGCTGCTGTCCCTCAGTATCTTTTGGCTTCTTCCTCTGGCCTTGACCCTGGAAGAAGACTCGCCACTGCACCATGTTCCCCGTAAATCTGTTCGTTATGACGGTGAGTGTTGCTACCTGTCTTTCTTGTGTAACCTCGGCTTACAATGTGTCTACTCATGTGTTGACACACATTGTGTAAATTTGGTCAGACAAATTGCAAAACAGGAGTCTGGTTATTCATGGTTTCTAAATGACAACGAATTGAATCAACCATGTTTTGTCTGCAGGGGACAACACTCACCTGTTTAATGAGGAGGGTGTGTTTAACTACTCCACCATGTTGCTGAGAGAAGACCTGAATCTGCTGGTTCTGGGTGCCAGGGAGGCGCTGTATGCTCTCGACCTCAAGGACATCTCCAAGAAAATGGCTTCAGTAAGAACACACCTTTGCAAATAACACAGTTGAAGCCAATTCCTTCTTGGAGCAGCGCCCATTCATGGTTAGCATTAGGGAACTTTAGAAATGCCTTATCAGAGGTTTCTTGGATGAGGTCTGCGTCTTGTGCCAGACGCTGTGTCCTGAATTCAGCCTCTGAGGAAGCAGTTGCTAAAGTTCAATCAACCCACGCCCACGCCTTAACATTATGAAATTGTTACGTGACACTCACTCACTGACTTCCTTCTAGCCTAGAGCATCAAATCTGAGCATTTGGGAATGTTTGTCCTGAGCATTTAAGTAAATGATAAATAATACATTTTGTCACACAACATGTCATGATGTCAGTATAGAACTTGGTATTGTGGTATTGTTCCCTCATATTGAGCAGGACTACATTTATCCTAACTCCCCGTGAGTCCTGTTCAGTTTTTAACTTCAGAAAAATTGTGGAGAAGTGTCTAACTAAAATCGTTCTCACTCTTCCAGGTGAAATGGGAAGTGACAGATCAGCAAGTAGACGAGTGTAAAAACAAAGGAAAAGATCCTGAGGTGGGTCCCTTTAGTCTTTGCCAATGGGAACTGATCTTGTGATCATGAGCAAATGTATTCAGTGCTTTGTTTTTTATGTATTTACAGACAGAGTGCAAGAACTATATCAGGATACTGCATAAGATGGAGGATAACAGGATGTATGTGTGTGGAACCAATGCTTTTGATCCAGAGTGCAGTTTCATGGTGAGACAAATTCAGAAACACATCCCATACTTTACACAGACTGAATCAATTATCGTGTAGATATCTGCATCAAATCACTCAAGGACTTAAGTGTGTCTGTTTCTGTAGTCCTACACAGATGGAGAGCTGATACTTGAGAACGACAAAGAGGACGGCAAAGGGAAGTGTCCATTTGATCCTTTCCAGAGATACGCCTCCATCATGGTTGGTGAGTAGGCATTAAACAGAAAACAATATACCAAATATTGTTTAAACGCAGCAAAATAATAAAATTTAACATCTCTATGCTCGCCGTCTTCTTTCACCAGATAACGATTTATACTCTGCCACTTCAATGAACTTCCTGGGCTCTGAACCAATCGTGACGCGCAGCACTCCAGTCTCCATACGTACAGAGTTCAAGAGTTCCTGGCTGAATGGTAAGACGTAACAATAACAGCAGATGGTAGGACTTGAAAAGTCTCTCAACTGTACTCCTGCAGCCCTCTTATTTTTTTGTTTAATAGCTGATTCAATGTTTTTATTTTTTGTTCTTTCTACACCAGAGCCCAGTTTTGTTTCCATGGCTCAGATGCCAGAGGGGGATGAAAGCGAGGAGGGAGATGATGACAAGGTTTACCTGTTCTTCAGTGAAACAGCTGTGGAGTGCGACTGTTACAACAAACTGGTGGTCTCCCGTGTGGCCCGCGTCTGCAAGGTGATTTAAAGACTTGAACATGCATGTATTTGTTTTTCTTGCCGCTCGGTTTCCATGCACAACAATAGCATAATGTATAAACAGTGCTTCCTTCCTTCCACCCTTTCTGTTGTTTGATTGGGCATCCCGTTTGTCTGGCACCACTGTGCCTGTCCGTGCTCACAGGGGGATCTTGGAGGTCAGAGGACTCTGCAGAAGAAGTGGACATCCTTCCTGAAAGCCAGACTGGACTGTCCAGTGCTGGAGTCCCAGCTGCCATACATTATCCAGGACACTTTCCGCTGGTGTGATCCTCAGAAGCACTGGAAGACCTGTTTGTTCTACGCCATCTTCACTCCGCAGTCGTACGTATGAATTAACAAACGTGTTGGCGTGTTTGTCTCAGTAGTGGGAGGAGGGTTGCTTTTTTTTCTTCTTTTTTTTTTCCTTAAATGGCTGTTGGCTCACTCTTTGGCTCACATTTTCTGTGTGTGTTTTAGGGACACATCGGATCTCTCTGCAGTGTGTGTGTACCAGGTGTCTGACATCAGCAAAGTGTTTGCGGAGGGGAAGTACAAGACTCCAGTGCCTGTTGAAACCTCTTTTGTTAAGTGGGTGATGTATAGCGGAGATGTCCCCGTCCCTCGGCCTGGAGCTGTAAGTCTGCCCACTGTGTGTGTGTGTCTATGTGCAAGAAACAAAGCAAAATCTAAAAAGGCAACACCTTTTTCTTCTTTTTTTTTACGAGTGTCCCAGCGGGAAGCTGATTCCTTTTGTACTCTGACTCTGTTGTCCCTCCTTTTCTCTTTCCTTTCCCTCTTCTCTTGCCAGTGTATAAACAATGAAGCTCGTAAAGCGGGTATAACTCAGACTCTGGACCTCCCGGACCGCACACTTCAATTTATCAAAGACCGGCCCCTCATGGACCAGCCCATCCAGCCAGTAGGAGAGAAGCCAGTGCTGGTGCGAAGGGGAGCTGCATTCACACGCATCGTAGTCAACCAAGTGCAGGCTGCAGATGGCGAGAAGTACAACGTGATGTTTATAGGCACAGGTGTGTGCAGGCAACATGACTGTTACATATAGTCATATTATTATTAGTCATAATTATTAGCTTGATATTACTGTTTAAGTATGGCATGTTTCTGTTTCACATGAAAAGAGGAAGGAAGTATGCTGAAAGCAGTGAACTACGATGGAGAAATGTTCATCATAGAGGAAACGCAGCTTTTCCAACCACCAGAGCCAATCAAGATTCTGAAATTTTCTAATGTCACGGTAATTTCAAACCCTGCATGCCATGGTCAAATGAATGGCTACTTACTTTAAAAAATATTACTCGAGTGTAAGCTCATCGTATATCAGTGGAAAGCACACACAACAGCAAAACTCTTCTGTGTCTGTGTGTGATGTGAACAGCATCAGCTCTATGCAGGCTCAGAAAACGGAGCTGCACAGATCCCACTGGCCAGCTGTGAGAGGTCCTTATCCTGCATGGACTGTGTCCTAACCAGAGACCCATACTGTGGCTGGGACAAAGTTGATGGGAAATGTATTGCCCTTTCTAACTCACAAAGGTAGGCTACTGTCAACATGCAGAGCAAGCTGTGTTCACACCAGTTCTATCCAAACTAAGTTTCATATTGTATCTTCTGCTGCAGAGACCTGATCCAGAGTGTGAAAGAGGGAAATGCTTCTCTATGCCCCAATCCTGGTGAGATGTGCAAATGCAGTGTGATATATAAACATCATAAAGAAAATATTCTGACATGAATGATCTGTCTTGTTTTTAGATCCTATTAAACCCAAGAATCAGTCTTTCTGGCCAGGAGGAAACGTTAAGCTCAGTTGCCCTTCACCTTCCAACTTGGCGAAAATCAGCTGGGAGCGAGACGGCCGCCCTCTGACCCCTTCCACTCGATTTCAGCTACTATCGGACGGACTGCTCATCCTCAACACCACAGACAGCGATGGTGGTCGGTACCGCTGCGTGTCTGTGGAGCGCTCCAAAACCGACGAGTACACATCCACTGTGGCGGAGTACCAGCTCACGATGGCGGCCTCAGGCAGGGGCGGTCAGACGCTGTTTCCACAGGCTCAGAGAGACGTGGCCTCTGTGGCCGGACTGCAGGCTGTACTCGCGCTTACACTGATCGCTCTTGTTGGCCTTTTGGCTTGGAACTTTTACAAAGGCCATATTCCTCTTCCCTGGAACTGTGGGAAGAAGAGCGAACAGTCCCACGAATCCCATCAGGAGGAGGGTCCGACCTCCACTGTGCCCTACCAAGAGCCACCGAGGCCTGTCTCCACAGAGGACAAGCCCCTCATGTCTGCAAGAGACAACAGCAGCAGTAATAACAACCACAACGGAGGAGAAGTGGCGTTCAGTGCTGCAGGGGGGGGGAACGGTGCAGCAGAAGTTAACGTCGCATCTCTCCAGTACATTGATGACGAGTCAGAAATTTAAAAATGATAGGTGACACAGTTCACCCTTGAGCGCCATTTAAAAGGTTAAACGGGAGCGGCACAACCCATATGTATCTAACCACAACTGGATTCAGTTCAACTGAGATATTTGAGAACTGAAATGTCAACTTACATGGGTCGACTTTTACAAGTTGGACAATAAGGGAGTGACAAATGTTCCAAACCGTGTTTGGAGAGACACTATGACATGTTGAGACTGAAAACACCAAAAGATTTTATAAGTTTTTGAATAGAAAATAGAAAGGCTGGCACACCGCAGGGCTCCAAAATGCAGTCCATTTATTCGCAGGAGAAATACAACGTTTTGAGCGACAACTGCTCTTCATCAGACGAAGAGCAGTTGTAACGTTTCTCCTGTGAATAAATGGACTGCATTTTGGAGCCCTGCGGTGTGCGAGCCTTTCTATTTTCTTTTTAATTCTTGCAAGTCTTTGGCTCAGCACCTGCCCAAAGTTCTTGGCACAGATGTGCGTGTGGCTTTTTCCTTTTTTTGATACATATGTTTTTGAATAAGCATGAGATGCTTGAATTTCTGCTTTACTTTTGTTTTATTACAGTTGTATGTACATTTAAAAACACGTTTCTTACTAATTGTTGAAAACATTTTTATTTTTTTTTTAGATAATACATTTTAAGGACTGGTATGATTTACACAGGGAATGCACAATAACTGAAATTGAGCCATTTAATTTCTAACCTCTAGCTGCAAAGATTTCTTTTTATTGTATTAAACCTTTTCTACCTGGACCATGTGTTGTTTCGCTATATCCAAACAGAACAAACAGGATTTACAAGGTTTCTGCCAGTTAGGACTTGCCAGGAATGTGAGGAACAGATGTGGAAGTGACTGTCAGTCACACTCACAGCTTTGGTAAAGTAAAAAGGGGGGAAAAAATCTTTAATGTGTAATTTTCAAACAGCATTACAGTTTATTTTTCAGACAACAGTACAGATTTGGAGCTGTAACAATCTGATTTTGATAGTAGCTGGAACAAACCAATACAAAAATGACTGTACAACCAAGACCATACACTGTGTATGGTTAAAAACACAGCAGCGGGGCTCTTGGTCCATCCTGGAGCGTGGCCTCTTATCTCCTGTAGCGGTATCTCTTGAAGTGGAACCACAGCTGGAAGATCCCGTTGGCAAACTGACAGCGGAAACCGTGTCGGTGCGAGTACTCCCACTCCCTGTTCACGATCTTGAAGGCGATGTCCTCGTAGGGCGGGCCGGCGTGGAACCTCAAAATACCAAAGTCCTTGTTGTCGGGACTGGGCTCGAGGAAATACTGCGGGGTGGAGCGTTTGTCGATCAGGTCTGGGTAGAAGATGTTGAACTTGTATCCCTGGACGATCTTGGGCGGAGGGTTGTCGAAGTCGTAATGCGTCTGGTTGTATTTGTTCCACTCGAAGCCGGTGTGGACCCTGTTGAAGAAGCGGGGTTTCCTCGGGCGGTATTTGTCCGCCCACAGGTACATCTTCCCCGTGACTGGGAACTCCACGCTGAACTGGGCCTCGTCGTTGCCCATGCCCTCTTTTGCGCGACGTACGAAGGCGTCTTCTGCGCTCTCGCTGGCGTCGCCTGATGGAGAAAGAATTCGAAGGAGGGACAGTGAGTGAAACGATACACCTCCCATCACATTTTTAAATCAACGCAATTTATATGTTATGTGTTTTTGTGCATGCTCTCGTACCTGTAACCTGTAGCTGTCTGCGTGCCAGCTGCAGCCTGTGTGCGTCCTCCTCTGGACTGATGGTGTGTGTGTCCAGCGGCAGCTCGGAGGAGGTGAGGAGCGCAGGACTGTAGCGCCCCGAGTCGTACTCGGCCTGGCTCTGCTGGATCAGGTCCTCCTCCGTCAGCACGGCCTCCACCACCTCACCCTTGTCCTCTTCGTCCTTCCCATCGCCCTTTTCACCTCCATCCTCATCTTGGTTTCCTGCTGTGGAAGTGGACGGGCCCGCCTCTTCGTCTGAATCCTCTGCTTCTCTTCTGCTCTTACTTTTTGAGGACGACCGTCCCGGCTCTTCTGACGCATTCTCCCTGCTTTGTTCTCCCGCTCTCTCCCTGTTACAAACACATTTGGGATTATTTTCTTTAAAATAGGAATTCACAACCTTATCAGAAACACAGAAGTGAGAATGAATGTAACGTGAAGTGAAACAGACTTAACCCCAGGTCACGGTGACTGAATTGACCACTGGATCATTGCAGTTTATGGATGTGTGCAGCGTGTGATTTCCCGGTAACTTACTCATCTTCGTCACTCGTAGGCTCCTCTTTGATGATGGGGAACAAAGGCTCACTTTCTACTCCTTGTTCCTGTTTCAGCTTGAACAGCTTTTGACGTAGCACATCCTGGTGTCGCTCTCTCAACCTGTAACATTAAATCTGCAGTTTTACATCCACAAACTTCCACTGCCGAGTTACTTAATGCAACTGTATAACATCTTACCATAAAATGCTAAAACGAGAGGAACCATGAACGATTGAACACACGTACCTGGCTCTGGCCATGTAGACTCTGACTTGCTGCAGCAGACTCTCCCAGTAACCGATATCAAGATTGGATCCTCCGGCTCGAATCTTTGTCTCGATGTTGAGATGCAGCGCCTGCAGCTGGCTGTACGTCTTTCCTTTGAACACCGTCTGGACGTCCGTGCTCACAGCTGTGTTGATGCCCTCGCGCCGATCGCCTGAGGTTCGAGGTAAAAACGTAATGGAAAACAACTGTGGTTAAACACGGTTCCCTGTTGCTTTCACCACAGTTGCAAAATATGACAAACATAGAGGACGGATGCAAATACAGCTTCACAGAGCAGAGGTGTAAATCCACTGTTCGATGTTGGTGCAATACACACATACCTGGTCCTTTCCCAGAGGCCTCCAGTTTCCTAAGTTTGCTGATCTCGTCCTCCGTGATTGTTGTCATGTCTCTCCAGAAGTCCACGTTCTTGCCTTGCTCCAGCTCCATATACACCTACCAGTGTAATGACACTCTTACAGTGAATTGTGTACAGATTATGTTCATTTTAAGTTACATACAACATCTGTCTGAGCATCTGGCTCAGTGATCATCCAAACTCTGCATTTGACTGTACGGTGACACAATGTGGTTCACAGCATGACATCTCAATTATACTAGAACCAATTATTTATTGCAGGGTAGTCAAACATAAGGCCCGTGGGCCAAAACCGGCCTGCCAGAGGGTCCAATCCCGTCCGCGGGATGAATTTGCCAAGTGTGAAAATTGCATAGAAGACAGAAGAGGCATAATACTGTTGAAATTGCACGTATACTGTCTTTCTTGGGATGTTTCTGGTTGTTCACAATGTTTTCTGAAAGGATAGTTCATAAAATGTAACCATCTAAATGATGTACTTCTTTGCACAAAAACAAAGGGAAAAATTAATATTCTCATTATTTATAAGTTATTATGCTCTTATTTTACTGGTTGGGCCCACTTGAGATCAAATTGCATTGTATGTGACCCCTGAACAAAAATGAGTTTGACATGCACCTAATTTATTGATTTTCAATTTAGAGCTTTTGGCACCTCCAAGTGGCAATTAAAAGGAAGGACACTGGTAGAAAGCGCTGATTAAGAGGACACTGGAGATGATTGTGTCCACCAGGATTGTCCCACCAGAATATCTGCTAAATAATTTGTAAATTGGCATAATCAAAATAAAAAGTCTAAATATAATACATTTAACTAACACAGTTTATATCTTTCAAATCTCAATCTCATTCAGACTGAAGTTATCACCAGACTCATGCAATTTCAGCACTGCAATCTCTGGTGTGTTCATTTGAGCTGTTTTATGTATGCTCATATTATTTACTGGGTTAAAAGAGAACACAACAGTAGAGGGATTGTGAGGCGTTTTTTCTCTGACCCAGAAAGGAACAGTGCAGAATTTTGATTTAATTTAAGTGTAAAGCAAATTTTAAAATGTAAATGATGGTCAAAAGGACGTTACTTGTGACAACAGAACAATTTTAAAATTAGTCCGGAGCCCATCAATGAACATTGAAAAAACGATAGATTCTTGAACAAAAACGAATATAAACATCCACACGCTGCAGTTGGATGGTATGAAATGAACTGATCATAGGTGACCTGATATCTGAGGTAAACATTGATTACGACTGGAAATGCCCTTTAATTACATTGCACACATCCCCCCCAATTACAGCAATTCTGTGTAACAGGAGCTATTGTAAACCACAGGTATGGAACATTTAGACTTATTAAATGTGACTTAACAACACACCTTGATGTCCTCCAGCAGGTCGTCCATGTCGGTGACTGTGAGCCCGTTGAGGAAGGTATATGGTTCGTGCATCTCCACGGCAAGGTCGTCATCCTCTGCGCTGATGTACTTGGCCAAAAGATCAATGGGCTTGGCACGGCCATCACGAATTCGAATCTTGGACCTAAACACACAGCACGCAAGGATGTTCAGATGACACATGTACGCATTCGGGAACTGTTGTAGGAAACCTGAAGATGGTTACCAGAGTGCATCACCTATACATGAGGTAAAATAGACCAACAGAAAACCCAGTGAGACAATGAAAAAATGTGTGGATCTGCATCGGCTGTGGCTTCAGACTCACCGTAGCTTGGCCTGGTGCAAATGGAAATTGTCTTCCTGTTCAGCCCACGTCTTGAAATGCTCCGCCTCCTTCTCTCTCTGCAGCATCTCCAGCTCCGTCTCTCTCATGGCCTTCTCCCGCTCCCGCTCCAGACGGAGTTGTTTTACCTACGTCAACGCCAGCAGAACGATCAATGAAGGATGTTCTCATTACTCTGTAACATTGTACTGTTGTATAAAAACCTGCCCCTCTGCTCATACCTTCTGCAGCTCTCTGCGGTTCTCCTCCTGAATCTGTTTGTTCCTTTCTTTCAGATCTTTCTCTCCCAGATGGCCGATGCCTTTTATATCCAGTGCCTTAAAATTAAAAATCACGCAGATTCACAAAAAAAAAGTTATTACAGGAAACTTGATACACTTCTGTGACTGAGATCATGTTTAACTACAGGAAGCAGCTCTCCAACTCACCTTCTGCCATTTGAATGTTCCTAATAAGTTGTTGTCACCAAAGGGATTGTCTGCGTTGGTGTAGCCCATGTACTCCTCACTCCATCCCATCTTCTCTCTTCTTTTCTTCTCCTTTGCTTCCTTCTTTGCCAGTCTTCTAGCTCTCTTCTCCTCTGGTGTCTCCAGGGCTTTCAACATATCCCTCTGTTTTTTCTGCTCCTCCTTTTCTTTGACGTGGGTTTTGCTGTCGGAGGAGTCAGCCGAACTGGAGCGAGTCCTCCCTCTGTCTCTGTCCGCCCGATCTCTGCTTCTTTCCCTCCTCCCTCGCTCCCTTTCTTCACTCCTCCTCCTCCGCTCTTGGCTTTGGTCTTTGTCTTTCTCTTTTCTTTCCCCGTCTCGGCCACTGCCCGTCCACCTGTCTCTATCTCTGTCCCTTTCCCTCTTTTGTCTGTCTCTGGCTGGACTCCCTTCGTCAGGACTTCTCCGTCTTCGTCTCTCTCTATCACTGCTTCCACCACGGGAGTCAGAGCTGGACATGGACCTCCTCCTTATTCTCTCTTGAGATGTTCCCCTCCTGGTCTCCACTTCTACTCTCTTCCTTCTCATTTTGGGATCATCTGAATCAGAACTGGGACAGAAGAAGTGATATATATATTTATTTTTTTTACATTTTCACTTACTGGTGAGCACCCATTTATTGAAGGCTGCAGGAATACATGTATTCTTTACTAATCAGCAGAGTAATGGCAGTATATTTTAATAGATAATATGTTAAGATGTAAAGAGCTGCTGGTGTGTAATCTGTGAGCCCTTGAAAAACTAAACCCACACTCTACAAACTCTCTCAAAAACTCTTACTGGCAGGTCTTCATCACCTGATATGAAAGTTAGTTACCGCGAGTGCTTACAACTTTGTCCTTGACAAATTGATGTCTTGTTTCCATGGGAACTGTAGTCTGCTGGGCTGCTTGGCCCCCACGTCAGCCTTTGCAGCCAAGTTGACCAAAGATACCATTACAATACGTTGTAACTGTTAGTTTTTCCAACAGTTCACTGAGAATATCTGACAGATCAGCAAGTAAATGGATTATAAATAATTTCGTTGGATTGCATGATGAGATGGTGTAACTAATGATGACGTCTGCCATTGCATCCACTCGGGTTACCATAGGAACAATACGTAGTTCTAAATAGATGAAGAAAATACCGCTTAAAACAAGTTGTCTACTTTTACTGTAGTTGAAGTTGTGATTTCCCCTCCGTTGTGCATCGCTGTATGAAGTTGCATCGAACCGGAAAACGTATAAAACCTTGCACAACCGTGTAACCAGAGGGAAACCAGAGAGCGGAGACACTTACCTGACTGATCGACCCGTCGACTTGCTCCTGTGGCGCGGCGGTCCTCGCCTCCTGTCCCCCTCGGAGCCGCTCCTGGACCCCGGACGGTCTCTGTGCGGAGGCCGCCGCCTGGCAGCAGGAGAGCCCTCGCTGGAGTCCCTGCTGCCGGACCGGACGCGACCACGGGCGGCTCTCTTCGACTCCGCGGACCGACTGCGGCCTCTCCTTTCCTCCGGGGATCGAGACCGGCTCATTTTGGACCTGTTCCGCCGGTTCCGACCCCGACTCCCGGACTTGGAGCGGGACCGACGTCGTGACTTCGAGCCCATCGCGAACTTCTTGTTGTGTGGGTCCTACGGCAGCTCTGTCGCGTAAATAAGAGGTAACAAATTAAATCAGTTTACCATCCTTACGGTGGTAATACAAGGTATACATCAATGAAATATATCGGGGGTTTTTTTTCGAAATGTATAAAAGCAAATATGTCCGCCTCTAATTTCTAAAGAAAACAATACATTATTAATAGTTTGGTTACAGTTTTAATTACTCAGGCAACAGAAAGCCAGCTATGAGGGGCTTTTACAATGTGGCGCAGAAAAGAGACGTCAAATGGACAGATTAACAAAAAACTAATAATAAATACTCTCTAAGTTTAATTACAGTTTTTACAGCACTCCCAACATTTAAAATCAAATTACAATCACTGGGATGTGATGTCGTGTTAAAATAATTTCAGAGTGTAAATAGGTCAAAGCAGCTTTTCACAAACACAAACAACACTCGCGTTGTCGTGACGCGGTGATACTGGCAAATGTAGTTCACTGAATTCACTTTTAAATAAAATTTCCAATAAATAGTGGTTATAACTAAATAAAACCACCCGTGGTTAACTTTGAGTTCATATGACAAAGTCATGTTAAACGCCCATATTTGTCTTTTTGACTGCTTTCAGGTGAGGAAGTAATGTTTACAGATTGAATTGAACTACAATTCCCAGGCGACACAGGGCGCCATTGCCTGTTTTGAGGGGAGAGAAGATCCTTTCAACAACATTATTCTGTACCCTGCTCTACGTGGTGATATTACCACCGACATTTCTGACCAGACTAAACCAGTAGCTGTGTTTTCTTTTTTTTTTACTCTGGTCCTCGCCGGAGTTAGAAACTGTGGTGTTTGTTTTTTTAAACTCGTCTCCAGCTGCTCGGTAAAGTAGAGCTTGTCAGCTAGCTCACATTAGCCAGGCAGCTACCAGTAGATTTGCGGCTTATACCCGGGGCTGCCCTGCCAGGTAGATCCACTGAAGCTGGGGACGCCGGTCAGCCACAATGGTATGGCCTGTCCGCCGATTTCAGTATATTCAGAGTATTGACATCGGTAAATAATTTATCTGATTTGGGAACAAATCAGCGCCAGCTTTGTTCGGCTCGCGCGCCGCCCGGCTGGTTTGGCCTATTTCATTGTCTGCGACCATCGGAAACACAAGTTGTTTTTTCAGTGTCCGCCCCGGCCCGGTTGTTTGCCCAGTGAGGCTAACTTGGTGCGGTGCTCGTGTAAACAAAACCCGTCAGCTGTCGGCTCTAGATAATCTTGAAAGCTAACTAGACCAACATGGCGCAACACGACCCCTCTCATGTGGCCAGCTCACAGAAAGCATTAATGTTGGAAATGAAGAGTCTTCAGGAGGAACCTGTCGAGGGATTCAAAATAACACTGGTGGACGAGGCTGATTTGTACAACTGGGAAGTGGCCATTTTCGGACCCCCAAACACTCATTATGAGGGGGGGTACTTTAAGGTAAGAGGGGGGTGGTTCGGAATAGACTACCATTTTATTGAGTACTGTCTTTGAACATACTGTTACCACTGACATTGACACTGTTTGAACCTTTACTCACCAGGTCCACCTTGCTATGAACCATGCAGTGATATGACAGATTAAAAACTACTGTCAAGCTTGCTCCAAAGCTGTTTAGCAGTTTGAGCTCATAAGATTATATGCAATTTAAAAACATATATATAATCTACATGGACAGAGAAACAATGGAGCACCACCAATGTGACAACACTGTTAAAAACAAGCCTGTTTGGAAGAATTTAATTCACTGGTCTGTTTTCTGTTTCAGGCTCGGATCAAGTTCCCTATAGACTACCCATACTCCCCACCTGCCTTCAGGTTCCTCACCAAGATGTGGCACCCCAACATTTATGAGGTGTGGTATCACACCCTGGCACAGTTTTCAGTTAAATAATGTTTTTGTTGTGTGTGTGTGTGCTCTTATCAATGTCTACATGACCCATCAGAGTGGTTTTCCTTTCTATTTCAGAACGGGGATGTGTGCATTTCTATATTGCACCCACCGGTGGACGACCCACAGAGCGGAGAGCTGCCTTCAGAGAGATGGAATCCCACCCAGAATGTCCGGTGAGCCCACTCCCTCATTATCTCTCCTCATATGTCTCCCTTTTCTTGTGTAGGCTACCTCCCTGCTTTGTCCTCTCTCACAAAGCACTTCAATAATTTACCCGGCCCATACCCTTATCACATAACATCTGTCTTCTTTGAAGTCTCATTTGAGTTCTCAAAACTTAACACTGAATCCATATCTGGGCATCCAACACCACATGGGTAATGTGAGCTAGTTTATGGACTGGGCTAACACAATAAAACATTTAAATGAGTCAGAAAACTTAACCACAACTGTTAAAGTTATTGGCTAAATAATTGTTAGTGAACATAATTATTAGCTCTGTTGAATATCTGGAAAGTAGAAAACACAGGTTATAAGAGAATGAAGGAGAATGTAGAATAGATATTCCACATTTGGTAATCAAATACATTATTAATGTGTTTTATATCCTGTTGTGCAATGTCTCTAATTTCATTGCAGGCTTAACACTCACTTTCCGCTCATCTTTATTGTTTTCTTCTAGGACTATTTTACTGAGTGTGATATCGCTGCTGAATGAACCTAACACCTTTTCTCCTGCTAATGTGGACGCCTCTGTCATGTACCGTAAATGGAGGGACAGCAAGGGCAAGGACCGTGAATATGTAGAAATCATAAGGTAAAAATGTCGCTATCATTGCACACCCAAGATAAACGAGCTCTGTGCGAAGGGTTAGTGTTGTGATACCTCTGTGTATGTTCTTTGCATCTTCCTCAGGAAACAGGTTTTGGCCACTAAAGCAGAAGCCGAACGTGATGGCGTGAAGGTCCCCACCACGCTGGCCGAGTACTGCGTCCGCACACGCATCCCGCCCCCCGACGAAGGCTCCGACCTCTTCTATGACTATTACTATGACGATGATGACGTGGAGGGCGGGGACGGCGACTGCTGCTACGATGAGGACGACTCAGGCAACGAGGAATCGTGACATGCTTTTTGACAGCAACACAATCTAGCTGACAAGATGCTACCCCCTTTTTTTCTACCCGGGTTGCCAGATATTCAAGGTCTACAACCAAGAAAGATTTGAAGCTTCCCACTTGTTAAACCAATGAAAAGAGCAGTTTTTTCCTAAATCTCTGAATTATTCTCGGAGATTTAAAATCGATGCATCGTTGTGGAAAGGTCAGACCTGGTAAGATTTGCACCAGCACAGTTTATCCAATTTTGCAAACAGTTGTGATCACCACTTCAAACCTTACTTTGAGAGAATAACTTAAACTATTGCTTAATCCCATTGAGTTGTTCCCCTGTACAGTATAAGGTGTTGTCGGATTAATACCACTGTCAACAATAGCAACATTTGCACTGGTGCAAACACTTCCAAACTTTTCTCAGCCTCTCTCTCGCATATCTTTATTTCCCTAATTGTAACTCGGTGTTGCTCACCAGTAGTTGGCCTAAGTGACTGAATGAAGAGGACTTAAAGCAGCCCTCTGTTGTGTTAAGCAGCGAACTGCAAACACACAGAATCTGACATTTTCCAAGTTTCACATTCTGTCTCTCGCTTCAATAGGACCAGATATGAATTGACGCAGGACGGTGTTTTTCAAAGTTCCTGTGCATGCCAGGACATTTTTGGAAACCGTGTGTCTCTTTTTCTGGAGGACAGTTTATCTACATCATGATCTGTTTTCAGCTCAGTGATAACAAGCACTTGTGACGATGAGGGACTCTCCGTCTGGAGGACCGTCTGGCGAGCTGAGTCAAATTCCTCGTGAATTTTTCGCTAACATGAAATTGATCTTTGCTGTGTTTCTTCTAGTTACTGTTGGATGTGTTTCTCTGTCGTTTTGAGTGTGGGGTTATGTTATTTGAAGTAGCTCAGATGTAAGGTTCGTATAGGATGACCATGTTTTACAAGAGGGTGTGGGGCTGGGGGCTGGGGGCTGGAGGGCAGAACTAATTACTGATCAGAACTGTATTTCTCCTCAGGTTTGCCTATGAGCAGCCTGAAGGAGCCAAAGACCTATACCAGTGTAAAAGTAAGCCCAAAATATTTTATGACTGTTGTATTCTTGTGTTTGTTTGCTCTCTTGCAAGCTTTGTAATTTTTAGTCTCTTTCTTTGGGTAGACATTATGCCTGCAGTCTCAGCTTGAGAATGAATTTTGTGATGAGATTATTAGGTTTAATTGGCAAAAAAAATCTTCTGTAGGAAAAGTGTCTGTCAAAAGGTGTTGTCACAGTATCAGTCAGGATCATCAATGTTTTGCAGCTCTGGAAGTGAAGAAGGCCACCATGTTTTTTTTGTTTTGTTTTTTTTTTTCATTTAAATCCTTTGTGTTAGCTGAGAGTGGACGGGTTTTGATATAATTTTTAGAGTGTATGGGTGTCCTCTTTGTATTTTTGCAGCAGCAATATTGATTGTTTAATTTCATACTTAAATTGGGACTTAATACTGAATTTCTCAGGATAATAAATTACATATGACAAAACAATTTAGACAAGCAGATATTTTCTTCTTTAGGTGGTCTTCAGCATTGGTTTACAGCGTCAACAGGAACCATAATGATATGCACATGTAGCTGTTTGGATGATCACCATGTTTTATTCCTTGTGTTCTTTTTTTATTTTCGGCTATTTAAAACTGAAAAATAAAAATTTATTGGAAAAAGATATGCTGGATGTTTTAATTGTTGATTTACTGCCATGCTAATTTCAGTGTTTTTTCAGCAGTAACGTTATTGGAGATTACAGTCACTGTCACAATGAACACATGCATTTAAAACAAAACACCAAATGTGCACTCATAGCTTAGCTTTACCACATAAACTCTGCTATATGAATGAAATTAAGTTGCATAGGCTTCTCTGTTCTGTGCGTCCTGCTAAGTATTAATTCGGTGGTGCTTTCAAGTCACACGGGAATATTGAGAATTAATTTCACAGCTCGAAGCAACCATAGACATATATACATAGACGCCGCATTGACTGCTGCCTCCCACTAGAGCCAAAGATATTCAATAAATGGAAAGATACTCCATGAGCGGCTGCTCCAATGATATGAAATGGTATACACTTCCTGTCTCTCTAAGTGGGCGTGGCCAACCGTCACCCCACCTCGTCTGTGAACGTGTGTGTGGATTTATACAATTTTTAGGTAGATGAAAGTGAGATATTTATATTTTCTTATGATAACATAAAATATTTACACTACTAACAGTAATATTTAGCATGCCAAAAATAATTTAAATCATTTTCACGGGAGTTCGCGGCCGTTTGTTTGACGTTGCCTAGGAGATCTGTGCCAAATCTCGCGAGAGTGTGTCGTAGAGACAGAGACAGGTCTTGAACAAAGTGGATTTTCTCCGGATCTCTCCGTCTGAAAATTACAATTTTGGTGTCAAACTGTTCAGAAGAGATGTGGCTTGTGAAAAATGAGTCCAAAATTTGCTTCAGTGACCGTGGGGAGAAAGGCCCGATCATAATCGGTGTTCACATTAAATTGTCCCATAGGAATCAATACACTCCAAACTGCCTCTGGTCTCTCTAAAGGGGCGTGGCCGTGCAGAAGCCCACGTGACATGCATACAGGAAGCTGACTCGTCATGAAAGGTGGTTTATAAACCGTCTTTGCTAGAGCGACGTGCCTACAGGGCGGCCATCTTGGAACAGGACTACTCCTACAGCGCATTACGTCGAGGTATGATGTAAAAGTGATCATAATTCGCTCAACTGTCAAGCTATCTTCACGGGGTTTGTTTGTAACAAATGTCAGACATGATAAATATGTAGATCAGGTCTTTATTTAAGGAGTTTTTTTAAGGGTATATATTATTATATTATTGGCTATTATTATTGCTTATTCTCTGTTATTATTATGCACTGCTGCCTCTGTTAGTCCTGTTCCAATATGGCGGCGCTGTAGGCACGTCGCTCCACAGCCAATGCGGTGTCTATGTATATATGTCTGTGGAAGCAACTGTATGCTGGTTTGACGTTTAGGGAGACATGACAATTAAAAAATTAAAAAATGCGTTGCTTGCTATGGACTACTGTCCACCATAGGCAAACAGCTTTGTAGTTTTTGAATAGAGTTCACCCAAAGGATACAAAACTGTATGTTGCTGTATTGGTAAAGGGTGTAAACACAACATTGACGTGGGGTATTTCATCAGATATGAACTTTTATAGTAGATAATACAATGCTACTTTTTCGGGAAACCTTTACCCTTTCTTTGTTGTCTACAGCAATGTGAAACAAAGAATATCGGCGCCCATCCCGACTGGTCCAACTGGACATTGGGATTTTCCCATTTCACGGAAGGCACCATATTTCGTCGCTTGTTTATGACGTCAACCAGTGAGCAGAGTGAACAGACCGCTCCACAGTAAATAAAGGATCAACTTTAAAAACAAAAACAACGACGGCACGACATCTACGACGGTCATGTCTGTGAATTATGCTGCTGGGCTCTCGCCGTACGCAGATAAAGGTGTCTGTGGACTTCCTGAGGTAAGAAACAGGCTATAGATCCGTAATCTGGCTCTTTAAACAGCTAATTTAGCTCGCAGGTTAGCGGAGGGTGTGTGTTGCTCACCTGGTTCAGTCTTTGGGAGGTGGAGGTGGAGGTGGCAGAGCCATTTAAAGGATGTAACGCTTCTTCTTTAGGGAAGGCCTGTGTTACAGATCTGAGTTAGAAGAAGTACGGCGGTGTTGGCTAGCATCAGAGAGTATCCAAACATTAAAGTACTCTTTGTGATGTAAATGATCTCGCTTTAAAACAACGATCTTTACTGACTCCGTGAAAGATGAACCTGGGATCGTTGTGTAAAAATTGTTTTGGTATATTTCACTGACTGTAAACTCATATACATCTATACATCTACCTACACTATACATCAAATCTTTCATCTCTACAGTGTGGTTTCATTTTAAACCTTTAGGTTTTTGTTAACAATCCTCTCCAAGTTGGTTTGTGTGGACTGCCAGACATATGCACTGACTAAGACCAAGGAAGTTTTTTTTACAGGTAACCCTAAATAACATGAGCTTAAATAGCTAACTGCAAGTAGAAACAGGGACAAAACATTAACTTCAGTTATGATAACTTATCGGGCTCCTATATGTGAAACTTCACATAGCAGAAGTATCAAATTTACAATAAAGAAAAAAAATACAATTGGAAATTAACACTGTCTTTTACTTTACACCTTTGTTTGAAATGTGAGGAACTCCATTATACCTTGTGTGTCTGTATGAACAGTCACACTGTTATTTACTATTAGTTTACTATTAGTTATTTAGTTTATAGTTGTATTACCAAAACAGCTGAACAAGTGACAGTGGTTCTTGAAAACTAATTTTCTTGAAATATCTGTACTATAGGCTACGTTCCTAATGGAGATCAGCAATTTAAAATAGTGAGTGTTTTCTTATTTGTGTGCTTCTTAGATGTCTTAAGATATTATGTGTTGATCAGCTGAAATGTAAATTTTGCACCATGTGAGTCATCCCTACTGTAGACTCAATGTTGTATGAGGGCGAGTAATTCAGCTTTGTCACACCTGCTGCATTTTGCTCTGTGGTAGGCGTTTGACAGTCCTGAGGAGCTGAAGGCGAAGGTGGAGACCCTCGCCCAGCTCATCAAAGAATCTCAGTACTTGGTCGTCCACTCCGGAGCAGGAATCAGCACCTCAGCAGGAATCCCTGATTTCAGGTGAGTCACAAACAAAGTTACTGCTTTTTTTTCTCTCTTTTCTTATATAACCATTTTTGCTAAAGCGTTTGTCTTTTTGTAACATTTAGTCTTATGTAATTGTTAAGATATTGACATCATACCTTAAGACTGCTGATGTTTTTGTGAATGACAAATCAGAAAACCCACAATTCATCTGTCCTGGGGTTTCAAACAAATGACAACATTTTCTTGTAGTATTGAATTCTATTTCAAAAATGTTCTTAATAAGTTGAACAGAGGTGGTGACTCTAGCTGTTAATGCAACTTCAAGTTTTAGATTTATATATGTTGTATGAACTGAGATTATTGCAATCGTTCTGGATCCTGTCCTGTTGCTGGAAACTCTCTGAGCATTGAGAAAATAAACAGTTGATCTGAAATTTGAAGGAGAGGAGGCGAAATGATGTCTGACTCCTTAAGTCTTCTTGTTTTGAATTTCTTCCTGTCCTCAGAACTAAATCTGCTTTTCTAACACTTCTTTTCTTCTTGAGCTTCAGTGGTCATTTTAATTTTTTGATAGATTTTGCATTTAACCAATTTTGCTCGTATTCCTACCATTGAATAATTACAGCATGGTGTGAACATGAATAACTATATTTTTAGACTGAGAGCTGGTATTTTCACTTGGTATGCCAAAAATCTAATTCCTCCTTTATTCAGGTATTCAGTTTCGAAACTGAAAATATATTTTTGCTTAATGATTACTTATTTATTTTACTCTCAAAAGCCCCATTACCTTTAGTTTCAATTAAGTTAAACCATGAATTATGGATTATGAACTCCAAAAAGTGCAGCCAGGGTTAGTGGGAGCCTTAAATTAGTTCAGTCAGATGAGTTATCACTGGTATCACATTACGACTCTGAGGGACATTTTTCTGCACAACAACTTCCACCTTTATGTCATTGTTCCAGCTCTGTGGTTCATGAGCCTGGGCCAGAATCGAGCGCTTTGCCACAGACATCCCACTTATGTGGTAGAAATCACGACGACCTCCTGGAGTAGTCTCCTGGTTTCTCCTGTAATACCACTGTTTGAGCAGATGAGGGTGATACTTCCTTATTGTTTGTTAGATGCAGCTCCTTGTAAAACAATAACACCCTATGAAATACATCACAACTCCCTTGTTTCGTTCCATTATGGCGCAAGAATTTTCATTGTAAATATTTTTACTCAATAAGACATAATTTCATTCATTTTTTTCACGGCTCATCTGGTGTGAATATCAGATGTTGTCTTTTGTGAATTGAGACGCGTGCTTGGAGATTGAGAGACTTGGCTAATTAATATTTGAGTGGTCTGCCTGTCAGTCAGGTGAGGTCGACCTTGAATGGCGAGATCATTATAACCAAGGATTTTTTCATATACACATAAGGAACACTGGTGCAAATTGTAGTCCCCCAGCTACCACACAGAAACACACACACACAATACACACACTCACCCTCACACTCCCACACTCCTGCTCCTGCTGAGAGTAAAAAAATACAGCCCCTGGGTTAATATTATCAACAACGCCAAAACATGTGAATTTACGAGCTTTACAGCTCCTGCGTGGTTTTCATGTCCCGCAGCATCTTTCACATGGTGATAAGCGTGTAATAAATGACGCACATGCTTCTCTGTTAAAACTGGCACGGCTTTAAACTGGTGCGGGCTGAGCAGGCTGTGAATCATCCTCGGGATGAGAGATGGATGGGGCTGTTCAAGTTCACATACAAAAAGGAGAGCAATGAGGCTGTTGTGGCAGCATTTGAGGATTCACAGGAAGCATTCCCTTGTTTGATGCATAAAGATTAGTTGTGTGTCCTTGAAATAACTTGGCAACTGTCAGGGTGTAGGACGGCACCAGCACTGACAGCAGCGCCGCGTTCATCTCTCATTCGGATACCCACAACTGACTGGTTAATTAAAGAGGCATGAGCAGAATGATGGGGCAGGGGCGCATGTGGATTTATTTAATGTCTGGAGAATCCCGCGCTGTACGAAATGTTCTTCTCATACGCAGTTGTTGATATTTTTACGAAATGTTTGTGAGAACAATTTTGTTTGATATAATTACATTTTTTTTTATGTAGGTTTTAGTAGTGGTAGAATCTCTTGGACCTGCTTTGCATCAGATTTCAGACTTCCTTCCCATCAGATTGTTAATATTTAAAGGGATAGTTCATCATGTGGATGCGTGTTCCCGTCGGGGGCAATTTTGTGGCAAGCAGTCTCTGAATTTACCTTGAAAACAATTCTGTCTCGTGACCTTCCGTTATTATCTCATAGCGTGGTGAATGTGCAGGTCACAACTTGTCCACAAGAGCGTTTTGGAGTTGTTGGATTGTGTATTTGATGAGTTTGATGAGGGAAACCAAGAAATCCCATTAGCCTCCGTAGCGTAGCTCTGAGCAGCTTGTGACTCTGCTTTGCCGCTCTAAAAATAGCTTGCACCGACAATTAAAGGTAACGAACCTACTGCTATGACTATAGGGATTATGGCAATGGGCCAATCTGCCAAAATGTTGAACTATCCCTTTAATCGTGGATCCAATCACACATACACACACACACTAGTTGTAGACGCACTCCAGTCCAGCTACTGCATTACAACCTGTGCGATCACAACTCACCCGAATCTACTCTCAGTCAACCCCCTACTATGTTGTGTTTCAGGGGACCTAAGGGCGTGTGGACGTTAGAAGAAAAGGGCGAGTCACCTCATTTTGACACCACGTTCGAAGATGCCCGGCCCAGCTTGACTCACCTGGCCCTCCTGGGGCTGCAGAGGGCCGGATACCTCAAGTATCTCATCAGCCAGAACGTGGACGGCCTGCATGTCCGATCAGGCTTCCCCAGGTAACCCCTCCGCTGTGCCTCCCGTGCTGTAGCATGTTGAACACACATCAAACATTTTAGTAGCTAAGGCAAAAGTGTAAGACATCAATACTTTATCTCATATATCGACCACAGCTCTGAAAGTATTTTGTCCTGACATGTTGCAGTATAAAAAGGTGTAAATTCAGCATTGTAAGATTTAATTAATCCTTTAATTTGGCGATTCATTGATTGATCATTTAGTCTACCAAATATTTTGTATACATCCTGTGCTTGCAGAGCAACATTATCACTTATTTGGAGTCGTGTTTGCGGCCACCTGATGAATATGAGTCATGTCGCTTACCGACGAGCTGCATCTCGGCTTGGTAAACATCTGGCATTTAGCTGCTGAATGCTTCACTATGTTCACCTGCTCATTGCTGCCTCGTCTGCTCCAACTAAAACAAGTAGGGTGACTGTTCTCTGTGGGTTTGTCACTACACAAGTGACCAGTCATTGAATTAGAGTTAATATAAAGATATTCGTAAAGTTCAGCTTTGAAGTATCATCTCAGCTTATTGTCTACAGCAGATTATATTGTTTTTACTTTATGCAAATGTGGCAGGGTGAGTGGACAGGAGAGGGGATGAGTCAGTGAGAAATTCTTATACAGGTGTAACTCATTCAGAAAATGCAGTGAAGTGAAAAGAACAATTTCTATATAGTTTGTTTCATTTTTGAGTTGTTTCTGGTGTTTTATAAACACAAACATGTTGCATACAGCATTGTGACTTACCTGCAATAACATCTCTGTTTCACGTCACTGTTTGACGTACTGTTCTGAATGCAAAGCTGCTGCATTTGTGGAAGCAGCTATAACAGCACCAGAAATGAGTGGTGCTTCAAACACTGCTCAAACGTCATCAAAAAAAAAAAAGAGGAAAAAAAAAACCTCAGTAAAATAGAAACGGTTCGGTCAGACAGGATTATCCAATCATACCGGACTAACCCGAGGCAAGGAATCCAATTTTTCATTTAGTACTTCAATTCATCCTTTACACACGTTGCAAGACTTTCACTTTCCCTGGAGGCCATTTCCCTCGCTCCACCCTCCATCTGTCAGGCCTGACAGCAAAGTGGCAACTCTCTGAGGAAATCAGTGAGACAGCAGACGAACAAGTAAAGTAAACTGTTTGGAATTTATGTGGGCAGGTGCCAGGTGAAAACTCAGAAGTAAATACAAGTGCTCACTCAGAATATTTATCAGAGCACAAGCTACAGAAAAGGACTGAGAAAGAGCTGCGTTGAAGAGCTGACATTAACTTTAACTCTGGAGACAATGATCTAAGTGAATATCATCTTTGTGATCTTCTCGTCTTTGTGGATTTCTCTCACTCTCGCCCAATTAGGGATCTGCTATCAGAGCTTCATGGAAACATGTTTGTGGAGGAGTGCGAGAAGTGTGGCAGGTACGTGTGCACGCACCAAACACACACATTTTGATGAGGAAACACTTTGATAATTGTCATGTTAACAAGCTGAATTCCACTTTGTGGCCATTTTATTGGGTGCATCTGTTTGGTAACAAGAACTCACACTTCTCTGCACCTGGTGCAGCTTGGATGCTGATGTGGTGTTTCTAGATCTTCACATATTGCGGGTATCTACACTACAGAGACTTGGGAAACAAACAGAAAAAATGCAGTTAGCGGCTGCTTGTTAACAAGAGAAATTAAAAAAAAAAAAAGGTCAGAAAAAGCCAGAGTTGTGAAAGATTACAGGAAATGATGAAGTACAAAGGTTCTAGCTTTGATGTGCAGACAAGAATTCTTCTTCACAGATACTTTACAGCAGCAGAAGAAACATGACGGTTTCTTCTCCTGCTGAAGAACAACAAGACAAAGCTGCATTTGGCCAGGAATCACTAAAACCAGAGAAAATGAAATCAAACCAAGTGAATCTTCATTTCCCCCAAAACAGCCTGAGTCCAAATTTGACTGGTGTGACTCGGTGAAAATTGGAAACACTGTGGCTGATTCACCGGCCTGTAAGAAAGCATGCCTGTCTCTGCAGAGCCTCATTTATGTCCAGGAGACGCTCAGGAGGCTTGGCAATGTTACGCAGCACAATGCTCTGCTGCAAAGAACTCTCTGACCTACTGAGGCTGCATTGTAATGTTCACCTGACTCATCCACGTGAAGCACATTTTCACCACACAGGCACGGCGTATGGGTGTTGTGCTGCTGCCTGTGTGGGCCCTTATTACACTGTGCCCTTAAAATAACAGTAAAATACTCTGGCACTGACAACAGCTCCCCACTGCCTCCAGACTGCAATGTGCCAACAATGTGTCTATTTACTATTTAAAATGAACATGGGACCTGAAAATGTTAATGCTGTCAGACTAATATTAGCTAAGACACTTGAATTTTGCTTCTCACAGTTTCCATTATTTCACAACAAGTGCTTCAATATCACAGTGACTTACTTTTGCTCTAGTGACCCGCACAGTCTGAAGATCTAAAGGCACTAGATAACCTTTGTGGTGTGAATGAATGAATGAATTTTAATTTCGAACATGTATAAAAAAATGTATGAAACTATTCGTACATACAAAAGAAAGAAAAAGAGAAAGAAAAAAAAATAGACATAACAAAACACCGCACATTAGGAGTGGGAAGAAGTACAATACTTTTTTAATTTCCCACCCCTTTTTATCTACCCTTCAGTTTGTAACTACACAGATATCCTAACTACATAATACACCTATATAAATATATACCATATATACACTTCATAAATATATATATATAATTACAAAAATAAAAATATACTACATAAATATCCTTATAAATGTAAATATAAATATATATAAACTATCCCCATAAATAAAAATATACAATATATACCATATATACCATATACTAAGTTATTTACAATATAACAATCAACCCTATTCAATTGGTAAAAGTTAAGTAGAAACATTTCAGTTCAGATCAGTTTTAAGATATCAGCCTGTGTCCTTAAGGCAAAAGTATTTCAGGGTTGTCTAATAAAATGGCCACACCAGTGTCTATTTTTGTTCTGTATCTTGTGCATAAATTGGCCCATCCAGGGAGACTTTCGTCAGATTCTGTCTCCTCGTCCGGTAAAACTGGGACTTGTGGTTTTGCAGGCAGTATGTCAGAGAGAAGGCGATCGGCGTGATGGGGCTGAAACCGACAGGACGTTACTGTGACGTCGTTCGCTCCAGAGGACTCAGAGCGTGCAGGTAACTAAAACACGTGGAAGCGTTGTCCATTTCGAAATCACCGTTCATCATGAGCAGCAGTACGAGTGTATCTGTGCGTTGTTTGTTACAACAGAGGGAAGCTGATCAGCACCATCCTGGACTGGGAAGACGCTCTTCCTGACAGAGACCTGAACAGAGCAGAAGACGCAAGCAGGTGAGACGGAGTTCGAACGTGTCCTGTGACCTGAGGAATTTGAAATGTGTCATCATGTTGTATGGGTTTCTTTCTGTTTTTCCTTGTGGCTCTGTTGTCAGCATCCTGACATTTAAATAAGCCCTTAACTGACATGTTTGTGTTTTGTGCAGCACGGTGCGCTTTAATGTTTCCACTTGGCTCCATGTGTCAGTGTTTTCGCTCAGACCTTCAGCCTTCCTTTTTTATTGTTTGTTTACACAACAGCGAGACAGTTCGAGTGCGTTTGTGTTTCATTTTGGTTTCTTCTCTGTGAATTATTAAAATTTGAATTTCAGTTACAAAGCGTCAATTTGCAGCCCTGACTATTGAACCGCAGTTGAAACACCAGTGTTGTGTTATTGGTTTGTTTTCTATTGATGTTTCTGTGTGAATACCTTTTGTTGTTCTGTTTAAAAAGAACAAAACAACCAAACTATCTCATTTCCTGCCGATCTTGTTTGACCCTCATCTGTTTAGTTAATGTTTTCCTCTAGAACTTTAACAAACAACTGTTTCCATAATCAATAATTCAAACATGATTGATTGTTTTGTCGGCAAAACATAAATGAAAAACGGCCATGAAAATCTGGATACTAGAGAAGCTGGAGCCATCATTTGATATTTTTGTGTAAAAATGACTGTCACAGTCAATTTGTTATTAGCTACTGATTAATCAGTGAACTTCATCATCAATCAACTGACCAGTCATTGTAGCTCTTTCTTCCACTGGAAACTTGTAGAAAACGTAGTCATACATGGCCAGTTCCACTTTTTGTTGTCACCTTGTTGTCGTCTACTGCTGCCACAGCCCAGATGCACCTCAGCTAACCTCTTATGACATAACATAGCACTATCAAGATCCTGAATAACTAATAAATATTATGTCACACTAATTGTTTATGTTTTCCTTCTCTCTGCTTGTAGACGAGCAGACCTGGCACTGACGCTTGGCACATCCTTGCAGATCAAACCAAGCGGAGATCTTCCACTCCTCACTAAGCGCAAAGGAGGGGGGAAGGTGGTCATTGTCAATCTACAGCCTACCAAGCATGTGAGTCTCGTCTACACACTCTCACCGCACATATTATGGAGGCATGGGGTGGAAGTGGACATATTGTGTGTGAATCCGAAACAAAATCATGATTTAAGAATTTCTGCTGTGAAGCTCCGGCAGGCATCCTCAAGGTTTTCATTTCACGCTTGTGATTTTCCCGTCCCGCAGGACAAGCACGCACACCTACGTATCAACGGTTACGTGGACGGGGTCATGAAACAGCTGATGGAGCTGCTGGGATTGGAGATCCCAAAGTGGGAGGGACCGACTGTGTGTGAGAGCTCCACGGCGACCTCTGGGTCCGCCGCCGATGTCAAACCACAGCGCGTCACTACAAAGAGGAAGGTGAAAGAGGAAGCCATCAAGGAGGAGAGGAAAAGAGACGCAACACAGCTCACAAACGACGTGAGCGTCAAGGAGGACGAGAAGGTTTCAGTAAAGAGAGAGAGAGCAGACTCCCCAGTGGCAATAAATGAAGAGAAGTAGCCTCAGGTATTTTTTTTTTTTTTTTTTTTTTTGTTGCTTCTTGCAATAACAACTCCACAACACAAACCCGTCCAGAAACAAACATTACAACTGAAGGTGCTCAGTTTCATCAGTCTCACAGAGGATGGAGGTTCTTCTCATCTTAACACCCTCTGGGGAAAAGACTTTAAGAGTCCTGTAGTGGTTTTGTAGGACCCAGATTTCTTACACTTACAGCCACAGTGAACGGAAACATCAAACTGACTCTCACGCTGAATGACCACAAATTGACCTCGGGGGATGATTGAACTTTTTTTTTTTTCTTAAATATTTAGTTACTTTTCCAATTCATAGTCTGCAGGTAAATGTTCCTCCAGCTGTCGTAAGAACACGCGTTATCCAAGTTTACTTTAGGACAACACAATAAGATCTGGAACACACAGTTAAAAATAATGCGTTTTAATAAGGTGTGTAAGGTTGCTGCACCTTATTAAAGGTGTTACATAACCATGTGCTCCAGATCTTATCCCTGCAGACGTCGCCTTTGAAGACACCTTTGTTCAGTTTGTGACGAGAAGGAGGTATACTGTGAACCTCTCCTTTACTAATATGCTTAATACAGAGAGTGAACTTTTAAAATAGATTTTTATTTTTTAAGTTCTCTTGGGTTTCAAGTCAAAGTGTCAAATATGTTAAACGTCTTACAGAATGTTCTTGTTTTTATCCCCAACAATCTCAGTTTTTCTCCACCACACTGCTTCTCTTATTGTACAAAAGACTCCTCTTCCCCCTGGTGAGATGTATAATTCCACCTGCTGCTGGCTGGCTGTAAGTGGACCATCACACTGTTTCGTTTCTAGGAAAATGTTTGTATCTCAGGAAAAAAAAGCATTGGAGTTCAACGGAGAAAATCGTTCTACTGTTTTTTTTATATATGGCATTAAAAATATATGTTCCTGGTAGAACCTCCTGTGTATATGTGCTGTGTGTTTGTACGTTGTGTACTGTCTTTAAGTCTGCAGACTTAAAGCAGAAGTAAGTGGTCCGGTCGTTTTCGCTAATGCTGCGTTCCAGGCAGGCTTTTGAAATCGTAAATTACAGCTTCAAGTCACAACCTTACGACTTTGTAGCGTTCCAGGCAACCCACTCGTGTTTTTCCGACCTGTTTTACCGGTGAAAGTCACTATAACGGCCACTCATAACTTCCGACCGGTGAACTCGTACCAGATCAAACTGGTACGACTTCACGGTCGGAAAAATACGAGTTTCCTTGAACGCACCATAACAGTCCTCGTCCCTACGTCGCCACATTCACGGCGTCCCTTGGCTGCACACACAGCCCTTCATGCCGTTCTCTCTCCTCATTGGATAAAAACTGTAGGATACGATAAATGTTTTCTCCTCGGCTCAGAGCAGAGCAGAGTGACTGACAGACCCGTGTTTCAGTCCAAACACTCTATGTAAGTGATTGCTGTCGGAAGATATAACTATATTTAAGACTTATATTAACACAAATATATCACTTACTTCTGCTTTAAGTGTGTAGTATACAGTTAATTCAGTTAATTCATCATTGCATTTTGCTTTTCAAGAAGCCAATGTCAAATGGGGATGAGGTTCCTCTCAACTCAAACACCAGGAAAAACTAAATCGTCCACGTAAAGTCGCCTTAGTTTCCTTGTTTTCAAACAACAGCGTTCACATCAGACACTGGGACTGTATGGTGGGCCACAGGTGTCTCTGTAAGAGGATGATTACTGCAGCGAACACGTTGCTGTGGGCCTGACATTGAATATGTTTCACTCTATTAAGGCACTTAGTTTTCACAGACATGTAAGTAACAGATGTAACAGCCAACGCCAACTGCCTGCTCTGTTGCACAGTCCTCATTACTGCTCTTACCTTCTGTTTCTGTTTATTAACTTTCTGTCAGTTGCCCCCATGCTGCTTGCTAACAAACAAAATGTTCTCACTTTGCCCATAGACAGCACTTAGCCTCTAAGCATACAGCCTCTAAACACAGAGAGAGAGAGACACTTAAAGGCTAAGTGCTTTATATGGGCTAAGTGGGAACATTTAGTTTGTTAGCAGCACAGTAGTGTGGTATACTATATTCTATATATAGTATATGGCTGTAACATAAAAATGTGTACATAGGCAGTTAAAAAGAATTATACTTATTTAGAGATTTTTATAAGCCCAAAAAGGTGGAATCATCCAGAATTTCACAAGAAGAAAAGCAAAAATTTTGAAAAAAAATTGTTTTGTGTTTATTTTTCATATCTCTTCAATAACTCCTCACATTTATCTTGAAACCTGTTGACCACCATAGACCACCAATCAATGTCCCTCAACACTTCTGTCTGTGTTCTGGTGTGGTATGCTTCCCTTTTTAAAGTGACGCTCAACTCCCTCTCGTACTATGTTGACATTTGATTATTTTCAAAGGCTAAATGCTAAAGATATTATAATCGGTGGCATTTAATGAGATCACCAGAGGCCCTACAGCCATACAATCGTCACCAAACCCCTGATTTCTTTTAACCTGATCACTACAAATTATGGTAAATTGGTTAAAATAAATACTGTAAGTTTCATAAGTATAGTAGATAGAAGATGCCAGTGCAGTTAAAGCCATTTTTGCCCTCTGTGTAGATTCACAAGCAGATTGAGGCACAGAAGTGGCAGAAGTGTAGGGAGATGATTTTGGAAACCATGTACAGCAGCAGACAGACGAACAGACGGACTCCACCTACAGATCACCCTCCTCAAACCAGCAAGAAGGATGGAGGCGGTCGACATCAGGGCACTGGGCGGACAGCAGTCAATGCAGCACGTCGTAAGTCTGTCCTACATGATGGAATGAACAGAAGGAAAAGTCTGCACACTTCAGCTCAGTGTATTTATTTAGCACATCCAACAAGGGTTAGTTTGATCCACTGAAAAGGGAGCTGAAGTGTGCAGACTGTTTATTCTGGTAATTTGTTTTTTGAGTCCAGCACCTACTTTACTGGTTGTGCACGGCTGCTCTGTCTCCTACATGATAGAATGGCCATAAGGAGCCAGTCAGGGACAGCACGACTGGAGCTGGTATAAAGAGACTACAAGACGCGGCATCAAAGATTCTTTGGTCTGATGAAGCCAGAATCAAACTCTTCAGTTGTAATTCAAAGTGCAAAGTATGGAGGAAACTAGGCACAGCTCATTAAGCATTTAACACGCACTCTGCTGCGAAGCATCAGGGTGGCAGCTTCATGTGATGAGAGAGTTTCTGGGATGCTTTTAAGGAAAGTGAGAACAGCGAAGCCAACGAGGTCAGGCTAACCTGCTGCAGCGTCACAGACACCCCAGAATGAGCGTATGCACCAACATGACTGCCGCCCCCCAACACAGATAAACACATAATGCAGTGAATGGAGAGGCACTATGCGGAGTCCTTGAGCCTCATTAAAGTGACATGGAGATGGTTGTTCTCATTCTGTTTACAGATGCTCCTCATTTGACATTAGAGAGCCTGAGCAGGTCTCTGAGGAGGAGGGGGACTGAAGTTGTAATCACTGTCAGAGGCATGGTGCAGCAAATGTGATGAGAGTGGAGAGCCGAGAGGGGAATGAGGCCGAAAAAAGAACATGAACACGACAAATGATGTGATAGAAGAGACACGACAAGTGGAACCCACTTAAATACTTTTCAAACAATAAACAGTATTCATTTTCTATACCATAGTTTATACTGCATAGTCTAAGTTTCACTGAGTTGGCTTTAATTTCGATCCAAAAGAAGTGTCATCCTTTCTGATGAATCTAATAAACCCCTAAAGACCAGAATAGAATAATCTTTTGCACTCATGTCAAACTGGATAAAGCACTGTGAAACTGGACAGTGCGTAGTCTAGTTCAAAAAGTCTTTAGAGACACTTTTTCATGCAAATGGAAAGTTGAATGTTCAAAAAGGTTCCCAGTTGAGCTGTTACTGCTAAGTGAAACAGGATTAGTCATGAGCTTGTTCTTCGTCCTGGTTGATGATTCATGATGTCTTTTCTTTTCATCCTCGTATAGGAATAATTTTAATGAAAATCTCTTTGAAAACTCTTTCAGTAATTTTAAAACTCTTTGGACACTTCTTGAAAGAAGAACATACCGTTGTCTACTGTGAGTCCTTTGAAGACACTTGCTTTTTTAATTGTAAGACTGAGTCGTGCGTCTCTTAAGCATTGAAGCAGCTCTAACAGCTACATTCACATTCACCCCCACAGTTCTTGATGAAGGTAACTCTCCAGAGATATGTGTTTTTATTCTTCCAGCTTGTGCTGCAGCACAAATGCTTAAAACATTTACTTTAAATTACTGCCAGGAATTGTTTTTGTCCAAAACCTAATGCTAATATCATAGGTCAGTGCATCTCATTGCCACACTTTTAGTACACGCAGATCCTCATTACACTTATTATATTATGATTAAAACCAGCAGGACCAATCTATTTGTGGAAAATTAAAGAGCAGTGTGTTCGCCCAAACAACAGTAGGGTTGTACCAAGAAGCTTCTCTGGGTGACTGTATCATTGGTGCTGTAGCTCCCATCAAAGACACCATGATCATGTCCTTGTTTCTTCTTCAGTGTTTAGTGGTTTTAGTGGTTGAAAGCTGCTCATTATCATAAATACTGTAAGTACGTAAAATTCAATAAGTTGACCTTTAGTTGACAGGGACTATTAGTAGCGGTTGAACTCCCAGCTGATACTTTCAACCACTTATCAGGAGCTCTGGTTGAAAGCTTTTCTAAGTTAAAGACCAGAGGCAGCTGCAATTTCAACAAGAGTGTTCAACTCCAATTCACAGTCTTTGTGAAGAAGACTTGGAAAATTTCCTCATGATTGAAAAGTGCTCAAAGCTCTCAGAGTTTAGTGGTAAGACTGACCATGAGATGTAGGTCGGCTTTTGGGGGGAGCTTTCATGATCTTCCTTTTTGCTTTCAAAGAAAAAGCTAATTAGTGGCCTGAGACAAGATTATTTTGTTGTTTTAGGAGAGAGTGTTGTAGCCAGTGCAGTGATCACGAACATGTATCACTGGTGACTACCACCGGGTCTTTGTGGACCATACCCAGATGTTATGCTTTGATCTGTTTGTAGCAGTTGAACTGTGACGTGACTGTGAAGATGGAGGAACTCAAAGAAATCACAAAGCAGGAAGTGTGTTTCTTTGTTGGAGTGTATGTCATATAAGAGTGTGTGCTTCTCTTTTTTGGCATAAATTCGACATATTCACATCACTGCACAGATTAAGTGCAATGCTGAGGCTGCTGAGATTTTCTTCTGGCCCTGTCTGGTTCTTTTGGTCAAAGCCGTCAGACAGGGAGTAGGGCCCTTAAAATCTGTCTCCTGATTAGTCATCCTTTTGAAGGTTGGCCTCTTCAACAGAAAATATTTCATCCAAGGAAGTTGCTCTTTCAGAGTTTTGTCTTGTGCTGCCTTTATGTTTTTTCTTTGAAGCGTGGCAGAGCCTTCTGTCGGAGGATAGAAAAATCACTGCTCCGTGTTTTCATGGCTTGTCCTGCACCACATCAGTATCAGAAAAGTAGCTGCTTGCAAAGCATGAAAATGTTGAGCAATCTACACTTTGTTTGAGACAACTAATGAGTGCCAATGTTACCAAAGCAGGAACAACTATTTGAAGTTGCAAAACACGTCATATATTTCATTATTCTACCTCTACACCCACAGCTGAGGTCAAGGAGAAAACATTACAACCATTCAGATTATGTAATAATGAACCAACTCACTATTTAGTCGCCTGAACATTTTGAAATTCGGGGACTTAGTTGATTACATTACAATACAAACCATGTACAAAGCAAAAAATAAACTTCTTCCTCAAGATATCCAGAATCTGTTTAAAATGAAGGATTCCAGTTATAACCTGAGAAGACCACTATTATTTGAGAAACCAAAGACTCGAACTACTGCAAAAAATCACTGTCTTTCTGTTAGAGGGGTTAACATCTGGAATAATTGTCCTGAAAATATTAAATTATGCTGTACTCTAGTCAGCTTTAAAAAACTTTATAAGAACAACATAATTTCTCGTTACAGTATGGAAAATTAAGTTCAATGATTTTGTACTATTTTGGGTTATGCGCTGTACAATTCTTTATTTTGTTGTGATCAGAAATTTAAGTGTACTGATTAATTTCAAATGTCTGTGATCTGATCCTATTGTACTAATACGTATATATATATATTTTATTTTATTTTAATTTTTTAAGGTAAAAGGGGTAGGGGTATATAAGCTTTGGCTTCAACCTACACCCTTTCAGTTATAAGCTTGATATACCGAAATAAATAAATTCATTCATTCTATCAGTAAATAGCACTAGTATGTGTCACATAACCCCTGTTTATCAGACCTGTATCCAATGCTTCTGTTGAAACACTGAGATGTGAATAAGCTATAATAAACTATAAATATATAATAAACTCTATCTCCTCTGCATTTGGCATAATGAAAACAAGCCAGCAGAATTGTAGTTAATATGAATCTGTGTAACAGGGAAAATGCAAAAATAATGACCACTGCATTTTGTATTAGAAATAATACGCTTGTTTGGATTCTATTAAAGCACTGGCCTTCATGTGGTTCAGGCTCTGAAGATGTCTTGTTGAGACTTTTCAGGATCTATCTATCTATCTATCTATCTATCTATCTATCTATCTATCTATCTATCTATCTATCTATCTATCTATCTATCTATCTATCTATCTATCTATCTATCCATCCATCCATCCATCCATCCATCCATCCATCCATCCATCCATCCATCCATCCATCCATCCATCCATCCATCCATCCATCCATCCATCCATCCATCATCTATCTATCTATCTATCTATCTATCTATCTATCTATCTATCTATCTATCTATCTATCTATCTATCTATCTATCTATCTATCTATCTATCTATCTATCTATCTATCTATCTATCTATCATATCTAAGTAGGATGTATGTCGCATGTAATTGACACGTAACCTCAAAGTGTCCTTGACTTTGACCCATTTTTATTCACATTATTCACAGCTGTGCTTCTCTTCATGGGCAATAAACATTTTGAGCCTTAAGCTTCTTAAAACCAGTGCACTCTCATAGCCAGGCAAGTACCTTCAGGGATGACAGTCATCTATGCATTTCTTCAAGTGGTTTTCATCAGTGGGACTGATGAGTGAAATCGCTGTCTGTGTCTTGAAGACGAATAGCTGAGCACAAAGGAGATTGCGGTGCTTGTACCTGTCAGCTCAGTTTTGGTTGTTTGTTTTTTTCTTTTTCTTTTTTGTGGTGCGGCTCTGAAATATAAAACGTCATCTGGATGTGAGTGTAGCCTGTTGTTATGAGCAGAGCCGTTGTATAAAGGAGGAAGGTAATGATAATTCTAGGGGCCCAGCGCCCAGTGGGGCCCACAAAAAACTCCAGTAGTCTAATCTTTGTATGACTTATTCTGCATAAGACCCTGACTAATACTCATAGTAATGATGCATTAGCGTCAAAACAAAATAGGCTAAATAAAAAATGATAATACATACGTAGTCTAAGAAAAAAATCTGGAACAGTAGGGGGTAGGGGCCCACTTTAGTATTCTTTAAGGGGGCCCAGAATTCCTAGCAACGGCCCTGGTTATGAGCTTGATGAGAGCAGTCAAGTGAAGTGAGTTTGATAAAAGGTGTCATGGCAATAATCTGTTCAAGGGAACTGGCCTATAATTTCTGAGAAATTGAGGTTCTCATATAACTCTCCTGATTGTTTTCCATTTACCACTGGAAGATGCAGGCTCACTTGGGGCCTCGCTGGCTTTTTAGCAGCATCAAAGCCTCCCACACGCAAAGACCTCCTGAATAAATCTGTGACTCTGATTGTAGAGGTAATTACTAGCAGAGTGGCACACAATAAAGGCCCTGTGTTGTTGTGTTAGTGCGTGTGTGTGTGTGAGATTTGTGCATATCATCCGTTATCAGTGGACAGCTGAAGATGGTTATCCGTGCACAGACTTTAAAAGGTTGCAAAAGGGCAAAATGGTGGAACAGCTTTTGTGCAGCTGACTGATTTTCCTCATCTTCACTGCAGGAGAGAAGATTAACTTTCCTGAGACGTCACTAAACTCTTTTGTGCTCTCTTTTTATTTAATGTCACAGAACACATGTGTATTCACAAAACGATTCACAGCGCTACAGCAAGGCAGACACACACACACACACACACACACAGACATGAATATGGCCAACAGGTCCATAGCATCAAACACTGCCTACACTGAAAGACAAATATCCCAGGGTTAGGTTTGACTGCATATAATGACTTCAGTCTCCTAAACGTGTTCCCAACAATAACACAAATACATATTTTACACATCACTCCTCATGTTCATGTAACAATATCCTCCTTACAGTCCTGTATGGATGTTTCAGATGCAAACCACAAGCCATTACCTATTCTTTTTTTTTCTTTTTTTTGCTTGATTATGTGGAGGGGAAAAAAAGAATCAGCTCACAGTGTCGCTCAGAGTTGACTGATTGGATCATTTTCAAAGACCATACTGGGTAAATTACGCAGATTACCTCCAACTTCCAAAAATGGGTTCCTGGCTCTGCAGGTGTGTCTGTAACAGGTGTGTTCACTGAAGCGTAATGTGTATGTGTTCGAAATAGACTTGGAGGGATGACAGGTGACAGACAGAGACGTAGGCTAAAAATAATGGCACCGAAGAAAATGTGGTGCACGGAGACGACTCATTGAAAGAGCTTTTCCTTTAGTGTTAGAGTTTGAGATGTTGGGAAATGTGATTTGTGATTGGCTTTCTCTCTGAGGGTGAGATGAGACGATTGATAATGTCTGTCAAATATGAATCCACAGCCAGCAGTTGGTTAGCTTACCTTCGCACACAGACAGGAAATGGGGGGATTTAAGAGGAAATATCATCTCATTCTCACTCTGACGTTCACTAATGGTAACATGCTATATCTAGTTTGTTAAATATGCTAAAAAAAAACTAAAAAAAAACAATGACTACAGGAAGTAAACACTCCCAAGAAGTATCCAAGCATGAACCCATCTGTAAACCAGTGAGTGATCATTTTTACACTGACACACACCTGACAGATGTGAATTAGAGAGTTTTTCTTTGGATAGATGGGCCGGCTACATTCAGGCTTAATGCTAAGCTAAGCTAACTTGTTGTAGCTATGTTGTCATACAGAGTGGTATCAATCTTCTCATCTAACTCTCAGCAAGTAAAAAAGCACATTTTCTGGGGCGCTGTGTAGCTCAGTGGATAGAGCAGGCACCCCATGTGCTCTCTGTCAGTTTACAGTCCTCTCTGCAGCTGGCCCTGGTTCGAATCCCGCATCGGGAGGCCCTTTGCTGCATGTCATTTCCCCTCTTCCTCCCCCATTTCCTGTCTCTCTCAACTAACCCGTCAGTTAAAGGCAAAAAAGCCTAAAAAAATATACTTAGAAAAAAAAGAAGCACATTTCCAAAAATGGCATATTTTCTTTGAACATTCATGTGTTGATGTCTTTTTGTATCACAGCCAGACTGGACGGTGCCTCCTCCACTCGTCTCCCTCTCAGGACCAGCGTGAGGAAGTTTTGGACAGAGTGAGACACTCTGAGCAGGAGCTCCTTCAGTCCAGCTCTGTACTCTCTGCGGATTAGGCAGTAGAGCACCGGGTTGAGGCAGCTGTTTGCATGAGCCAGACACACAGTCAGGGGGAAGGCGTAGGCCTGCGCGTTGTAGAAGGCTTTGCTGAAGGGCACCATGTCGAACTTGATTAAGACCCCCCAGAGGGTCAGAGCCTGGTTGGGCAGCCAGCAGATGAAAAAGGACAGAACTACGATGGTGACGGAGCGGGTGACCTTGGAGCGACGGCGGTGGCGTCCCCTCTCGCACTCTGACCTCTCAGTGACCCCGGCACTGACCACGCTGGCCACGACGCGCCGGCTCAGGATGAACCTCAGGAGGAGGAGGTAGCACACGCTGATGATAATCAAGGGGACTACAAATCCCAAGAGGACTTTCTGTGTTTGATAGAGTCCAAGCAGGACTTGGGGGTCCCAGTGGCCCGAGTCGGAGTCAGAGAACCGCACCAAGCACAGCTCGTCATCAGCAGATACCTGTGAACACAACAGACAGATGAGAAGCCGCTCACAGACAACACAACATGAACTGTAAGGGAATCAGTTCAGTTTCAAAACCTGGACTGTGGTGGAGTAGAGCGCATGAGGCAGCGTAGCCACCAGCGACACCACCCAGATGGTTAAACTGGCCCACTTGGCTTGAGCGGTGGCGATCCTGGGGCTTTCCATCTTCAGGGAGGTGACCAGGGAGCGGTAGCGGGTCACACTCATGGCAGTGAGGAAGAAGACGCTGGCGTACATGTTGAGGGTGGTGACCGAGCTCACGATCTTGCACATGACCCGACCGAAGGGCCAGCGGAAGTCCAGCACCGTGTCCACGGCCCAGAAGGGCAAGGTGAGGACGAACTGGAGGTCTGTCAGTGCCAGACTCATCACAAAGCAGTCGATGGAGGAGTGGTGGTGGCCACGGCGACGGGAGTGGAGCAGGAAAAGAGCCAGGAAGTTACCCACAAGCCCCAGGACACACACCACCAGGTAAACCAGAGCAATGAGAACTCGCACCTGTCAAGAAACAACAACACTAACATTAAGTTGTATAGTCAACACAGGATCCTGTAAATTAAAGTCACAACACAACATGAGACAGCTTTAAATTCTTTCTCTCACCATCAAGTGTTTGATGCAAAAAGCTCTCTTTGCAAACATGTTTTAGCCAATGTGGATTCATAATAAAGTGAAATCCTAAGATTAAACCTACCGCCAGGTTGGCGCTGTCTCCGTGCATGTCCATGGAGGACTCCTTGGAGAGGATGTGGAGCCAGCAGTTGAGTGAAAGGTTAAAAGTTGCCAGGTTGGAGGCTGCCCCCGTGCTGCTGACCAGTTGGGCGATTTCGCGCTCATCCTCCTCTCCCCCGCACACACTCAGCGCGCTCAGAGCTCCGGACGCGTTGTTGTCGTTCTGCATGATGCTGCGGAGGGAAAAGGGGGGAGTTACTTTTTCTTCTTCCTCCTCTTCTTTTGTTTTTAAAAGAACTTCCGCAGGTTTCCCTCCTTTTTCAGACTAACTTCCAAATTGGATGCAAAAGAAAAGAAAAAAAAATCCGCATCGTCCTCATCCTGCAGTTGGTGTTCAAAGTCTCAGCGGGAGATCAGAGCGCAGTTTATCCAAGTGATTTCTAAAAGTGCGTCTGCTACGCATTTTATTGTTTTTCCAAGGATGAGGGGGGAAAAATAAATAAGAGATGTGGTCAATATGAAGCAGCTACTTTGGTGCGTTCAAGGATCAGGATGATGCACCTGCCTCCGCTCTCACTGATGCTGAGCGCGCGCTCAGACTGGAGGCTTTTATACTCGCTGCCGCGCTCCTCCGCCGCTCGGTGGCGCACTGGTACGGCCTTCTCATACACAATGAGCTACTACAATTGTCTGTTTTTAAAGAATGTATACGGAAAGAGTGAAACAGCTCAGGATTAAACCTTAAAGGAAGCTCTTTCTTAAAGAAAAAAAAGATACCATCAGATGAATTTAAAGGTCAATAGCTGCTGATAAACCACGAGTAAACAGACAGGGGAATGCATGTGGGTAAAATCTGTATAGCAGCTTACAGCATGTTTTTGTTTTTGTTTTTTAGTAACCTCCGTTGTCCAACATTAATTGTTTGCTCAGAGGCAGTGTTTCTGCCTGCTTTTTTAATCGAAACAGGGATGCAGGTCATCTCCTGGCATCTTACATTTAGGGAAGACTGAGGACTGGGGACTTATTTCTCCAATCAGAAACATGCTAGTGATGACACTCCCACTGCAACATGCACAGTCACAGTCAGACCCTCTGCCCACCAAGAATAGAGATGACATATTCTGCTCCTGCTTGTACTGTGACAAAGTTGTTTTAGAGGTATGAAAGTAGCTTTTTTCATGAGCTGTATTTTTGTCATAGTGAAGCCTTTTGTGAATCCAAACTTAAACTTCTTGCAACAAACAGACCCTACAACAGTTTTGTTTTTGAATTTCAAGAATTTATTTTAAATTTGGAAGTGCATAAGCAAAAACAAATGTATAAAATTAAACATTATCTCAAAATAGCCACAATTAATCTATGTTGTTCCTCATCATGAACAGAACAGCCAAGAGAGACTAATGCTGAAGATAAACAAAATGATTCCCAAAAATAACTTGTTGAGAAAATGAGCAGCTATCGTTGTTCTATGGGACAAAAGAAGTTCAATTTATCTGATGTCACAGAGTGAATAAAAATACATGAATACTGAAATATTTTGTATTGCAAAATTGTTCCATTCTTCTTGTCTCACACTGAGGTATTGAGTTTTAATACCACCAGTGATATCTGCACATTGACTCAAGGCCTATGTTCTACGCAAAACAAACCTTCAACTGTTCTTTGATAAATATTATTAAATAAATAATACTAGCCTATAGTATTATTGCAGAACTATGCATATTTAAGCAATAGCTACTATGCTTATTGAGTAAGTTAAAGCAGAAGTAAGTGGTCCGGTCGTTTTCGCTAATGCTGCGTTCCAGGCAGGCTTTTGAAATCGTAAATTACAGCTTCAAGTCACAACTTACGACTTTGTAGCGTTCCAGGCAACCCACTCGTGTTTTTCCGACCTGTGTTACCGGTGAAAGTCACTATAGCGGCCACTCGTAACTTCCGACCGGTGAACTCGTACCAGATCGAACTGGTACGACTTCACGGTCGGAAAAATACGAGTTTCCTTGAACGCACCATAACAGTCCTCGCCCCTACGTCGCCACATTCACGGCGTTCCTTGGCTGCACACACAGCCCTGCATGCCGTTCTCTCTCCTCATTGGATAAAAACTGTAGGATACGATAAAATGTTTTCTCTTCGGCTCAGAGCAGAGCAGAGGGACTGACAGACCCATGTTTCAGACCAAACACTCTATGTAAGTGATTGCTGTCGGAAGATATAACTATTTAAGACTTATATTAAAGCAGAAGTAAGTGATATATTTGTGTTAATATAAGTCTTAAATAGTTATATCTTCCGACAGCAATCACTTACATAGAGTGTTTGGACTGAAACACGGGTCTGTCAGTTCCTCTGCTCTGAGCCGAGGAGAAAACTTTTATCGTATCCTACAGTTTTTATCCAATGAGGAGAGAGAACGGCATGCAGAGCTGTGTGTGCAGCCAAGGAACGCCGTGAATGTGGCGACGTAGGGGCGAGGACTGTTATGGTGCGTTCAAGGAAACTCGTATTTTTCCGACCGTGAAGTCGTACCAGTTCGATCTGGTACGAGTTCACCGGTCGGAAGTTACGAGTGGCCGTTATAGTGACTTTCACCGGTAAAACAGGTCGGAAAAACACGAGTGGGTTGCCTGAAACGCTACAAAGTCGTAAGTTGTGACTTGAAGCTGTAATTTACGATTTCAAAAGCCTGCCTGGAACGCAGCATTAGCGAAAACGACCGGACCACTTACTTCTGCTTTAACACAAATATATCACTTACTTCTGCTTTAATGACTGAAATTTCATGTGTGTAATATGTTTAATGTGTTGTAATCGTCCCTGATCCGTGTTGCAACTGTCCCCAGGTT
Organism: Trachurus japonicus; assembly: GCF_045865225.1. Classification (NCBI taxonomy): domain Eukaryota; kingdom Metazoa; phylum Chordata; class Actinopteri; order Carangiformes; family Carangidae; genus Trachurus; species Trachurus japonicus. Next base: position 36,516,091 of record NC_140923.1, on the reverse strand, counting down.
TGAGGTCAGTTGCAACGTCTGAATTCTTCCATTCAAACAGACATTGTGATTGATGTGTAACCATCTTTAAATGGTATGGCTAATTAGCAGACACATGTAAGTTTTATATCTAAAATATTGGTGAGTGTAGTCCAAAATAGTCTCTGAGAGAAAAATTAAAAAGTGTTGCAACTGTCCCCAGTCTCCCCTATTTTTTCCTCTCTTGCTCTCTTTTTGATGGAGCCAGCAAATCACAGCCTCAGATGTTATGCCCAAATACCATCCTCAAAAAAATCCCTGCTACAGTATGATGAGAAGGTATATGGTATTTCAGGATGGTTAGTTTAGCCGACAAGGGTTTGTTAACAGGCATCTGACATGAACATCAGAGGATTAATGTGTTAGATCTCAAACAGGCTTTCAGGCTTTGGGGTCCAGAGGTGTGTGTGTGTGTGTGTGTGTGTGATTTGCATTTCTTATCGGTCAATGTTGATATTCACATAATGCGTCACTGTTAGATGTGTGTGCATTAGAGAGGAGGGAGGAGGAGAGAGATGCGTGCCGTGCTTCTTTCACTCTCTTTATTCTGGGATTTGCTAAAGATTTTGTCCCAGCAGTGTGTGTGACTGCAACACCTCATCAGTTTGCGCCGAGGGACATTAAATAAATCATGCTCTCCTCTCAAATGTTGTCCAGTCAAGACATTTGGAGGTAATTTATTCTCATCCCCGTTCCTCTCTCTGATTTCACAAGTAGTCTGGAGCAACTTCAGACACATAGGCTATTTGTTGAGAGTTTCCAGTTTTCTCCTTCAATGTTCATCAAATATTGAGATGGAAATGAAGATACAGTTTGAGTCATTTCTGCTGCAGCTGTCCATGATGCTTAAAGATACTTTGTTTCAATTTTATCAGTTTGGGTTTATTTTTCACTTAAAAACCAAAGCAATGGGGAGGTAGATGAATATATGTGACTGAGAAATTTAATCAGAAGATTTTTTTTATGTGAAAGACAGTGAACATGCTGAAATACAGTAGACTGTTATTTATTTCATGCATGTTTGCTATGTGGGTAGGCTAAACATGAAAGTATTAGAAGTGGTTGTGTTTGGATTATTATGAGATAGAGCCGTCCCGATTAATTGACCTAATCGATTAGTCGATAGGCTACGCTGACAAGTAGCCTACAATCTGTCCATACGCAATTTATGCAAACACGTTCACAAACAGAAGTGGACGCACGTTAACCGATTAGTAACCGTTAACTGATAAGATTGAATGTCACTACACAGAGAAAAATAGAAATACGGAAATGTATCAAAAGGGTACAAACCCTTGTTGCTCCAGGCGTACCTTTTTTAGAGACAATTTTATACCCATTGGTGCCGGTACATTTTTGTACCTTTTCAAAATGTACCAGTTTAAGTACAACTGTACTTAAGTACAGTAGTACACAATTGTAGTTGTACAATATGTACTTGTACTACTTGTACTTGTACATATATACCCTGGGTATATATGTAACCGGTGTGTGTTTGCTCTGCGACCTGCCCTGAGCGAGGATCGATCCCACAACCTCCTGCACCGGAGGCAACGATGCTAATCGCTTCGCCAAGACCTTCTCATTACTGGTACCTCGTGACTGGGGCACACCTGCAGACCTCCATTACATATATTTACAAAATAATTACTAGTTGAATGTTTAATTATTATCCCTACTTTCCTACTTAAGCTACTATTTTTTTCTAACACACTGTCTCTGATAATGTACCTTTAGGGGGTAAATACGTGTACCTTAGGAGTACATATATGTACCTTTTGCCATTCTGGAACATTTATGTGCCTTTTCTACCCCCAAAAGGTACACATAGGTACTCTAGAGTACAATAATTGGCCCTATAGGCTACAGTAGGACAAAACTGTACCTTTAAGTACAGAAATGTCCCCCTTCTGTACCCAAGGGGGCAGTTGTCGGTCTGAGAAGTGAAGCTCACTTCCGCGTTCAAAAAACTGCAATCCCCTCGGCTTCCTCTGGGGGCTGGTGTCAGAAGGGAGCATTTCTCCATTGACCCCCATGTTAAAATCGCCGATTTTACATCCTCAATAAACATGTTAAAAGCCTGGTGTCAGAACGTTTTTTTGTCTCAATCGATAGTTTCTACCCCCGCACACACTCTGAGGGGGGTGAATTTTTTTTTAAACTCTACCGTTTTACTGTTATTAGGTTAAAACTCTGGCCAATTAGGGCGCGGAAACGTTGAGTGACAGGTCCGAGCAGCTCCATGGACAGCTGCTTGGAGGCCAGTGGGCGGGTTCTCGGCCGGCCAATCCAACATGGCGCTGTTCAGGCCGCCATATTTGAGTCACAAAAACGACTCCCCAAAACCAATGGGTGACGTCACGGGTGCTACGTCCATTCTTTTTACAGTCTATGTCTGTACCCCTATTTTTCTCTGTGTAGGCTTGTGCCGAACAGCGACCCTTCGCTAAGCCCCGCCCCCGTTACTGTTGCTATGCCGGTCAAGCTTTCACCCCTAGCCAAGACTGTTAATGTTCCCATCTATCAACTTACAAAGACTTAGGCCATCTCACTGACCATGAAAGATAGCCTACAAACTGCAAGTTTTCGGGCGATTGTGAACCATATACATCTCTCGCATCTCTCTGGTGTTTTTGTAGAAACCGCTAGATAAGCTAAGTCAAAAAATGAATCGTTTGACTAACCGACTAACCGACTAATCGAAAAAATAGTCGATAGATTAATCGGTAGAAAAATAATCATCTCTATTATGAGCGCTATTACAGTGGCCTTGACAGCACTATGCTGCTTCTCATTTCCTACATATTCACGGCTGTCTAGAGTTCAGTGGTTTAGTAGAGAGAGAGTTTCTCACATATGAATGGCTGAATGGCTCCCTCCACAATGCTGCAATGCATAAAATATGATATCAGTGACAGGCAGAGATCCATTCAGAATTAAAGAATTAAAAATATGCTTCCCTGCTCAAGATTTAATGAATCCATAATTTGATAGACTAATTTTCTAGCAGTGTCCCACTCAATCTCCTTCTCCGTCCTCCTCTCAGTCTCAGCTATAGTGTCTCTTTGCTCAACTCCTGCACGATTGATATTTAGATTGAATTTCTACCTACGTCTATAACTATCACACCACCACAACTCACTGCATAAAGCAGTGTCTGATCAATAATTCATTCCTCTCCACCAATGTGCGTATTCTACCTGCATTTTTGTTTGGGGTTTGCTGAAATCATTTTGTTTTTACAGTGTAAAATTCTGCTTACCTCCTCTCTTCTCGTAGAGAAGCTTGGACAAAAAGCATTCAGGGAGGAATGTTAAATTAAATATTGTTTGTTCTGCAAATAGGACTGTGGATTTAAGAAAATGCTGAGGCTTTAAGTCCAAATCTCCACAGCTAAACAACAGCCACCTCAGACATTTCTCGTACCGATATTTGCGTTAAAAATTTACTGAGTAAAAGTAAAAAGTTGTCAGAAAAATAAATACTTCTAAAAGTACAAAGTACCTGACAATTCTACTTAAGTACAGTAACGAAGTATTTGTACTTCGTTACTTGCCATCACTGTTTCTCATTAGCCACTGATCCACCTATTTGCAGGCTACTAAATGAAATCACAAATGTGTTAGCCTATAACTCTTGGTGTTGGCTATATATTCCTAATCTATACCTCCATGTATAATAGTTTGATGTAAACTTTATAGGCTACTGAACCATGGGTTATCATAATAATGCTGGGTTCGTAGTCCTGAAGTGACTTTGGTGAACCCCTGATTGATTTTTAGCACCACTGGGAATCCAACGTACTTAGCTCAAGAATCTGTGTCTGAAAAACACACAGCATGGCTTGGTTCTGAATTTCCACTTCTCAGTCAAAGTCACAACTCAACTTCTCACTCAAAAATAGGCAAAATACAAAGTCACAACTCTACTTCCAGGTAAAAACTGCATGTTCCCCGGGTCCTTTTGGGGAAAATGGGGATCATAGAACCCTTTTTGAGTCAACTTTTAAAAGTTAAAAATGCAGTGTAGCATAAACTATTAATATTATTATTCTGATTTGTACTGTACTGTGGGCTACTGTTCTGTGTGAGGCACTTTGTAACTTGAGTTTGGAAAAGTAACCTAAAGAATTTATTGTTGTAAATATCCCAAAAAAAATATTTCAAAAGCAGCCTCACGGCAAACTCTGTCCTGTATTCCAGTAAGATGTCAATACTTGGAAGATGTAACAATCTTGTGGGACTGGGCTGAGCTCAGTTCTGCTTTTTAACCGTGAGCAGAGGATGCTTGAACCTCAGCAGTTTAAAAATAAATGTGACCTCGATGTTGCCCTCATTTTTTGGCTGGGAAGACACTGAGCAAATAAAAGGTAGGCTAGTACGCACTACGCAGCACATAGGCTACAGTGTGTGTGCTGGCGAGTGTTTGATGGACATAGCCTACTGTAGAGTTGCCTCTTTGTGTTTTGAGATAAAGATTTTTTGTCACAGACCTTCTTGCCATAAGCTAATACGGAAGAGAACATCATGTGAGGCGCTTTGTCGGCAAAGTTGAGGCAAGAATGAGTACTGACGTGCTGTGATCAGGGCCGGCTCTAGGCATAGGCGATATAGGCGGTCGCCTAGAGCGCCAACTGCTGGAGGGGCGCCGCCAGTCAAGGGGGAAAAAAAGTGAGGGCGCCCCCTCACTTAGTGTTTTCTGTGTAGAAAAAAAAAACCCAAAACAAATAAATAAACAATGACAAACAGCTCCAGCTCTGTATTCAGACCTGCTGAGCTCTCAAACTAGTTTTTTTTTTTTTTTTTTACCTCTCAAACAGTACCACAGTGACAACACATAGGGTACATTATATAGGCTAAATAGTGTACATTTTGTGTGTTTTTTGTCTATTTAGTTGATATTTGGAGAAAATTTCTCATTTAGGGCTACACACATCTCATGAAGTTTGAAATGTAACGTGAAGTCAATATTTAGCTTCTGTTATCCCACATTTGAGACATTTGGTGAGAATGACAGTTAGGCCTAACATATGCTCAAAAAGCAATTTCACAATTTTTTTTCTACACTTATCGCCTTATATCATACAGTATATTCCACTGCTTTTGTGAAGCCCAGACTTTCGTATACCCATTTCAAGCACCACAACAGTTTGTTCTCATGATTGTGAAGAGACTGATTTTTTCATGTCTTCATCCAGGATTTACTCAATGCAATTTTACTGATTGTATGTGCAAGTTGTGTATCTCAGGGTCAGAGGGGACATAGAGATACACTGCTATGTTATCGTTATGATCATTATGATCATTGTTGGGGGGGCGTCTGAGAGTAATCTCGCCTAGGGCACCAAAATGGCTAGAGCCGGCCCTGGCTGTGATGGACTCTTTGTAACAGGCAGCAGCTTCAGTCATTACAGTTTCTGTTGCCTAAGATAATAGCTGATTATGCAACATTTTTATTTGACACCCCCACCCCTTGATGCTCTAACACTTGACATCCTTAGTTTAGTGAAGAAAGAAAATGCAGCTCAGTTCCTATTATACAACTAGCATGAAAATAAAGTTAGAAAATGAGGTGAGATCTTCTGCTTTTAGAGGAATTTTATTTTGAAGGACCAAATCGTACCAGTTTATGGGTCATATTGCATAACTCTTCAAAACTGTTATTGTTGAAAGAAATTATTAAAAGAAACAAAACCTTTCAGGTGCTTCCAAAATTCATTTGGGAACATTTTTGATTCCCCAACATATACTGTACATTTAAGTGAATAATAAAATAGAGCAGTGAATATACATTTTCACAGATACAGTACTGTACATGCCTTCATGAAAGGTCAGGAATAAAATACACGATCCACCAGGTCCTCGAGGCTTCGTTCTTCCAATGAAAGAGAAAGAAAAAATTCACCTGTGTGGAAAACCTCTTCAGTGACCTCATCTGAGTGAGTGAGTGAGTCAGTTAGAGAAAAAACTTAGAGCGAGCCGCTTGCGTGTTAGAGCAGGTGGCAAACACACCATGAAACATCACTCAGTCTCTGCAGACTGCAGTGAGAAACACACTCTGAAAAGCAATAAAATTGCTAATTTGGATGCTGCGCCTGCAGACCATCCCGCATTCCTGTGCCTCTGTCTTTCCTCCTGGGGTTCCTGAGGACATCAGTGATCGTCCCGGTGCCTGTGATCCTGCTGGTGAGAAGATTTGGAGTCTGAGTTGGAGAAATCTGTCCAGGGCCAGAGCTTCTCTGTCAGACTGCGAGAGGCCTTAAAGCCCCAGGAGACGGAGACGAGACGAGGAGGAGGGACATCCTGCACTTCATCCATCGACTGCAGGGAGCGGGACGGCACTGAGGGGCAGAGGCGGGGTGGAGAGGCGTAAGTGTGTGTTTGTGAGAAGGCGTGACTAAGACAGTGTGTGTATGCGTGCCTACAGACCTTTGCTCTCTGTGTTTTCTCCCTGGCTGAGTTGGCTGTAAGAGTCTGGCTGAAGATTTGAGGAAATGAGCAGAGAGAAGGAGAGGAGCAAAACCTGGACACAAACACAGACAGCAGGATAAAAAATACAGGCCAAGTGCAGACAACAAAGAGAAATCACAGCAAGGACAGGGGGGAGAAGAAAAGAAGCTATTAGTTATAACCTACATATACAACTGTGCACAAAGGATGAGCGCAGGTGCTACTCAAACAGTTGATTCATTAAACATCATAAAAGTAAACACAACACCAGTGAACACAACACTGGGGTACATGGTGTTTAAATACAGAACAGACAAAGCTGAGCCTCAGCTTTTATACAGGCATCTGTATCTATCAAAAAATTTGGGCAAATGGTCATTCTGTGATTTAATGTCCACATAAATAACTGAACTTCCTGATTCAAAAATCATGAATTATTCACATTTAAATATAAAACATATTTTTAGATTCAATCTGGTAGAATCCGTCAAATCACCAGAATCTTTAATAGCCTGTGTGTAGACGTATTTTAAGGGTAAGCATGGATGGATGGAAATGTATTTCATTTATAAGAAAGTCCTCTTCCAGCAGATGAATGCAAGAACAGCTGCGGAGCGGTAGCAGGAGCAGGTGAATGAACAAATTACACTGACTTATCATCTCTGTGTGGGAACTACCCCCTGCCCCTCCTTTCTGGGGCAGGAGTAACTAGTTATTTAGAAGCTGGTATTATGGTATATACACACAACCGATCCAAGCTGCAGAGTTTGACAGGAGCATGGTGATTGCAGGGCCTGAAGGAGGGGTAACGATGGCCGTAGCTGCCATGAAATTTCTACCCTGCTTGTTTCTATTATTTACTTTTTGCAGGTGATGATGTCTGAGCAAATTCTCAGTAGTTTCTATTATTTAGTTTTTGCAGGTGATGATGTCTGAGCAAATTCTCAGTAGTGAAAATGGTTTGTGTTACACATCTCACCAGGATGCAGGTCCCTTTCTGTGTTGTTTTGCTGGAGCTGTTGGGAAGAAGAGCCTGTAGCCCCTTCAGCTGCTCCAACAGGACACTGCAACACAAAAACAGACAGGAGGGATGAGAGGTATTAGTGTATGCAAGTGGTCTTCCCACTTTTTGTTTGAATTCACTGCAGCCAGCAAGTGTGAGGGATAGACAAGCTTAATGAGATGGCAGGACGACAAGGAAACAAAGCCAGATAACACCGTGTCAGCTGGATGCGCTTAGTCATTTCATAACTTTAAGCCTCACACAGCTCTGATTTTTCAACAAGTTACAAAGTTTTGCTTGACCAGGTTGTCATCAATATAGATCAATGAAATACTGGGGGATGTTATACAACACACAACAGAGACGCAAAAAGGCAGGATGACTCATACAAACAGTGTAGCTCCTTGGAAATAAACCCAGCAGTGAGAGGAAACATCAAACAAAAAGATTAACAGAACAGAGACATTCAAATATCCCAGGCAGCACTTTAAAGGTTGTTTTGTTGCATGTTTGAGATGATGCCCACAATTGAACCCATGCCAGGAAGTGTAAGAGCTGAATGAGGTAATGTATTAATGAGTTTGTTGTACTGTTTTTACAGCTGCATTTGGTTTTAAACTTGAATTGATCCCTCTCTACCTCCTCCCCTCCAACAGAGACTGTCCCGCCATGATTCATCCACCATAGCGACACACAACTGTCATGAGAGACACTTAGCATTTAAAGGGCGTCGATAGTTGTCTTTCTTTTTATACCTTTCAAAACTAACAACATGAGAGCACAAGTGTCACAATTAGACTTAACAGCGTGTTAATACATAGTGTATGACAAACATATTGGTTATCTGTCACAGTTTCTCTTGTAACTCTGAAGTGAAAATGAGGTGAAATAACAGTCTAATCTCATATTTGTCATAGTTGAAATCCTAAGACTGGCTTTATACCACAACACAAGAGCTGTTTGTTTATTTGCAGCTCTTCTAACTGGTGCAGATGTGAACTCTTTGCATGTATAGGCTACATTAAAGATCCCATTCATTCATGGCTGATATCTACCGCTGATCAAATCCAGCCTGCTATTTTAAAATCTCTCTGAACAAAAAAAACAATGAAAGTAATGGTCAATCGAATAATCAGATAAAATAATCATCAGCTCTGGGCCTGTGTTTTCTCGTCTCACTTGGACTCACTTGTTGGTTTCCTCCAGCTGCTGGATCTTTCTCTGCAGTTCGAGGTTGTGGGCACTACATGTAGACATCCTACAGAAAGAGACAGAGAATACACGAGAAAAAGGAAATAAGGATAAGATGAGGAAAGAGGGTATTAAATAATACAGTGTTATGATGTTGCATTGTCTCCCTTTCATTTTTTCTTTTTGCTAATATCAGTCTGTTGAGTCTTATCTCAAACCCCATTCTATCACACAGTGACCCCCCACCCCCTTCTCCTCCTCCTCTCCCCCCTCCTTTCTTCTCGTGCTGTCTCTCTCGTTTCGTTTTCTCGCTGTGACTCACCCTCCGTTACAGCCCTCTGACATGAGCTGAACCACCACTGATAACAACACCCCGTTGATACGCCGGCTTAATTATCAACAAGTGCTGACTCCGCTCGCTGGGAGTGACCATCTTCACCCCCATCAAGAAACTCTTGTTACCCGGAGGCAACAAAGCCTGAATCAGATGTAGACAGCACATTACTTCCTGTGAACTAATTAAGAATTTTCAGAAGTTTGTGTATACACTCGGTGGTTTTCACCCCCTCCCTTGTTTAAAGGACTTTTACATTTTACTGTCAACAAAGCTTCTCTGGATCACAAGCTCTCCCTCTCTATATGTCTCTGGTTTCAGATTCAGCTGTGGCCCATGGCACTGTAATGCAGGCTCAGATGGCTCTTATAGACTTAGATGGAACCATGATGACAAATTTTCAAGGCCAGTGATGCACAGTATGATGCGTGGTCCAACATCAACAACTGCAACAGCACCCTATGCTGTAGCTGCTTATGGACGATTGCTTGTAAGGGTCAGACAACTTCGTCTTGTGGCCTTTTTAGAGGCATCTGACTGTCGCCATATCAATCGCGCTCGATCACACCACATCGTTCACAGAGCTGAATCAAAGTGGCGCGTGGCAGACAGGATGAATAATTCTGGTGACACACGCTGGCTGCCTGTGTGATAGGGCTTATTCTAGACACCATGGAGCTGCAGTAGGGGAGGAAGAGGCGGAGGAAGAGGCGGACTACACTGAGCTTCGTCTTGGCAAAACCTCCTGTGCCTCTATTGTGCGATGCCGCCACTGTGCACCATCCTGAGCTTCTCCTTGCTCGGCCCACTCCCCCTCCAGCTGCAACACAGAACAATTTAACTGCTCTTTTGTGCTGCTGTCTATCACACGATGGCATGCCGTCTGTCCAGCTGACCCCAGATCAGATACACAATGGAGCCGAAGCAGAGTGGCTACACTGTTTATGTAAAATACTCAGATTGTGCTGGAAATCATATTCTGAGACTGTTTGTTTATTCATTGCACCATAATGCTTCCTCTCCCATTGTGGAAATGTATGTTTTTGTTATTGTTTAGTTTTTTGGTTTTTTTTTTGAATATTTAAGTTTTCAGCTCAGTTTGTCTGTCAGACCGCACTTTGGTCCAGACTGAAATATCTCAGCCATCACACTGGTTTCCAGACAATGTCAGTAATGACCTTTTATCTAGTGCCATGAGCTGAACGATCATGGTTTTACATTAAATGTATCCCCAGTGAATAAGTGAATTGATGTGAAAATACTAGTAAATAAACAAAGTAGTTATCTGCTTGGCCCATGCATTTCCAGTTTGGCAACAAAAGTGGAAACTGGCTTTTATTTATTTTTTAAATTTTTTTCCAACTTTATTTATAGAGCCTTTTGAACATTTTATACAGACAGTGTGGTATACAGCACCAGCCACAAGGGTACAAAACAGGCATCGATTGAAACTGGCTTTTATTGTTGGGATGTTTTGGTGCTGAATAGCAGATATCAACGGATTTTGTAAGCAGCGCTGTGAAACCTTTTTCTGCCTCGAAAAAGTTTGATTCTCTTTTGGTATCTGGTCTTTTTCTGTTTGGTCAGCTATGACGGCAACTGCTGCTTAGCTTTGCATTTTTATTACAAACAAACCACCTCTGTGACTGTGAGCCAGAGGAGCTTTTCTAAGGCAAGGCCAGATAAACATCAGGAATCAAAAAATAATAAATAAATCTAGATTGTCAACAATGATAAGCGGCATTGCATATTTAGATGATGTCGCATCCCACTCAAGCAATGTTTGTAAAAGTTAATTGAGTTTATGACAAAGAAAGGCTCATTATAAACTGCCTCTGGGAACCACCGATAAAAGTTTAATTTTCTAGGTCAAAGTATGCAGAGATAATGTCGTGTTGAGTGAGGATGCTGAGTGCAGCTGGCTCCTACCTTCCCTCCAGACTATCAACATATTCCCTCTTCTTTTTCCGACTTTCTTGAGCCGAGCGCTTGTTGCGGATTTTCCTCCGGATCTTCTTCAAAACCCTCTCTTCAAACTTGTCAGGGAGATGAAACACATGGGAGGATAGGGACAAGAAAGAATAAGGACGAAAGAGATTGTGTAACTGTGAATACAGACGAAGGATCTGAGGAGGGTGTGAGTGTGGACAGTCACACGTGTGTGTGTGTGTGTGTGTGTGTGTGTGTGTGTGTGTGTGTGTGTGTGTGTGTGTGTGTGTGTGTGTGTGTGTGTGTGTGTGTGTGTGTGTGTGTGTGTAGAAGTATCTGCCCTACATAGATGTAAGAGTGTGTATTGGTCATGTACCTTAGACAGGGGCAGTTTGCTGGGCAAGTTCACCCCTTCTTTAGCCAGAAGCGTTTTCTCATCCTCGTCAAGTACGAGCTCCTGCCGGGAATGCTGGGGGATTCGTTGGGTCTTTGAAACAGATGGACAGAATAGTCCAGTTAAAGTGGCTCTCTCTCAGTAGCTTATCCAAAGAAGCTTTAAAAAAATGTTTGGTGCAGTGACAGATCATCAGACGATAAACATCTGACAGCTAGCTTATACCTAATTTAAATACCCCCAATGGTCAGAAATGCATTGTTCAAAATACCAAACTCCTCTCTCCTTACTTTCTGTCCTAGGTCTGACAACAGCAGGTCTTTCACTGTGAGCGTCTGATTGGACGACACTGGGGAGCTTTGGTTCGCAGTGAGGTAGTAGGCAATTCCAAACTCCTCCTGGAGTTCGCTGGACTCCCAGCCTGCAGTAAAACCGGTAAAACAGCAGGTGATTATTTGCAAAATTGCCACAATCTTCTATTCAAATAAAGCACAAAAATGTTTAAGCTCTCTGTGTCTAAAATCAACCCTCTGTAGCTGATGCACCCCTGCTGTTCTTTGCCATCCACCTTTCAAAATATATGTCACGCTTTCCTCTCCTTGATATCTTTGTGTTGCTACACATCCGATTTTCATCTGTTTCAAAGGACCTATTTTTTCCACATAGAGAGGTTAACAATCACCATTGTGGAAGAGGCTGATTCTTGCCCCCAAAATGCAGTCACACAACGTTTTATCTTTACAAATGCACCGAAATTGAAAAACCGAATGAAGTGGTCTTTGAAAGCTTCTTTCACTATTACAGGCTCGGTCAATAGGTCTCATTATTCTGCGACACAACGTGCAAATTAATAAATCTCTTCATTTGGACTGGTTCACCTTGTTCCTGTACACCTTAACCTGACATTTCTGCTCACTACTCTGGTTGTATAAGTCTCATATGTTTTTTTTTATGTAACTGCCACCATAAATCTGTCTTACTTAAATCGATGGAAACATCAGCTGTTTTTTCATTTGCTGGTAGCTGACTCTCTACAGGTGGTGGCTGAGAGAAAGCTGGCGTGTCAAAGGTTGGGAAATCTGTGCTGGAGCCTGGGTGAGGGCTCTCTGTGGGGTCTGTTGTGGGGTCCTCATTAATGCCGCTGTCGGTGGTGCAGGGTGACCACAGGGGGGAGGCCAGAGCTGAGGAGCAGTCGCTCCCACCCAACAAGACATCCAGGAAGTCGTCCGCAGCACTTCCCTCAGGACTCAGGGTCTGAGGAGGAATGTATACGGAGATATGTGTTTACATCATCACATGTCAGTATCACCAGGGGCGTAGCACCAAATTCTGGGTCCTGTACACTCGTAATGTCAGTGGGCCCCTATCCATGCCAGTGCACGAAGCGCAGAGTTGTTTTTGAGGTAAATGTATACAAAGCCGCCAAAGCGTGTTTCTGTTGAGGGCAGTTTTTCGGCAAGTAATATACTGGCTTTGCATTTACCTGGAAAACAACTCGTAACGTTCTGTTATTATCTCATATCATATCTCCACCAATCTAAAAATAGCTTGCACCGACAATTAAAGGTAACAAATCTACTCCTAAAACTATAGGGATTATGGCATTGGGCCAATTTGCCCAAATGTTGAAATATCCCTTTAACAGTTGCTTCCCCTAATTCTGCCTTCTTTCTTTTTCTTTCCGCTTTTTCTTTTTCTGATACCCCGATTTATGTTTTTTGGGTGGCATGATGAAAGCTAGCCTCATTCAATCTAGGCTCACCGGCGTTACACTTGTCGCCGGCCGCTGTCTATGGGCGGACTAAACCATTTTACGCCTCCCAATATGTTGGGAGGACTTTTACACAGAGTTCATTCTCTCAGTTGATGTTATCAATATATTTGAAATAAATTATGACACCAATTAATTGGGGGGGGGGGGGCAATTCATTCAAAATAAAAACATCACACAAAAAAATAATAATTTCTCTCCCTACTCGGGCCCTGGGTAGTCCGGTCCCCTTTACCCCCAACTACCACGCCCATGAGTATCACCACCGACTTGATCTGATAATCATATTCCCACACACATGCACAGAAAAGAAGATAAGCCATTCAGCTCATTTGTTCATGACTCTTTGCCTCGTGGCTGTCAGTCATCTTTACAGCCATACAGGAGGATGCAACAAAACTCCAAATGAGCTCGTACATCCTAAGATTCAGCTCAATAACACATGACAATGTTGAGAATACAAAACACGCGGACTAATGAGATTCAGTGAATTTGTGGTTGTGATGAGGTTCTCCCCCTGAGCGTCTGTGTTCACAATCCAACTGGGCAGGATGATCAGCGTACTCACGTCATGAATTGTGATCCACGGCTGGTTGCTGTGGCAACTGGTGGTTTCATCTGTGTTCCTGAGCAGGAGGTCATTGAAGTCCAACCCACCGTGCACCTGTAACGAACAACTATCTCTGAGTGGTTCCTTGGTTTCACGAGTCTTGATTTAAAAGAAGAAGTAGAAGAAGAATCTCTCCAGGACAGATGTTTCAAATTGTAGTTGCCCAACTTCCCCTTAGACTAAGATCAATACGCATCTTGCTTTTACCTTCTTTGAAAGCATCTTTTTCTTCATGCATACTCCGTCTGAGTCATTCTCTTGCACAGCAGTTGCACCAAGTGATCAGATCATAAATGTATCTTACCTTGTCTGTAATCAGCGTCATAATTCCAATATTAAAGCAGCAGCTGATGAAACTCCAGTGAAACTCAATTCAGCAGGAACGGACAACCGGATCAAGACGATCCTCTGTGGCTTAGGAGAAATGCTTGAGTCTGTTTCAAGGGACAAAGTTGAAATGCCAGATGATACAACCGGTTTCCTGCAGCCCAGGTGATCACTGTCCAATCCAGTGTTGAGATGGCAGCTGAGAGAGCCAATCAGCACAACGAGAGGAGTCACTGATAGACGACTTGCTCCACTCCCATCTAGGTTAGAGTGACCTCAACTGTAATCATTATGAGTCAGGATTGATTTACTGTGTGGTTTCACATTCATGTTTTGTTTTTTGGCAACATGATTGATTTAGAGCCATTCAACACTGATTAAAAGCAGAGGGTGTACAGGGTTAAGGTTTGCCTTGTTTTCTTCTTCTTCAATATTTCACACTGTGAAATCATCTCAGAGGCTCTTTGAGGACAGGGCGCCCAGAAAAACACTTGTTTAGCTACAAAAATATTTTTATTTTGATTGGTTGGACATGTTGTTGACCCTATACACCAGGGGAACTTCATCAGTTCTTCACGCAAGTTCTATTACAGTGTGAAAGAGTGTGTATAAGGCATCTATGGTGCTGCAGGAAAGTGTGTAAAATCTCAGATGATCTGAGACCCCAACGACTCAAAGCTACATTAGCTCAAAATGTTGTAATGTTGATAACATGTGTTACTGCTGAATGGCGTGCTAACATGGAAAGCTAAGATGGTGGACATGACCAGCATTATGCTTGATAAACATGATCATGTTAACATGCTGCTATTTAGCATGTAGCTTCAAGAAACGCCGTGTCTGAACCTCACATATCACATTTATTGACTCTGTTAAACTTTTCCAACTAAGTCTGATTAACTAACTCACTCTGACTCACAATGAATTTAGTTCAGCTTTTTTCAATTGGTCCAAGTTTTATGGAAAACTTTCCTTTAGCTTCTTTGCAGTATTAATCAGGCACTTGTTATCATTCAGTTTCAGGTGAACATTTCTTTCCGTAACAGAACGAGCTCACCCGGCCTCAGTCTCTTATCTTTATTGCCATAATTAGGAGCATCTGTTTTGTGTAATTTCTAAGAATACACACCATAAAACCAAGGAATTACATAATATGTCCCTGTAGCAGTAACACATTTGCAAAGACGTATGTAACTAATTATCAATAGAGGAGAAGATAATCTTCCAATGGCAGAACAATAAACGTATTTTCACTTCAGAAAACACAGGATGAACAGTGTGTCCTCTAGTTTGCACAATGAATAGCACCCCAATCCCCCCATCACTTCAAAGCCCTCTTAGAAAAGACATTCAGCTTTACTTCTAAAAGCTCAAATAATTGAAACCCATTTTCTTTTCTCATCATATGATTTCTTTGACATTTTTACTGTCATCACATGGTTCAAAGTGGACTGAGATGTGATATGGTTTCTTTTGATTCTTTTTTCCCTTCTCTGGGACATTTTTGCCTTTTCTAACCCGTTCTGAAATATAAGAGCAGATATTTTATCAGTCACATGAATATATGGAAAAAACGTTAGGTGATCTCATGCCACAAAGGACCCAGGTCAGATTCAGGCCAGAGGTTTCTTTCAAATCTTTTCTGATTGTGTCACTAAGCGTGAATAAATCAAACCCTCTGAAACAACTCTGAACTTTGATTGTGGAGACAGATATTAATTTTACAGCTCGTGTGGGCTTTTTAGAGTCTTTACAGATTCAAAATACCATTCAAGAATTTCTAATGTTCAAAAATCCTTAAATATGAGGTTATAATATGTCAGGAAAAAGGTCAATGTTATTGAAATCAATTCTTGTGGAGCCGGTGAGAGATGTGGTTTCAAAGATTCATTCTGGACACTGTGGAATAGATTCATTTCTATTTTATTAAAGAAAGAAAAAAATCAGTTAGTGTAGCCCTTGTGTGAACCCCCTCTACTTGCTTTGCAAGTGTATTTGTTGCATTAAAAACTGTATCTATGGCAGAAAAGCCTGTATTATCAGTACAGTATTACACCTAATTGCATGGCATGGGAGTTCTGCTATCTTTATTACTGTTCTATCTTCAGATCATAGTTTCAAAGTACATGCGGAGGTTATCTAACCATAACATTTTTAAGCACATCTATGAATTGGTTGTAGCTCAGCATAGATAATTGCTGTGTTATTATGCCTGATATGATACCGTAAACCTGTGAGTCCTTTTAAAAAGCATGCAAAGATTGTGTGTGTGTGTGTTTTAAAGTAAAGAAAATCATATTTTCATGAAATGTACATAGCACCTCATTCATGGATTCAACTTCAGTTACTTCATTACAACTGCGTATAATGTAATATAAATATAATTCGAACTCAAGCCCAACAAAAAATGATCAAACAACTCATATTTCCTTGACAAGCAGGTGTGAAATGTGTGAAATGTTTAAAATACTGAGCTGAGCTGTTCTCAAAAAAAGGAGACGAAAGGTTACAGGTATTGAGATCAACTCAGTTATATCCTTCTTTTTCATCATTAGCACAGGTGAGAAGCAGAGAGCGTGCTCTAAGCACACACCGTTATCACTCCAACAGCTGTGAAATGCATGTTGGACGGCTCTTATCTGGAGCTCAGCGATAACTCTGATTTGCACAAAATGATTCAATACCTGTGAGCTTGTGGGAAATTCCCATGCTGTCACACAAACATGAAGAATGAAAGCAATTGTGGGGGTGAAGTTGGTTGCTTATATTTGCCATGCTTGTCAACTGGCAAAATTGCAATTTCATCTTCAGGACAGGAAGATTAAACCTTCAAGTGCCAGTATAATATGGTAGCAGGCAGCAGCTCATTGCCTGTTTTTATTCCCTATCTTTATCTCCCTATACACCAGAAAATGACCCCTCTCCAAACTTCTCCTGAAGTGTCAAATCAATAATTTCATGACAGCAAGACTGGTGTGCAATATGAAGATTAGACCAATGGTTCCCAACCATTTTTGGCTCGTGACCGTATTTTGACATCCCACATTTCTGGCGACCCCGCGATCATGTGCAGTCACGTGATCACAGCCGTCAATCAAGATGGGCCAGCTCAGATATTTTTATATGCTGCATTTTATTTGAACTTGATTTATATTCGAGAAGGTGAAAGGTATACAGTTGTTTAAGTTTGTGTGTGGTGTTTTTAATCATATTTTTTAAAAAGAATAATAATTAGTTTTAAAAAATTTTATCAGTAATTTTTTTTAATCAATTACTAGACATTTCAGGCGACCCCCTTTGAATTCCAGGCGACCCCACGTGGGGTCCCGACCCCAAGGTTGTAAAACACTGGATTAGACATTGTTTTTTGAGTCACTTGAGTTTTTGGTTTTTGCTCAGCTTGACCTATAGTGACCCTGTCACTCATTCAAGTTCACATATGGTCTTTACAGGGGAGGTGATACTTTATCTTAAATTTGATAATACAGTTCTGTGGTTTTGAATGCTGTCACGTCAAATCTGATCTTCTCCTCTTGATTTTAGGAATCACTCTTTTGCATATCCAAATCCTTTTGGTGTGACTGAAGCTTCTCTGCTTGTTTTCATTTGAAGCGGCAGAGTCAACATCCCTCAGGGGAAAGCTTGGAGGAGACAGACACCATCTACAGATAAAAATATAAGAAGGACTATTGATACATATGTCATAACATAGGATTTATTTTTGATGAGAATGAACCTGTGCCCATCTATTTGAGTGACAGCTGACACCCGGATTCAGACAGCATCTGCTGTGAGCATTACCGTGTTAGTAGGTCAGCTCCAGTGGTGCAAATGTGACACAGTGCATGGTGGTATTGCAACAAAATAGAAAACTACAGCATCAGTTTAAATGACTATAGAAATTATTGTTTGTTTGTTTTTTCACTGCAAACTTTAATCTTTGTCCTTACTTCATGGAGGTTGTACTTTCCCCCCTAAAAATTAATTCATTTTGCTTGTTCTGGTCAAACCATGGAGACAGTCGTTCTTTTTAATAACATGTAGTTCATGTGGAGTTTATAAATTGTAATGGCTGGCTTTAGTTATAGATGAGTTATAAGTCGGTAATTACAGCAACCTGGATTTCCAGGTAGAAATCCATTCTGATTGATAATATCCTCCACTAGAATTGCATGCTTTGCTCTTCAACAGAACAATTTAACCACTTTCTTTTTGACAGCTGAAGAACATCTGGCTCCTAGAAAGAGATTAAAGAAAGTCCATTATTGTGCTCTATTGTGTATTTCTATCCCAATTTAATAGTCTTGCGTAGACTACTGTTGTTAGAAACAGGTCTTTCAGTATAATAAACTGTCATGTCGGGTACACATCTGTTCTTATGAGAGCCCATTATGTGTCTGCAGTCCACAAGGAATGAATATTTCATTACAGAGCTGTATTTTTCCTCTGAGCCTGTGGAATTGAGTCTACTGGGGTAAGAAACATCCAATTAGCCGTGACCACACCTTTGTGCACATTCATATGCACACATTTACAATAGCACTTTATCCAGCTTTTCTTTATTCCCCTCTCATTTCAGTGTCCCAATTCAGAGGCCTTCACCCTCACTGAGATGTTTTATCCTACTCTGCCCTCAGCTGGCAGATGAAAGCTGCAACATAAAAAACTTAAAACTGTGCAGCCTTTTTTTTTTTTCCTCTGAGGGTTTGACAAAGGGAGAGAAGAGCTGTTGTGCTTCAGTCACAAACTCAACAGCTGTAGTGCTGCTCCAAGTGGTATACCTTTATGTCTATGTTCACCTGGTGAAACAAACACAACACACAAAGTGTATTTCTTCATTTTAAAGTTCTGACACCTTTTTTTTAATATTCGTATATGATTTGTGAGTGTATGTGGATGTCTGCTGCATTAAATGTTTACAGCTTGGCCCTTGATTCATACTGTATAGAATGATACAGGACTTACAACATGTTACAACAAGACAAGATGATGCAACTTGCATTAAGTTTGAATTACATCTGGCCCTTTACAGCTGGGGCTGACGGACTGATTGAAATTCAGCGTGATCTGCAGAGGTGAGTCAGAAAACCTGAATCTGACATGTACTGGATAAACATTTTAGATTAGGTGTGAATATGCTTTTTTTATGCTTCATCATTTTCAATCCACATGAAATCCAATTTAACAACTGTTTTTTATTTCCGGAAAACAACAACAACTATACTCCATGTTGTTATTTTCTACAGGCTGGGTTATTGAATTTCCTCACTATCAGGCAGCCCTAACAAGTCTCTACAGACAAAATGCTGCAGTGTGAGCACAGAAGCTATAGGGAAAGAAATCAAGATAGATGACATCTCCCCTGAGTTGTCTTCTCTGTACTGGCTCCATGTAAAATTAAAATTAAAATTAAAATTTATAATCCTTACCCCCTATCTTAATGAACTCTTCACACTCATCCATATCTACTTGTGGCTCCTCGAATTTCTACAAGTCTACAAGTTTTACCCTTTGTTTTACTGCTATGCGGAGGCTGTCAGGGGACTTCACATGAGCCTCCTCTCGCCCTACATTTGTAGGCATTCATTTCTCATTAATGCATGCTACTAACTCGGCATCTCCTCTCTCCTGTGAGTTTTGTGTATTTTTCTCCCTCACACTTGCTGCAGATATTTCTGCCTCTGGAGCTGCAGAGTGTGGATCTGTGAATACAAACCACCTACTGCCCCCTGATTCTGAACTTATTACTCCTATTATTATCTTTTTTTCTTCTTCTTTTTATTTATTTGTCTTTTTTTTTTTTTTTTTTTTTTTTTTAAACAATTATTAACATAAACAGCCCCCCTTTCTCAACTTTTCCTTCTTTTTTTTAGGACGTCATGTGGCAAAAAATAAATAAATAAACAGAGAAAATGTCATTCAGATTCATATAGGATCATTTATGATCAAGAAGACAGAAGTCTTTCTTTTCTTTAAAGCAGATATCAGTGGAATGTTTTTGTTAATATAAGTCCTAAATAGTCCTATTTTCCGTCAGCAATCACTTGGTATTTCAGCCTAAACACGAGTCTCTCCGTCACTCTGCTCTGCTGTAACCCGAGGAGAAAATGTTCCTTGTGGGATACAAGTGTTATCCAATGAGGGGAGAGAACGGCATGAAGGGCTGTGTGTGCAGCCAAGGGATGCGCGTGAATGTGGTGACGTAGCACGAGGACCAATTGATGCCTGACAAGGGCGGGGGCTGCTAACTCATGGTGCGTTCAAGGAAACTCGTACTTTGTGTTTTTCCTTCCTGTGAAGTCATACCAGTTCGATCTGGTACGAGTTCACGGGTCGGAAGTTACGAGTGGCCGTTATAGGGAACTTTCACAGACAACAGGACGGTAAAAACACGAGCTACGGGTTACCTGGAACGCTACCAAGTCGTAGTTGTGACTTGAAGCTGTAACTTACGGTTTCAAAAGCCTGCCTTGAACACAGCATTAGCCGAAACGGCCGTGCCGATGATATCCGCTTTAACACTCAAACACACTAATATAACCCCAACAAATAGAGACTTGGCAGTGAGGACACAGCGGTAGAAATCTGATCTGGGACCAGGCTGTGGCTCAGCAGCGCCCCCTGCTGCTGCTCATTCTTTCCTGCGCCACTTCACGGCAGCAGCAGCAGCAGCAGCAGCAGCGTCTCTCCTGTCGCCAGCGGGACTGCCTGTCCTCAGAGGCAGTGTCTACAGCAATAACCAGTCTCATACGAACACCCACGACCTGCAGGCAAAATGGTGAGTCGATGCTGCTCTAATGGTTGTGTATTTAACCGGTGTGTATGAGAGGAAAGCCGGGCTGTCAGTCGCTCCGCCGAATAACCTTCATGTCCAGTCATAACCATTTCAGCGCAACAAGCTGTAGCCAGCCTGTCAGGTGTGTGTGAGAGAGTGTGTGTGTGTGTGTTTCTGTGAAATGGATGCCGATGCCCGGTGTCATGCCCGGTGTTAGGTAGCTGGATGAGGGCTCTGTGTGTTATCTGGTCCAACATACGCAGCAGCGGCAGCAGCTGATAAAGCAGGGCTGTGGCCTTCAGCGCACGGGCCGCTCTGCCTCCCTGTGACGTTCATAGCAAAGCCTTTAATATCAAGCTGCCGGAGCGTCACTGCACAAATATCATGTTCATATTATGTGATAAGGACAGCACATGGTCCACACATGTCTTAATGTCAATGCGATAAATTCTTTTTTCTTACTATAAACCGTGGCCGGACATTGAATTAAATGGGACTGCGTCACTCTTATTTCATAAAAGAGGCGACAAAATATGTAATTGCACATGGGCCTACAAAAAGACGTCACCGACCGACAGAGAGCTGCAGCGCATTTCATTACAGGGCTCACACCGGTGGATGACCTAAAAAAATGTTTAAAATGGTCTATTCTCCGTGATATCAGTGGGTTTGGTTAGGTCAGTGAATACCTGGGCATTGACTATTTGATATTTTCATAATATTTATGAATTTAATCTGCTAGAATTATGTTAAATAACACTGGATCAGTGTTCTTCTTCCATATTAGTGCGTATTTCATAAGAGGTAAGCCCATACTAAAGCCCACATTGGCCTATGATATATTCTAAATATATTTTCAACCAAACATATCACCAAAGGCCTAATTGATCAAAAGAAATGTTTTAATCTTCCCTTGGTTGATTAACACTTCCCTTTCATTTTAGGCCTCACTTTTATCTTATGATCCTATATGGGGCTAACCCTGTTACATATCACATATCAAATTATAAATTGGTGTTAGTAACTGGTTTTACCCCTTAATCATACATTTAAGTGCAGATTGAGCAACATATAGTGCATATATTTGTTGTCTTCAATTAGGAATTACTTTACTATTACTATTACTATTTTATGAACATTTCAGTTTAATGTCTATATTCATGTTTTGAGAGTAAGTTAAGGCCCAAAATGCACAGATTCTGTTCCCTTGTGATTGTGAAATGGTTCAGCTTGGTCCATTCAGCTGCAGCATGTGAGTGATGACTCATTAATTCCTGATCTTGTTGCTTGGTTAGAAACCAGGAGGTAAAGTCTTTATCTGGTGCCCACACTCCTCCTGGTCAGGCCGGTGGATTCAGTTTCAAACGGGTTTCTTTATTTAACTCAACTTGGAATGGCTGCAGAGTGGCCTTAAATAAATAGACATAATGAATCCGATGAGACCCTGCTGGTTGTAAGTGGATGAAATTTAACCCCCCTCTCCCCGACCCCCTCCCTTCCCATCAGGTGAACTTCACAGTGGATCAGATCCGTGCCATCATGGACAAGAAGTCCAACATCAGGAACATGTCTGTGATCGCCCACGTGGACCATGGGAAGTCCACGCTCACAGACTCCCTGGTGTCCAAGGCGGGGATCATTGCTTCGTCCCGTGCCGGAGAGACCCGTTTCACAGACACACGCAAAGACGAGCAGGAGCGCTGCATCACCATCAAATCAACGTATGTGGTTCAGGAGAGAGGGCTCAGTAATGGCTCTGTGTTTTTGTGCAAACTATTAAAGATGAACACCAAGGTTGAAGTCTCAAGCAGGAGTCAGTGTGCCACACTTAAAGTTAACTTCTTGGGGCTGGTGGTGAAGATAAACATGCTTAGATATTAAGCCCGATCTCCTTTATCAGGACTGTGGGTTGGTTTCATCAGACTGATTGACAACAGGAGGTAACAAGCCCACAACTGCCATTTAGATTCAGATTTTTAAATCCTCATTGGAGCATGAAAATAAGTTGTGATTCAAAAATAGAAAATACTTCGCACATCAATTTGGTGCGTAGGAGATGGACAGGTAGATCCGGAAAAGTGAAGAATATAGAGAGTCCCGTACATTGTAATAAAGTAATAAAGTATAACAGTGTGCGTGAGTCTCTGTATTCTTCCTGGCTTTAAAATATGTAACATCACTTTTTCTCCACCCAAATCCCTGCTCACGTCTACTGAGAGAGAAGAGCACAGACTGAAATCTCTCATGTGAAATAACCAAACTATTTTAACTTGAGCACAAATTGGCGTGTTCAGACACCGTCCCTCACTGAGCCTGAGAAAACAGGTCCAATCACTCCCTGATAAGAACAACGACAGCAAAGGCTTATTAATATGAAATGCTGAAACGCCTTCAGAGTTTTTGATCTGACAGAAATATATTTGAGCTTTTTCACGACCATCTTTCCTTTATTCCAAACAGCTGCCCGTCTACTAATATAAAACATACAGACGAAATTATCTATTGATACTAGGTCACGATATTTTTTATGTTTTCATGTTATTAGTATAATTCTATTTCCTGTCTAGTGAATAGAGCAACCATTAAGAACAGCAGTACAACATGTTTGTCCCTTAATTTAGCCATTTTTAAATGGCATCTTTTAAAGCAGAAGTAAGCGATCCGGTCGTTTTGGCTAACTTCCTGTCAGCCGATGGAGTTAGCAGTCCCCGCCCTCGTCCCTACGTCACCACATTCAGGCGCATCCCTTGGCTGCACACACAGAGAGGACCGCCCCTTTATGCCGTTCTCTCTCCTCATTGGATAAAGGTTGTAGGATACAAGGAAAGTTTTCTTACAGCAGAGCAGATTGACTGACAGACCTGTGTTTCAGACCAAACACTCTATATAAGTGATTGCCGTCGGAAGATATAACTATTTAAGACTTATATTAACACAAACATTCCGCTTACTTCTGCTTCAATATGTTGATTTATTTAGATATCAGTTTTCAAATATGTGGAGAGGATTCTTTTCATTTAAAAAAATTCCCTCATGATGTTTCTGTCTGAAGCCAGTAAATGTGCCAGTATTGTAACTGATTAGCATAGATAAGAATTAAATTGTTAAAGTGTCTCAAGTCCAATACTGTGATGATTCACTGTAGAAATATATTCACTGTAACTCATATGATTCATCCTATTTGAAGCCATTATTACAAAAACTCCTTCGCATTTATTAGTTAGATGAGGTGGTAGGTAGACAGAGATTATGCCCCCTGACTCTAACTGTTCCCTGTCTGTCGCTCAGGGCCATCTCCATGTACTACGAGCTTGGAGAGAACGACTTGACGTTCATCAAGCAGAGTAAAGACGGAAACGGCTTCCTCATCAACCTGATCGATTCTCCGGGTCACGTTGACTTCTCCTCTGAGGTCACTGCTGCCCTCAGGGTAACTGATGGAGCCATGGTGGTGGTGGACTGCGTCTCTGGTAAAATTACATACCGTCTCGCATCTTTGCCTTCCCATCCCGCCCAACCAGCACACACACACACACACATGCTTTTCACCTAGATTCACCTGTTTGTTTCCTCTGCCAGGTGTGTGCGTGCAGACTGAGACAGTGCTGCGACAGGCCATCGCCGAGCGCATCAAACCTGTTCTGATGATGAACAAGATGGACCGTGCTCTGCTTGAGCTTCAGCTGGAGCCAGATGAGCTCTTCCAAACCTTCCAGCGTATCGTGGAGAATGTCAACGTCATTATCTCCACCTATGGAGAGGATGAGGGAGGACCCATGGGGAACATCATGGTACGGTACCACAAATACACACTAAAATAGCTTGAAAACAGATGTTTTATTTGTGTGTACTACAGTAATAACACTTTTCCATTCTCTCAGATCGACCCTGTTATCGGTACAGTTGGCTTTGGCTCAGGCCTCCACGGCTGGGCTTTCACCTTAAAGCAGTTCGCCGAGATGTATGTGGCTAAGTTCACTGCTAAAGGCGACTCTCAGCTGGGATCAGCAGAGAGGTGTAAGAAAGTGGAGGACATGATGAAGAAACTGTGGGGAGACAGGTAAACATGAAACATAAGACCGTGAGCTAACACCAGGCTTTGAAGCAGCGCGTCCTCTCTGGTTGCTTCAGTGATGTTGTTCTTTAAAATGTTCTTGCACCTTAAGGACGTTCAGTGGAAAATGAATGATGTCAACTTGATATTTATATGTCATGTCTTAATTAAAAATTGTATCTTCCAGATATTTTGATCCAAGTGTCGGCAAGTTCAGCAAGTCCCCCACAGGTCCAGATGGTCAGAAACTTCCTCGCACCTTTTGCCAGCTTGTTTTGGACCCCATCTTTAAGGTAATTGAAAATGCTCTCAGACGACCCTGCAGTTTGAAACTAATTTATGTGATGAATAATGTAAATTTACATATTCTGTATATCTATATGGCTCCAAATTAATTCATTTATGACCTTAATGTCCTTTGGTAGCATAGAAAATTACACTTCAGAGGATGGCAAGTGGATAAAACGTTAAAAATATCATATGAATAGAGATTCTGTCCAGTAAAGGATGAAAAATGATGTCTTATTTCTTTGCTCTCTCTCTCTCTCCTCTTAGGTGTTTGATGCCATTATGAATTTCAAGAAGGACGAGACAGCAAAACTGATCGAAAAGCTTGACGTCAAGCTGGACTCGGAGGACAAGGAGAAGGAGGGGAAGCCTCTGCTGAAGGCTGTGATGCGTCGCTGGCTGCCCGCTGGAGAGGCCCTGCTCCAGATGATCACCATCCACCTGCCCTCCCCCGTCACTGCACAGAAATACCGCTGTGAGCTCCTCTACGAGGGGCCCGGGGACGACGAGGCTGCCATGGGTCAGTAGTAGAACGTCTTTCACCGACGAGCAAACCTGATGATCCCTTGACTTGATTTTGAAACATACTATCTTCTCTTCTGCTCAGGTATTAAGAACTGTGATCCCAAGGCTCCTCTGATTATGTACATTTCCAAGATGGTGCCAACCAGCGATAAGGGTCGTTTCTACGCCTTTGGCCGCGTGTTCTCTGGATGTGTGTCCACTGGCTTGAAGGTGCGCATCATGGGGCCAAACTTCACACCTGGGAAGAAAGAGGACCTCTACATTAAACCCATCCAGAGGTGAGACAGTTTGACAGTACAGAGACCAGGGCTTTTCTACTGCCCCTTGTGTTTTCTGGTATTTGTTGGCAACGTTTTTTTTTTTGTTGTTTTTTTTCAAAACATCCCTCTCCTCTTTCATCCAGGACCATTCTGATGATGGGCCGGTATGTGGAGCCCATTGAAGACGTCCCATGTGGCAACATCGTGGGTCTTGTTGGGGTGGACCAGTTCCTTGTTAAAACAGGGACCATTACCACCTTTGAACAGGTAGTGTATTGTTTATATCTCCTGTATGAACTGATCCTGTAGCTTTATACACAGCGATGCATTAATTATTCACGCTGTTGGAACAACTCATCCTGCTGCAGCAACATAAACCGCCGGCGTGTCATTTGTTGCCTCCTGTCCTCAGGCCCACAACATGAGGGTGATGAAGTTCAGCGTGAGCCCCGTGGTCAGAGTCGCCGTTGAGGCCAAGAACCCCGCTGACCTGCCCAAGCTGGTGGAGGGTCTGAAGCGCCTGGCCAAGTCCGACCCCATGGTGCAGTGCATCATCGAGGAGTCCGGGGAGCACATCGTCGCTGGAGCAGGAGAGCTGCACCTGGAGATCTGCCTGAAAGACCTGGAGGAGGACCACGCCTGCATTCCACTGAAGGTGAGCGAGCAGGACAGAGCTGCAGAGGTGTTGTGAAGGGGTGCTGAAGTAAAAATGTCATATTTGCTGGAACTGTCACTATATTCTAATAGTCGGACATTAAATGGGTAATTTAAGTAATTTTAATCCAACTCCTCTGGCTCCACCTACAGCCTGTAATCGTATTTACCAAAATCCACCGCGACCGAATATTCTCCACCAGTCAGGTAGCAGCATCGTAGTAAACTGACGAAAGTGAAAGTAAAGTCTGCGACTTGGTCAGAAATTTCAAGATGATACACAGTCAGCTCCCTCTTTTCACCTCTGTCAACCCCCCTCCCTCCTTCCACACACACAGACACACACACATTGGGTTCTGTGGGTGCTTTTATGGCTAATTTGTGTGTGTGTGTGCCTGCACGTGTGTGTGTCTGTGTGTGTAGGGGGTGCTTGGCAGAGGTTCATAAAGGGACCTGACGGAGTATTGTATTGAAATTTCCGACCAAGTCGCAGAGTTCACTTGGAGCTTTAAGTGAAAAAGACAGATATTTGGATGTTTGTTAGTGAAAACTCCTTATTGCATTTAAATGAATACGTCCATATAAAAGAGCAGGAGTCCGAACAGATCCAGTCTCATTGCTTTACTTAAGTACAAAAACGCCTCAAATTCTCTTGGCTGCACTCGTGCCATAAGAAATGTATAAATATTTGGTATGAGGAAGGACATTTTCACCCATATCCTCACTTCTGATTGACTCTCCTGTTGTCTCTTTCTAGAAATCAGATCCAGTCGTATCCTACAGAGAGACAGTGGCAGAGGAGTCAAACCAGATGTGTCTGTCCAAGTCCCCCAACAAGCACAATCGTCTTTTCATGAAGTCCCGCCCCTTCCCCGACGGCCTGGCTGAAGATATCGAGAAGGGGGACGTCACCGCTCGACAGGAGCTTAAGGCTCGTGCCCGCTACCTCGCAGACAAGTACGAGTGGGAGGTGACAGAAGCCAGGAAGATCTGGTGCTTCGGTCCAGACGGAAGCGGGCCCAACCTGCTGACAGACATGACAAAGGGAGTCCAGTACCTCAACGAGATCAAGGATAGCGTTGTGGCCGGTTTCCAGTGGGCGACTAAAGAGGTGGGCAACAATTACTCTTGACTGCAGTTAGAGGTTTAGGTTTAAAGGCTGTGTGGAATCGGATTCATCTGTGATATCTGTCTTTATGTCACAGGGTGTTCTGTGTGAGGAGAACATGCGAGCAATTCGCTTCGACATTCATGACGTGACGCTGCACGCGGACGCCATCCACCGCGGTGGAGGACAGATTATTCCCACAGCTCGTAGGGTTCTGTACGCCGCCCAGCTCACAGCTCAGCCACGTCTCATGGAGCCCGTCTACCTGGTGGAGATTCAGGTACGTGAAGAGGCGTCTCTCGCCTCCGTGAATCTCTGTAAATACTCGATATTCAGTTATCGGTGCTCGTCAACAGTCCCCGTGACTTGACTGCTGTGTCTTTTTGTCTACACAGTGCCCCGAGCAGGTGGTGGGTGGAATCTATGGTGTGTTGAACAGGAAACGAGGTCACGTGTTTGAGGAATCCCAAGTGATGGGAACCCCTATGTTTGTGGTGAAAGCCTACCTGCCTGTCAACGAGTCCTTCGGTGAGTGTGTGGCTCAGTGTGTGTATCTTTTATCGTGGGATCAAACTCTTACTTTCATAATAAATTAACCTTTTAGATTAGGTTTAGGTTTAGGATTAGGTTTAGGTTTAGGATTAAGTAATTTGACCCAAAGGAGCAGAAAACAATCTGTTTATCTGTTTTTTGTTAGTAATTTTAGCAGAGCAGGCTTATGGGAAGGCTTCATGAGTCAAATATCAGACAGTGAAGGAGAAACTGGAAAAAAGGTGTAAAGATTCAGTTGGATCATTGGGGTGTCTGTGAGGATCCATATCAGTGTGTCTTATCATTATACACAAACATCATATTATACACATAGCTAAATGATTTTAAGATCTCAGCTCTACACCACTACACATATTATAAAACCTGTTTACACATACTCAGTTCTCATTTTGACTTTCCAGCAAGTAACCAATAGTTATGAAAGTGTGAAGCAATCCCAACTGCATGTGCATCAGAGTCACATTCTTGGCAGAGAAAGATGTTCTACAATTTGAAACAGTGCTATTTATATCTGTACTCGTTTCCTCCAGGGTTCACGGCTGACCTGCGCAGTAATACTGGAGGCCAGGCCTTCCCTCAGTGCGTCTTTGACCACTGGCAGATTCTCCAGGGAGACCCCAGCGACCCCACCACCAGACCTTTCCAAGTTGTTGCAGAAATTAGGAAACGCAAAGGTCTGAAGGAGGGCATTCCTGCACTCGACAACTACTTGGACAAACTGTAAACACTGAGCTTGGATTAAAAAAAACCCAACCAAACAAAAAAAACCAAATCAATCTCTAAACCCTATCCCGTGGGCACTTTAAAATCTTTGCACAGGCTTAAAGGTACATTGCACAAATTGTTTTGACTTTGAGTCCCGAGCAGAAACGAAGCTTATGCTTTTGTTGTAGGCTAGTGGAAGCAGTAATGCTTTTTTTCATTTCACAGCTACAGTACACCAAGTGCCTAGGGCCAAGGGTTTTGGGGAACAATTGGATCAAAGCAGTTGTATTATCAATTTCTTGTTTCTTCTATTCCTCTTTTCACCCCACTCATCTGCCAGGATGGGCCTGTACAGTGCACTGTGATACTGCTGCAATAATGCGTATTTAAATGGAACATGGCCAGATAAAAACCATGGAAACCACAATAAAGTGTTACAGAAGTCAAAACTCGCTGGATTGGACATTTGTTCAGTGGATGTAATGAATTAAAAACATTCAACTAATGATGAAAAGTGGCTCCTGAACTTCTGTCATTGCTCCAGTCAGCAGGTACGAACTGAAGCATTTGTTTGGGGAACTACACCATTAGACTGGTTAAATAAGATAATTACCTCCCATGAGGCCCTGGGGCAACAATTTTGTTGGGACTCTAGTGCTAAATGATTAGCCAATTAATTGATTAGTCACCTGACAGAAAGTCAATAGGCATCCTTTTTTTCTTTTTGAGGAAAACACTCAAAAATGTGATTCTTGCATGTCAAGTTTAGTACTGTACTGTTGGTCGGACAAATCAAGGACTTACAACATGTTTAACTTTTAATAATGATGGGTGTTTTTCACTTTTTCTGTACATTTTTTGAAGTAAACAATGGGTTATTAGAGAAAATAACTCTCAGATGATAGAATCATTTTTGATTAGTTTTACAGTGTTTCTAAAAATAAGAGAATACAGCCCCTCTACACAACATATGACCACAAGATGGATGACAGAGGACCCCTCATGTCGATATTGATCATCCATGGGAAGAATGGCCATCGTAGCTCCGTTCAGGGATGTCACAATTCAGCTACTGTCCAAGTGCAGCACATGGCTGTCAATGTGCATGATACTACTGTATATGTCTGTCTGGCTGGGAGCTGTTACCATGCAACCAGTAAATTATCCAGTAAAGTAATGTTTGGCTTTGTATCACAAAAAACCAAGCAGTGTAATTATTGCAACTATTTTTTTACACACATTAAAGTAAATTCGCCAAAAATGTACCATACTGTAAAAACCACTAAATGGTTTCCTCAATTCCTTTATTCTTGCTCACTTTTACTTTTTCATTCATATTTCATTCAATTAGAAAAAGTTCTTGACATGACCCTGTAAAAAAATTAACTTGAGAGATACTGATAATTGGATTTGGTTGAATTGGCTAAGGTATGTAGGCTCTTTCCCCATTTTTATGCTCTGCTAAACTAAGTGGCTTCTGAGTTCAGTCCAACATTATTTTTAAAGGACAGACTTAAAGGTGGTACCAATCCTCACCAACTCTGCAATACAGCATAAAAAGCATGTTCTCCCAAAATGAGGAATTTCTGTTTTAGATTAAAAAAAATAAACAAGCACCACAGTCCTTTTCCTCACTCTTTAATCAATAGTTATTTCATGTTACATATATAATGTTAATAAATGCCACTTTAATATACAACCCATTAACTTCTGCACCAAGAGGGAAAGCTCTTCCACCCACACTTTTTAAAACAAAGCTGAAAAGAAACATATCAGAAGAGTCAGTGTGCATCCATAGAACTACCAAATGAACATATGCAAGGCCAAGAAGTGCAAGGTATCTTGGGTATAGGCAACTACCAAGCAAGGACACAAGATAATCACAGATTGTACTGTATGTAGAAACCCCCCAAAATTGCTTAACATGATCATATTGTTAAGAGTCATTTTTAGTTTGGTTCAAATTTGCCAACAGTTCATAAAGCCCAAGAGGTCTGTGAGTCTATGGAAGTTACAGCTGATGTGGAATTGAATGGAAATGCTGGTCTGTACTGGACAATGATGAGGATCTTTTCTTGGAAAATCTGATGTACTGTACATTCATACAGTTGCGACTCTCCTTTGCACTAATGCCGTGGAATAGAGAAAGGGGAATCGTACAGCTCAAGTAAAATTCAGTGTCAAGCCTTTATGCCGTAAAAATTCACAGCAGGGACATGGATACTGTGAATGATCTAAGAGGCTCCTCCCTCCCTCCCTCCCTCCCTCCCTCCCTCCCTCCCTCCTTCCCTTGTGGAGACGGTTACAGTCATGTCTGTTTTGGAGGCTGGCATCACTACGACACAAAGGGATAAAGGAAGCCGCTAAGAAAGAGAGAGACAGCATCTCAAATGACAAGCTACGCCCCATGTAGTGACCTACATCGCCTCACAGCTATTAGTCTTCCCATGTGGCCAACAGTAGTGCACTATATGGAGGGAACAGTATAATGTCTGACAGATTAGTCCCCAGTACGGCGGCTGAGGTGTGGCCCTGCGCTGATGTCAGGTTGTCACATTTGATGGAGGATCGATGCGATGTCAGAGGTGACTATGTGTAGAAGATGACCTCGGGTATCTGTCCGTCCTCCACGGAAGTGCCGTTGTTGTTGCCTGCTGCGTAGCAGAAGGTGAAACAGGTCTTTGTGCCGGTGGATGATGACTCATGCGTTACCTTTCGCATTCCCTTAGTCCCATAATGAGAGTCTGGGCCCTGCAAGCCAGAAAAAGAAGAGTCTGAATACACACGGCATGCGCATGTTAATAATACGTTTTTGATATTTGCTGTCAACGCTTCCCAGACCTTAAGCGTAGCACAGGCAGTGTAGTTGACGTTGGGTAGAATCTCCACCGGTTCTTTGAACATGACTCTGAAGGTGTTGGCTGACCCGTCACAGCTGAAGCCTGTGTCATTCTGGCCCAGAACCGTGTTACTGTCGGTGTGAATTATCTGCATGAAGAGAGAGGGAGGGGTTGGGGTGGGTCAGGACAGGAGGAGCTTCAACACAACAGTGAAACCAGGTTTCTGTAAGGTCTGGGTCCATACCTGTATGTTGACTTGGTAGTCTGTGGGTCCATGTATGGAGCCGTAAAGGCCGAAACCAACCACAAATATCCTTCTATTTACCGAGAACCTGAGAGGAGACAGGGAGCATGTGGAGGGTTCAATGGCAATGCTGCCGAGCTGGGTACAACTATATGTAGGCCTACATTATCTTATTTTCCATCCCAAAGTAGTTTTCTGTTTAGAAAACAGACCTTTACACATTAGACATTTTGACTTGTCATGGCAGGAAAAGCATGCGTGTGCAACTAATTGCATTAATGATGACTGTGCTTTTTAAACGTCTCAGTAAGGTACGACAGCGAGCCGGTTTGCAAACTGGGGCACTTAAATTTAGCAGAGCACTTCATTAATGTTAGTAGTTACACCTGCTTTTCCTGCTTCAACAAGACAAAATGTCTGCTGTGAAAATAAAAGATCTTTTAGAGACTACAACTCTCATCCATGATCGCATTTTGGAAACACTGTCCTCCAAGACCAGGACTGCTATATACTCTGCCCTATATAACGTTTTAAAATATTTCAACAACCTGACAAAAAAAAGCAATGTCCAAGACATGTATCCTCCTTAATGTTAACAAACCCAAAAAGCAACGTACCTATGTTGTGACTTTACACCTATTATCATAATATGTGTCTGATAGTCCTGGTTATTATAGAGAATACTTTTCAATGTCTGCAGTCGATAAAGTAGTGAATGAGTGAACAAAGGAGACAATTGTGGTAATGCTAACAAACTAGAATCTCTGGCCCTCTGTTATCCAATGTAATATAAGTAAAGTTTGGCCACATTGTGTTTTTAATGGTCAGTTCTTAACTGAATACATTGACATCAATCTCTTTCATCAAATCATTAATTCATAAAGGTTTGCATAAAATGAAAAATGTGTAAATGCAGCAAATGTAATAAGTACTGAAAGAGTGGTACCATTTCATTTCATTTTCTTATTCTTGGGTTAAACTGTGAGAGCAGACTCATTTTCACTGACTACAGTGTAATTATCTTGGCGGACTAAAATCATAGGCCATTTTTGTCTGTAAATAATAGATTAAATTTAATTAATATGTCATGATATCCTACTTAATTTAAATTCTTTTTCTGCAAAGAGACTGAGGCCAATTTTTTTTTTAAAATTCTCTTCACTCCCATTACTCACCGTATGCGGTCACTTGTCCCGCTGTAGCCCCAGCGGCTTTCCACCTGTCCAAAACGTGTGATGCTGCACTCCTTCCCGCGGAGGCAGCAGCGAGGCCGGTCGATGAAATCTACACGAGGCTTTGGGTTTACTGTGAAATGCAGGAACAGACTTACCACCTCTCTGTCAGTAAGAATACTGGACTGGGCTGGACCTGAGGGCACGATGACACAACCAAAAGACAAAGATCAGAGTCGGACAAAGATCAGAATTTGGGGAGATGAAAGAGTCAACAAAGAGCGAGAGCAGTGCAAACATAAGAGGTGAAGGAACAGCGTTGGTCGTTTACCTGCAGCAAACTCCTCGATGGTCATGAGAGGGAAGCGGATGAGTGTGAGAGCTTTGCCCAGGACTTTGCGTTTGTTCTCGGGTGTGGGCTGCAACTGCTGCCTGTGAGCTTCAGCCTCCGCCCAACGCACGGCAGCTCCAAACAAACGCACCTCCCTCACACCCAGAGTGTCCCGCTCCAAAACTGCCACCAATGTATCTAACAGAAGTAGAGACAACAATGAATGGTGAGCTAGACAGCTAAGAGCCATTGAAGGAGTGGAAACGTCTCTTTGAGTGAGGAGATTTTACCCAGGTCTATGTCTGTAAAGCCTTCAGCAGCGAGAGCATCTCCAGTGTTCTTATCAATATTTTCTAAACAAAGGCTGGCGAGCTGAGGCTCATCAAACAACCGTGCCTGGAAACAAAATAAAACATCAGTTAATGTACTGTATTTGTACACGTCGGTCCAGTTACAGCTTCAGTTTTGTGAAGCTGTAACTGGACCTACACAACTACATTTCAAAGTACTGTATGAAGAAATAACTTGTATTAGTTTAATTTGAGGTGCAGTCCAACAAATATGCACCAAATTTTAACCTGTGAAGCAGCAAAAAATATTTTTTGCCTCTCTGTTGTTATCTTCAAGGTGGAGAGTTTTTTTTGCAGAGTTTTTCAGCATATACAGGACTGACTACAGTTTTCCCCCGCTGTTAAACAGATCATGAACTCAGACATCCAATGGCCTGCTGTGCAGATTTGTGATATGCATTCACAAACCATTGATGTGTGGGTGTGTGAGGGATGATGTTCATGAAACCATGCTGCTACAGTCTGCACTGATTAGACATTACAAGATGATCAGGGACTCTCACCTGTGTGAGCAGCATGAAGGCATTGTCTGCTCTCAGGTTCTTCTTGAGGAACTCCACACAGTGAGCCTCCAGGGCCGGCACTGCATACTTCTTAGCTGTATAGAGCGTGGTCATCACTGTCTCAGGCCCGATCTGGACTTCGTCAGAGTAGAGAAACCTGTGGGTGATAACACAAATTCAAAAGACAGCCTGAATCATAATCATGATGGATTAATGATGCATCATCTAATCCTAAATTTTACTGTCGAATATTACTATTGTCTAGGTAAAATATCACAATGATGATGATGATGATGGTGATGATGCACATCCGATTGCAGGACATCTACATCATCACACGCTGTGCCTCATTACTTTAGCAGGGCCAGAAAAGCAGCTGGTTCCACATCAGGGAGCTCGATCTCCGTGGAGGTCGTCGCCATCCCCCCGTTGAACATGGCATCGAAGACTGCGCTCCCCACAGCCAGAACAAACCTGCCAATGTCAGCGGCCACAGCGACAACAAGCAACATTAGAGAGGTCAAGCGGCGTCACTTTACACATGAACAACCTTTACCCAGCTGATGTTGGGATGATGCCCACCCACGCTGCTGTTAGGGCTCTCACCTGTGTGCGGGTATCCTCTGAACTCCCATTCCTTTGCCCACTAAAAAATGAACGTCACTCAGCACCTCGTTGTTGAACAGGAAGGCAAACCTCTCTTTGACGGTGCTCTTCGTCGCCTGCCAGTTGTACACCGGCTCTCGGTACACCAGCACCGACGCAGCCGCCGGAGTGGCGGTCGGCGCCGCCGCCTGCGACGCGTTGGAGGCTGCGGTCGCTGCCATGTTGGACGCCGGGGTGGCCATGGCCCCGGCTGCCGCAGCACCTGCCGCAGCGCCGGGCTGCTGCAGGGAGTTCTGCGCAGTCGGCGGAGCTCCGGTCGAAACACCGTTGCCGTCTCCGCCGCCAGGCCCCAGCTGCGGGTTGGGACGCCGCGGCGGCCCCTGCGCTCCCCCAGCCGCACCGACCGCTCCGCCGTTGGACGCTGGCATGGAGAAGACGCTGTTACTGGGCTGGCTGTTTCCCAAAGGACCCGGGCCGGAGAAATTAAGGCAAGGAGGCCTGCCGCTGTTGTCTCCAGCAGCCATCTTGAACCTAGCGTAGGCGTAAACAACACACTTGATCGTGTTGTGTATATGCAGTAGTCTCCACGGCCAAGGCTTCCTTTGGCTTCCCTCTGGCGTCCACTCCTGGTACTACAGGCTGCTCTCCACCTGCACAGGTGCAGGTGTCCTCTCACAAGTACACGTGTCAGTGCCCCAGAGGTGCACACCAGAGGTGACAAAAGTACTCATATTCTGTACTTAAGTAGAAGTACAGATACATGTGTAAAAAAATACTCTGGTAAAAGTAGTAGTACTGATTCAACTCCTTTACTCAAGTAAAAGTAAGAAAGTATAGGCTCTGAAATGTACTTTCAAAGTAAAAGTAAAAAGTAAAAATGAATTTTTGCCGTTAATGAAACCCACATAATTTGATAATTTTGTTAAACAAAAAAAGTTCAGACAGGATAATCAAGATTGAACTGACCAGAGACAGTGTTTCCCAACGTTTGGGCCGCCACCATAGACTGTAAAAAGAAGGCCGCCACAGACTCTCACAAAATAATGATAATAATAAGAATTTTTAAACAGCGTTTCACCACCTCTCATCTCTGCCAGTCAGATACTCAAGTAAAGTACAGATACCTGAAAAATCTACTTAAGTACAGTAACGAAGTATTTGTACTTCGTTACTTGCCACCTCTGGTGCACACCTTTTAGAATAAAGGTCAACGCGTTGCTGTTTTAGCTCCTGTTTTAAATTTGCCCATGGAGAACAGTATTATTTGTAGAACAGTCTATTGAAATACAACATTTGAGTCCAGGCTCTGGCCCATATCTCACATAGGCTAAATGCTCTGATCATGATACTATCAGTTAAACCCAGGACCCTCTTTGCTATTAACCACCATTCAACAAATAATTAGTGATTAGTGAACGTTTTCTAAATCTGAATGTTTGCACAGTTTTAGAGCTGCAGTGCATTAAATTAAATTACAAAATAGTCAGGTTGAAATATGTCCCTTTTTTAAAATTTATTTTATTTTTACAATTTATCAAAATGTCCCCATAAAAATCCATGTTCTTCTTATCCATATGACATCCAATATTTCATTGAAAATAATCTATTTTTAGGAAAACATTACATCTTATCTTGAATAAAGACTTTAGATAACACAAAACATGTGTATCTTTTTACATAATTTGAATAGTGGTATGTTTTACAATAATGGTGATGATGTAACTGTAGGTTTTATGCAAATGCTCTTTGCATCTCTTGGTCTTAAATAGCTGCTCAGAACATTGTGTGTGTTTCATCTCCAGATTTTGCTTTACGCAGTCAGACTCCTTAGAAATGAGTTCCCTTTGTTGTGGGTTCTTCGTCATATCCACTTGCATCATCACTCTTTCTTTCTCTTGTCATCCTCTGACAGACTCAGCACTTATGGGATTCATGTTTGATGGTTTCCATTCCTCTGGAGAGCTCAGGTTCTTTCTCTATATCACTTCCTGTCTTTGTCAGTGTGGCTTAACACCAAG
The DNA here is from genome assembly GCF_045865225.1 of Trachurus japonicus. Lineage (NCBI taxonomy): Eukaryota > Metazoa > Chordata > Actinopteri > Carangiformes > Carangidae > Trachurus > Trachurus japonicus. The sequence continues at coordinate 36,479,080 of NC_140923.1, read as the reverse complement.
ACACCAAGACACCAAGATCTGCTCACATTGCCCACATACTAACTGACTCACACCTGATAATGTTCAATGTGCACATCCTGCAAATGGGATGCTGGTGGGTTCAGATGTGTCAGTTCTCCTTCTCCTATATGTGATTCAATTTGCCAGTGTTTCAAGTAAGTAGTAGGCTATTTGTTGTTGTTTTTAATAATTAGCTATATGACCCGTAAGATTTTCTTTAATTACTTACCGGGTCCTAACCCATTAGGAGCCACTGGACTCAAGCAGTCTACAGTGCAGACAGCCCAGATAAAACAGCATTATTCAGAAAAATCAGGCTCTTCAGTTCAACAACAAACCTGATAACATCTGTGGCCTTTTATGCACCAAAAACAGCTGGATAAGTGTTAAAATCTGGACGCTAAGGCCATGTTTACCTGGTGTTTACACATGTTGGACTGCAGAACAGAACTTACTTCCCACCCATGATGCATTTACAGTCTATGGATGCATCACATTATACCTTGGACTTCAAGCCCTGGATGTCTGGGGCTATGGGATGGTTGATTCTCCAGGCACATTGAATATTTTAAATGAATAATACACGAGGAGGACAACTTTTCTGAGATGCTTGGCAGGACTGAAAAAAAAACAAACAATGAATGAAATTCCACGTCGTGATTTCATTGAGTGCATCACTGATAATAATTCAGAGCCTATCCCGTCTCCGTCTCCGTGTCCTCCGTCCACCAGACCCCCCTCCACCGCCCTTCCCCAACCCCCACCCCCACCCCAACCCCCTTGCTTGCTACCATACTCATCAATCGTGACGTCAGAGCGGAGCGGCACGGCGCGGCGCGAGGGAGCTGTCCTCGCGCGGAGGGGTGCTGCCGCTGAAACAAGATGGCTGTGCGCGCAGGAGGAGCAGCAGCCGAGCAGGAGGAGAGCTGAGGCAATGCAGAGGAGGAAAAAGAGGGGGTTGTCTTGTCCTGCCGAAAGAGCAACAGCTCCACAAGAAGAAAAGGAGACGAGAGCGCCGCTGACACGATGCTGCCGTGTTTCCGTAGCCAGTTAGGGTAACGCTTTGGCGGCTAGAGTTGTGTTTTTTTCTGCTTCTCCTCCTCCTCCTCCTCCTCCTCCTCCTCCTTCTTCCAGTAATCAGGAGGCAAAACGGACTGACCAAACAAACCGCGGAGCACTCAGCAGAGGACAGCCGGGGACGCTCACGCCGCTATCAGCAGAGATGTCCCTGCTCTGTGTGGGAGGTAAGAGACGGAGCTGTCGGGGAAATTAACGCCAGTGTGAGGTGCTTTGACGTTTTTGAAGTATCACTTGCTCACACGGTTGAACTGCAGCAGCTGTGTGACAGAGGCAGAGCCTGCGAGCTGTCAGCCCCGTGGAAAAGTCGGTGTAGCCCGAGCAGCAGCGGAGGAGGAGGAGGAGGAGGAGGAGGGGGGTTTGTGCTGAATAGTCATTAAATCTCACAGCAGCCCTGCTCGACTCAATGGAGACACATTATAGTGGGTGACTTTCTCACGGCTCTGTTGCTGAATGACATGTGTGTTTAAATGTAGTATTTGGCCTTAAGTAAAGATGCCTTGTTTGTTGTCATAATTTATCTCACAACGAAAAAACAGAAAGAAAATCCGCTACAGGCTATATAGCACAGTCGTGACTGTTAGTGCAGTCAAAGCTATACACAGGCTGTTTGAGTTTCTATAAATGTCTACATGGAGGAGGAAAACCGCTGTTTCCTCCCCTAGCGAGTTACTGTTGCGGCTGCTGTGTGTGTGTATGTGTGTGTTGTGTTGTGTTGTGTGTGTCATCCACTCTGTTCATTCATGCGTGGGTAGTCAGAGGAGGAGGAGGAGGAGGAGGAGGAGGACGAGGAAAAGCCCCTGCCGCCGCCGCCTCGCCGCTGCGCTGGAGTCGTGAGGGAATACTCACCGCCGGCTGGAGGTGCGCGTCATTTCGCAACGTTTTCCCTGAAATGATGCGTCACCTCCTCCCACCAGCAGCAGACTCCCCTGAAAGCACCTGATGCTGCTGACACTGTTGCCTGTCAGTGCGATGAATAAGCATCTGGTGCGATTGCTCATGAAGTAAAAAGCATTTCCATGGCTTCACATCCAGCACAGGGCGCAGTAAAGGAGAATACAGTCCAGGCGGAGATTGACAGGACGTGTTGTGAGGCTTTTGTTGGATAGATGGGTGTTGAATCAGCAAAGTGCTGCAGACAGGTAGCAGACAGGGGGGTCCCATAAAAGGACGTTTGATTTCACTACTAAACCCAAAACTGTCAATCTGACTAGACGTGCAGTTAACAATTTTCATTTTCATTATTGATCATTTCTAATTTGGAAATTTCAGAATATACTGAAACCTATTTGGATGAATCAATCAAATTAATCAATAACTATTTTGATAATTATGCACATAAGCATGGCAAGTTGGCACTGGCAAAACTACATTAAAGATAATACTGTGGCCTTTAGAATAATGGGATTGACATTTCTTTCTTTTTTTTTTTCTTTTTTTTTACATTTTTCTAATGTTCCCCAGACCGAGCCAATAATTGATTTGGTGGAAAAACAATTGGCAGATTAATCCATAATTAAAATAATAATTATATGCTGCTTCAGTTCCAGTCACAACTGCCTAAAGCCCAAGGGGACATCTTCAGGCTGCTTGTTTTGTACAACCAGCAGACCAAAACTAAAAGATACTCAGCTTTTGATCACACACAGCTAAAAAAAAAAAACCCCTCCTAATGGAATAAGTGAAACATGACCTTCTATACAGACTATATTGTTTATTATAATACTTGTACAGTAGTTTTCTATGAGTGTGCACATGTATGTGTGAGGTCTAGACTCTAGACATCTGTCGCAGATGAAATATGGCAATATGGGGGCGTCAAGGAAAGTTAAAGGGGTTTCAAAGTCACCTTCGATACATCAGGCCCATTACAGAAGCTACTCCACCTTATTCTGTCCCGCTGGGCCCACCCATTGACTGTCCCTGCTCTGAGTCAGTCCCAGGTGTCATTAAGACCCTGAGTGTTATTCATTCATAAACACTGGCTGCGGCTGTCAGTGGCGTACGAGACTTGGCAGTGAGCCCCCTTTCTGTTCCTGTTACATCATTCATGCTTACCTGACTGGAGCTATTTCTGGCCTCCACAGTACTTTGTGCCTCTTGAATAGGCCGCATTTCTTCGGAGCATCTGCCGACAAAGCAGAATTCAGACACAGATACAGATTAACTCTGAAAAACTTGGCCTCTTTTTCTGCAGATATTCCACTTACTTTCAAGAGCAGTTTTCTCCCTGCCTTGATTTGGACACTAAATCAGGGAGTGTAATGTCTCTGTCAGCAATCGCAAAGGCTGCTGCTGCAAATCTGCGATCCTTCAGAATAAGGCAGTGTCTCTCTGAAACATGTCAGCCTGGTTTTGACATTGGATGGCTGAACTCAGCTCACCAACTCCCTACTTTACATTCTCTGACAGTTCAAGTTGAAGGTTTTGCTTGATCCTCCGTCAAGTCTCTGTTTTCTTGGCAATCTGCTGAGTTCCCATAAGCCAGAGTATGCTGTGTCAGAGGTACTTCCTGAATGAAGTCGCTGCTGGAAAAGGGCATTGCGCACAATTTACTATCAGGTCTTAGAGATGGTGCTGCGCTTCCTCTGAATAAAGAATAAAATACCAGCCATACTTTGATTTGTTATGGCCTTTAAGTCATTTAATCAGATGGTGATGGATTGTTATAGCTTTGACCTCGTTTTCTGAATATAGGCTACTCACCCATAACCTACATTTCAGCCAATTGATCCAATGTTACAGCCCTTCACACACTTATTGTTCATGAGTTATAGGCACGTAAATGTACAGTATTTGTGTGTTGTCTCCTTAGATACATGCAACTGTGGCAAAATATTGTTGTGAGGCGTGGGGCTTGTGAACATTTCTCATCGTAACTCAGCCAGTCAGAGAGATTTATGAGTGTGTGCTATTATTAAGCTTCAGCTTTCCACTGTCGAAAATCCAATTCCTTTTTCATTGATCCCTCTCATGAACTGATATATTTCCTGGGCTGTTTTAGTGTTGACAATGAAACCCAGCGAAAACCAGGCTCTGATCTCTGCTGCCATAACGATGATAACATGGCTTGGTTTCCTTCATGTACCACAATAATATACTCAAACATTTCATTATGTTTTGAACTTGATATCAAAAAGCCTGCTTTCCAGAGCTGAACTTGAAGATAACACACGACATGTGTGTGTTAACATGTGTGTGTCTGTGTGTTGTATGCATTGAGGTTACATTCGAGGGGCTGAGGTATGAATGGAAACAGAGATTTATATATATTTTTTTTATCATTACTGCAGGTGGATGTGAGTGACTCACTGCAGTTTAGTGTGTGTATGTGTGTATGTGTGCTTCTGTCCTGATATAACAGAACGGCACTTAAGCTGCAGATTCAACCTGAGTGTGTGTGTGTGTGTGTGTGTTATTGCATGAAAAAAATATGATGTAAAAGGAGTGAGAAATGGAAACAAACAAAAAAAAAGCGCATTACTGACTGAGGGCAATTTCACATCAACTTTTCATTTTGTGGTGGTTACTATGCCGACAAGCTCTAATATGGATTTAATTTTGAGAATATTTGAGGTGAGTGGATTGGGGTACACGTACACCACGTCACATTTCTTTTAGATGATAAAAGTAAATGTTTGCTTACATAACACACTCAGTTTGCGTTTGCAATTTGCTGATAGGAACCTGTGTGTATGCTCAGTACAAACCTGCGGTGTGGTCGGTGGTCGGTGTGGGGATCTTCTGGAGCAAGTGTGTGGTGGAGCACAGCACAGCGGGTAGTAGAGCATTAAAAATGTATGTGTGAGTTACGTCAAAGCTGGTAAAGAGGTGCTGCAGAGAGAGCCTGGGCTTTAACTGTACTCTGAAAATACACTGAAAAATCCTCTAACATTTCCAGTTTGATAACAGTGGCAAATTTTACCTTTGAATTCTTGTGCAGTAAATAAACTCTCAAAGTTTACAGAGAAAATTTGGCCTTTATATGTCTGTGGACATGTTTTACTTATAAAATCCTAAATAATTGAATGGTTTAAACTTCACTATCCATTTACAATGACTTCAATTAAAATCCCTGCTAATAAATGTGTCTTATTAATAATAAATGGAGAGCGGTTGTCTGTTAAATCTGTGCTATTTTATTTGCATGTAGGCATACTGCACTATTTCTGTGCCACACGGATGAAGCACAGCGGGAAAGCTGCCCATGTTTTTCCAGCACAGTGTCCTTCTATGTTTTGCCATCACACTTCGTGCCAACATGTCTGGACCGTATGGCACAAAAGGCAGAGGACTTGGTCCAAATGCGCATAGTTGCAATTTTTTAGTTTGTGAGTCAACACTCATATAGTATGTGAACATGTATTGTGCACATGCTGCAGTGGATTGACATGGAAATATGTCTTATTTGTCTTAAATGCGTCATAATTGTTTTAATAGTCATTTATTGGTATATTAAATTTTCACAGACTGCGTTTTAATTTATCCTGAGCTCCCTCATGTTGTCCGCTCTCTGTGTAAAAGCCAAAACAGAATGCAGGAGTGTTCAGAAACGAAAACAGATGGCGTTCCTGTGTGTGACTTTGTCTCTCTCTGTGTTTCCACAGTGAAGAAAGCCAAGCTGGATGGACCCCAAGGTAAGACCTGGGATCTTTGAAATAGAAAAAGGTAGATCACACAGGGGGAGAGGCTCGCTGTTACGTGACATAAATCTTTAAGCAGGCCGAGGACACATCACATGCTGCAGCCATAAATGGAAATGAAGGGATGGAAATCAGATAATGCATGGAGGAGTATACAGTATCTATGTATATAACGGCAGGGCTGACTGGGAGCACATTATTGTTTTCGATCACATAGATGTCTCATTTTAACCCAGCCATCTCTTCATCCGTCTTCCCTTAACAGAGAAGTTCAACACTTATGTGACTCTAAAGGTACAAAATGTGAAGAGCACAACCATCGCTGTTCGGGGCAACTTGCCCAGCTGGGAGCAAGACTTCATGTTGTGAGTCCTTCATCATCTTCTTACAAAACTCTCCTCTCTTTCTGTTTTTTTCTTCTCCATTGCTCCTCCCTCTGCACTTTCTCTTCATCCTCTCTTCTCATTCTCAACTTCAGCTGCTTCAGTGCTTTTGTGTTTAAAAAAAAAAATCTCTTTCTGTATATTTCAACCTTCCTCCCTCCCCTCTTTCCACTCCTCCATCACAAGTGCCCTTTATCCTTGTATTGTTTCACATAGCTCTTCCTCTCCGAATCCGCCTCCAACAACCGCCTCATCCTCTTTTTCATCTGTTCTCCCTCGGCACTTCTGCCCCTCTCATCCTCATTCTCAACCTTGTCTCCCATCCAACCCCTTTTTTCCTCCCCTTCTCTGTCGCTTCCTCTAAACACAGCTTCTTGATCTTCATCTTCTCAGCCCCTCCTCCTCCTCCTTTCCCCATTTCAACCCTACTTTTCCCCACATTCTCCCTCCCGCTTTCATTTTATTGCTGCTCTCCAAGCATCAGCAGCAGCATTTCCCACAGTTAAATGACTTTGTTTGAGCTTGTTCTTCAGTGAATATTGGAATCATCAGATCATTATTATTCAGCACGCAGAGTATCCAGTGTGGTATTGACAGTGTAGCAGCATATGGGCGATAAATGGTGAGAATCATTAGGCATGTGGGATGTAGCAAAGCAGGCTGACTGCAGAGTTCTGTGTATTTGTATGTTTGGAGGCGTTGAGTATTGTACTGGGGTTGCATCAGTGGAGCTGTGTTATGTAATGTTTGGGCTGCAGAGAGAGAGAGAGAGAGTGCCTCATCCCCTCCTTCAAACTGACTTTGAATGACTGTGCCCCCTCAGTCACTGCCATGAATCAAACAGGCACTTTTCTTAAAAGGAGTCACCACTGAGACGGGAAATCCAGTCCCCCTATTTCTTAATTAAAGTTCCCACTTTCTCGCTCCAGGCATGCGATACAATCACCTCCTCCACTGCCTTCTTCACACCCTTCCCTCCCTTTATTTCTCTCTCTCTCTATCTATCGCTCTCTCTCTCTGTCCTGCTTCCTGCTGTCTTGTAAATGCTTTATGTTAGATTCTCTCAGGACTGCTCCCACAGAGACGTGTCTTATATTTGTCACAGTGAAGCCCACAAGTAATTACTGTGCCTGACTGCCTGTGTGTGTTTAGCATTTATCTTTAAACTGTGGTAGAAGATGAAGTACTTAGATCCTTTACCCAAGTAAAAGTACCAGTGCACCAATGTTAAAGGGATCCATATACAAGTCAGAGTCCTTCATAAAGTACAGTACTGTACAGTACAGTAGTATCAGTAAAAAAAAAAATCTAAATAAAAGCACTGGAAGATAAAAGCATAATGCCAAGAAATGGGGCCTGTGAATGAAACTATGTAGCTGCTACCAACCCGTTTCATCTGAACTGAACAAGGAACCCCAAGCAGACACTGCTTTTTTGAAAAGGGTCACAAACCAAAATGTTTAGGAACGACTGCATTAATCTTTAATTTCAATGACACGTCCATTGTAAGTTAGTTCATTTTTCTTTACAAAATTTCTATTTGTAAAAGTAACTATTAATCCAATAAAGGATTTGACTAAAAAGTAGAGTTCCCTCAGAAGTGAAATGAAATGAAATACAAGTACAAAGTACAAAAGAAATAGTGAAGTACAATGAAAGTATCTCAAAATGTGCAGCAAGAGTATTGTATTTGACCTTTCAGACTCTGTTTTTCTTTGCAGTGAAATTAACCGCCTGGACCTGGGTCTGACAGTAGAGGTGTGGAACAAAGGGTTAATCTGGGACACCATGGTCGGCACTGTGTGGATTCCCCTCCGTAGCATCCGACAGTCTAATGAGGTTTGCCACTAACCACCAGCCCTTGAGAAATCCCACTGCTCAGTTGTACTTAAGGGACTTTAGCAGTGGTGCTGGTTGAATCCGCTGTCATTATTTTCACCTATCTGCACATCATATTATTTGCGTGTCATCTGTGTGTCTTTCTCTACACAGGAAGGTCCAGGGGAGTGGCTCACGCTGGACTCTCAGGTCATCATGACGGATAATGAGATCTGTGGCACCAAAGATCCCACTCTCCATCTGGTGCTGCTCGACACACGCTTCGAACTGCCTCTTGGTGAGAAATCAATAGTCAGAGAGTTGGGAGAGAAAAGTAGGAAATCATCTTCCCTCGAGGAAAGTGGAAAATGACTTTAATAAATTAAGCCTGTCTGTTTATTTACACAGCATACAGTGATATATGAACACCAATAATTTCTGACTGATTAATTAACCTGACCTACCTTTCAGTGAAATGTGTTCAAGGCTGTGGGGGAGAGAAGTGTTAGTGTCCTTTCCCTCTCAGTGATCAAGCTGTCTTCCTCTTAGAATTGATTAGGTGTCATTTTCCTCTTCCTCTAGTCGATATTATACACCTGACTCCTCAACTGGTGAACCTGGCCTATTTTTAGGGATGTGGCTTTGGGGCTGTAGAGTGAAAGGCCACTTTCCAAGGTCACTGTGTTCTGGGTCAAATAATATTTGCAAATGGGTTTATTCCCATGTTGTCATATGGGTAGAATTTATTACACAGGACAAAGCTACGCTGAAGTTAAGTTTCAGGAGTAACTAATTAGAGAGTTGGTACACAGGGCGCCAGGCGAAGCGCCATCAGATCTGCTTTGTTACTGAGTTTGTTGGGTTTGTTGTTCTCAGATATCCCTGAGGATGAGGCAAGGTACTGGGCCAAAAAACTGGAGCAGCTCAACGCCATGAGGGACCAAGATGTAAGCCATCGATTGCCACATTTGATTTAATACCCCAGCAGATCCTCACATTTTAGGAATATGTCAGCATAGTGGAATGAGGACAGTATGTTACACATTACAAGATCAAGTATAACGAAAAATGTGCTTTCCTCCAATCCCACCAAAATGACCTCCCATGTAATATAGAATTTAAATCTTGTTCTGTCACCAGCTAACCTCTCCCATTAATGTACATTCTTCATTTCTGTAGTATTCATACCAAGAGGAACAGGAACGCCCTCTCCGTGTACCAGGCACTCAGTGCTGTAAGTGACCAGACCAGTCATTTGTTTTTGCTGAACACGAGAATTATGTGTGCTGCTGAGATGTAATTACATTACTTTAGTGTGCATTATGCGTGTTACCACACATGGGCTGCTGTGTGTGAGAGAGGAAAAGGTCCTGGATCGCTGCACTGTAAAGGATCAATAGTGGAATCAGATGTCCGGAGGTGAGCTCCTCCAGGACGCTGCTGCGTTTAGACCACTGGCCCGTGTTGCTGAGCCTGCTGAGCCAGCTGTCTGGTTAAGGCGGAAAGACTTGGAGGCTCAGCACTCTGTGCCCTCTTTCCATTCACTAGCTCCATCTGGGAACTTTGAAGCGTTCATAACGTGAATGCGTGTTTGTGTCTAGATACCAGTCTGTTTCATAATCGATACTGACACTCCCCTTGTTTCATTGCAGGTAACTGGAGCCTATGGGGAGAACAACAAAGTAAGTGTACATATTATGTAGAGTGAGTCCATAGGTATTCTTAACTGTCTTGGTAGTTTGAGGGTAAACAGGTGTCTGACTTCTGTCACTGTCTCGCTGCATTGTTCATTAATTAGAGGGAGTATCTATGCAATAAAATACAAATCGCAGATTGTTCGCCTTCACGCACTATTAAAAGCTGACTGTCAGTTATTTACATTTTCAGGGAACGTATTCACAAAGCATCTTACAACTAAAAGTAGCTCCTAACTTGCTGATTTAGGAGAAACTCCTAAAAAATAATGAGTATGTCTCTGCTGTAACTGTAAAACTTAAAATTTTCTTTGACTAAGGCTAATTTAGAAAAAAAACCCAGCTAAAAATAAGTATGAAGGAGTGGAACTAGTATTTTTTGAATTACTTAAAAGATACAGAGACCCAATCACAACGTAATAATGATTGTTGTGGAGTTTGTGGGGGATGCAATAACATCTCCTACCAACTGAAATAACTCCATCAGTGCGGAAATGTTTGGCAACACTGTGCTACTTGGCAACAGAAAAAATGCAACTTTGCAATGCTGACAACTTGGAGATCTCCCAGCTGTCCGTCAGCCGATCTATTCACCACACAACAAATGCACTCTGACCCTGGTACGACTGACTGTGCCTAACATGCTGCCACTTAGGTTCAGTTAGGTACTCCATGACAAGTGACATTTGAGTTTTTCATTCAGAGAATTCAATATAAGCATTCATTGTAAAATTGAATTCTCGTGGGTCAAGGCAAACCACATCATACAGATTGAGTGCATTTCTTTTATAAACAGCATCTAATCTGTTATGGGTTAATTTGTGTTTATTTCTCAGCGGGTTTTGTATTATTACAGCAGGACTTTCTCCATGGTCTTTCTTGAACCAATTGCTGTGACGTCAATCTATGAACACTAACGTCACCCACAGCCGAAGCCTTACATCAGACGTTCTCTTTTTTCTTGCTTGCTGAGTAGGACTAAGGAGAAAACTGTTTGAAAACAGTTAGAAACATCTAGTGTGACTTAGGAGTACTCTTAGTGATGAAATACTTTGTGAATATGGGACCAGGTCACAAATATGGCCTACGTTATTGAATTGGTATAAGGTTTATGCTTCCTTGATTTACGTACAGAAAATTAAACAACATCCAGAAAGGATGTCCTTGTTACACTAGACAGCGATCATAACTCACATACCTGTCGTCGATAGAAAGTAGTTTTAATGAGTCACAGTGAGGTCTGTGGATCATCGAGAGTAATTTGGGTGAACTGACCCTTTAGCATTTTTTTTTCTTCATCTGGTATGGAGCCACAATGAGGGAAAGTGGTACCGTCCACATGCACATGGACTCTACTGTCCATACTGCATACAGGAACTTGTAGTACATGAACATACGTACGTATATCCAGCTCATCCATTAGATAACATATATGCATTTATGCAATAGAAAAACCTTCCATTTGTCTCTCCCTCTCCTGTCTCCCTGCCTGTCTATCGCTTTCTTTCTTGCTGTGATTAGCAGATGGTCTTATGTAAGTGTCTCACCCACACAACTGCAGCGATTCATCTCATCTCAATTCACTCAGAGGAAAAAAAACGTAAGAGCAGGGGGGGCGATTATAGATGGTGAACCGATGGGGTGAGTGAGACAGAAAGGGAGAGTGAGACACGTGGGGGACACGGTTAAAGTGAGAAACAAAGTTCGCTGCCTTTAATTAATGTTTACACTCCCAGACAGATGGAAATGACGGCGTTAGCGGTGCAGCAGCACCCTTCCTGAGAGTGTGAGAGACGATGATGGATAATGTTGAATGATTAATAGATGCTGGTTTCACTTTTGACTGATTCAGCAATGTTAAAGTCTCTCATCACTTCCCTCTGGGGTGTTAATCTCTGATCTATGGACACCACAGAAAAATGAAGCATCTCCTCAGTGAGCAGAATGGATCTATATTCAGTTATGATGATGGGAGTGCAGAGGAAGTGCCAGATGATGTTCATCACGTGCTTCATGTAAGATGCACTCTGAATGACCTATATGGGTCTAATAGGGTTTCAGATGTGGCATGCTGCCAGCTCATCTATATTTTCTTTAATTACCATAGTGCTGATTAGAGTATTATCTCTGTGCCACGTGACAGTGTGGACAGGGATCATCACTTTCATGCTGTGCTCTTCTCTTTTTCCTGCTTTATTTTATAAAAGTCTAGGACTTCCTGCTTCATACTGCTGCTACACTCTATGGACACTGCTTTTTTCTTACACCATGTCAATATGTATCTGTGTGTAGATGAGGACCCAGACAGCGCCGTGGATGACAGAGACAGCGATTATCGGAGTGAAACCAGTAACAGCATCCCCCCACCCTACTACAGCACATCTCAGCCCAACGCCTCTGTCCACCAATATCCTATCAGCCATCAGCACCGCAACTCCAGAAGCTTCTCTTATCCACGCTCGGGCAACAGCCAAGACCTCGACTACCACAATCAGAGAACTGTCAGGTATGTGCCTTATTCAGTCAATCCGTTTATCTGTTCATATATAGTTTATTGATTAATCACCCGGGCTGTAAAATTACTTCAGATGGCTTGTTTTGAGTTTATAGTGATTTGAAACTGAAATATAAAGGTCTTTACGTTTGAGCTTGATTTGAAAGTTTAGTATTTTCATATGATAGAAAGTTTAAAGTGAGGCTATGTAACTTGGGAAAGAATAAATAACATAATTTTGCTTTAACAAATTAAACTTTTACTAATGACACCTGCTTTTCATTCATTTTCATTCAAACCTGAATAGACCATGTCCCTGGAAGTGAAGCAGCTAAATTGAGCTTCTTCATCATTCATTTAATTATTTATATGTGTGCTTTTCTTAACACCCATTAGTGAATGAAGATGCTCAATGGAGTCCTGCCATGCAGTGTTTGTTACATGTTCCAGGCATTTTTCACACACATCCCTCCACCTCTTGCTTCATGAATTATTCCACTGGCAATCTAATGGTCAATACTACACACAAGATTAGCTGCCTGTGTGAGTGTATTGGACGGGGCAACTTCCCCACTCTCCCACCCATTTTTCTTCATCTCATTTTCTCAGCTCTCTCCACTCCCCCCTACTTTCCTGTCTCCTGTCCTTCTATTTTGTCTCTGTGCTCTCCACCCCTCTCCTGCTTTCACTATCTCCCACTCCCCCCATCCATCCTCTTTCCTCTCTGTTCTTCTATTATGTTTTTAATAGCCCCATTCATCAAGGAGTATAAATACTTTTTATGCCTCCTCTGTGGTGACAGCGAGAGTCGGGGGCATATTGTTTTTGGGTTGTCCATCCGTCCATCCAAATGGACATACACACGTCCATCCCATTTCCGTGGACATTTCTGTAACGCCTTGATGGAAGTTCTTTAAATTTGACTGAAATATTAACTAGATCTCAAGGATGAACTGATTAGATTTTGGGGGTCAAAGGTCAAGATCACAGTGACCTCGGAAAACATTTTAAGACACACAGCAATTAGGGGAAAAAAATCGTACAATTGGTAAATATTTCTTGCAATTGTGGATGAACAGGGATGTTATCTTTAAAATGACCTGAGTGGCCGAGGGATACTACCTTGTGACGGTAATTCTAGTTCCCCCTTTCTTACATTTCTGTTTGCTTTTTCTTTTTTCTTTTGTCAGCTTTCTGGAAGGCTCTCACCTTTCTGTTCTGCTCTATTTCTTGCTGCTTGTCTGCTACTCTTGTATCCTCAGTGCTTTTTATTGATTAGCCATCAGCATTATTCTTGGCCACCCCTAGACATGTAGAAAATGTTTTAAGTAGGGTTGTCCCATAGAGTGAAGTGTACAGGCCAGAAAGTGTTCTAATAAAGTGCTATGTGAGCATTTTTGAGATTATGGTTCAGAAAACGGAGGCTAAGTCTTTTTATTTTACCCATGTGTACATGGTAATTAGTATACATATAATATGGCAATGATAACATGAAAGTGTTCAGTGTTCATTATAAAACTGTGTCCCTCTTTAGTACTTACATGAGTTTCTCTCCTGGGATCTTCTCTTCTCTTCTCTTCTCTTCTCTTCTCTTCTCTTCTCTTCTCTTCTCTTCTCTTCTCTTCTCTTCTCTTCTCTTCTCTTCTCTTCTCTTCTCTTCTCTTCTCTTTTCGTCTCTTCAGCCCCACGGGGAGCTATGCGTCGTCTGCAGAGCTGAGTCGGTGCAGCAGTCAGCTGAGTGAGGAGGACTATGTCGGCGAGTACGGTGAGAGGGACCCTTACGATGAGAACGACTCCTACCACTCCTGCCATTCCTCAGTCAGCTACAGTAAAGGCTCTCCAGACTGGGACCCCGATGAGACCCAGGGGGCGTACAGCGACGAGGGCGGCTACAGCAAAGACGGAGGAGAGGAGGTTGCTCTGTACGAGGAGGATGATGGTGGACTGTATGAAGGGGAGGAGGATGGCCTCTATGAGGATGAGGAAATGATGTATGATGATGAGGATTTGTACAATTTGGATGGGACCCTCAGTGAGGATATGGAGCCCCCGTTCACCCCCACACCTACATCAACTGCCCCTCCAACTCTTGATGCACCCAGCTCCAGACCTCCTCTAGAGAAACAGTCCTCCATACACCAACAGCAGCAGCCCTCCTCTCAACCCTCCAACCAAACATCCAACCAGGCCCATCCCCCTGGAGCGACGCCAGCAGCGCAGCCCCCCTCTGGTCAACCAGCCGCCCAACCACCTAAACAGCCCCAGCCCCAAACACAGCCTCAGCCTCAGCCTCAGCCACAGCCACAGCCAGCCCCATCTGCCACTTCCTTCTTCTCAATGGCCAAACCTCTGACAGCTGCAGTCACAGGTCTGGCCTCGACCTTCCTGTCATCAGTTCCCACTGCCCAGGCCGCCCAGGCCCACCCTCCAGCCTCAGCCGTGTCTCAGCAGCAGCACCAGTCTGCCGCAGCTAGCTCCGTCCCTCCATCCCACCCAGCCACCATGGCTAACTCATCCTCCCAGCCTCCGCCCAACGCCATGGACCCGTCCTCCCAGCAGACATCCTCATCCTCTGCACAGCCTCATTCCCAACTCAGTGATCCCGCCACCACAGAGTCACCTGCTCCCGAGGACCAAGCTCCCGGCCTAGAGGAAGATCCATGGCTAGAGGAGGAAATGAGGATGGAGCGGGAGGCCAGGACGCCGCCTGCACAGCCAGAAGAGAAGCTCCCCATGGAGGAGATGGAGGAGCAATTTGAAGAAAGCAGACCGCAGACGCCAGCAGAGTTAAAAGAGATGCCACCAGAGAGGTAGGAGTGAAGACTAAAAGGGAATGAGATCAATAAACTGATTCAACAATAAAAATAGATTTAGAAAGAAACAATATGGCCATGAGAAATCACAAACCCCTTCAATTTCTTTTCTTCTTTTAGTCCTCCAGTTATAGAGGAGCCCAAAGAGCCAGTAGATCCAGCAGTCAGAGCCAAAGAGAACTGGCTGAGACTTTACAACAAAGTCTTAGAGCAGCTTCGGGAGGTAAGATCACAAGTTCACCCCAGTCTCAATCCTGGTTTGAATCCCACCCCCACTCCAAATTTCAGACCTTCTGTCCACAGCCGCCCAGTCAAGTCACAGCTGTAGGTCTGATCCAGCTCCACCCTGAAATCTAAGAGATACACTTGAGTTCAAGAGCCTCTAAAAGTGTCTACCAAGTCTTTGAAATATGTATGCGTAGTGCATTATTTATGTGCAAAGACAGGGTACATACAGTAAGTTCTTGAGTTATTTTTTAAAATGGTTTTTGCGAGACGCCAGAAAGCAGACTTGTGTTTCATATTCTATAATTGATACCTTTTGGTTTTCTTAAAATTAGGATACTTGACAGACAGCAACTTTTTATTTGAGTTTTGGATGCAGCACTGCACCACTGCTTGACAAAAATGTTTGCTTTTGTTATGTACATTAAGTTTTGCTTGGTCAATTTCCACTTGCATATTTAATTCATATGTTTTGTTGCTATTCATTACCTTTGAATTCAGTTGTGCTGATGATTAATCACTTGCTTTGATGTTTATGTTGATGTCTGTCGCGTCGCGTTTTTGTGCACTTGGCTTCCCTTTGTTTTTATTTTTTATTCTTTCGTTTGTTTCTTTGTGCCGACCCACTTTGTTTTCTTTCCAGTTTCATGTCATTGCCATAGCGACACTCACATGCACTTTGCTCGGCCATCATTGGAGCATGTTGACAGGTAGGTACAACCTGACTGGCTGCTTGAGAGAAAGATGGAAATGCGTGCAACACACGTCTTGTCTGTGTATAAAACGGCACGTTCACTCTGCTCATTCATTTTCACAACAGTTTGATCTTTTCTGTTGTATCCTCCAAGAGCTGTCCTCCAGTCTGAGTATAAGCCACACTGGTTCAAATTTACATAACATGTAGTTACATAACCAGTTTATGTATTCAGTAATGAATTAAACTAAGGGGAATATTTATGGAATAACATGTTTCGTATTAGGTCTCATGGATTGCTAATTGATTACATATCTTAGCAGATTTCTTCAGCTTTATTTCTCAGTTGTACAAGTTGGTAATCCAATTCCCCCACTGAAGCATAAGACTACCTAAGACTTTTGAGCCACCACTGATGCAATAACATGTAAATGGAGCAGGATTTTAGATGTGAAGAGCCTGATAAAGCAGCTTTGTAATCTAATAACTGTGAGTGATACAGTTTTATTGATACACTTTATGGAGGCTAGAAAAAGCTGCAGGAACAAACTTGAGATTGCTTTTTTTCTTTTTCTGACACTGCTCTCTTTCTCTCTCAGGCTCGAGGAGAGACCTCCAGCTCACTGTGGTTTGGTAAAGGAGGGTGAGTGACTGCTGTCAGTCCCTCCAGTAATGACCTTTCTTTAAGGCTAAACACACTGTATATATCACAAGTTAATACAGTAACTCCAGAAATTAAACCCAGATCATTGTGGAAACCTGCCATCACTTCTTGAGATGGAAAATGCCCTTCTTTAGTCTGGGAATCCTCCTTTCTGTTTGATTCTGTTCCACCGTCTCATTCAGCTCATGGCATTTGGCCAGTGAGTATTGAACAGCAGTAGGTTGCCCTGACTTAGCTTGCAGGTGATTTGTAGAGGAGGCAGACCTCAGAGTGGAACTGAAGCTGCATACTGAAGAAGTGCTAAGTTAGCCAAATAGAAACCCAATAATTATACCCAGGTGTGTGGAGTGTCATTCCCACTATTTGAGATGAGGCAGCCAGCGTAATTAAACTCTCCACTGAAGTCCTTGAGAGGTCCTTGACTGGAGGAGCACTAGAAACCCTGACTGAGGGAAATACATCAGCCCCTTGGTAACAAAACACAAATCCACAGCCAGACTCCTTGATTATAAAACCATGTGACTGAGTGTAACTATATGAATATATGAATGTTTAATATCTTTTCCTATTCAGAATGGGAGGTGCACTCTACAGCATTGACAGCATGCCTGACCTTCGCAAGAGGAAAGCCATTCCTCTTGTCAGAGACCTGGTGAGAAACACACACACTCATTATGCACCAGTCTTGTGGGGTGTCCCGAGATCCGTTCTTCTTTTTTTCCTCTAATTTTTTTGTAGTTGTTCTTGGTTAAAAAAAGAAAGAAAGTCTGAGCATGTTTTTGCTCCTTCTGTTGATCTTTTTTTATTTCTAAATAATCCAAAGTGAATAAACTCATCAAGGCTATCCATTTTGATTTCCCACTGTTGCCCCTTCCACAGCTGTGTCATCAGCTTGATTTATTGATAAATGAAATGCTTGCATATCTTTGGTGTTAATGTAATTACGGTAATTAATCAATGTAATTTACTTCTAGAGGTTATGGCACACCTGTCAGATGCACAGGGGTGTGCGCATGCACATGCACACAATCCATCATAAAGTTTTGTACAGCTCTTTGTTTGAATAGAATATATGTTCACATCTGTTTCTTCTGTATCTCCCTTTCCTCTCCTCCTCTGTTCATCACTGCCTGCCCTCATCAGGCTATGGTGAGCACTTGTTTATCCCTAATATAATCAAATACCAATCTGACCACTGCACCGTAGTTCACATTCAAAGATAAACGTTTTACTCTTCACCTTCTTGTTCACAGTCTCTAGTGCAGAACTCTCGTAAAGCTGGAATCACATCAGCGATGGCTTCCACCACTCTTGGGAACGAAGAGCTGGTGGGTTTCCTCCTCACTCTTATTTTTCACATCTCTGTTCAGGTTTTTCTAACTAATTATGACTGCTCATATTAAACTTGTGTTTCTTTTCCTCTGTGCCCCTTGCAGAAGAGCCATGTTTATAAAAAGACCCTGCAGGCTCTGATCTACCCCATCTCCTCCACCACCCCACACAATTTCGAGGTGTGGACCGCCACCACCCCCACCTACTGCTACGAATGTGAAGGGCTGCTGTGGGGTATCGCCCGCCAAGGCATGCGCTGCTCTGAGTGTGGTGTCAAATGCCACGACAAGTGTCAGGATCTGCTCAATGCAGACTGTCTACAGAGTAAGGACACACATGAACATAATCACACACTGTAAAATATAAAATACCTATTTTTACTGAGGTATACACACCGCCAGTCCTCCACAAAAACCAGACCTATTTAGCCCCTCCTCTGTATCCTTCTGCCCGATTGACATCCCATTATTCTTGTCCTCTATCCACTCTCACATTCTCCTCCCTCTTCCTTTCCAATTTATCTCCTGAGTAATGTCCTGTCATACCCCTGCTTCTCGCCTCTCTCTTCCACCCCATAGCCTTTGCATCCATACTGTTTTGTCTAATTCAGCAAGGGGTGTCTTATCCAATTCCATACTGATTTTGGAGTCAATACGCAATGCAAAATTCAGCGCACCCTGTCTCCAAAGACTGCTGTGAGATCTTGGTGCCAAAACATCTGTTGATCTTTTACACTCTCTCTATTTTTTTCCCGACCAGATCAGTGGTTAAGTGGATACACTATAATATTGAGAAGTTTGGGGTTTGATCCCAGGTCCCAGTTTCAAAGTTGATCAGATACTGTCTTCAGTTAGTACTCAGCTTTAATTGGGAGCAAACAGGAGATAAGCTGTTGGGCCTATGGGCCATATTGCCTTGAATATATTTCATACTTTCATCTTATTCCTCCTGCATCCCACTCTTCAATTATCTGTCTCATCAGGAGCTGCAGAGAAGAGCTCCAAGCACGGGGCGGAGGACCGAACCCAGAACATCATCATGGTCCTGAAGGACCGCATGAAAATCAGAGAGAGGAACAAACCAGAGATCTTTGAGCTGATACAGGACGTGTTTGCCCTCGACAAGTCAACACACGGCACACACATGAAGCAGATCAAACAGAGCGTGCTGGATGGGACCTCTAAATGGTCAGCAAAGATAAGCATCACTGGTGAGCTTTTCTTCATCTGAATCATGGATTGTGCATAGATGATAAAGCCCAACAAAGCAAATTAGTAATTTGTTATTTTATATATTTTTATATAAATGCAGTCCAATTTGCAGTTCTTGTTATTATTGACACAAAAATATTTTCTCATTCAAAATAAGTATTAATAAAGATACTGTCACTGTACAGTAAAAGGTGTCTGTCCTGTCAGACAGTTGTCAGGATTTTTGTTGTCTCCTCCTCAGTGGTCTGTGCTCAGGGCTTACAGGCCAAAGACAAAACAGGCTCCAGTGACCCATATGTCACAGTTCAAGTTGGGAAGACCAAAAAGAGGACCAAGACCATCTACGGCAACCTCAACCCTGTCTGGGAGGAAAACTTCCACTTGTGAGTTGGGTGGGAAGAAATGTATATTATATATTTTTTCCTCTCATGTAATCAACCATCACAACATTTTCTCTTTCTGCCTCATCTAGCGAATGCCACAACTCATCTGACCGCATCAAGGTCCGTGTGTGGGATGAGGATGACGACATCAAATCTCGCGTGAAACAGAGGTTCAAACGTGAGAGCGATGACTTCCTGGGTCAAACAATCATCGAGGTCCGCACTCTGAGCGGGGAGATGGACGTCTGGTACAACCTGGGTGAGTTTTGCGGGATAAAGGGGATGGGGAATTAGAGATGGATGAGGGGAGCAGTGAGTTACACAAAGACAACACAACACAACAAGAAACACATAATTTAAGTCCTTGTCTCTTGTGAATAAATATTTTAGCAAACTAAGTTGTATGATATCTTACTTTGAACTTACAGACAAGAGAACAGATAAGTCTGCTGTGTCAGGAGCCATCCGGATGCACATAAGTGTGGAGATCAAAGGAGAGGAGACGGTAGCTCCTTACCACGTCCAGTACACCTGTCTACACGAGGTCAGTCTGATCTGAACGTCTGGTAGAAACCTTCCAAAAGCTGTTGTGATTATTTGCGCTCAAAATAAAACATGAAAAAAGTGGAAGAAACTCTCTGTTCCAAGATAATTAGTTCTACTCAATTTCACACCAACACAATCACCTTGTAAATTCTGTTTCTGCTTTTGTCCTTGGAGTAGACATCTGGGATTATTGAATCATTTCACCAGTAAAGGGGAATTTCGACTTCTTCAATATGAGACGTGCATGGGCGTAGTGTCATATGAGACTATCATGAAGTCCTAGAGACTATTTCACGGTTTTATGTGTTCTCCTGTTACATTACAGGATTGTGAGTTATAACCCTGAAATAAGTAAAGTACTAGGAAACAGCCTTGAAAATCCACTGTGTTAAAATGACTGATTTGAACATATTTTTAGTCTTTTACAAAGCTCTAATACAGTTACTACTACAACTACTATTAGAAACAGAAACATACTCACTCACCTTTTCTCTGTGTTCAGCATCTGTTCCAGTACACCACAGAGGAGCAGAACAGTGGTGTAGTAAAGATCCCTGATGCCAAAGGCGACGACGCCTGGAAGGTTTATTTCGAGGAGACAGCTCAGGAGATAGTGGACGAGTTCGCCATGAGATATGGAGTAGAGTCAATCTATCAGGCCATGACGTCAGTCCCTCTAACTTTACTCTGAATGATAAACTCTAAAAGTTATGAGATGAGTGTATGAGATCACATTCAATTAGAGTCATTGGTTTTACTCTCACTTTGTGACATGTACACTTAGACAATGATTAGATACAGTTAATAAATCCATCAATATAGAGATACATGGAATGAGTAAATGTGCATAATATTCTGTTTTCCACTTCCACCCCACAGACACTTTGCCTGTTTGTCATCTAAGTACATGTGCCCTGGAGTGCCGGCAGTGATGAGCACCCTGCTGGCCAACATCAACGCTTACTACGCACACACCACCCAGTCCTCCAACAACGTCTCTGCTTCAGACAGATTTGCCGCATCAAACTTTGGCGTAAGTCCCTGGGAAATACTTGATTATACTGTATTATTACCAGAAATACTATTGTAATACTTTGTCCCTTTTCCACAGAGGTGACTTGAAATTTAAAAAAATGCTATACATAGAACATGTCCAGAAGATAACTCAACTCTTAAAAACACACTAGAATTGACTAGCACCTGGTTTCTCTGTTTAACCCGGCCCTGCCTACTTCTCAACACGTCCAATTAGCTGAGCCCTGCCTTGGATTTGTGTAGGCAAATTAGCAAATAGCCTTTCAGCTGCGGTGTGTTTCTGAGCGGTTTGTACTTTTTTGTGTATTTCCCCGTGTAGAAGGAGAGGTTTGTCAAACTGCTGGATCAGCTGCACAACTCCCTGAGAATCGACCTGTCCATGTACCGGGTACTGATGGCTTCTCACTTATATGACAAATTCAAAAAACCTTTAGTTTCTGTGACACTTAGTGCTACAGTCTTGGCTACTTCTGTTTATGCTATTTTTGCTTGTACATGCATGGAAATTAAAACGTAGCTACTGATATTAATTTTCTTTGTCTTTCTACCTGAAGAAAGTGTAAACATGTTTAAATGTGGGTGAACTATTTGTGCTCTCAGAATAACTTCCCTGCCAGCAGTCCTGAAAGACTACAAGATCTCAAGTCTACAGTGGATCTCTTGACAAGCATCACATTCTTCAGGATGAAGGTAAGAATTGTTAAAAGAAATATAAGTTTTTCTTTTTTTTTCTTTTCTTTTCTTTTCTTTTCTTGCCTTGTCTTTTCTGTTCTGTTCTTTTCACATTTGCATGTAACTCCAAAGTATACCCAGCACAAATTTCCTGCACTTTCTGGAAAGTAGCCCGAGGCACAAACTGAAAATCAGCTCAAAATTACCCTATCTAAACAGAGTCTATTATCATGAAACTGTGTGTGTATGTGTGTGTGTGTGTGTGTGTGTGTGTTTGCATGTGTGTAAGGGTTTTAATATATGTTGGTGCAATTTGTGTGGTTCAGTGAGTTTATGGGTAAATTCCCACTGAGATAACCTCCTGCTGAAACTCTTGTCTGACAGACACTTTGTGGTGTTCATATGTTGTGTAACATTTGCGTTCAGGTCCAGGAGTTGCAGAGCCCCCCCAGGGCAAGCCAGGTGGTGAAGGATTGTGTGAAAGCCTGTCTCAACTCCACTTACGAGTATATTTTCAACAACTGCCACGACCTCTACAACAGGGAATATCAAACAGACCCTGTAAGTGTGTGTGCGTGTATCTTTGTGTGTGTGCGTGCTGCAGTATTCTTGCTCTTTAGTGCCTCTCCCTGTGCTGCTACAAAGACGTTCTTGATGGATGCATCTATTAAGATATGAATCCATAACCTCTTTCTCTCTGCAGTCGAAGGCAGTGCCTCCAGATGAGCAGGGTCCCAGCATCAAAAACCTGGACTTTTGGTCCAAACTCATCACCCTCATCGTCTCCATCATAGAGGAGGACAAAAACTCCTACACCCCCTGCCTTAATCAGTGAGTCTTTGCTTGTAATGTCAGTGTACCTGCTCAAGTGTATCATATAGAGGCAGTGTTGTCAAGGCCAGTTTAGAGATACCCCAGGGCGTTACAAGGAAGCGACTGTGGGGAATTTGTTTAAGGAAACCCCCCCCTACAAAAGAATAGAATAGAGGAGGGGAGTGTCAAAACATGGGTGAAACAGAAACATGCCAAACAGTCAAACAAACAACCTTTGTTTGTTTTGTAGTCACATGGCAACTCCTCTGTTCTGAAATGGAAAATTGTTTGACTTCAGACTTTTAAAAACACCATAAACAGCTATGTAGTATCAATACCAATAGATTTCTGTATTGCTGTTTATGTTCTTATGATCCAAGTGCTTTGTCAGTTCTGTGTATTTACAGACAAGTAGTTCCTGCCCAACAGCAGCTTAGGTGGGTGGGGGAAGTTTGGCTCCCATGCCAAAGTGTTAATTTAATAGTATTATTATGAATTTAATTGTACTCATTAGCTTTGTTATGGAAGACAATGAGGATAATAATATTTGTCCAATTTCATGTTTTCTCTGACGCATTTTTCTTCTGTGGCTGCTAAATATATACAGAGGAAACACTGATGGAATTACATAAAAATGACGCTGGGTTATCTTGTTAAATAATGAAGGATCATTACTGCACTGAGAGCTGGATTTAAGGCTGAGTGCTGCCTCTTCTAGGTTTCCCCAGGAACTGAATGTGGGCAAGATCAGCGCCGAGGTCATGTGGAATATGTTTGCACAAGATATGAAGTATGCCATGGAGGGTGAGTTGTCTTTCTGTTTGTCTGTTGTTATGATGGAGATGTGACGAAAGAGGAGCCAGTCGTTTGTAGCAGGAATGTGTTTTGTGGATTTGTTTTTTTCTGTGTAAACTATTTATGGAAACATAGCAGAGTGGTGAAGTGGGACTTTTCTAATTCTTTCTCTTTGATATTCAGAGCATGAGAAGAATCGCCTGTGTAAAAGTGCAGATTATATGAACCTGCACTTCAAGGTGAAGTGGCTCTATAATGAGTACTGCAAGGAGCTGCCCACTTTCCAGAAACACGTACCTGAATATCCAGCGTGAGTGTTGTCTATACAGCATGCACACCTTTTCTGCCACATTTGCCTGAATGGCACAAAGACTCACATCCCTCCCTCTCATTTCTTTTCTCCTGCAGCTGGTTTGAGCCATTTGTCGTCATGTGGCTGGATGAAAATGAAGAGGTGTCCAGAGATTTTCTCCACGGAGCTCTGGAGAGGGATAAAAAAGATGGGGTAATTTTATCTTTCACATGTTACCATCTTTCAGCAGGAAAAGGCATCTGTATATTTCCCAAAATGTCAAAACTATTCCACTTTTCCATCTATTCTATTCGACACAGTTGGGCAGAAAAATGTGGAGCACAGAGTCTGGAAAAAAAAGGCAACAGGAAACAGGAGGTTATATGAGACTAAAGTTTGACTAAAATTCATCGAATCCTGTTGAGACAGCAATAAAATGCATTATGAAAGCTTAAATCTGACCTCCTACATGCAGCATTTATCCCACCCAAAAAAATGTATTCATGCATTTCTCATGCAAATTCAGGCCCTTCACACCATCTCTCCTGACTCAGCACATCCCAGGCTGAGAAGAGCAGGTTGAAGGCCTCAAGGCAATCAATACAGACTCAATACCAAATGCAAATGGAAGAAAAAAAAAAACTTTGCAGAGCAGATGCTACAGCGCGAGTCGATGTACACTCACAGCCTCACATACCGCGCAGTGACTCGCGCTCCCGCTCTCGCTCTCGCCTACGTATCCACACAGCGGCGAGGTCGATGCGGAGCAGCTGAAGATTCTCCCGGCTCATATGTCAGAGACCCTTTGGGTCCAATTACTGTCACCTGAGGCAGTGCATGCTTTCCTGTGTCAGCAGAACGGCGGTCCCCAAGCCCAGTCGTACACCACAACACTACTCACTTCTGGGTTAATGGCCGGGCTGTTAATGAAGGCCCCGCTCCTCGTCAGACCCTCTGATCACCTCCACTGCTCTCACTCACGTCCTAAATCTTGACGCGCAGCTAAAGAAGAACTATTGTCATTGTCTACACCGTGTGACAGCACAGTCAACTTCTCCCGTGGGACGCCCCTCAGTGGAAAACCGAACCCATCGCTGTCAGTGTTAAGTGTGCTCATGTGACTGTACTGCAGCGTCAGCACCATCAAGCAGCTTCTCACACTCTTCTCCCTCCGGTCTCGTTCTTCTCTACAGTTCCAGGTCACGTCGGAGCACGCTTTGTTCTCCTGCTCAGTGGTGGATGTGTTCTCTCAGCTCAATCAGAGCTTTGAAATCATCCGTAAACTCGAATGCCCGGACCCTCAGATTGTTGGGAACTACATGAAGAGATTCGCAAAGGTGACATTTATCCGCTAATGTTCCCGCTTTAACATTCCTACCTCAGCTGTCACTACTTAGAAACAATATTTCCACTGTAATTCTGTTTTTATGCAACACTCACTTCTATTTCTGTCTTATAGACAATCGGCAATGTCCTGTTGTCTTACGCTGACATCATTGCGAAAGACTTTCCAAATCATGTCAAGAAGGAGAAAGTGGTAGGTACATTTCAAAGTGGAAGACAGAAAGTAACAGACAGAAAAGTTTGGGCCATCAAGGTTTTAAGATCAGTTTGGTTGATTCCCTCACAGTAAACTGCTCTTCAGTGCAATAGCTCTGCTCAACCTGGGCATGGCTACTGCATGGCAGTGGTTCAAAGTGAATTAGGGCTGTGTAATTAGCTGAATGTGGCATAGGCTTGGAGGGGGGGAGGGGGGCTGCACTCCACTCCCAGAGAGACCAGGAGCCCCCAGAGGAGCAGTAATTACTGAAAATTCCTTCTTCTCCTGCCCTGCATCACCGAGAGTGTTTTTGCCAAGGATGCAATAAAAAAAGTTAGGAGGGATATTACTGATACAATAAAATGCTCTGAGTGTATATGTGTGTGTGTGTGTGTGTGTGTGTGTGTGTCTAATGATTTTTGTTTCTCTCTGCACAGCCATGTATCATCATCAATAACATCCAGCAGCTCAGAGTTCAGTTGGAGAAGATGTTTGAGGCCATGGGAGGCAAAGACGTACGTTTCCACACACGCTGTATTATATGTTTGTTATGATTCTGCTGTTCTGACTTGACACGCATATTAATCCCAGTCACTCTCCTCCAGCTCAACGTGGAGGCCAGTGACTTCCTGAAGGAGCTGCAGAACAAACTCAACAATGTCATGGACGACCTCAGCCGCATCTTTGCCGTCAGGTGGGTGTTTGTCTGATTCCTTCATTGGAACTCATATAGACACTTTAACCAGCTTCTCCTGATGATGTTTCCCATGTTACTTGTGTTGTGTGGTGTCACAGTTTCCAGCCCCAGATTGAGGACAACGTGAGACAGATGGGCGACATCTTAGCTCAAGTCAAAGGTCAGACAGTACCGGCCAATGGCAGCGTGGTTCAGGAGGCCGACAACGTCCTGCAGCCCATCATGGACTTCCTGGACAGCAAGTAAGAACATCAGAACAAAAATCTGGCTCAAAAGTTGGCATTCAGGGTTTGGACAGGTTCTTGGTCTTGTCTCTTTTGTTGGAAAGTTCTTCAGCATCATTAAAAATTCAGTGAAATGGACAAGTTTGCAGAAAAATGCTTCATTTTCTGGCACTGGAATCAAAAAACCTTACTTAAAACATGTTTGACTGCTGCCTTTATAACTGAGAGCCTGTGTGTTTGTGTGTTTCAGCCTGTCGCTGTTTGCTAAGATCTGTGAGAAGACAGTCCTGAAGAGAGTGCTGAAGGAGCTGTGGAAACTGGTGATGAACACAATGGAAAAAACAATCGTTCTTCCAACACTCACTGACCAGACGGTATGTAATAATAATAAAAAAAAGACATCCACTTGTATTTTCCCCCCTCTCTCCTTCCAAATTTCACTGCTTTTCATTGCTGTGTTCCACTGTGACAGTACATTAACCCCTCTATCCTGCCATTGCCCCATTCTCTCTACTGCCCTCCCTTTCTTAGGTTATTGTAAGTATGTGTGTGTGTGTGTGTGTGTGTGTGTGCAGCCTCCGTGAGCATGAAGAAACACTCTTCAGAGGAACCTTAACACAACCCTCTGCAGCCTCCTCACCTCTGCTTTTACAGTTCTTTTCCCCTCTCTGCGGATATCAGTGCATCAAAACACTGGGTTGACAACGTAGCCTGCCCATGAGTCCCTGTAATACTGAATGACAGTGCACCACAGCACTTAGATCATGCTGGTTTGAGCCAAAGACGTAGATCAAGTCGTATATTATCCTGAATGTCTGTTTGAAATACATTTTCCACAAAATGTTCACACAAATAATAAATAGGTAGTTTTACTTTTCTCCCGTTCACTCTTCAAATTAATTTTTTGCATTTGCAGCTGCCTGTCATCACTAAACCTCCTGAAGTCACCTCTCACTTTGCAAACCCCCCCCCTACTGATCTCTGAACGACCTCCCTTTAACGTTCTGCACTCACTCATCTGTCTGTTCCTTCTCTGCAGGGCACCCAGATGATCTTCAATGCTGCTAAGGAGCTGGGTCAGCTTTCAAAGCTCAAGGTGATGAGAACAGCTGGCAACTGCAAAATGCTAACATGTGAAGAGCACCTGAAGTGTAGACAGTGTTTCAGCAGCAACAAGTCTGATTTCCTTTGTCTGATCTGTCCTGCAGGAGCACATGGGGCGAGAGGAGGCCAAGGCTCTGACTCCTAAACAGTGTGCAGTAATAGAGCTGGCACTGGACACTATTAAGGTATCACATGGTCTCTTACATAAACTTCAAAACTTAGCAGGGAATTTACTGCAATGATTTTTTCCCCCTTATTTTCAATATATTTATTTGGTTTATGTGAGTGACTCAACTAAAGGCAAGGCAAGGCCGGGCAAGGTATCTTTATTTGTATAGCGCATTTCATACCAAGGCAACTCAATGTGCTTTACATAAAGACAAAACATAACAGCATAAAAACAAAACACAGAGTTAAAAACAGGAGCAAAGAAGAATAAAAAAGTAAAATAAAATAAAATAAAATAGATAAAGTTTAAAGTTATTAAAAAGAGCTCAGCTATAAGCACATGAAAAGAGAAATGTTTTTAACCTGGATTTAAAAGTGCTTACAGTTGGGGCTGATCTCAGTTAAAGGAACAAGAAGGTTGAGTTTCCTGTGAAGAAAAAAAAACTGAACAATTAAGTTGTTGACTTAACTTCCATGAGTTTCACAGTCCACAGCATGATGGTGAAATGGGAAACAGAAGCCACAGAGAAGTGAAACGATCGTCAATGAAAATCAACATTAAAACTGACTCTTTGCGTAGATGAAGAAGACAATGTGGTCAACGCTGATCAGTGTTTCTTCCAAAGCAGCTGGAGCTGTAGTCAGGCAGCTTCAGTCTGTCACAGTCTACATTATTGTAGATTTAACAGTGTGTGACTCACCACACCAGCCTCAGGCCTTCATGGGTCAACAAACGTTTGCACCTTAAAGCCGTTTAGTCAACCCATCTAACAACACTTGCAACTCTCATTGTGTTACACAGCAATACTTCCACGCTGGTGGCGTTGGCCTGAAGAAAACCTTCTTGGAGAAGAGTCCGGACCTGCAGTCTCTGCGCTACGCCTTGTCTCTGTACACGCAGGCCACCGACAAACTCATCAGGAAGTTTGTCCTCTCACAGAGCGCTCAGGGTACACACACACACACAGAGTCACACGCATAGATTCAAACAGTTTGACACAAATATGCATTCAAAGAGAGAGATTCAAAGAACTGCTTATTCTTTCTGTTACTATGGTTTTTGGAATTAAATAGGATTATGGGATTAAGTAGACTGACTTGCTTACAGTGTAACGTTGGAAGAAATGTTTCATTCTTTTCAGTTACATTACAGTAGACGTAAAAATGTGATTTTATATATTTCATATATAGTATAGACCAGCAAAATATACTTTAAAGCATCCCACTGGTGGACGTAAACCTGTGACTCTTTAATTAGAAAACACTGTGTTAGTACTTTGATGTTTTAACACTGCTCTGTGTCTCCTCTCAGTCCATGGAGGCAAAGGGATCAGGTGTACGGCAAATGAAGACACACCGCCAGAGAAAGGTACGTGTCAGCCGTGTTTTGTAAAATCTTCATGCAACCACCCTCCCCCCCGCCCCTCGAGCAGCTAACAGCAGCTCTGACTCAGGCTCAGACATCTCTGTGATCAAACTGTCACCACCTAAAGATAACCGGACGTGGAGAGCAGCGTTAGCCCTTGGCACAACCTCCACTCTCCCTCTGCTTCTCCTTCATCCTGCTCCTTTTTACTTCCCCGTTGGAGCTGCTTTTAATCATCAGACGTATGCATGTGCACGTGTGGTAGATAACAGACAGAGATAGGCCGATATCTAGAGAGTCCCAAACAGCAGAGCAGAGCTCCAACGTTAAAAACCGCAGTGACTGGAGATCAAGGTGAAGCTGTCAGACTGTGTCAGATGATGAAACGCAGCTTTTCTCCAGAAACTTGAGTTGCAGTTTCTTCCAGTGCCGTCGCCTTTTTTTCTTTTTCTTCGGTGTCAATCGAGTGTCAAGAACGAATTACCAGCTATTACTGCATTACAGTTTGCCATTTGCTCAGCATTAGAGCTGGCACAAAGGCTGCTTCAGCCAGCCAAGTCCAGCTCATCTGATTATCACAGAAAACCTGTGTGTGTATGTGTGTGTGTGTGTGTGTGTTGTTACTGCATGTTTAAATTTAGTTCACAATCTGCTGATGCATTCAAGTCATATATCTCAGCCGTGCTACATTGCAGACTGAAAAAGCACCAGTTATATCCATCCTCAGATAAATGGGTTCAAGGCAAACACACACAAACACACACACACTCATGGACCAATCAACCACTTACTGACTGTGTCTTTACAGCGTCTGGAGTGGATGCAGTCGGCGAGGTGGTCATGCATGTGGATATCTTACCCCAACCTAATGGAGAACACAAGATCAGTGTCAAAGGTAAAAAAAAAACCCAGTCGACTGCTTCACGGTCCCTTTTTCTAACATCTGTCACTTCTTCGTCCTCTCTGTCCTTCCTCTGCCGCTCCACTGTCCAGCTGTGATTCACCCGTCCTTTCTGTTTCCTCCAGTGGTGGCCGCCAACGACCTGAAGTGGAAGGCGCAGGGCTTCAGGCCGTTCGTGGAAGTCTACATCATCGGCCCTCACCTCAGCGACAAGAAGAGGAAATTTGCCACCAAGTCCAAGAACAACAGCTGGTCGCCCAAGTTCAGCGAGAGCTTCCAGTAGTGAGTGTCCACTTCAGCCCGCTTCCCCTCGTTGTCCCGGCTCCCGTCTCGGCCACATTCACATAGATCAGATGTCTCTTTTGATTTGATTTCTTTTATTTGGATCCCCATTAGCTGATGTAATACACATCAACTATTCTTCCTGGGGTCCGATCAGTATGTAACAATAAAAATACAAATCAGAAATACACAATCAAAGCATAACAAAGAGATTTACAAACACAAATTATCCATAAATAGTCTACATAAACAACATACAGTATATAAAAGTAACAGCATATAACCAATAATCTAAACATCTAATCAGATATAGAGACACACTTATATACAGTTGTGTTCAAAATAATAGCAGTTCGACATCACTTGCAAGATAAATCACTGATTTTGTTAGAATTTCAACTTTTTTTTTTCAACTTTTTCTAGAAGGTTTAGTAAAGGTATAGAAAACCAACAGACCCAACAGGCATGACGTGCATGCTGCTGATTCTGTGAAACTGAATCATTTACTGAAAGGGGCGTGTTCAAAAAAATAGCAGTGCCAGGTTCAATTATTGAGGTCATTGATTATGTGAAAAAAAATAGGTGTTAAACAGGTGGCCCTTATTCAAGGATCAAGGCAACTGATGCTGCATATGCTGGCTGTGCATTTGTCCTTGAAAAACAGAGTAAAATGGGTTGTTCAAGACACTGTTAAGAAGAAGAGCATTCTTTGATTAAGAAATTAATAAAAGAGGGGAAAACCTATAAAGAAGTGCAGTCAAACGCTTTAAAATGGCAGCCAAAACCAGAAAGGCGAGGAAGAAAAAGAAAAACGACTATTCGAATGGATCGGAGAATAACCAAAATGGCAAAGGCTCAGCCAATGATCAGCTCCAGGAGTATCAACGAAGATCTAAGATTGCCTGTGAGTACTGTAACAATCAGACAACGTCTATGTGAAGCCAAGCTACCACCAAGAAGCCCCCGCAAAGTCCCATTGTTAAAAAAAAATACATGTAATGAAGCGGTTACAATTTGCCAAATAACACATTGACTTGCCTAAAAAGAAATGGCGTAATATTTTGTGGACTGATGAGAGTAAGATTGTTCTTTTTGGGTCTAAGGGCCATAGACAGTTTGTCAGACGTCCTGCAAACACTGAATTCGAGCCACAGTACACAGTGAAGACGGTGAAGCATGGTGGTGCAAGCATCATGATATGGGGATGTTTCTCGTACTATGGTGTTGGTCCTATTTATCGCATACCAGGGATCATGGATCAGTTTGAGTACACCAGAATACTGGAAGTAGTCATGTTGCCGTATACTGAAGAGGAAATGACCCCAAACAAGACAATGACCCCAAACACACCAGCAAGTGTGTAAAGAAAGATGTCAACACTGCTATTTTTTTGAACATTATATTTCTTGACTTTCTGTAAAATATTATCAAATTAAATTACTTTTTCCAATTTTCTTGGTTTGAAATAGAATGTGCAGTGTCCCCAATGCAGTTGTGTTCCTTAAAATACAATTTATTTGAAGAATTTTTACTCACCTTTTTAAACACACTGCTATTATTATGAACATAACTGTATATATATATATACATACACATACATACACAATGCATGCAACAATAACATAAAACTCCACCTGTGACCTGTGCTTCTTGTCTCAGCTCCCTGGGCACCGAGGTGGGACCGGAGAGCTACGAGCTGCAGGTGTGCGTGAAGGACTACTGCTTCGCCAGGGAGGACCGCACCGTGGGCATGGCCGTGCTGCAGGTGAAGGACATCGCCAACAAGAGCAGCGTCACCTGCTGGATGCCGCTGGGCCGGCGCGTCCACATGGACGAGACGGGGCTGACGGTGCTGCGCATCCTCTCCCAGCGCAACAACGACGACGTGGCCAAAGAGTTCGTGAAGCTTAAGTCGGACCAGCGCTCGGCCGAGGAGGGCCGCAGCTGAGGGACGACTTAGAGAGAGAAAGAGAGAGGACACACGTGTGCACGGAAACACCAGAGACATACCTGATAGACATAGTATTATGCACACGTATAGTATTCACACCCACGTAGATAGACCACCATGTGCAATACACAAGCACACACATGTAAACCCTCTATTGTACATAAACCTTATCTGCATACATTATGCAACATTTACATCGCAATGGTATCAATGCAAACATGACGGAACATGTTTATTTAAAAAAGAAAATTAGATTTATTTCAAATATTTTAGCAGCTCAACTCACACTCCTCAGTTTAACATCAGCCTCACGTCAGCACTTGTCGACCCCTCGCTCACTCTTTCCTACAACACATCACACCTTTTATACGCTGTACATTTAGATGCGATGAAATGCAACGCAGAGCGGCATCAAAAAAACCATGTGAATAGTTTGACAACGACCACTTTGCACTTTTTGCTTCTCTGTGTCTTCAGGAGAGCAGCCCCTTTACCCAGCTATGCTCTGTCCGTCTGCTCGCCTGCCTGACTGTGTGTCCTTCTTCCCGTCCGTCCCCCTCCTCCTCCTCCTCCTCCTCCTCCTCCTCCCGTCGTCTCCTCTGCGTAGTCT
This sequence comes from Trachurus japonicus, assembly GCF_045865225.1. Classification (NCBI taxonomy): domain Eukaryota; kingdom Metazoa; phylum Chordata; class Actinopteri; order Carangiformes; family Carangidae; genus Trachurus; species Trachurus japonicus. The sequence goes on along the minus strand of NC_140923.1, from coordinate 36,446,653 downwards.
TCCCACGGTGTGATGTGTTGTGTAATCCGGAAGCGGGAGCTCAGATCAATACGATCAGCTTCCTCTGACGCCCGAGAACCCAAATAGAGATAAAAACACACGACAACACTGACCTTAGATCAGTGTCCAGGGGCAACATCTCTGCTAGTCTGTCCTGTAATGTACTAATTGTCCTGCATGTTGACCCCAGGAACACTGTGATTTTACTTCGCTGTAACCATGGCAATCCCCCCTCCCACATAACCTGTGTGAGCATGGTGCATATAACCCCGGTCCCGTAAGGTTTTTGGTTTTTTTTCTAAATCAGAGCCGACTCACAGACACAGTGACAGCGGGAGCCTCTGACCAGAGTCTGACATGTGATGTGTCGATACAGCTAGAAGTTGTGGCCACCATGTGCATTTATATCGAACTTGTCTTGCTTCACATCACGACAAACGGAGCAATATCTACCCCCCCACCCCTCCCCCCACCCGAGAGTGCACAGTAACTCCTAAAAGAGAAAAAAGAAACCAACAAAAAAAAAGAAAAAGGGCTACAGGATCTGTGGACTGGGATGTCAGTTTACGCACTAACACACCAACACACCGCAGACGCGCTACCGTTCCAGAAAGTCTTGGATGAGTGACTGTGGAGGAGCTCGGACCCTGAACGGACACCTTCCTCCTGACCACCTGCACATCTGTCCCCATCTGTCCACACACCCATCTCTATAAGGCAATAGTGGTTTGTTTCCACGTTCACTGAACCTCGTGGGTTTGATGAAGAACAAACCCTCTGTGAACACTGCTGTGTCTTTTTTTTGTTTTCGTTTTTCTTAACGTGTGCGTGCATGTGTGTGAAGGTCGTGAGTGTGACTGTCACACCTGCAAAACGGGCTCTGAGATTGTGAGCAATATATTGTACCTACACACCCAAACTGTATGCGCTGTCAGTAAAACTACAGGAGCAACCAACTGCAATATCCAGATCCAAGGAATGGGAAACTTATGATTCTTATATTTATTTTGTAAATCACTGAGATATTTTTTATTTATGGACTCATAAAATCCCCATTCCTCTTAGGAAGTGTGCACGCTTTTTTTCTCATATATTTTGAAAAAGAGAGAAGGAAAGTGTTTTGATTACTATTTGCCTTTAGTAGGACCAAATTTGCACGAACCAGAGTTCATGTTTGTTTGTTTTCAAAGAGAGAAGCCATCAGAGTCACCGCCAAGCATTTATGGTGTTCAAGTATTAGTCTCGTCACGTCCTTTGACAAAACCTTCCCCCTTTACTGTTCACTACAAAAAAACTAAACAAGGTGAGCAAACACTCACAGTCGTAGTCCGGCTTCGTCTTGTAGTGTCTTTGTGAAACTCAATGATTTTGGCAACAGTGATTGAAACACACAGCGAGAGGTTTGTTTCCTTCCTGTGGCTGCTGTGTGTGGAGCTCCAACACACATCACTGCCGGCCTGTCACATGTTGTCTTTGCTCAATACTGTTGAATGCTACCAAATACAAATCTTGTGAATGTTATTAATCCTCAGCAGAGCCTTCTTTCCACGATCAAAGGGATGTTTAATCCAAACCCACGACTAGCTGGGAACACCAACTCATGCCTTTTGATTTAGGTCTGCAAGTTTCACCTAAATCAACGGGTCATGTGTTCAATCATGCTTGATTATTATTGTTATTGGGTTTTTTTGTTAGTTTTTTGGGGGGGTGAACCAGCTTTTATAAAGAAGCTTTCTGCCCCATCTCTGTTCCATGTAACGCACAGTGAAGTTGCGTCATTTTTTTCATGTGTTGTCTAAGTAACTCCCAGGGCTCAAGACGAAACTTGACACGTCAGGTTGCGGCTGAAAAAAAAGCAACAAATATATATTTAAAAAAAAAATGTACACGAGTGATCGTCCAGTTCAGGGCTCATCGGTTGCCAGCTTCATGTATCTACATATATACACACACACACACACACACATCTACACACACCCATCTCTGCTCAAGCACAAAAGGGCACATGTAAGATGACACACATGCATGCATGCACGCCGACACAACTCTGTGGAGACCAATGACGCCCACCCTGTGAATAGAATCAACTTACAAATTGCATGAGGGGAAACTTTATTGTGCCAGCACGCGTCTCTTCGATGTTTCTTGACTTTTTAATTTTCCCTTTTTTTGTTTTTAATTTTTCCGAAGCTATGTAACGATAACTCACCAATGTTTTTCTTTTGTGTGTGTTTTTCAAAACGGCTTGTGAATACGTCCTCTGTAACCAATATGAATGTAGTGTGAACACAGAACTCGCATGAGAGAATTATTTTCTACTAAGGATGTTTCTAATTTGTTTCTTATCATTATTGATTGTTCTTTAATGAGGATGAAGTGGACCTGGAATGCAGCCTGATTGTGATCTGCTTCCTATTAAAAGGACATTTGTGTCACAATATTCTCTCTGTCACGTCACTGCAGGTTTCTTTTCTACTGTCAGTCTATCCAAACCAAATTTAAGGTACAAATAGGATCTGTAAAGTTCAGAGACACATTAATCATCAACCTGTAGGAAAAATGAATCAGACAAGTGTGTCAACAGATGCTTACGTGTGGAGGCAGCAGCAGCAGCAGCAGCAGCAGGGTGTTGTGCTGAGACAAAGCCTCAGCTTCAGGCCTCCAACGCAGTGAGCCTCAGTCTGTTCTGTGTGTGACCTCTGACCTCCCGGTGGAGGGGGGGAGGGGACTATCACACATCACCACATGTTTTAAATGTTCAGTCTCACAGTAAAGTGGCAAGAAACTCCAGAAAACAGATCGGAACGTTTTCTCAGTTGTGTAAAAGTGACAACAATCATCATGTGTTACTGTTGGTTAGTTGGACCAGTCGTACTATGCAGCAGTTCTTTAGCAAAGCTGATCCTACTTTATTTTGACCTGAAACTAATGTTTTAATTACACATAAATCTTCCAATTATTTCCCTTATTTCTTCAATTAACAGTCATTTATAAAATGTCAGACAACAGTGACAAATAATCTCCTACGTCCAAACTCGACTGTATTTTTGACATGGAAAAGAAAATGAATCTTGATTGGAGTCTTTAAATATTTAACATTTTTGCTTGAAAAATCACAGAAAATTAAATATCTAAACTGTTGCTAATAGATTTCCCAATCCTGTCAGATCAAGCTCACTCAGTGTCATTACTGTGCAATAAGATCCACACCATATGACCCAAACTGACGACCTACATTTGCCTTTGTCTCTAACCAGTGATCTCTAACCTCACACTGGTTAATTAATAACGGTGTAAAACAGAAAAGCTGCATATATTTTCTTATATAAGTTTTATAATGGACCTAATACAACACTGTAATTTCCCATTGTGTGATTATTAAGCAATATTTGTTAGTAGTTTTTAAAAGCCGATCAGTCTCCATTCAAATGTGATCTTAGTTTTCTACAGAAAAAAAACATTCTCCTGTTTTTAGATGAGCAAAGACACAAACATGTCTGATCTGCAGTCCCCCCACCCTCCTCCCCCATTCTCAGTGTTAATGTGGCTCAGATGCAGCGTCTCTACCGCCACCACGTGGTGAAGACGCAGCACATCAACTCCTCAGCACTTGGCCGAATAAAGACACAAAGCCGCAGATTCTTATTTTACAGTAAAAAAATGAAACCAAAAAACAAGACTTTATTAAAGAAGCATAAAAAATAAAACTCTTGATACATTTCTCATAACCGTCAAGTCAGCTCAAATTATATGATTATACAATTTTCCCGGGTCACGGTTAAAAGGTCCATAAACTTTCAAATAAAATATATTTCAATTTTAAAATTTCTTCAATAGTTTTCTCATTTTGTTATAAATTGCCTATATGTAGTACACAGGAAATAAGGAAAATAAAAAATGGAAAATAAAAATAAATTTGAAGTAATAAAAAGGGTCACATTATTGTCTGGGATATTTAGGTAAGCAAATAAATTGTAAAAAATAAAATGTGTAAAAAGTTTTTTTTTTTCTTTTTTAAATCTCAAAAATTATTAGCTAATGCCAGGTGGCTTGAAGACATGCAGATGGTTAACTTACAAATAATGATACATGTTCTTTAGAAACTACACTTATCTTCAATTAGGTCATTTTGCTTTTGAAAACAAGATCCCAATGATTGTATTCAGGGTATATACACACAGGTCAGGACTGAAACCTAGTTTGCTGACGTTTTACATTTTGGTTCTGCATACAAAGAGAATTAAAGCAAAAATAGGAGAGCGGAGGCTTAAGGGGGGTCTGTCACCCCCTTACTGGCGTGGCTCTCTTTGCATCCCCCCTCTAATCACAAAAAAAAGGTCAGAGGTCACTGGCTAGCATGCCTCAGGAAACCCTGTTTTCAAACCTTTAGGAAGGAAATGGGGGAGGGGGTATGTTTGGCTAAAAAAATAAAATAAAATAAAATAAAATAAAAAATTCAGCAGTCAATCTGTAAAACATTTGTACCTTTTTAACAATTAAACTACTGTACATTAAACCCTAGCATTCTCTCATTGGCCAGGAAACGCCCCGGTGCAGCACTAGGACTGACATTATAGACCCATCTGGCAAAAATCCAACAATTTCTTTAACAAGTCGACTTGGACAGTTTGAAGATGGGGCTGCAAAGATTGGCCTCAACACTCACACAGCAGTCACGACTGATCTGTTCACTCAGACACATTCGCCGCCCTGCATCTGTTCAAGAGTGTGCACGAGTACGAGACGAAATGCAACAACAACAAAAAAAAAAAGCCAGACGTCAGCCGGGACGCGTTGCCAGTTATATGAGAATGAGAACAGGGTTGTTGTTGTTGTTGTTGGTTTTTTGTAGGTCTAACGTTGCACTGCAGGAGTTTTGACTGAGAGTTAAAGTGGCCCTCCCGCTGCAACCAAAGCACCATGGGTAGAGTGAGTCTTCAGGGAGACTATAGCCTACCAGTTCAGCTCCTGGGCACATTTTTCCTACACGTGTGGACACATGAATCAGTGCACTGCTGCGCTCAACCAGGACAGCTGCTTATTAGTTTCACTACTGCCCCCGTCGCCCAAGTAGCAAACAAACAGTCAACACAGCAAATAAGTTGAACGTTATATACTGGCTGGAGCACCAAAGCACAGCAGCAACTGCCTATTTCATCGTTTACTCAAGTAGAGTTACCCTTTTTTCCCTTGATTTTTTTTTTTTTTTTTTTTTAAAACCCAACCCCCCCCCACAACCCGTCCTGATCTGCGACTACGTCCAAGGAGGAGGACACAACTGTGACGGTGGTGCCCTGCTCTCTTAACAGGATCTGAATGTGATGACTGTGTAGGGACAATTCATAAAATAATTCATAAACGAGCAAAAAACATTCTGCAGCTGCTGGGATTTGAACACAAAGAGTGTCTGGAAGCCCTGGATGACCTAGCTACTAGCTGCCATAAAGGATAAGTTGATTCTTTCCTACTGTGCGAGCCTGAAAAATGTGATCATGTGTCTGTGCAGTCAGAGGAAGCCCTTGAGAATTAGGTATGTGTCGTTTTTAATTCAGTTGTCATGGCTTGTCTCATTCTATGAGCTAACTCCATGTCATGTTCAAAAGGGCCACAAACAGCAAACCGTGTACCATCACACCGACCGCCCCAAATCTTCCATACAGTATTAACACTATAGGAGGCAGTTACTGCAAACTCTTAAAAAAATAATTAAAATTGAAAAAACAAAACAAACAAAAAAAAAAAACAGTAACAGGATGCAACCGCCGGAAGTTATGCTATGAAACACAGGACAAATTGCAAACAACTAACCATATAGTGCACTACATTTGGCCAGGAGTACAGCGCTATATGGGTGTGACAGTGTGTCATCTGAGAGAGTGCCATACAGCTTTGCTGTGAGAATGGGGTGGAAGACCAAAACTTGACAAAAACAGTAAGAGCTGTTTCTTTTTTGTGGTTTTTGTTCTTTTTTGTAGTTTTTTTTTTCTTTTTTTTCTTTTTAGAGGGGTTGCGAGTTACAGTGCATGAAAAAAAATGCTTCAATCGAGCCCCTTTTCTATTATTTCATGTGGGAGGAGTGGACATCTCTCCTTTACCTTATTGGACAAAAACATTCACGTGTGACATCAGAGAAGCCCTATCTTACCCTAAAGTTCAAAATATGTCTGTAAGCCACACACTCGACAGTCAAGAGTCAAAAAACTAGTATAAAACACTAAATGAGTTGATCTAAGTGTAACAGACAGGATGTGAGAGGATAAATGTCCTGGTGTGGATGGATCAGAGCGTCGCCTTCCTATGAGACTGAGACGAGTGAAGGAAGAGGGGCAGCAGGACAGAAACCAGACCTTCTCAAGGTGAGGACACGCGACGATGCCAGCGTGGAGAACAGCATGAGTGGGCATTACTCTAACACACACACACGCACACACACATACATACATACGCACACACGTACGCCCGCGCAAGATAGAGAGATGTAAAGGGATTGTCAGGCAGCCCAAACGTACAGACCTCAGACACATTCCTTCAGCATGACTAATGGTACGTTTCTGACTTATTAAAGGATAATTAATGAGAATCAATGCAGCAGCCACATTTGAAATGTGGGGTAGACTCATTCAGATTCCTCCAACGTGTTATTGAGTTTGATCAGGAATTACGAGACGACTATTAATAGCATTCATTTCATTTGGCATTACTGATGGCTAATTTTTCATCTGTGGCAACGAGAAACAGGAACTCATCCTTAAGAGGTCCCTCGGGTGTATTGTTCTGCTTGGTGCCTGACTACATGCCGACCTTTAAAAAAGTTCCAAGCTTACAGAAAAATAGCAACCCCGTCGCTTCATGTCACAAACAACAGCATGAGTGAGAGCAGAGGGAGAAAAGCAAGGGGTGGCGGGGTGGGGAGGGGAGGGGGGGTTTGTTTGTTGGAACAGTTTGCGTCCTGTCAAGAACATTAAAATAAGGAGTAGAAAAGTGCAGGCCTCAGTGACAGCTTCATCGAAAAATATCTGTTAAGTACAAAAGTGTCAAAAGGAAAGGCTGTGAGAGAGAAAGCAGGCAGAGATCTGAAGAAGCCAGAATGAAGAAATGTGGAGACAGACCGGCGGCCAGCGGTGCAGGCTGCTCCGGGTCAAAATGAAGGCCTGAAGAGAGATAAGACACTAGTTTCCTTCCATAAGTTCACCACCGAGAGACTGTCTGAGCCCCAACTGTCTGCAGACCAGTTTCAATTAACTTCACTCTGAAAATAAGTCATTGTCATTATTATTATTGTTATTATTAATCTTGACAGTTATGAGCAATAAATCAACATCCGTATAGTATCATCATCTCTATTAATGTATTTATTATGGTCCATCGTGTGTGTGTGTGTGTGTGTATGAAGGTTATTAGTGTGAATCCTTCCATCGCCTCCTCCGCCGCAGCTGGTGCCCCACTCCAGTCCTCTTCCTGCACCCCCCCTCTCCCTAACCCTCATATTTTACCCCCCCCCCTCCCTCCCCCTGCCTGGGGCATTAAGAGAAGATGCGGATGCACTGTGTGGTCGGGGTGTGGCAGACGGGGCACTCGGGCTCAGCTGACTGGCAGATTTGCCCGGCGCACTCCATGCAGAACAGGTTGTGGCCACAAGGCACCAGGGCTGCCGTCACCTCGCTCTCGAAACACACGAAGCAGTCCCTGTTGACCCCCGGGCCCACGCCCACCAGGCCCGCCACGCCGCCGGGCCCCGAGCCGCCTTTCAGCCGGCTCAGCATCCCCGAGCTGAGGCCCACGCCGCTGCCGCCGCCCTCGGAGTCGGTGGGAGAGCCGCCGGGTAGGGAGGAGGCCGAGCAGGAGGAGTAGCCGGTCGACGAGCCGCCGGAGCTGGAGCTGGACGCTCCGGAGAAGGAGCCGCCGCCGCCCGCGTTGCCGGACTGCAGCCAGGAGAGAGTGCTGAGGGGGTCGCTCTGTGCACGGCGGGCCAGCGGGTGATCCAGGGGGCCCACGCCCGTGTCCTGAGGCAGAGTTGGAGACAATCGTGGAGTGATGGCGCCGCCGCTGAGGCCGCTGCTGTTGCGACGTAGCGGCTGCTGCTGCTGTTGCTGCTGCTGCTGAGAGGAGCCGGCCGTCTTGCTGCCGCCGCTTCCGCCGTTGACGAAAGGCGCCCAGATGTTGGAAGCACTGAACTCAAAGCCCAGTTCGTCCGAGGAGGGCAGTCCCGGGGTGGAGTCGCCCCCGAACGTGAACCCTCCCCCCGCGCTGCTGGAGCCCGTGCTGAAGGGGCTGGTGGGGCTGCCGCCCTCGTTGGCTTTGCGGGCGGCGCTGTAGCTGTCTGAGCTCATCCCGCCGTTGTGCGAGTGATAGGCGACGGAGGAGGACATCTTCCGGCCGGAGGAGTGGTGCATGGACATGGGAATAGCGGGAGGGGGAGAGGGTGGAGGCGGAGGGGGGTTGGCGGCGGCGGCGGTGGCGGCATGGTGGTTGGCGGCGGCGGCGGCGGCGGCCCTGGACCACAGCGACGCCCCCAGTCCGCCGCTCAGCGCGCCCAGACCCTCCAGGCTGACGTCGGTGCCGTTGGTGTGGAAGTCGTTGTCTCCCTGCAGGTCCACGAAGGTCCCGGTTCTCAGGGTGATGTGGGTCTCGATCTCCTCCCGCGCCCGGTCCACGTTCTCCGGCATGCCCGTCACCTCGAACACGGGGTCTTTCTCTCGACTGGGCGTCACGATGTAGGTGTGGGTCTGCTGCTGGATGCGCTTGATGGTCGCTCCCTTTGGTCCGACGACGAGACCGACCACTCTGTAGGGGACCCTCACCTGGATCGACGAGAGATTTATATCTTAATGTCTGCAAAACTTCAACTTTGTTACCTGAAAAACAAAACAAAAAAACGCAGAACTTCTGTACCTGTATGGTGGTCTGTCCGGGTAGGTGTGGCGGTCCAGGAAGCGAGCCTCCCCCACCGGGTCCCCCGGCCTTGCAGCGGGACGCACGGATCATAGAGAAATGCTCGGCCGCCGAGACGATTTCACGCTTTGCCATCTCCACGTCCTCCCTGCGCCCCGTCACGATGAAAACAGGTTCCTCGCCCCTCACCGGAGTCTTTATGTAGGTGTTTGTTTTGGCACGCAAGGCCTTGATCTTACAACCTGGAAGATGTAGAGAGAAGGAGGAGTTTTAGAAAAGAAACTGGAAAAAAACAAACACTGAATATACACAGAGACCCAGTGTAGAGATGCAGATGTGATTATGTAACCAAATAAAATTAGCTCATTAAACACTCAGTTTCCCTGTTTATTAAAGCCTTTACATTAAACCTGCTGCGCTGTGATACAGCCGACCTGCAATAAATCATTTTATCGCTGTGGTAATGTTCAGTTTTTGTTGAATCCGAGAGGTGCTGGATGCTGCAGCTCACTGTACCATCGTTTCTAATATTTAGTCATCAATATAAACTGGGTGGACAGAATATGAAAACATGCTGTCAGCGTAAAGCAGTGTAGAGTTCCCACGGCGTATAGACAGCATCCTTTAAAATGACAATAAAGTTGAACCAGCACCTCTCTGAAACCGCTGAAATGAAAACTGAACACTGCATGGCAGGGTTTATTGAGGGACTGTTGCATTAGCCTGATTGGTGTGTAAATAACAGTGATTATGCTCCATAAAACAAACAAGTAGTCAAATGAAACCAGCTCCAATATTTTTCTGAATATGCAGACAAATAGCTCAGCTCTGATGTGCATAACCTAGAATATTGAATCAAACAAAGAAGCAAAAACAAAAAATAACAACAGGAGGACAGAACACCGTGGCTAATAAACATGTTTGTTATGGAGACCAAATCATTTTTTTAATAATAACAACACTGGAAACAAAAAAGGCAGCAGCAGTAGAGGAGACTCGTCTGCCCAAAAAAAACACACTGTCAATGGCTGCTGCACTGCTTGTGTCAACTCATGTAGCTCCTCCAGCAGCAGCAGCAGCAGCACACACACACAGGAGGAGCTGCTGCTGCTCTGTTTCTTTAAATATGGACGCTTCACTCCCGGGGACCAATAGGACGCGCTGAGTGTGATGTCATTGTGGGAAGCAGAAAGCATGGCTTTTTCAAACAAAGAGAACAATGCCGTAACGCTGCCGCGGCGGCGACGGGCAAAACCAAACCCACAACATGACCCGGGTTAAAGTGTGGGACATGTGTCGGTTGGGAAACAAAGCGGAGAGGGGGGGAATCGGACGGAGGAGCCGCTGCTGCTGCTGCTGCTCGGTTCGCCAGCGGCAGCAGCAGCAGACAGAGCTGGGTGCAGGGCGTAACACCGCCCAGTCCCGTGTTTGTGCGCCTGCTGCTGCTGCTGCTGCCCCGTTTCAGCCTGAAAAATCAGCTCCGCTAACACAATTAATCCGCCACAGACACACGGACCGGTTAGAAATGTGAATCCGCTGCTGAAATCTGCCGCCAAATATCTGTGATGTGCCAAAAGGGCGCATGTTTCGGTGTGTTTCCTTTGTTTGGTGCAGGCTCCTAGACATGTCCAGACTCCCGACAATCTGCCGCTTTGTCTGACCCTCTCCCACCCCTCCCCCCTCCCTCCTACTCATCAACCACCACACTCTCTGTCAAGGCATTGTCTAAATACTACTACTAAAAAAAAAAACGGCATGCAAATATACAGACAAGTGTGGCAATTTAGTGGAGTAGTGGTCGCATTATGTTGGCTTTTAAGGAGCCAAAACAGTTTAGTGCAGTCTGAGCAGCAGAGAAGAGCAGCGAGCTCAGTCTGGAGAAAAAGTTCAGAGACCCTCCTCCTCCTCCTCCTCCTGAACAAGGAGCCACCCAAACAAAGAACAACCAGGCTGCATGCTGCCTGGCCAAGACGTCCATGGACATAAACAACATATAAACCCTCAATCCGAGCATCACAGACACAGACTCCTGCTCTTACCTTGTCTCCCCACTATTTCAGCCACATGTTCCGAGCTGGGCACAGGCACACATTCAGTCATGTTGACACTTCTCTTCCTGCTGCAGAGGACGGAGCTTTGTTCCCCGTGGAGCATGGGGTGCGAGCCGGTCATGTGGTAGCCGCCCGAGCCGTAGTACTCCGGGGATGGAGAGCAAGACGTCGGGGAGTCCCGTGACCCGCTGGGGTGATGCTGCTGCTGCTCCAGCATCTGTAGGTCCACGTAGCCCCCTCCTCCACCTCCACCCACACCGTTGCATCCCTCGGAACCGGGACCCTGGTGGTTCCCGTCCAGGGGGTCGACCACCCCACAGTCCACCTTCTCCAGGGCCATGAGTGACAGCTGGTCCAGGGCGAAGCGCAGCGCCTCTTGGTGGTCCTCTTCCCGGGACTCCTGGTCCGTCTCTCGGGGCAGACCGACCCCGTTGTGCTGGCTGCTGATCACCACGTCGTGGTCCATAATCTCGGGGTGGAATAAAGGGCTCGGCATAGTCTCTCCGTGGATCTCACATCAGATCACGGATTGCCTTGTTTTGTTGGGAGTGAGCGCACCCTGGCTCTTCCTCTTCTACCTTTGAAATAACAAAAAAAAAAAAAAAAAAAAAAAATGGGGGAAAAACAACAAAGAGTCAAATGTTTGTTTACCATTAAAAAAACACACAGCAAACGAGTCTGGGGGTGAGCACCGGGGGCTCATTCATAAACACAGGCAGCAGCAGACAGTCCCAGAGCTGTTTGGGCGCCTTGCTTTGTCTGTTGTTGCTTCTTGTCTGACAACTGAGCCCATCCAGCCCGGTTGTTTTGTCCGGATAAATAAAGCATGCCCGCTTTAACCCGAGTCAAACTAAACTAAACTAAACTAAATAATGCCCCCGCAGCGGTAAAGAAGAACAGCCTGCACGGCTTAACTTACTCACTTCTTCTTCTTCAACCCCACACCTGTACGCGGTGGTGGTGTTGTTGTTGTTGTTGTTGGAAACTAAAAAACAAAATGTGGATAAAAGAAGCAGCAGCAGACGACTCTGAGCTGTTGTTAGCTCCAGCAGCAGCCGAGCTAACAGGCTAGCAGCTCCACACACACACAGTCAGTCGGTCGGCTCTCTCTCAGTCACGTTGTCGACCCCTTTGTTTGGGAGCAGCAGCAGCAGCAGCTCAGCTCAGCACGGCTCGGCTCGGCTCGGCTCGGCTAGCTGCTGCTAGCTCCGCTCTGTGTCACACCAACTCCGACTCCGCTGCTGCTGCTGTGTTGATTTTTAAAATTAAACAAGTGCTAAAACCGAGTGAACTTACCTTGTCTTTCCTTCGTCGACGAGACCCTGTCTTCGGCTGTCGCCCAGCTCTTGAGGGAAAGATGAGAAGCAGCCAGGAGGAGAAGGTGGAGGAGGAATAGGAGGAATAGGAGGAGGAGGAGGAGGAGGAGGAGGAGACCAGCGTTGTGCTGTGCAGCGCTGTTGAAGCTAGCGGGTTAGCTAACTAGCAGCAGAGAGAGAGAGAGAGAGAGGGGGGCGTAGGAGAGAAACGTTCAAACACGCAAAGGAGGGCAGCACTGTTGTTTTTTTTTTCTTTCTCCTCCTGTCTGGAGTCAAACCACGCTCCTGGGAGTGTCACTGCTTCCTCATGCTGCGTACCGTCACGTCAGGCAGGGGATAGAGACAGAGAGAGAGAGAGATAGAGAGAGACCACCGCGGCTGCTGAACCCCCCCTCTCCAAGGTTAGCGGTTACCCTTTTTTAGTTAAATAATAATAATAATAATAATAAATAAAAAAAGGGAAAACAGTGGTGGTTGTCGGCTCAGTGCTAGTGCTGCTGCTGCTGCTGCTGCTCGCTGCTGCCTGACCCCGCTCGGTCCGCCGCCTTTGTCTCGCCAGGCGCACGCCGCTCCGTCTCCCGCACACGGCACTGACGTCACCCGCGACACAACAATGGGTTCAAAGGCCACATGCAGCAAGGGGGGAGAGCATCAACGCAAAGCCACTGTCACTGCCATTGTGTCTGCCCCGTCTGCAGGGTTTTACTAGTTCATTTTTCCTCCTTATACAGCATGTTTAATTATTTATTTATTTATTTATTTTATATTTTGCATCCCTGGCTGCTGATAAAATGTGGTCAGGGCTGGGTGTGTTCATCATGGCTACCAATGAGCTGTTTTGGGTGGTCCAACTACAGCACTGAGGGATGCTTATGCAGTGTGTGTGCATTTATTTGTGTTTCCTGGGTTATTAAAAAAAAAACAATAAAGGGAATCACAGAAGGGCAATGGGTTCATTTCAAATCATGCAAACAGTTTGAATAAAATATTCAAAGCTTTTCCTTCTCCAACACCATAGGTTGAACGCTATCAGTTTTAAGGACAGGTTTGTATTTGTTTTGAGTTAATCATAATACAGCACCCTCGTGCCCACTACACTGGAAGTGCTCTTGGTTGTTGTAATTATTCCTCCTGTCCACGCTGCCTGGTAAGTGATTCCTTTGATTTTTTTTTGGCTAACAAATTCCCTCTTTGTGTTTCCATGCAGAGCTGTGGTGGAGCGATAGTGACACAAAGGGGGAATTTAGGGCTAAAAAGATAAATTCTTGGTCTGACTAACTGCCGCAGCCTCCTTTTAGCTGTGGATGAATGACTGCAGATTTCATTTTGCTTTGAGAAGGGATCTCTTCACAGCCAGAAGCACATATGGGCATGAGGGTATTGTTTCAAGATAGCCTTGCGTAAGGAAGAAAGGACCATAATCTTAATCCTAAAACATGAGCCCATCTACCCCAGACACCCACATTTATGAATGGTAATAATTAAGGAGAAAAAAAACACACACACTCCACACCACTAACAAAAGAGCTGCATTTATTTGACAGTGATACAGAGACAAATAATGAATCTTGTAATGAGGTACAGTACATCAGGTCATGAGGTACATCAGTGTTGTAATTGTTTTTGTATTTTCTTAGGGTGCACATCTTTTCTTTTTCTTTCTCAAATGTTATTGGCAAAACAATATAGGCAACTCTTCTATGAATACAAATGACATGGTCCAAACTTTAAAACCATGTAAACTCAGGATATTGTGAGTGTGACACCACTTTGAACTGTAAACCTTTAATCAGTCTAAATGTGATTATACACAGCCTCAAGAATGCTGTGAGCATGTAAACATACTGCAAACTGAACAACACTACCTACACTGCCAGAGTTCAAATGTAAAAGAGCAACATGTTCTTGTTGAACAGTAACACCCTCAGAGGTTATGAACATGAACCGATACAACTCAAACGCACGCATGCACACACACACACACACACACACACACACACACACTTCATTCACATACGTCAGGTTTATGTTTTAACTTTAAACTTGAATAGCTGTTAACAGAGTGTAACACTGCATTGTCTAGAGCACCATCCAAACAGTCATACATGGGTAGAGGTATAAATGAACTGAAAAGTAAAACTCAAAACATCCTTTTGGATTACATGGTCACATGTAAAAAAAAAAGAAAAGAAAAATAAAACTTAAGAAACACAAATACATTTTTAGGTTAACAAAATCTGCAGAACATCTGCACTTAGGGTCTATTTCAATTAAAGTGTATACAAAAATTTTCGTGGGGCAAATATTTGAAAATAAAAAGGAGTTTACCAGCAAACCTCACGTCAAACAAACCTGTAGGAGAGATGAGACAGAGACATGTTACTGTGTGCACTTATGTACACTCCTGAACAGTATAAGATGATAAAAGGCTGGGGATGGATGCAGCAATACTCGATCCTTACCGTGTACCTTGGCTATAATTCCTCCTTGTCCACCTGCTCAACCTTCTCCTCTTCTTTAGTGGCTGCTGTATCTGCAGTGGTGTCCTCTATATGAGCCAACATGTCAGCCATAAGGGCTTCCTCCAGCCGCCTCCTCACATTCTGCACCAGGTCCTCTTGCTTCCTGGAGGACACAGACCAGGAAAAAAAAAAAAAATATATATATAAATATAAATATATATATATATCCAGTGCTAATGAATACAAACCGATCACGGCACAGACCCAATTATTACTTTAAACATCCTAACAGCTAATGAAAGGTGTGTGTGGCAATGTCACATGTTCATTTATTATCATCATCAGACAGAGAGACACACACACAAAATATCATCCAAAACACCAAGCCTGCACAGTCTGCAGCGACACTTCGGCTGATCCCAGCAGCACCACCCCCCCAACAAACATGACAGGTTCAAAGTGGCAACACAAGACAACATCAGTATACGAAGGTGTGTAATATGTCATCATCAGCCACAGCCAACCACTGAGACAGACCAGAGGTACCCCAAGAACCGAAACCTCTGTATCAGGGCAGTGCCAAAAAGACATTATAGATGTTGTTGATACTGGAGCTGAATCGTCCACTAAACCGTTCCAGTTCAACATCGACTATGTAACTATACACAAGCTGTGACACGATTCAGTTGTAACCATTTTAATCTTGGCCACTCTATTGCAATAGTGAATCAGCGTTCAACAACACATCAACAACCAATAACCTTATAAATGACAAAACTTCTACTTCAAGTAGAAACTATCAACAAGTGCATTCAGCTTTGTATCAGTTTGTTTTTGATATCAATCAACCACAGCTGTGCTGCACGTGTGGGCATCTTACCTGATGTCATCGTCAGTCACTACGAAGGCTTTGCACAGAGGCTGTGTTGTGTTGAGCCACACTCCTGGGTTTTTCTCCACTGCAGCAGTGAGCTGTCCAGTGACTGGCGAGGGGCTGGTGTGCAGCGCACTCGCAATGGAAGAAAGCAAAGTTTTATCTGAGCAGGCAGGGCCAACACCTGGGAAGAGTTACAAAAGCAGAGGCAGAGGTCAAGCTTGTTGAAAATGATCAGATGAAGATGTACATGTCAGTCATGTTTTTCATTTACCCTCACCTTGTAAACCTTTGGGAAGATCCATGGTTTTAACCAGTTCCTCTGCAATATCAAATGCATTTAACCCGCTCAACTTCCTCTCCCAGAACAGCTGTAGATTGGGAAAAAAAACAACAAAAACAAGAGGGTCCCTGTTACATTTTGAACACAATTCATTCAAGACATCTGTACTAGGATAAATTCATCCTAACAATCCTTCTAAAAAAGATAAAAGCCAAAACTGAGTCAAGATAAATCAGCAGGCTTTAAACTCTGTGGAAATTTCTCAAGCAAAATGTGCAGGTACAGTAATTTCTTTTGACTCACTTCCAGTTCTACAATATTAACAGCAATGGGTTTTTTTTTTACTGTGTAAAGTAAAAAGATGCGAGGCAGAGGTGCATGTCCTGATCTTACCTGTTTGGGTTGGTCCACGGCCTTCTGTGGGTCGGTCTTCACCTTGTTGTTTGGGTGATTTGTTACCTTGGTCACTGGCTGTTTGAAGATGGATGCCGTCTGTCGAACTGGTAGTGTTATGTTGTTCAAGTCAGGCTTGGCCTTCAAGAGGAAAACATGGCTGAGGATTATCTTTTATCATCATTTTTCATAATGAAATAAAAAATTCTGTCAGTTTTAAAATGTCTACACATTACTAACCTGTTTTAATTAATTCATGAGTAGCATACTTACATTATCCCAAATGTTTCCCTAATAAAATCTGTGATTTTAATCATGGCAACAGAGCATTTCATTTGGTTGCCCGTCAATGGCATCATATCCCTTTTATGCATATGTCAGCATCGTGGTCACCTGTCAGAAGTTTTATCCAGTGCAAAACCACATTTTTATGTTATATTCAGCAATTCGTCCCAGGTCATTTTTAATTATATACTTAGTCATGGGACATCTGGATCTCAAGTTATCTGAGTACCCAACTGCATAAATGTTAGCAGCAGCTTGGCTCTCTGCCCCTCTGAGATGTCTTATATCTGTTAAACAGAGTTGTAGAAACACAGATTTAGCCAGTGTTTTACTGTTTTTGTTTCCATTTCTGGGGCGGCACGTTTTGCCTGGATTGAGACAAGTAAAGTTTTGAAGATTGGCTACTAGAAAAATCTCCTGAACAACTGACATTAAAGGAATCCAAACTGATGGTGAGAACTATTATTCCCATGATCCCATGCTTCTGTGTAATGCCACCAAACTGTCTTTTATTATTGTTTTGATTGAGAGAACCCTAGCAGTAGAAAATTACATATTGGTCTTTTTAAAGCAGAAGTAAGCGATCCGGTCGGGTTGGCTAACTTTTTGTCAGCCGATGGAGTTAGCAGTCCCCGCCCTCGTCATGGATCTATTGGTACTCGTCCCTACGTCACCACATTCACGCGCATCCCTTGGCTGCACACACAGCCCTTCATGCCGTTCTCTCTCCTCATTGGATAAAGGTTGTAGGATACAAGGAAGTATACAATACCCCTTTCCCACTGGCCAAAAAACCCGTTTAAACCCGCTAACAATTGGCTTTTGGTGGCAGTGGGAAAGGCGCACCGAGTCGCGTCGACCCGCGTCGACGCGGGTCAAACGACTCGGCAAGCGACGCGGGTTAAAATCGCCTTTAATCGGCTCGGCTCCGAACGGCTTGCAGTGGGAACGCCAGACCCGCGTCAACCCGCTAATTTGCGTGATGACACTGAACGTTACGTGACGCTACGTCATCGCGCCGGTCGCGTCTCATATCACCAAAACAAAGCGCTGCTCCGCTCTGCTCTCATCCGAGACTGGGATCAAAAGATCAGAGAACACTGACCAAAAACGATAGAAAAACAGAAAAGAAAAGAAGCGACAGTCTGTTTAACTGACGTGTTGTGCCGCGGACGTCCGTCATCCGGCCACGGCAGACTCGCTGTCCTCCGCGGTCCTGGTGCTCCAGGTCAGCCAGCCAGAGAGTCTGCCTCGGCGGACGGACACTCCGCGGCGGGCGGCTGTGGCATGACTGTGTGTGTCTCTTGCACCGCGGATGAGAGCGGGGCGACTGGTTTATGCTCTGTCTGATCCCTCAGCGGGGGGTCAGACTCGGCTCATTTTGGTCAATGGGAAAGGGGCCAAATGCCGATTGTTAGCGGGTCGACCCGCGTTTAAAAAACCCGCGTCGACCCGCTAATTTTAGTGGGAAAACGGCTCAAGAAGTTTTCTCCTCGGCTTACAGCAGAGCAGAGTCACTGACAGACCCGTGTTTCGGACCAAACACTCTATGTAAGTGATTGCTGTCGGAAGATATAACTATTTAAGACTTATATTAACACAAACATTCCGCTTACTTCTGCTTTAAGTTTCACTACCATCTACTAATATGTAGATTTGTCCAAAATAACCACCTGTTATCTTCTACCTAGGGCACAATACTCACTATCAAACTTAAACTTAATAAATTTAATGATCTATTAAATGTTTATTTTGTAGTTCATAGTAAATGAGTGAACAAGAGTTATTTCAGACAGAGCAACTGTACAACATGACTGCTGCTACAGCGACTTATCATTTGCAGCTTTGCAGCAGACTGGCACAGAAAGCCACTGTTAAAAAATGAGGTCTCATGACATCTTAACTACTGTTTGCCTGAAGGCACATGAGAGATTTTTAAGTGGAAGAAAGTTACATGATTTAACGCCAATAAACTGAACTTGAGAATGTGTTTCAGAAAGGGCCAAATCAGTCCAGATCTTAATTTGTTGCAGATCCTCATGCAAATTCACAGGGGACTGGGAAAATCACTGTCTAGATAGAAAAAGCTGTGACAGAGGTCAGGGCTCCAGACTGCCCCTAAAATTTGAGACGGTGCAAGTAAATTTTTAATCTACTTGCGCATGTGCAACCACTAAATTTGCTATTTTTCTTTTAAAGGGATAGTAGCATTTTTTTAAAAGTGGGGTTGTATGATCTACAAATAGCCCCTAAGTACTTTAATTGCAGTAGCAGACTCTCTGCACTCCTCCCGTTAGCAACGCCAACCCATAGCCCTGCTCAGAGATTTACAACATACATTGTTGTGAATGGACCCAAAGAAACGGCCTATTTTCGTGGCCTAAAAGAGGTTTTACCTGAAAGAAAATACACAGTTCCATTGTTCACTATATACAATTTTTTCCAGCCCCTCAAAGTGCAGGAAAACCGCAGTTTTTATTTGGACCTAACCAACTCACGTATCCCTCTGGCCCAGGGTTAGCGCCCGCCGATCAGCAGTTGGTTAGGTGTAAATCTCGGGGCAGGGCTATGGGCTGGCGTTGCTAACGGGAGGAGTGCAGAGAGTCTTCTACTGCAATTAAAGTACTTTGGGGCTATTTGTAGATCATACAACCCCATTTTTAAAAAATGCTACTATCCCTTTAACAGTGGTGAAATGTGGAAGGGGTGACTCGAAGAATCTGGGAACTGTCATTACAGGTGGCAGACCAATGTGTGTGAGGATCATGAATGAAAAGGTGAATAATGAGAGAAATGTGAATATTTGCCCTGCAAGTCAATTTACGGTGTGCACCCCTAAATTTTCTGCTTGTGCTCCTAGTAAAAAAAGTTAGTCTGGACTGGAGCCCTGGAGGTATGCACAAAGACCTGAGCCTGACATTACCGCCAAACATGTCTCTACTGTTCACTTAACATTAAAGACTCAATGCTCTCAAAAGGCATCATTTAAAACACTGATTCAATTATGAAAAAACAATAACATGAGAAGGTTGAAGGGGTCACTTACCGGATATTATAATCATTTCATAAATCACTGAAGGACCCTATAAATTCTGATCAAGTATATCATTTTTCCTTCAAGAGCCACTGCAGACATCAATGCCTCATTACACCAAACGTACACACAGCCTCACCCTGATTTGATGGTTGATGTTGTAGAGCTGCTTGTGCCTGCTGCGGGGCACTTTGGTCAGGAGCAGCCGTCCGGCCCGGGGGTTGCTGGCATTCACATCTGCGAGCAGGTTGCTGCCCAGACCGCGGACTATCTGGGGCTTGTTGAGAATGCACTTAACAGGTGCACTGGGAGGAAAAACCAGAAAAGTCACTATCACACGACCATTGATCATTAAAAAACAACAACAAAAAAAACCACACACTGAACAGTTACAGTCTTGAACACCCACACACGACCTTTCAATTTAATTGAGACAGCCTATAGCTGCTGATGCTGGGCTTGGTTTCCTCAGGGGACTCAACTACAGTAGTCAACTTTGAAGGTTGTCCTCCCCGACAGGTGCAATGACAAAGTGTCACGAAATGTCAATCAAGCACATGTGTGCACACCCACACAGCCTCGGGGGAGAGGGCCAATCAACCAGAGGGGGAACACCTGTGTGAACACCGCTCCACAGTTGTGTAGTGCGACAACACAACAACACAGAGCGGCTGCTGCCTCCTCTCTAACTAGCACTGTGTCCGGGGGAGTGCAGTCCAACTATTCAAGGCGCTTGGGGGCAGACAAATCAACGTGAAGCCACATGAAAGACAGTTTATTGTTCACCTCCAAGTTTTTTAACGAGCTCAATGTGCCGTAGCCGTGCCTTTTGTGACCGTACTCCCCCCGTGACCGGCCTGTGTGTGTGTCTGGGCCCATCGCACCGCAAGTCAAGCGTGTGTAAACAATGAAACTTAGCTAGCTAATCAAGCTAGCAGCGTCGTAACCGTCAGCGCACCAGCCGATCAATTACTGTCGTTCAAAGTTTCCAAACACAACGAAACCGTAAACTTTCTCAACCCTCAGTTTACCTACTGTAACAAAAAGTGGGAATAGCTAACCTAGACGTGTTGGTTTCGCTGCAGAGTGCGTCTCAACTACAAAACGCATGTCTCCCCCTCTGTGTGCGTGCGTGTGTGCGTTTCCTGCAGAGAAACTTTCATTTTAAAACATCCTCTCGACTTCACGTTTTTAAATCTCCCACCTCTTTCTCTCCATGGTCCCGGTTGTCTTGGGTCTTCTGTCTGAAGTTACCGGCTCGGTGGAGATAAGAAGCCAGTTCGCTGCTTCTTGTTTCAGTCATGAATTCACGCCGAGTCCGGTTTGTTATCGATCTCTCCACTGTCTGTCTCCCGTCAGGACCTTTACAACTGCAGATCACTCCGCCAGCCCCCTGACATAATAACCATTGTAATCCATCCGCCGCACTCCTGTAACTAGTCCGAAAGTGATCTCGTCGCAACTCACTTAAATGCTCCACTAGTCTGTACTTTTTAATGAAAATATTTGACTATTTGAATATAAAACTTGAATTGTTTTAATTTATAAACTAAGTATATAATTATTTACATTTATATCACAATTTACTTCAAGCAAACGTAAACTGAAAAGTTAAGTCTGCCAAAGCCCACAAGGACCTGCTACAAGATAGAAATTACTGCACGTTTTTTTTTTTTTTTTTTGCTCTGCATTACTTTCAGCAGGCTGGAGATTCAGCCAATTTACATTGCATTTGAATGTTGATTAATGGTACTTCTGTAGCACCACTGCAGCCTTCAGTTGCATTTGGAAAGGTATGATAAGATTTGCAGACACAGAAAAATACCAGTTATGCACATACCCAATAGAAGAAAAGCAGCTGTAATATCTGGCATCAACACTCAGGACAGGAAACTGCACCCAAATCAATAGACCGGACTTATTGTGTAACAGTTTTAGCTGGTGCTTTTAAGAATCTGTTCACATCAATGTTTGTCTTGTCTGTGAGCACATTAGTAAAATTGATTTACAGTTTGAAACATTAAAAACTGGATTTTCTGTCACTAGTCAAACAATTTCTCTCTCTACAAAAATTGGAAATTATGATTAGAAGATTAGTGATCGGTTTATAAATGGCAGATAAACACAGACAAGGCATAATTCAGTTAATATGGCTTTCAATCAGTGATGTGTTGCCAAACTCCACTCATGAGTCCACAACCAGGAACATGATATTACAAACAGGGAAACACTCAAAATCATCAATCAACCCATTTCAAATGTAATAATTCAACACAAGCACAACATAAGGTAAATCTTACATACTTTACTTCTCTGCAATACAATTACAGCATGACATGAAGGACAGTTTTTCCTTTGTGGACCAGGTTTCATCCACGGCACACAGAAGACTGATGATTAAAATAAATATCTGAACCCAGATTAAGCAAGGGAATGAAAACAAAAGTCCATTCATCATCTCTGTTTTCATTTTCCCTCCATTCACTGGCGGTGGAAAGTTGAAATGTCCAAACCCTGGTGCATTTCAGTTGGATGTTGGTGAAGAAAGATTCGATGGTGACTGGGCTGCAGGATGAAGACGACAGACTTCCAGTGGCCTGGCATTCAGGTGGACAACAGTGAAAGGTACTGGCCGCAGCAGTCAGCAGTAGTCTTTGTGTAATAATACAGCACCAACCTGGCAGTAGAAAACAAAGAGTCATTATGTTGTACAGTAGAAATCTGGGTTTCTCTAACAGGAAAATCAAATACCAAGGCTGGATGGAACGTTAAAACAACATGGTCAGGAGTGTGAGCAACAAAGTTGTGTTTTTGTTCAGAAATTAAATCATATTCTTCCAGGTAAAACCAAAGATGTGGTATATGAGCTACACTTTTCCAGTGGTTCAAGCTTTTTCAGACGTTTCTTTCGTGTTAAAAGCTGCTACACAGAGTGCAGCCTTAAAATAGACCACTGTCCTGGATTCGTGTCTCCTGACACCTCTAAACTGCCCGGCTTATTGTCTCTGAATTTCACTCCGTTTATCATTTCCACCCCGACACTTCTGTTCCTTGGCGAGAACAAGTGCTCCATGAGTATCTCGTCATCACCACTATGATTCTTAAAATACAATAAAAATAAAGTAACAACAACAATTTATTAGGCAGGTTATGACCTCCACCTCCTATTGTCCAAGTTAGGATTTGGTTTTCCACAAAAACACTATTCTGTGTCAGACTACAGTACAGTCGGGGATAACTAGCTCCTGGGAATATTCACAGCAGGTCAGTATGCGGAGGACAGTCAGTGTTCACACACAAGCAGGTCAAGACCCAACATGAATAAAGGTCAACATATGATCTCAATCTGGTTTTTTGTTGTTGTTTTTTTTAGACATCTTACATTTCCCCATCACAGTTCCCATCTTCACATTGTTAAAGCACATGCAGTCAAAGAGCATCAATAGCAATATAACAAAATTATATAACTAATATAACTTTCTTTGACTCTCAGCTGGTTGAACTAGCAAAATGATGTGTAAACAAATGCATGAAGTCACAACTGCCCAGACACACACAAAAATGCAGTCTGGTAGTTGTTTGAGAAAAAACTAAATTGCCTATGCTCATTGAAATAAAGAAATATGTCACAATGACACAATTGCTGAAACAGGGGCAAATCTCCACCCAGTGCCGCCTGAGGTCCCTGGATGTAGGTCGGCCTCCGTTTCCATTATTTATTTGTGCATGAGTGCTGCACTT
Organism: Trachurus japonicus; assembly: GCF_045865225.1. Classification (NCBI taxonomy): domain Eukaryota; kingdom Metazoa; phylum Chordata; class Actinopteri; order Carangiformes; family Carangidae; genus Trachurus; species Trachurus japonicus. The sequence continues at coordinate 36,423,322 of NC_140923.1, read as the reverse complement.
GTGTGTCATTTAGCATCTGTTCACTGTGCTGCAACGATAGCGGGCAGGAAAAAAGATCTTCTACACCCAACAAACATGTAATATTTGAAGAGACTCCACTAGGGACTTTTTTCTGCCTATGAGGGTGAAGTAAGCAGCACTGCTACACACAGTGACACAATAGACTGTAATGCTGTAGGCAACAACCCAGTAAATTTGCTACAGATAAGGGGGGGGGGGGCATGTGATCTTTTTAATAATATATATATTATAATATTCTTAAATACCAGTTCTGTACTACCACTAACCTAATTTTGAATGTGTATGAAATCATAAGATTTTTTGTTTAGACTGATGGAAACAAGTCGCTAGAAACCACTTTGAGTTCAGACAAATAACACAACAAGAATTTGCAGAAAAGAGCCAAAAAAAAAGCCAAATGTAGATGAAGAGATTGGAAGTGAGCAGGCCCAGACAGTAAATACAACACAGTGTTTTAGCTTCTGACTTCAAAAGATGCAGTAGATACAGAAATAATGACTCTGACTGTGATTATTGAGCAAAACTAAATTATATTGGGGATTATACTTAAAATGTCCCTGACCTGCTCTACTTTCACTCAGTGTCTGTGGCCATCTCTTACCTGTGTGCCACTACTCGTCCTTCTTGAATTTGCCACTGATGTAAGGAACATAATCCAAAAACAACCGCCAGTCTGTGAAATGGACCAGAGCTACGCCACCAGCTGTGCCCCATACAGCCAGAGTTGGGATCCTGTGGAGCAGAGGGCATTGTGATGATTTACCATATTGGAAATACAATACAATTAAGGAAGTGATCAGAAAAAAACAACAACAACACACACCTTTGAGGGGAAAAAAAGACAATTACTAATAATTATAAAATAAGTTGTTGTGTCACCTAGAAAATTATTCTTTGTATAATAAATATCAAACACCCCAGCTAAAATGTTTAACAAACAAAAAACAAAGCAACTCTAACCCTGTTAATGGGTGGAAAAACTATAAATAGATTGGCTAATTTAGTATTTCAGTGTGATTCGCTTTTTTTCCCTTCTTTAAAAAAAAAAAAAAAAAATTCCTCATCAGTTTGCCAACAAGTAAACATGTAAAGATATTGTTCTGACACTGGCAGACAGATAGACCAAATATCAACCTGATAAATCTGTAAGGAAAACAGCAGTTCAAGCCTTTCAAGTGAGACCGTACAGCTACTTGGTTAAATTAAACACCGTTTCTTTCACATTTCATTTAAGGAGTTCACACTTTTTCCACAAATACCTGAAAAACCGAGTATTTTAGCCACTTTAGCTGAAGTGTTCTCGTCCCCACAGCGATGACCTCGGCTAGGCTAACAGCTAGCCAAGGACACACTGAGACTCTGTCAGCCCACACCTGGCTTCTTTACGTTTTAACGACTGATAAATTATTAAAACACATCTTACCATGTTTTGGCAATGGACACATACTTCTGGCCGATTAATTTAGCGAACATTTTGGGTCAAATGTGTCCTCCTAACGCTGGACGCGCCGCTTTGAAACCTGAAAAGAACTTCCGAGATGTTGCTCGCGAGTACACTACTGCGCAGGCGCCGGGAGCACTTCCGGTTATGGCTGAACTCCTTTACAACAATAAAAGCCGGTGAAAACGGACTAAAAACATGATCACATTTAGATGGCAAGGAAATCCTGTTTGCAACGGCGGACTAAGGTCAAAATCACTTTTCTACATCGTACCGACTCCGTTTACATTGCACATACATGTTGCATGTTCCATAGTGAGGATTTACTAATTTACACACAATCTTGAATCAGACGGCACTCCAGTTCAGGGGTAATAATTTGCCTCTGGGTCGTTACACAAAAAAGTCAAATGTGTTACAAATGTATAATACAAAATGTAATGTAAATGTGTATGAGTGTAGTGCAGCTACTTTACAGTAGGATGTATTACGGTATGTAAAGCCCATAGGTAAAGCTTGTTCCTGCCCCCTAGTGGACAAATCAAACTTTGGAAAAACGTATTTGCTACCAGTCCATGAAATCTTGCTGCTTGGTATTTTATGTATTTAATTAATAAAATATATCAATTAAATCAGCTGGATCATGGTCCACCCTTTGTTCCAGAAAGGACAATGCAAGTAAGTGTTTATTAGATTTGTGGAAGAAGTCATTGGGAAAAAAGTGGGCTTTGTTTTAATAAAAATGGAACATTTATTGCTACATTACTGTTATAGACACAACAGTTCTCGTTATCTACTTTATATATAAAAAATAGGAAACTGGAGGCACTTTGAGGACATCGCCTACGTAGATGTTGTCCCCAAACTTTGATAACAAAGAATATCAGGTGCATGTTTTGATACTTGAATATTGTAGACATACATATCTTTCGTGTAAAGAAATAAAAGCACAAGCCTTCAGTAGCGATCTTCCACTTCACAACACTACATACTCCCGTGGAGAGGCTAGAGTAACTGACAAAGGAAATAATATTTGGGGCTAGTCCATGGGGCAAAATTTATGAAGAAATGACAGGTAGAGGTAAACCAAATACTGTTACATATCAGTATCAGCTCGCAGTGATAAAGCTGATAGGGACATATTATACAGCTGTACACAATGCACATGCCAGTCAAGGACAAAATTATATTCAACAGAAACAGTACATAAAAGATGAGAAACTTTAAGTAAAGTTTTTCAGTGTCAAAGTTGTAGACAAGGTTATTAGTCAACTTACACACAGACTGAGGCAGTCAGTGTCGACGACTGTAATTCTTCATTTAGATGTTCTGAGACACTGTCAGATGTTACTGAAGTATATATGCTTTTATACATCTGTATTATAAGAAAAGGTACAACCTATAAATCCTTAAATGCAACATCATCCACCATGTAGCAGAGAAGTATGCAGGCACTGGTGAGTAACCATTATCAAAACTCCCAAAGTCAGGAAAATGACTAAGGCCACCCTTTTTGATTCATTTTATGCTTCATACCATATGACACATTTAATTATGTTGTAGATTGTGCAGACCACCCCTTCTGCCCCTTCTTTAAACCAGACAACAAGCTAATCCCAGGGTGGGACATCAGGGAGAGGAGAGAGGGGGTTGCGTTGAAGACAAAAAAAAAAGTGTTTCTATAAAAAAATGTTGCAAACACCAGGATAATTCAGTTATAACTGGCCTGACAGATTTGTGTTCAAACAGGCTTTTTTTTTTCCCTTTTTTTTTAAGAGCAATATCAAAACATGTATGTTAGAGCCAGATCATTTTGTCATTTCTAACATTTCTAAGCACCTGGCACAAAAGAAAACACCTCCGTTTGTTCCTGGAATCTAAATTGAGAGTTGTCTTACATTAAAATGATGTAAACAAAAAAAAGAAAGCATTCCAGATCATGAAACAAAACTCATACAACTATCTTACAAGGTAAAAAATAAACAAAAAAACACATTAATTCTACAAAAGGAAGATCCACATAACAGGCTTTTGCAATTGTTCAAAAAGGGGAAAAGAAATAAGCAAAACCCCAAATGCTCAACACAGAGCAACAACCAGAACAAGTCAGTCAGTGGTGAAGGTAGCAGTAACACTTGTGACTCCTTCAATACTCGGATATTTCTCTGCCTTCTAGCAAAATGTCATTTACCACAATTTAAATTGCTCTGAGACTTACTTTGAGTAAGTTCACCATGTTTTAACAGCGTCTTTAGATATGATCTGATGTGACACTGGCTGTGCTAGTCAGAGAGGGTTCGTGATGACAACATGGCTGAATGTCTGACTCCATGATGGTTAAACATATGAGGGCGACACCTGTGTGCTTCCAACGGCAGCCTCACAGAGGAAAGGTTGGGATGAACGTGTGCACATTTGCTTCAACACCACCGTGGATCCTGCTTTTTGTAAAGTCTTTGCTTGTGTTTGTGTCAGTGGCGGGTCTCTCCAGCAGTCTTTCCATTCCACTTGCATGGCAGTGACAGTAACACATGTACAGGACTAAGAGATAAGAGCCAAGGATCCACGTTTACAAAGAAACAAACAGTTCCCACCACATGTGTGAGTCGCTGACTGTGGCGCCGTTTCAGCCAAAGAAAGAAAGAAAGAAAAAACACAGCCAGAGTTACCAGCAGATCAAAAAGAGGAGTCGGCTCTCTGATTGCCCAGTCAGTGGCTGGATGTCTTCAAAACTTGTAATTCAGTCATCACATTAGAGGATAGCAATGATGACAGTTTTTTTGTCTTAACAAACACTATGCATTCGGCCTTTCTCAGGCACATTTTTCAAAAGGTATTTGTTCAGTCATAACATATAAACTCAGGTGTTCGTCGTTGCTTCTGCAGAATGTAAGACCTTCTTTTCGGATGGGAATGCCAATAATTATCCAACGACACAAATCCTAACTCTGCTCACATGAGCAGTTGATCCAAAAGTTTTAATTGATCCAAACACGATTTGCTCCCAACATGTAAAGCGATTTTTCAAAATGTCTTACAAAATCATGTTCACGAGATCACAAGAAAGTCCTATGTCCAATTTCCACTGTCCACAAACCAGTAACCTCGCTTCAAGGTATTGTCATGTAAAGAATAATTTTTCTTTTTCTCTTTCTGTATGAGTGTGCTTCTTCGTACGGAATGTGGCCACCTGCTTTGTCAGTGATGAGATGTGTGTGTGTGTGCGTGTGTGTGCGTGTGTATGTGTGTGTGCTTCCCAAAGGTTGATTAACACACACTGAGATGCATGACAATGATAGATTAAGGCCACATGTTCAAAGGGCTGTACAATCAACAGAAACTGGAAGAGAAAGAAAACAGAAATTAGTACATTCCCACAAAATGAACTTAAAATAAGCATCAAAAATATGTATATTTCATTGTATTGTCTCGTAGACATGACAAATCCCACTGTGGAGACTGACCTGAGAATTACATATGGCTAACAGGGTTGTGTCCATCTCCTCCCAGACCATGGTGACCCCCACCAAGCTGCATCTGGGGATCCATGCTCGACACTTTCTCCTCCTCCCTTCTCTTGAGGCAGGCAGCCTTTGGGTTCAAATTACGCTCTTTGGAAAAAAAACGACAGATACACTGATTGAAAACATCAGCAAAGAAACACTTGAGTTCATCTCATGAGAAAGGGCCAAAATAGGTCAGAGGGAGATGGAAAAGGGGGGAAAGCAAGACAGGAAAATGAAAAGTAGGATGAGAACTGCAGGATGTTGGCAGGAACAGCAGGGACATACTTCCTCTAAGATTCTCCCTTTCACCCCCTTTTTCATTTTTCAGTCTGATACAGACAAAAAGCAAAGAGAAGTTCAGAGTAGATGTTAGCCTACTTGGTGGGTGAAAAAATCCCTCAGGCAAATGACTGGCAGGTTTTGTCGAGGTTTGAAAAGAGACGGTTGGCTGTCTACGTGGTTCAGACCTTCCTGTGTTGGCTGACCTACCTCGCACCTGCTTCTCCAGGCCCAGGATGACCTGGACGGCCTGTTGCAGGATGACAAGCTTGGTCCGGGGCTTGTCGCTCTGCAGGTAGACCTGACACATCCTGCCCAGCTCTCTGAAGGCTTCGTTAATGTCACGGACACGCACTCTCTCCCTAGCGTTGTTAGCTTGGCGCCGCTCACGCTCCCTCTGCTCCTTCTCCTCAGCAGTCAGGTTCTCATCAGTCACCGAGACAATGCTGCAGCTTGAGGGAGAAGGGAGGAGGGGGGGGTTGGAGGGGCTGGTTAACAAACCCAGATCACAACCCTCACTGAACCTCGGCTAGATGTTCTCATTAAAACTGTGCTATTTACTGTGCTGCTTTAAGGTTATACAGCTTCAAACCCGGAGTGAAATATAACTGTGTTTTTCCTCCTCAGAATTATTCTGCTATTGGGAAATATTTTGAGTATCATGCTGAAATGAAACCCATGAGGCTGCCGAAGAGGAGCCCAGTGGAGTGGAGCTGTGTTTCGGGAGAGTTAACAGACACACTGGAAATTGATCTAATAGATCTCCATTATGTAAATAATGATTAATACGTCTTTATGAAACAAAAAACTAAAAGGAAAGTGTTGGGGGTTGAGCGGATTTCAAGCCAAGAACAGACATACCGGAGTTGACCAGTTCTAAGATATCTGTCCTGAAGTCTAACCCACCAACACAGACTTTGTTTCTCTTTCTGATCATTGGGGTCCAGGATGGAAGTTGAGGGGGTATGGTGACTGTCCAGCAGAATGAGAAGTTATGAGGAGGGAGAGAGAAAGGGAGAGAGAGGAAACAGCACCCTCTGCCAAGTGCAGCATATAGGAAGAACACAGAGATAAAGCCAAGGGGAGAGACTGGAGGCATCGTGTTAAATACATCAGCAGCGGGATGTATTCATCTGAATGTGAGGCAGAGCGCATCACTGTTGTCATCTGTAAAAGGTAAATGGGGACAAGGGAGTGGATAAAGAAAAGAAGGGGTTCATAATATAAAAAATAAAAAAGGGTTGACTTTTGAAGGGCTGGGACATGCAGCACAGAGACACTGCAACAAAGGTGCAGACAGGTAAATACACATGACGACAGACAACCCTGCTTCCATGCAGTAACGCACACTATGAGTCAGAGGTTGGAGAAACAAGATTTCCTAATGCTAAAATAACTCATATGAAGTTAAGATGACTTCATAGATTAATAAAAGCATAATGAGGCAGAAATGGACAAAGCAAATGTATAAATAAAAAGACGTTAATCCAGTCAAAAGGTGCCACAGACACACATGTAAGCATTTTCACAGTGGAGACAAACAGCCAGTTGAAAGAAAAGGACACACACAGCACATCAGAACAAACAGCAGCCCTGCACATGTTACCAGGGGACAAAAACCTGAGAAGATGAGCTGAAGAATGGGCATGTCTTAAAAACAGTCACACAGCTTCATTTCTTCTTCCCATATTATTATTTGTCACATCTTTTGAGATGGACAGCAAGATGGATGTGCTTAAGTTTTCTGTAGATATAAGAGGGTAGACTCCCTCTATCATGATATGTAGAGTAAAAATCAACCACCAAAAGTAATAATAATAAAAAATGGCTAAGAAGTGAAGCTGTGCTGAAGTTTTCATCTGTAAAAAGACACTTTCCCTCCTCTTCCTTCCTCCCTGGACACCCACTGACCTCGAACTTGCTGCTCCAGGTTGAGTATAATGTTAACGGCCTGTTGCAGTATGATCAATTTGGTCTGCGGTTTCTCATTGCTCATGTGGAGCTGAACCATGTGGCCCAGCTCCTTAAAAGCCTCGTTGATGTCCCGCACACGTAGCCGCTCGCGGGCGTTGTTTGCCAACCTCCGCACTTTCTCCCGCTCAGCTTTAAATTCCACTGGCCCTTCATCGCCATCCTCATCATCATCATCCAGACTAGTCCAGAGCCAACGGCAGATGAGGAGGGAAGAAAAACAACAGTTTGGGTACAGTTCACTGAAAATGACTTTACAACTTTGGTTAGCAATAATTTGTCCTTAGTGTTGTCAATACCCCATCAAAAGCTCACTTAATTAACTTAACTAACTGGCTTAATTAAAATTAAAAATACTGTAACAAAAGTGGGTCATTTATGGGTTTGACAGGAATAACGCAATACCTTTGTTAAAAACAAAGAAACACATTTGAAACAGAGAAGAAAAAAAAGATGTGCAGTTAGGCTGAAACTGAGTTACAAATAGCAAAATATATATTATTTTTTAGCTGGAGCAGTGACTGTGATTAGGATTTTATTTCTTCCAAGTTTAAGTCCCATTTAATGAGGTGTTGATCTGGTTAAAACCTAGAAACCCATAAACCAGATTTTCCTCCGATCACTGGCTCTGACATGGCTCTTTCATCTGGACTTTTCTGACTTTTTTTCCCCCTCAAACACAAATTTTTAATTATTAGAAATGATACATGTTCATGGGAAGGTTCAGTATAAATATCTAAAATCACAATAACACTTCTTGCTACAGTGCCACTGCTGTTAAAATGTTTATATTATATCTGTAGTATCTGTGAGCTACAGTAACATGTAACAAATCAAATTTTTTGTTTCTTAAAATGAGCTTGTATGACTCTATAGAGACTTGCTCAATTTAATGTGTTGATGAGGTGAAAATAATTTTTATCAATAGTTGATCATAGTTGTCTCTCAATTGTAGCCCTTCCAAACTCAATTTATTTTGTTGAATTGCATGAACCATAATTATATGCCATAACATCTCATAATAACTCAGTATAAATGTCATAGAAAAAAGGAAAATGTAAACACCTTGTTCGCGGGCGGATCTTCATTTCTTTTCTATCATCCTCTGATTTGTCAGTAATGGAGCAATTCTCATCGTCCTCCTTCCCCTCTTGTTTGATATCTGTAACACTGGATCGATTTAGGCTGCCGGGCAGGCCTGCACAGAGTATACAGGTATTAGACACTGATACAGGTATTAGACACTGATACATAGAGAGCCTAGGCGGAAGCAGGAAGTGGCATGAAACGTTATGTTTTAAATGGCTAGAGGTCATATTTTGTTCTCATGACACAATTCAATCGGATCACGAAATAAAACTTTGACTCCCATTCACTTACATGGAGATTTTTTCCGAATTGAGGTCCCATGGCAAGATTCACTTCCGCTTCCGCTTAGGCTCTCTATATCAAGCCACACACAACTATCATTTAACCGTCCAGTAATGACAAAGTTTTCCCTCCACACACTGACATGAAAATAAAACAGAGGAGCTGAGAGCAGAGAGCCTTACCGCTGAAACCTTCAGGCTGAGATCCAGATGTAGGGCCGTGGTGGCTATGCAAAATCCCTCCACTAGAGGGCAGACCAGCAGAGTCCTCATGGTGACTGGACATCTTGAAAGAAAGCAATACAACAATTCTCAGTTACACTTGTGAAGTTTGTAATATTGCCAAAAGAACAAAATTGTGATACTACATTCATTTTGTGTTGATTTTAATTCAGGTTATCCGACTGCATTCAGTCATTTGTGTATACATTTCCCCTGCTACTATTTATTTTTCTCACCAGTCCAGGCAGACGACTGGCCAGTCCAAGTGCTGCACTGCTGAAGCCTGGAGGTAGCCCTAAGCCAGACGCCAGCAGGCTGTGTATTTCAGCCAGTCCTGGACCTCCTTGCACGCTGGCATGACGCTGAAGAACATTAATGGCTTCATCCAGACGGTCCTCCATTTTACTCTGCCACAAAGGATGAAAAACAATGAACAATGAGAAAGCATAAAGGGTGATGCATGGTTGTAGCATCCTGTATTAAAACATGAACCATAATTTGTTCCATCTTGAAGACAGAAAAGAAAAACAGAGGCACATTAACTCACCATGGACTGAATGCCTCCCTCAAAGTTGGGTGACGGCGTGGCCTGGCCAGAGGAGCGAGTCCACTGGGATCCAGAGCCTGGAAAAAATGAAGACATGCTCATTTACTCTATCAGTTCTAGTATCCAAACTGAGACTAACATTTGAATACAGAAGTAGTACTTCACAATCAGCTGATGGTTTCTGTCGATACCAATTTATCCAAATGGATATACAGTAATAGTCATCTTCATATCTAACAAACTCCCTCACTACAGAGAATACAACTAATGCAAGTCCAGCCTGGGCAACTCCAGTCTCTACATAAAGCTGCATATTTGTATTTCCATACTCATATATTCATCAGGCATCATATAATTTATGTTGTCAATCTATTCTTTGAAGCACTGTAATCGTTTTTTGTTTCTTCACACTGTGCTGACTATTATGTGGTTAAAATTCTGAATGTAAAACATTCAGGAAAATACATTTCTAATTGTATTTTTAACATGTGAAACTAATGTGACGCTGATGTGAAAAAAAAACAAAAAAACCCAAAGATAACGATAAAGTGGATTTAAAAAAAAAATTGTGTTCTACACTTTGGCCAAAGTATGACTCAAATATAAGTCAAGGCATTTCCTTATTTCATATTATCATATTATTTGGTTCCTAACTATTGTTTTTTTCTCTTCAAATCTTGATCTTGTGCCAGCAGCAGTTTTGATGTTAAAGTGTGAGATGAGCCCACTCACGGACTCAGAGACTAATAGGAAGTGACCCCACCCTCTTTTTATTTTCCCTTCCTCATAAGTTATATTTTGTTGATGGTGGTGTGTATTTGTGTGTGTGTGTGTTTGTGAAGATCACAGGAGGACTAAGCTGTGGATGGGGTACTCATACAAAGAGTTACACACAAGCACTGACAGAAGAACGAATGTCTGTTTTTTCCAAAACTGTTCCAAAACATATAAAACATTATAACACCAACACAAGTACCCTTTTTAATCTATGCAGGGGTACGTGGTGTTTCTTACAAGAAACTTTGCACCAGATCAGATGATTAAATGTCCAAATAGTCTTAGATGCCGTTGTTATCGTTGTATGTTTGTTAGTACAAGGACATGAAAACGTCTGACTGAACTCACTGACAGAAAAGAGAGAAAAGAGAAAAACTGAACTGGGTTATTTAAGTTTCACTTTGTTTGTCCTTCTGTGACAATACTGAAACTGGGCATTGCACGAGAGAAAATAAAGGTCCATAAAGAAAAATAAAGAATTTCTAGCGTCTTTGACTTCCACTTCTAACCCAATAGATGGAGCTGCATTGTCACTATGAACCATTGGTAATCAGAGTAAAAACAATACATTTCTCAAAGATTGTATCAGCCTCTTACACAACAGGAAAGACCCTGTGTTGAACAAACAAAACTTCCAGATCCAGCTGACCTTGAGGCCTCAGGAAAAAATGACGGCAGCTACTCACTCACCTGATACAGCCTGGGGAGAGCCAGAGGGAGTAGACGGGGATGGTGGGAAAGCGTTACTGTTTGGGTCTGAAGGATAGATCTGGACACAAAGGTTTTTCTTTTTAATCTGGCACACACAGTGTACTTTTTTACACTTTATATACTACAGAAAAACAAAGTCTAGAACACTTAAAGTTTTATATTTATGTTTATGCTTTTTTTTTACTACTTACAGATGCCAGGGCCTTTCCAATCTCATCACCTGAACTCCCAGGTACTGCTCCCCGATTGGCTTGAGCGAAGGGAAGGGGGCACAGAGAATTTAAATCAGAACCTATTCTCAATAACAAGTCAATTATGTGTCAGTGTTGAATAAAACATTAAGAACACCTTTTCAAAGAAAAGAGCACACAATAAAGGGTTTACCCATAATGGTGTCAGTTCCAGCAATGGGGGGTGTGTGGTTAGCAACTCCAAAGCTGCTGGAGCCCGAGTGGAAACCAGCATGATGAGCCCCGTTCACCTCACTGCCATGCAGGGGGTAGTTTTGTGGAGAGAGGGGCAATGGCTGCCGTTTCTTGGAGGCAAACAACAATAATACATTGATAACTTAATTTATAACGTGCTTTTTTTAAAACAAGCTGCATACTAAGTGCTTCACAAAAACAATAAAATAAAAATTGCTTTGGTTTTATGTTTTCATTATGTCTTCATAGAAAAACAAGTCCAAAGTGTGAGGGGCAGAGCTCACCAGTCGGTCGTGGGGGTTGATGGCGGTGAAGGGACCATGCTGGTTCAGATGAGGGGAGTTACCCAGCATGGAGGAAAAACCAGGCTGAGCCATCGACCCAGCAGAGCCCCATGGATCGGAGGGCGGGTGGAGGCCTTCTGTCAGGGGGCATCCAGTGGAGGAGGGGGGAGCAAGAAGGGCAAGGGATAACCAGCCACAGGAGATGAGAAGACAATGAAGGACACATATGAGACATGTCACATTACTGTGATGACTTCATTCAACTGTGATGCACCACTCAGCACTCAGGCACCACAGGGTGTTCACTGGCAAACACCACCTACAGTTGGTTCATGTGGACTCATTTCACAACCATGCTGGCCACCCAGAAACAAATGGTTAGCCAGGCATTAATATCTATGATGGTGCATAACACATATTTCCACATTTAATAAAAGTGTCTCTCAACCCAACACAATGACCAGGGGGAGGTTATGTGTGCAAATCTTGTTTAGACTGACCTTGCATGTAGAATGGCGGTGGGTAGACGTTTCCTGCCTTGGAGGCTGAGTAGCCAGCATTGTCCCTGTTATAATCCTCTCCTGAGGCGTGTGCATAAACCTACAGAAAATTAAATATGTTAGAGTAAGCAATGTATTTAGAAATCAGCTCAGTGATTTGTTTGTTTGTTTTTTATATTATGTTGTTTTGTTCCTGTCATTGTTCACATTCATATATGTTGGTCCTTTTGTTGCACTGTTAATAATCAATAAATTGTGAATTAAGATAAATCAGCTCAGTGCTTTAAAACCTAGTAAAAGTCATCACATCACAATCAACAAGCTGAAATTTGCATCTAACTATAAAAATATGTATGTAAATAAGGCATTTTTCTGTTGAGATAGTCTTAAGCAAGTTAGGACCTCCCTTGTGCTAAGTGGTGGTGGGGGGACCACATATCAGGTTTCAATAGGAAATAGTATCTGTTTGAGTAAAAAAAACAACAACTAAATAAATAATAAGAGATATGAATTAAATAACCGATTAAGCACAGCTCTTAAGAGAATGTGTTCCTTCCAAGGAATCTATTTTTCATCTACTTTTACTATCTGGTTTTACTACTTAATTCAATAGACAGACTGCTGCAACATTTCTGCAGACTGGAGCACTGAACACAAAGTATTGAATGTGCAGTGTCAGTGATTTTATTGGGTCCTGTCTACCATTTAGTGAGGCTTTTATGCACTATCCTGTTAAATAAAAGCATGCTGAGAATGGTTTACAGATACATAATTCAATCTTTTTTAACACAGTGAGATGTGACCATATAATGGGCGCTGCAGTTGGATTTTGTGAATGTCGTGATGAGTATAAAGGCGCCAATGTTCTGAACAACCGTATCCTTCACAATCAAGACCATTCTAGACAAAAATCAAGCATCAAACTGTTTGAAAAACTCAAATCCAAATGGGCTGAAGTTGTCTTCTGTAATTTGATTAAACAGAGAGAAAAAGAAGAGGAAAAAGAGGGGAGAGGAGAAGAGGGAACGGAGAGATGCACTCCTAATTACTGAACCATCTGCCGAATCCTGGATGGCGGCCAACTCCACTGGCAGCTGGGATAGAGGATGGGGGAGGGAGAGAGAAAAGGGGAGGGCTGTTGTTCATGGTGGTGAAAGGAGGGGGGGGACAAGAGGAGGAAATAGGGTGCCCAGAGAGCGAGAGTGGGAGCGAAAAAATGAGGTGGAGTAAGAACCATCAAACCCCAGTATGAATTCCCTCCAGTGATCTAACCAGTACACTTGGCTGAGGGGAAGAAATGTGGCCATAAAGTAAAGGGCCTACAAACATAACACACTATAAATACATGCTGCAAATGAGTGACTGGGTGAATGAGTGGCTTTTTTCCCCCCATTTTTTCCTTTTTTACACTGGTGGTGCAGATGCACAGCTGTAAGAGCTGGATGACCTGTGTTGCAGCTATTCTGCTGCTCTGCGAGCCAAGCAGAGGCTCAAGATGCCAAATGGAATGCGACAAGGGCGTAAAACATGAAAACACAGGCTCCCATGCAAAGGACTAAAATGTGGTTCAGGGCTGCAGCATTTCTGGATGTCAAAACTCACCGAGGAGGGCAGGCCAGGGGGCACCTTCCTGATCTTTTTTGGCTGTGGCTCTGAGGGGAGAGAAGCAGAGTGAAATCACAGAAACCATACTTGCCCACACAAACATCTTAACTCTTTGCAGAAACGAATATAAAACCACCAGTGACATGACACATAAAGCAGCTCCCTCCCTTCTGTAGTCCTGCTAAAGCAATTCATCCATCTGTGTTTGTAACTTATCATTAATCAAGAGGTATTCAAGGCTGATTTTACTCAATGACTGTGTCCATTGAGCACTTGTGATTTCATTTTCTCTGACTAAGAAGAAGCGAGACTTCTCAGACACTTTTTAAAACCTCAGCAGGAGAAGTGATGATACACGCCAACTTAAATTTAAATCAGAACAAAGAAAATCTGTCACAGCACATTTATCCTACGACGGTGTTCAACACTGAACTTGAAAGCAGTCCTTTTCACTCTTACCAATGGGGTCCTGTGCTGGTCTCCTGCGAGGGTTGCTCCCTTCATAGGAGGAATAAAACTGAGAGTTGGACTTCAAGCCAGGCGGGGAGAGGGGATCAGGACTGGGCATGGGTATCTCACTGGGCATAAAGCCGGGCTAAAGATGGTGCAAAAAAACAAAACAAAAAAACACACCAAGCTGATGCAGGATAACAGAAAAGGTAAACACAAATTATTCTAAAAGTAAATTATGTGACATAAAAAAAGAAATCCGCCTGGGGGAAACACTTTGTCAAAAAATGCAAAAGCACAGATGAGATGATACTGCAGCAGAGCACCTGCCTTTCTGACTGATTTACCTGCGCTGCAAACGATGAAAACGGCCCTCGCTCTGCCTTGCCTGCGAGGAAAAGGGAAGATAAAATTAAGTCTTCAATGTGAAAATTCTGCTTTTATGTCAATATTAAATTGCAATCTGGCAATTCTGTTCTCTACGTTTGGGTGCCTCCCATCTGTTGTGTGACGATATAGGATGATGTGTGGAATTTATGGCTGTGGACTGAAAAACAACAACTAATTGGCCCATTATAAATGGTTCAGGGGCAATTGTGCCCAACCTCTGTCCCCTCCCCTGACAGTTAAACAGAGGAGAGCTATAGGCCACCATAGTCCCAGGGGGAGAACCTTGTTTGTGCATGGGTGCCCTTTAAACCCCCCCACCCCCACCCCCTCCCGTGCAGAACACACAAATAAACCCCTCCTCCACATCCTCCCTGATTACCCTACTCCCTTCATCCATCGCCACCTAACCATAAATATGGTTTGCCCTTAAGTGGTACATTACTGTCTAACCTTAGAATGGCTGCTGCCCCGAACAAACAGCTCATTGTGTTTTAGCTCAGTCACACAGTCCTTTTAAATAAACGTGTATGTTCTTCCATTGTCAAGCCCTGTTATTAGAAACACTGCCCCTAAAATTCCCCATTTCTGTTTTAGGCCTTAAGAAAAGAAGATGTGAAAGTTCTGGTATCTATGCTTCAACAGCTTAGTTCAATATAAACCTTCTTACCAACAATCCCTGATCCAAATATGGGGGCAGAGGCCATGCCTTCGTGTTGACTGTAAAGGCCTTCTTCTCCATAACCCTGGGGGAAGACAGCAGAGGCTTTAGGGATGTAAAAATAACTGAATGAAACTAAACAAATCTCATTATTAATACCACATTCACACCACAGCAACTATATGAGAAAAGGAACTGTGGTGTATTCATTCAATAAGTCAACTGCGACTATCCTTTTTATCTTGTTCATACTGCTCTGATTTTGGTTGAATATGGGTTCTTCAGCATATACAGGGTTACCAGAATACTGCTACTGGATTACTATAGGAATATATACAGTGCCTACATCACATATAGCAAAACTTTTCCCTTTCAGCAGACTAAAAAATAATAATAAAAATGGTGGAAAATTGTCAAAATGATCCCAAAAGGTATTGATGTAAAAGTTGCAAACAGGTAACAAAAGGAAATGTGACTAAGTGAATGAGCAGACTCCAACATTAATGAGAACGTCTGAAATGGTTCATAGCTTCTTCTGGTCTAGACAGTCTTCATGATGTTGTGCAATGTGTCATGAGGCATTATTAAGTTATTGTTCACTGTGAATATGTTTATGCTGCTGCTCATAGATCATGTGTAAAGCTTCCTTCCTTCCTGAGTGTAATCAGTTCTGGTGACTGGTAAACCCCTAAAATCTGAGCATGGTGAGTCAACACTAGATGTGGACCAGGTGACAACTTGGTATTTTCATTTGACCAGGCTGATGTGTATCAATGGCCAAATTTTCGCTGACATCTACATCATTCCACGTCATAAGATGCGTCTGTGTTTGAAACCACAACCACACTGTTGTTGCGTTTCATAAAAGCTCAGCAGCATGGCATACACAGCCAGTTTCAGTGTTGTAAGTGAGGAGCTCTCATACCCTTCCCTGGTTGAAAGATGGACTGTGGTGTCCTCCTGGTCCCCAGGGACTGGACCCACTCCTGTCATCTATACCTGGAAGACAAAAGATGAGGCCTATTAACCACCAAAAGGCCGACACATTTCTAACAAAGATTTAAGCTTTGGCTTTGGAAAACTAAGTTTAACTTTGGAGAAAGATGATTTGCTTTGATGCAGGTTTTTTCAGGCTGCTTAAAGTAACCTCCATTAGAGAGCTTCACTTCACAGCTCACACAGAGACAGCACTGTGACAGTGCCGTCACATAACGTGGATATGAGCTGTAGGAAGTTTGAATAATTAACACCCAGTATGAAGCTCCCAGAATCATCCTCGACATTCTTCATTCTCCCACTCCACTGCTTTACATTTTCCATGGCAACAGTCATTCATCGCCCATCTATTCTCTCACATTTGGCCCACACCTTCGCTTTAACACAGACGCAAGGTCTCAATCGTACATGGCTGACACACGTTATCCCTGACCAGAGCAGTGCAGCTTTCAGAGAGGTGAATGTGTTTGAAAGGAGTGATTTTGAAGACTGGCGAAGCAGAAATTCCTGCCCGTCCCCTTTTCTCTCAATCTCAACTCGTACCGCTACACAGCATCTCTTGGGGAAAGCTGAAGCTTAATTGCGAGCTGATTTGCATAATTGTGCATATTAATGAAGCTCAGCTCTATGAATATTCATATTTTTGTTTTGTTGTCTAATTAAAAAGCGAAGAGGGGAGCGGGCAGGGGGGGGGGGTAGAGGCGGGCTCGAATCGTGACAGGATCAGCAGTAGAACAGAGTGATGGGTCCACAGCGCTGAGAGCTGCTAGATTGCCGTGACAACTGTGATCTATACACACGACACCAGCAGAATAAGAGATGAAGGAGACAATGTCTTGTCCCCTCTCTATGGCTGACTGTCACTCTCCGCGTCAATCAAAGACGATAAAGAAAACACACAAACCATTCGTTTCTGCTCTAAGTCATCGGTGCCCAAGATCCAGACAAGCAAAGCTTCCAATTGAATATTTTCGTGACTGTTTTATACTTGTAGGTTACAAATAGGTTTTTCAACATGTACACTAACTGAATAGAGGGCATAGGTTACATACAATACAAATATATACATTACATACAAGTTTACAGACAAGGGGGCTTCTCCAGTGAAGTGGTCACTTTTCATACACCTACTGTACATTACCATGTATTCAGCACCATGTAGCCTATAAAAATGTTGAGCTAATTAGTGAGGCAGGAATGTGTGGTGTTTTAGACTAAGGAAACAGAAAAAGTAAAGTGAACTGTCACCACCCATTCCACAAATAGCAGTACATGTGCAGTGCTTTACCAACTCCACAGCCTTTATGCATAGGAATATGTTTCCCCAGGCAGGTTATGTAAGGTTAACGGGTGTTGTGCATGGGAAACAAATTTCCTTAAATCACTGGCAGGGAAGAGATAATGCGTGTTTTTATGTAAAAATCACACATGAAACAATGGCATCATAGGTTAAATGCTCAGGACACATGGGAGAGTGGACAAATGATGAACTAGGAGGCACATTAAATTAAATTAAATTAAATTAAATTAATGTAAATTAAGTCCTATGTTCGTCCTAATTAAGTGATCTAATGATATGGACAAAAACAAGTAGATATTTATGCAGGTTTCCATAATTTCTGCCAATAATATATTGGCAACTCCACTCACTAGCGTTCCACACTGAAAACATATAGCTAGCATAGAGTTTACATGGTTCTATTTTTCTCATCTTCATCCGGTTTCCATCGTGTGCACTTCTTAATGTGTGACTACTTATCAATTCCCCCTGCACAAAAATCAATTGTGTTTTTTTTTCCAACTATGAATGAAATGACAATGATATAATAAACCTATAAACGTAATAGGATACATCTGGATCAGCTGGATATACGACATGTAATCCTTTTTGATACACCTCAGGTTATAATGCAGGTTTACATGCCACCACACAGCTGTTTGAAACTTTCAAGACTCATTTGATGCTTTCATTTGCCTGAGGAGCCTAGAAATTAATCTGGTTGCCACTGAGCTGCATCCAGTCTCTGGCAGAAAGGAGGAACTTTCAGTCAACTACAAAGCAGCTACACATAGACAGGTAACGAAAACCATGTTCAACGTGTCCCTAATATCTATATATACATGAAACTTACATTGTTTACTTATCCTGTTTCAGCAGTCTAGTCCTGTTTAGTTCTCTAACATACAAGAACCTCATTGTTTTTTTTAACCTTGCTAGTGTGATCATCGTGTCATTTCAGGTGGCAAGACAAATGTGTGACCATACTCTGCTTGTAAGTGAAGTGCTTTTAACATCGTCTTCACATCTTCAACCACAGACCACAGAGTGATTACCGTTTCAGGTCTCGCACCGTCTTCAATAGTGTTTTGTTTGTTCTGACTTATGATGGATGAATTGTTGTTACTCCTTTAAAGCTTTTTCATAATGTGTTGCGTTGCTTTTCTTTGTCTTATTCATCCCTGTCATACTTTTCATTTTTGTTCCCTTGGACGGAGCACGGTTCATAATTTGATATTGCTCATATGTGCAGAGAAACTGGAAGTACCTGAAGAGATACAACAGTTTACAGTGCTAATCATTATCATTTATAAGCCATGAGAAACCCGTGAGTGGTGCAGCACTCAGACAGACTATCAGGGCTGGAGAGAGAAACATGAAGAAAGGGTGAGTAACATCAGACAAAAATTCTCTGGTGAACCCCAATGCACTTCTCCTCCCAGCATGCAACGCCCCTTTAAGCACGGCTGGTCTATAATTACACAGGAAGAAATGCTGGAAACAGACAGCCAGCCTGAGTCATAGGCTTCATGAGCAAATCTCTGGCACATACATTGACCAAACTTGCAGACATGTCTTCGTTTTTACAGGAACACGGCCCCAGGCACCTAAAACTGAGTGTGCCATTTTGTCTACACACCTTCTTCCTTCCCTTGACAAAGTGAGTCACGCAGACACAAAGCATGATGTCAGATCAAATCTCAAGAGAGTGAATACTGTTAATGAAATACTGAACAATGTACAATAACACAGGCTTGGCCATTTTAACCTGTGAGTCACTGGAGACTTCTCAAACACAACACATCGTGCCCTAACCCACTAATACAGCTAAGAGGACATCTGAATCTCTTTGTTCTGACCCTGTGTGAAATTACACACAGACATTTTACCTATCAGGAACTTAAAACTGCTCTTTTTCTTTTACACCCTTTAGTTTCTGTGCTTCACTGACACATCTGTGTTTGAAAAATGTAACATTTCATGCAAATCTGAAAACTCCTCCCCTTCTGCATTTCAGGCCATACCAAAGTTTAAAAATACATTTTAGGATTCTCGGTTTCCAGTGACCAAAAAATGAAAGTGCTATGAAAATGACTTTAACTGACTAGTGAAAGGGATTGAACCGGCACATAAGACCGGAGCAGACATATTATCATCACTGAAAGCTGTAGCAGGGAGGGTCCCCGTAGCCACATAAGCTAAATCTCCACATACCCCAAAACTTAGCCATACTGGGGAAAAAGCATCCAACTGATCCTACAAGGAAAACATGTGGCAGCTGCTCCACAAAAAGCAGCAATTCTCTTAGAAGTCCGACTATTTGAGGCTGATCAGATGATATCACAGCCTTGAGTGACCATTAAAACACAGACACATTTACATGACCAAATTTCCAACATAGAGACACAGACATGAATCGCACTCTGGGATGACTTTTCCTCTGAAATGATTCCTTAAGCCACGTGTGCTTCCTAAATATCCAGCAGTGCTGCTCTGACCAATCTGAGGCAAACAGTGTGGTTTGTGCTGAATACTAATTAGGGAAATGGTCTTTTTTCAGAGAATGAGATGAAATGAAGATCTGAACACATACAAAAATGTAAAAGTGCACTATGATTTGATGGGAATCACTTTATCCCTCAGCCTGGCACTTCCATATATGGGTTCAAGGTCCCAACCTGGTACTAACAACGCTGATGAC
The DNA here is from genome assembly GCF_045865225.1 of Trachurus japonicus. Lineage (NCBI taxonomy): Eukaryota > Metazoa > Chordata > Actinopteri > Carangiformes > Carangidae > Trachurus > Trachurus japonicus. The sequence goes on along the minus strand of NC_140923.1, from coordinate 36,403,189 downwards.
AAGGCTCCAGGAGCTTATTGATGTTCACCAAAACACTTACAGCATTAAATTCTCCCTCAAGTCATTTTTATACAATTAAACAAATGACCCGAGCCTCCTTATTCAGTAAGCGTCATGGCTGCTGTTGACTTTGGAAAGCCGTTCCCTGCTGCTCCCAGTCTTGGTGCCAAGCTTAGATGTATTTTCCAGATATTAAACTATTCATTTAAAATGACACTCTACCCAAAATATTGACAGCGTTTCACTCACTCACCCTCTGTAAGCTTGAAAAGGTGGGTGTTTCTAGTTTGCTCCTTTATAAATAACAGTTACTAAGGTCAGTTTGAAAATCAGCTACAATGACTTAAGATGGAGATGTTTTTACATGAGGAGGGAAAGGTACCAAATGGACCTTGTGCATTTTATCATTCATCTTCTGGCCAAAATTTGGGTGAATATGCTTGAATATACTGAAGATGTGAGAAGTATTTCATGATACAGAACGGCTGTAGACATTTACAAGGACCTTGTTCAACTTTATTTTTGTCTTACAAGGGTGGGTGGGTGGGTGTTTGCTACTCAAAGGATAGCTTCTGGGTAGAGTATAATTTTACGACAACAGGACAAAGCCACGAGGAGCCGTTGGACTGATAAAATCTATGAGTCCCTCCTGTAAGCACACACCTTGCCTTCACAATGGAACATGCAAGTGGCCCTCAAATGAATAGAAGAAACATAGCCCCCTATTCCCCACCCTGCCAACACTTGCCCCGTCTTTCATCTTAATTAAATATCCTGTTTCATTTCTACTGCCAGCCAGAAAGACAGTTCTGCACTTCTGCAGATATGAGGGTGACAGAGAAAGGTTCATGTGGGGCAACTGAATCTCCAATGACAGGAACAGATAGAGATGGTTTTTAAAGCGAATGTATTTTTGCAGGTGGCAGCAAAACAAAACACCACAACATTAAAACACTGGAAAGGAGTAAGATCCTGAGTATCTCTGAGACTGTTTGGTCATAGTGACTGGAGGGGCTGGGATGGCAATGTTGTTGATGAGGGTGGGTAATAGCTCTAGGTGAAAAGGAAAAGTAGGGGGCAAGATTACAGGACAAGGAAATTCACTTTTTTCACAGCAAGGAGATTAATTGAGTTGTTCCCTACGACCCCCACCCCTCTGCCTTTGTCCTTAAGTGATTGAATAGCAACAGCTGAGAAGGTGAGGGAAGGGACACCTGCCAGGCGGGGAGGAGGAAGTGTGGAGGAGATGACGCTTCATCTAAATAGCATAAAATTAGCTGGCAGCTTCCCTAAGGTTCTTTCCAATAATCTGTGACCTGAAATTAATTTAATGAGATGAGGAGGAGAACAGGAACGTTTCTCCTTTTTCCATTACCATTCAAAACACAACCAGTGACTGAAGGTGGGGTACTGACTGACACTAGACAGAGCCCACCACTGGCATGTTTCACTGACTACGTTTACATGCAGCCAGTCAATAACCCTTTCATAACCGAAATGTTAGCAATAACCCAGTTGCGGACGGCCATGTGAACACCAATAACCCTTTTGAAAAACCCGAAAATGACCCCTCGGTTACTCCTTTTCTAACCTGAATATTTGGTCATGTATAAGCCTATCGGGATATCCCCATCGAAAGGATCATTAATTTGTGTTCTATTCACAAGGAATCTTGGTCTTTTGAGTACAGAAAGTATTTGTTTTAAACATGACGAAACGGGTAGCATGGATATGGATGGCACAGCTCCGGCTCCATTCCCTATTTCTTCACGTTCTCGCTTTCCATGAATGAAGAAAGTGACAAAGAATAGTGTCAAGTACTGGTGGTGGGTCAGTACCAGCACCAAAGCGCAAACGAAGGCAACTGCTACTGGCCCCGGGCTGTTCATTATCCGCCATGCTGCTGCTGCTGCTGCTGCTGCTGCTGCTGCTGCTGCTGCTGCTGCTGTTGTTGTTGCTTTTGGATACAGGAAGAAGCAGCAGAAATGGGGCGCATTGCGTCATGACCTCCGTGCGTCTAGGCGTTGCCCATGCTTTGCTGTTTTGATCGGGATATCCCAATTGATTACAATTATGTGTACAGGTATAACCCTGTTTGTTCACGCTTGGAAACAGGTTATTCCGAATGTTTCAGAAACTGGAATATTGACCTTAACCCGAATATTGACTGCACGTAAACGTAAAGTACTAGGGATTTTTTACAAACCAATAAACCTGTCAATAGCTTTAGGTAGAAATATCATTTTTTATTTTCTATTCATAGACATTGGTGACATTTCTTTTTTTGACCTGTCTTTTTAAATCGGTTTTCAATAAAACCCAAATTAACAGAAAAGCAGACACACTAAGAAAAACAAAGACATTGGGAAAGACAGACAGAACAACAACAAAATTAAGTGTTAAAAGGTGGTTATTTCTGCCAGGAGTCACAGGGACAAGAGGAGTCTACAACATGTTTTTGTTTTAGGGTCTTACCTGAACCTCCAAACTGACTGCTGCCGAGAGTCGTCGGCCGGTTCTTGCCATTTGAAACTGGAGGCTCAAACATCTGAAAAGAGAGGAATGTAACCATAAACAACGAGTGCAAGTCTGTCTAAGACTTTGGTGAGCTGTGTCCTCTTCCCCTGAGCAAAAGGTGGTGTTTCAAACTATCCTATCCTGTATCCTATTCCACTTGGCCAACAGCTACAATGGGCATGAATCAATCTATTGATTCCTACTTGAACCTTGTGACTATGAAAATTAAAGTGACACAACAACTGTCTCATAAAAAAACTGGCTGATGTACGCACTACAGGCCCTCAAATCCTGACCGACTGACCGATTCGTGGATGCGTTGACATTCTTTCACATTTCAACCTGCTAGACAACAAGACCTGTTGTGAAAATTAAAGTTATTTGTCATTCTGTGAACAAAGACTGAACTGTATAGGATGCATACTCGACAAATTCAAGCAATCTTCAGAGAGATCTTACCGCACTAAAATCCAGCAAGTCGCTGAGCTCCTTGTCTGTTTCCACTGCAGCCATTCTCTGCTGCTGTTCACTTGGCCCTTTCAGTCTCAGCAAGTGACTACAAGCAGAGGTAAGGAGAATATGAGTATATTTGACCCATGACTATTGGTGCTGTCCACAAAATCTAATCAAAACAAAAGGTGGGTTATATAGCCCAACAACCAACCTAGAGCTTGAGCTAAATTTCCTGTTGACTCTACTCAGCAGGAGCTGTGTACTCGGGATGAAGGAAATGTTTATCACTCAACTGTGATGCAGCATTTAAAAAAGAAAGCTCTCTTTTAAGTTTTGAAAATGCAATCTGATTGTCATCGTGTTATTCTTATCGCCTCCAACATTTCACTCACCAGATAACTCACCTGCTGAGATATGAAGGCAATAGCAACAGTGTCAGACAGAGCTTTACGATAACATCATGGAGAAACCACATAGACAATCAGACTTCAGTTTAAAATAAGTCTGGTTTAATGTGTTACCCAAAGATCTCACTATATTATCCAAACTGCTTTCAGACTGAAAAAGCCCCAATGATTAGAAGATGATTGAAATTCAAACCTGACCTTCCATGTTTATATTACATTTTAAGTTGCACTTTACACAAATGAATGATTTAAGTGACATATTTTAAGTGGACACTTCAGTAAAATGTGGTCAGAACCAATGGAAATAACAAAATTAAAAAAGCAATACCCAGATTGAGGTAATGTAATGATAAACACCTCCCAGACAATATCTACACTTGCCAATCTAATATTGATTATTTCACACCTCCATGCAGCAGAGGATTACTCAAAAGCATTCAAATTGCTCAATACAACTGTGAAAAGAGTCGATAAAACAACATGTTGGCGAGATCAGCACACTGCACATAAGCTACAACTACACTCTTTCGGCTTTTCAAGAAGTGTTATGCAGGCTCATGTAACCGTTCTATCAATGACACAATTAAACATGAATTAATCACTACTGGCTCCATCGTACCACGGAATTAACATTCACGTAGCATCGTCCCCGTCTGTGACGATCAGAGTATTAACCAAGTAATGAGAGTTTCCCTACAAGCCCACATCTAACAAGGGTGACCATGGTTCAGCCACAGGCCACACTCCCCTGGTTGTTAGTCAGCCCCTGGGCTCAGGCTGCTTCCTCTGCCTCATAAACCAACCTGCTCTGACAGCTCTTTTGAATAACTTGCAGGGTAATAACATAGCATGCTGCACGCCCAAATGGACAATGTACCGTAGTAGGACCAGTCTGTATCAAAGCAAATGCACGCCGTGTGTGAAAAACATCTACGACATTGGGTGAACAAAGCAGCAGAAACACTCTGCAGTACAAAAGCACTGCAATAAATACCAGATGGGGAAAATTACAATGGTATGACTTTGTTTGTGGTGAGAGGTGTTAATCAAATTCAGGGTTCATGTGTGAGGCTTAGCTTTTGCTGTCATCTAGCAAATATACGATTAAGTGTTTTTCAGTTTGTGTTGTTGGGGGTTTACTTGTTTTCGCTCTTGTTGGCTAATGCAGTTTTCCTGACTTAAGGATCTGCTGCCATGATGTTGAAGTCTTTTTCCTCACCACTTCAAGTTATATGACACAGAGACCGTGTGTGAGTTGCCCTAAGAAAATGACTCTATATGTTTTTTTCCTCCATATGCCTCCCAATGTTGGCACAAAGTGATTAATCTACTATGACTACCAGCAGAGACAATGTCGTCAGAATTTCTGTTACAACTGCAAAGTTATGTAATACTGAAAATAAGAGAAAAAAAAAAAAAAAAAGCACTGGAAAATGTTATAAAATATAATGTTAATGTTAAAAAAAAAGATTAACAACATCTTTAAACCACACAATACTGAATCAAGTACTTTGCCAGACAAACAACTAAAGTTGAGCATTATTAGCAACTCGAAAATTGTATAATCTATTGGTTTTGACATGCTTCTGTTATTTTGTCACTTATTTTGCTTTACAAGTTATAAGTAGTGAGCAAAGGGAGCACAAAGCAAAAATAACATACCACGACAAACGCAAAGTGTCTTTAAGAATTTGAGGGGTGGGATGTATATTTTTCTCAGCCATAACCTCAAGTGCATTTGTGAGATGTCAGATGATTTAACTGGTGCCTACGAGAATAACTCAGTATCATTTTCAGGGTATGACTGAAGATGTGCTTTTAGCCAAAAATAATACACTATAGAAACAGAAAAAGCTAATTGGTTTCACCCATCTGAGCTATTCATGGCAACTACAAAAGCTTCAGTCACTCCTTAAAGTGCAGCTAATTTTTACACACCTCCAGTACTGCTACATTAACTAGGGATAGTCCTGATAATAGTGTGACTAATCTGACTCCTCTGTTTAGGCCTATAACTAAGTAAAGCCATGGCAAAGACAACACCTAAAAAACAACAACTTTCAACAACAACAACAACCCATAGTGGTGACATGAAAGGATGCTATACTGGATCATGGGGAAGAAGTGACACAACAGCTAATGATAACACAATAACTGTATTAGAAAAATATATTACCTCGTATAATCTTGTAATTTCCATGTCACAGTGAGCTGAGGTCAAAATGGGGGATAAGAGTTTTGCCCCTCCTAACAAAGTTGCATGGGCTTGTCTTGGGCACCCCCACCTCCGGCCTGCCCATTTGGAAAAACAAAAAAAGTTTTAACGCACAAATGCTGCTCAAAGCTGGAGACAAATAACAGGCGGGCTGTTATCTCAAGTCTGTTATACGTGGCTAAAGAATAGAAAATAAAAATAAAGGTGACGTTTGGTAGGACCTAAAAACCTGTTGCCTGCCCTCACGTCGAGCTGGAGACTGAGACACAAAGACTCGGGCCACTAAAGTTTGAGTCGAGTTGGTAAAAACACAACCAAATCTGGAGAAATATCACACGTTCTTCAAATTATTGCTCAAAATGTATATTTTACAGTGTAAAATGTAAGAAAATTAGGCTAAAGATGCATTATTAGTTTGGCGGTTTGTTGTTGGTGGAGGTGGGTAAAATAAAATTTAAAAAAAAACACCCCCCAGTTACAGTTTTAAAACAGGATTTATGAACATTGTATAACTTACGTATTTCTATACGTAATATTCATGACATGGGCTGCGTTAATAAAACACTCATATCGTGACAACAGGTGGGATATATTGCTAATTTGACCACAGCCGGGACCGTTAAAGCACAAATCAACACCGTCTGTTTATGTTAATGTTTCTCGGGGCTGACGTCCGTTGCATTTGTTTCTGGTAAAGCTGCATAGCCTACATTACATTAGTGCTGCTGCTGCTGCTGCTGCTGCTGCTGCTGCTGCTTCAGACAGATAAATCCAGTCTGGCAGTATGCTAATGTGCTGTAACGTTATAGCCCATTGAAGTGAACAAAGAAAGTCTTTTCCTACTGATACTCAGTAATAACACTGCAAGTTCGCTCAGGCCGAAAAGGGACGAAGATCCAAGACCCCGCTGCTTTTCCCGGCTGCTGTGGCACACTCCGCGCAACTTGAATGATGCGCTTTTCAAACTTGAATATTTACTCCGGTAACGACGGGACAGACAACTTCTGTTTGACATGCACACGCTCGCAATGAATGTGTATTCGTCCACGCATTTACCTGGACTCAATAATGTGGCATCCAACAGGGAGAAATGAGCGGCTGGAGTAGAGAAGAGAAAAACAAAGTTAGGGATAGATCCTTCCCCCCGCGGTCCGGAGCTGTGGGCTTGATGAAGATGAGGAAAGGCAATATGAACCACTCCGCCGCCGCCTCGTCTCTTCGCTGTCTTCGTCACGAAACTGACAACACGTCTCCAACACGAACCATAACTCTTGTGTTAGTCCGTTACCTTATCGTTAGAGAAATTGTAACCATTTCATTTCCCAAGTAGACATTTTCACAACCTCCACATTGTCGGTTTCGCGTATCCCTCCGCGGCAGTAGCACAGCCTATGGGAGGACATGGACGCTTGAAACATCAGCGGTGTCCAGTTTCAACTAAAAAAAACGCGGTAGCCAAACGAGGCGGGTTTCGACAGTGTGTATTGGTGTGGCGGTTATCTGAAATACCGCGAAATGACACTGTTTTTAAGCCTGCGGGCGAAACGAAGAGCGATCCGTGTACCAATTCGCGCGGATCTATCTCCCGTAGCGGATGAGCACAGCGGAAAGCCAAACAGACCAGACCAGTAGAAGATGGAATGATAATATCGGAGGGAGGACCAATTGGATACGACCAACATTTGATTGGCAAGTGGGACGTCCATATATGTTTCAACATCATCCTTTAGGGCAGTCTCATTTTGCCTGAGGGGTACATTTACTTACGTTTTAATGTTGTTCAGTAGCCTACTACCTTGCTTGAGCCACAAAAAATGTTCACATCATGTGTGTGTGTGTGTGTGTTTGTGAAAGAGAGGAGGGCGGTCGCCATGCTTCATTATATTAAACATGGCTTCCATTGTGAAAAAGTTAAAGTGCATTATTTGGCTACAAACTCGTTGCTAAAGAGGCATGATTATGGAGTGACCTTGCTATTAGTAAATAAATAATAAATAAATAATCCATAAAAATTACACACCACAACAATGGGCTATTATGACAAAAAAGAGCAATTTGCTATATTAAATAGCCTACATTGAAATAGTTTTTGACTAGTTCATTGTTAAGGTAGCTAACACAACTACACTTATAGCTATGACAACATTCGTATGAAATAAATAGCCTATACTAGTTACAGGGTCGTACATGTATAATAATGTTTGAAGATTTCTAGTTATTAAGGGTCATCTTGTATTCACAATACCCATTTTGTTCAGTAGTTTAACTACGTAGTAGAACATGTGCGGTTACAAAAACGTTAAGTGCACATACATGTTTACATATTGACGATTTGTCCATTTACTGCAACCGTGTTTGAGGAGCAGGGGAAAACACCTGCACTAAGAAAAGTCTCTAACATGCTGAGATGAAAAGGTAATGCTGCAGCCACTTCCTTTCCTTGTACTGGAATCGAGAAAGAGTTTATGGCTCAGGCCAGCATCTAACTCACAGAGAAGGTCTGGCTGCTGTTTTTCTTGAGTTGTGCATTGGTGGTTATGTAAACAAAACTGCAGTTAATGTCAGCGTTTGTTTTGAGACTTTCTAGAGAAAACCTCAACTGGTTTGAGGGGAAACAACCTAAATAACATCTGTGCTGGCCTTTACGAGAAAACTCAGCCATCCACTTTGTGGTTCAAAACACAGACACACACGCACACATGTAGACACACACACACACACACACACACACACACACACACACACACACACATATGCTCAGCATGCATTGCACACATGCAAGTCACACCTGTATGCTATTAACAATGGCAGTAACATTATTGCTGTGTGATACTAAATAAATGACACTGCATGCTTTGAATTGCAATGTCAAGTAAAGCTGGAGTTATATGAGTAAGAGTACATGGATGCAACTCATCTCTGCACAATTTTGCAATAAGGTAAGGAGCATTTAGTTAGTACTATGAGCACATCAACCTCATTATGACAAAACTGGTGTGATGTCACAGATTCACTCGTGCAGCTCCTACAGTACACCTGGGGAAAGCTGGCGAATGTATTTGCCATGGAAGTGATCATATCGCAGCTCTACACAAAACATCAAACGTCTGGTTTGTTGCCTTTTTAAAAAGTAGGACGAACAGCATGGAGGCAAAACAACATCAAGGTTGAACACTGAGGCGCAAGTCTCAAAAAAAATCTATATTTAGTGTAGAGCTAACCCCAAAGTGTGTACCCTCTTCTCCACCCACGCTTTCCTGGGCTCCCTCTTCTTCTTCTATACAAGAACTAAAGCTTTGTAAATGGGTTACCCCCGTAAAGCCACCCACGCATCAGGTACAGTATGAAAACCTGGGGCATCCTGTTATGACTTCTGGTTTCCTGTTTCCTGTGAAAAATACAGCCCCCCTCTCTTTCACACACACTCTCTATCACACACAAACACACTCATGCACTCGCACTGCTCATTACAACAGAGCAGGCCTGGGATCAGCCATTTCAGATACATTATAGTGTAGTGTTCGAACCTTAAGTCCTGGCTCAAGCATTTGGGAATGTGTTCAGTTCAGTACGTGCAGCAGTATTGTCATTGTGCCATAAGGTGACATGAGCAGCTGTGTCAAAACATTTAATTTGTTTTCATTTCATGTATTACATATTCGCATTTCACGTGCCGAGGAGGAAGATGTACATGTGTCAAGGGACCACTGAAACAGCAATAACAGCGGTGTGTGCTCGTGTGTGAACGGGAGGCCCCCCACCTTTGACAAAAAAATATGAAAAAAACAATTTCTGTGACACACAACATGCTGCTGCTGCTGCACATCACTGCCAGCGTCAGGATACCCGAGCATCTTTCTCAACAGGGGTCGGCCACATCACTCGTAATGAGCAGGGATCTTTCTAGATCTTTCTACCTCCCTGTGGTGGCTCTAGTCTGCCATGCTGAATAGTCAGTGACAGTGCACACGGTTAATTGTGTTGGCATGAACTCATCGCCCCCCATTTCGCCCTTTTTTATGTTGTGACTTTTGTTAGTGCTGAAATATATATATATGTTTTTGTTTTTTTTACCATATTTCTAAGTGCATTTCCCACATATGACTGTTTTGTATCAGTTTTGGGTGGCTGTCATCCTGTTTATACTTGTGTGTAACAGCAGCAAGATGCGTGATTTTGCACAAATCAAAGCATAATCTCTTTCCAATCAGGCTTTTACATTCCATCGAGCATTCACTCACTCTTCTTGTCTTTTTTTGCAAGAAAAAGCACAATAACATCCTGTTCTTTTTCTTCATTCTCAGCTCGTCGTCCCCTCCCTCTTTCGTACGGATTGGAATTCATTAGCAATCAAAGAGCCACTGACAAACGCCCAATCTTAATTACCCTCTTATTTGCATATTTGCATATTAATGACTGCAGACTGTGCTGTTTTTCTGCTGCAGTAGTCCCCCCCCCCCACCCCACCCCCACCCCCATCAACATTGTTCAGACTTAGCCACACTATGTCGTCTCAGAGCTCAAGGCCTCTCACTTTCTGACTCAAGTTGACAAATATTGAAGGGGAGACATGTCATCACAACACCGGGTATTGGCCGAACAGATGAATAACTCTGCCCCTCATTTAAAGAGGACTAATATATCATCATTCTAATATCATCAGGTCTAATATGTCATCATACTTCACTTTCCTTGGCTTCTTTAAGTTAATTTGGTTGCAACATTGTACACACACCACTCAGTCAGGGCATATTTTCATATCTTTGTTTTGTTGGTTACTTTGGTTAGTAATTGCTTCAGAGGTCCTCAGTGCTAGGCAGTTAATATGCTGCCCCCATCTGGTGAAACAAGTGTAAGACAATATTCCAGAAAATTAGGACATTATGTTCAGATATTTCAATACATACCATTTATTGACAATTATGACTTTATAAAGACAAAAGCCTTTGATGATTTTTACCATAAAAAACTTTTTTTTTTTTTTAAACCATAACCGAAAGGAGGAAGTACACAAAAATAACAAAACAAAGGAGTGAAATGCACTTCAATGACAAATCCATGTCTTGTTGTTTACACCAGAGCGCATACAAAGATATTACCACTTGTTTCAGCTGAGACTACACAACAAGTCGGGATGCAGCTTGCTGAAGAGTTTTCTTACAGATGGCGCTGTCCAGGGTTGGATCTCTATTTTTATTCATTCATTTTATTTTTTTGAAGGCAGCCTCTGCCCCAGCATAGGTAATCTAAAGCTAATGATACTGGAACAAACTGAGGATGTCGTTTTAAGTTACTAAGAAACAACCCCAAACATGACAGAGAGAGCAGAGGGTGCATTTAAGGTTTGAACTATTTTTTTGGCTCTGACATGAGTGTCATGCTAAAATGTTTTAAACGCTGTGCTTCATCTGAAGGCATCTCAAAATTTGTAGAAATCATTTGCGTCAAATGTCAAAAAATGCAGAAAATGTCCTCAACTCGGTCACCTCTTGCCAACACAGACAAACCTAACCTGACCTGTTCAGAAAAACAAACATTTCTCAGTGTGTCTGCATGTCATATATAAAAACAAATCCATACATGATGTATCTGGCTGTACACACACACACAGATACATAACCATGATTGTAATAACTGAGATTAACGTATAAGTGCTATAAGACCCAGAACACTTTGGAGAAATTCAGACGAGAAAAGTAAAATGCTGAACTGAGAGAGAAAGACAAGTTTGAAAATTGAGCACAGGTATTATATTAGTTTTAAAATTACTTAAAGAGACAAATCTTCCAGTTTGGATACAGTGTGTACAGTCTGTATGACTACTGGATATTGAGGCAAAGATGAACAAAAGCTTAACGGTATGTTAGTCTCCAGGGAGATTTGATGGCCCACAGTCCTGAATTGACCTTAACACAAATTACTAATAACCAATGTTCTCCACGTTGCCAACAAACATTCAGAGGAATTATGCTGTAATTGATTTAAGAAGAAAAATTTCATGGATAACAGAATCTCAGCGGACTGACTCCACAAAAAAGGTACAAACTGTAGATAGAGTATCCTTCCCATCAACTGTATTAAATGTCAGCAGAGTTCATTTGATGACTGGAGCATTTAGGGGGGGGTTCACCTGAGGGAGGATGTGGCAAACAAGATGTTGATGTGTGGGTGTATGGTCTTAGGCAGCAGCTTCTCTATGTTCTTACATACTGTGAGCATGAGTGTAAACAGAGAGTGTGTTCAGTCTGCAGGACGTGTGGGAGTGCTCGGTTGGTTCAGCCCCATGGTTTTACAAAGCCAGCCGGCAAAGTCTACCTCCTCCGCCTCAGCCCGCTTGATAAACGTATGGTTCTGAAACAAAACACAGACAATCACACAGGAATAAGATGCTAGACTTTGAAAACTTGAAATTAACAGTTTGTGCTGCCGGCTCAGACTGAAGAGCGAGCATGAATACAACATTTGCTCTTATAAAATATCAAAAAGGCTGACCTCAAGGCAGATTGGGCGTAGAAGTGTTTCTACAGCAGATATTTTTTTGTGATCTAAATCTTTGATTTTTCTGATATTGAACATGTCCCCTGTGCAAAGAGGCCTTAGTCTTAGTCTAACACTTACCATCAACATTTTCAAGTCTGCCCTGTCTGCTGGATTTTTGATGAGACTGTAAAATAACAGAGGAAGAGAGGAATCTTTTAGAGAGAGCTTTTCATCCATCAAATTTATCACAAAACATTAAATCATATCTAATAATATGACAATTTAGCTTAAACTCAAAACTGAAAATGTGTTGCGTGTGTCCAGTGTTTGTAACAAAAGACAGCTGAGCAATGTTGTCAGGATAAACTGCTGTCTCACCACTTTGTTACAAAGTCCTGGAAGTCAGAAGTGAATACACCATGTGGTAGTTTTGGAGGAGGCTGAAATACAGAAAATAGGAAAGAAAATTGAGAAAGAGGTGATTAAATACGACCATATCACCAACAGCACCAGTTCTATATATAGTAGCTATCACTATGTGGAATCAGATTCATGTTCTTTTTAGCTGTAAATGTTTAGATTCTCACCTCATTTACGATGTAGTCTAGGAGTTCAAAGATGGCCATTACAGCCCCATGACCTGGAAAAGGTGGTTTCATATTCAACATTTCAAACAAGACTGTTACATAAAAACACACTGATTTTGTCAGACTGTGTTTGTGTTGCTCACCGCTGACGGGTCTACCTGGCGGCCTCGGTCTGGGTGAAGTGCTATGTGTCTCCCCCTCACCACCATCCAATATGGGTCGTCCAAATATGGCCTCCAGTTCTCTAGCATCCGGAGGAGGGATGGGGAAACGTCCAATCGACAGCTCCACAAGGGACAAGCCCATACTCCATACATCTGACTGCACAGAATAGTGGGTTCCCTGCAGTCTCTCAGGCTAAACAACAAACATTAACAACGCATAACAAGGTCAAAATTTCATGTTTTATCGACAAATTCAAGGAGCTGTTCAAGCACTAGACGTCAGATATGAAATGGGTCGTATTTCGTTGTGGTGTTATATTTGTTTTGAACTGTCTGTGGACAGCTGGGCTGCTCATAAAAACTTAAATCACATAATATACCACATATTTCAAACTGAGGCACTGGTTAAAGTGAGGTCATTCATAGTTTAATAGAGCTTTGTGGTGTTGACAAAATGATGAAGAATTGAAACAATCAATTCGAAAAGCGAACCAAGTTAGACGAAGCAATGTTGAGCAACTGAGTATAATTCAGAGAGACCAACATACCGACATATACGATCTTGTCCCAACGAAGGAATTGGCCATAGAGTCTATGAGCTGCCCGCTCACGCCAAAGTCACACAACTTGATCTCACCACGTGAGTTCACCAGCATGTTTGAAGGTTTAACATCTGTGAGTAAAAAGGATACGTTAAGAAAACTTCATCTGAGTGGAAATCGATGATAATGTGCCACTATACATAACAATTATTGACAAAGTTAAATGAATCATTTACATTTCATTTATCTTCAGCATCTACATGTATTAATGTGCTTCAGCTAAATTTAAGGCACCTTGCTACTGCTATGGCTTACAGATGAATCTCCATTTTATTAAATAGAAAAGTAAATAATCAACTTGATGAAAACTCTGATACCTCTATGCATGATTTGGTGTTTTTCTCTCAGGTAGGCGAGGCCTCTCAAAACCTGTTTTTTTTTAAGGAGATAAATTATTCAAGTCAATAACTGTAAATAACCTTAATGTGAAAACAACATTCAGAAACAAGCAGGAAACCCATCTAGGCCCACGCTGTGCATCTGCATTGTAAGTCTGTGGGTTATTTTGAGCTCAATACAGTAAAGTGAAAGAGTACTATGACAACAAAAATATCTTTTTGTTGATGAAAATGCTTTATATCTCCACAAAACAACTGTGCCTTTTCATTATTTCATTAATTACAAACAATAATTTACTATCACATCATATATTAAAATGGCTTATACTGCTGTACTTACAGCAATGCTGACTTTGCCCAGAATCTCTTCAGGGATCCTCCTTGCTTCTTTCAGCACCTGGTCCAAAGATCCACCATCCTGGACAACAAAGGGAGAGAACAAATAATACAGTGGGTCATGAAATAAAAATGCACATAATTTCAAAGGTACCTTTTAGATATTACTGGTTTTCAATCTGTGGAATACACAAACATGTTTTTTCAGAGCAAGTATTCAAAGTGGTTTGTAATGTAATGTACCGTAATGATTTTACACCTGCCAGAGTCTCTCAGGTCTTTACACTTGCCTGTTTCTTCCCCATTCAACCTTCTGGCTGTATAAGCCAGCTATTTGCTTACCTAATATATCCCAGACATTGATACTATGTACCCTTGTTAAGCAATAACCACGTTAGAACAATGGGGTAAAATAAGATAATTGCCACATATGGCAACACATACTCTTTAAAGGGACAGTTCAACATTTTGAGTTCAAAACTCATCAAATACACAATCCAACAATTCCAAAAGGCTCTTGTGCAGGTCACACTCTCGTTGTGACCTGCACATTCACCACGCTATGAAATAATAATGTCACATTACGAGACAGAGTTGTTTTCGAGGCAAATGCGTAGCTGAAACTACACTCCAGACACGGCTGCTGGGCAGAGTGACTTCAAAAGCGCTAGTACTATAGTTCAGAGTGTTGTAATGTTATATAATTATACATGATTATTTCATAGCATGGCAAATTAAAGGTAATGAACCTACCCATATGACTATAGGCATTATGGCAATAGGCGAATATGCCAAAATGTTGAACCATCCCTTTAATATCTTTTACAGCTACTCACACACACAGTCATTCCTCTTCATGTTTCTCACCATGTGCTCCATACAGACGCTGATCTCTCCATCATTATAAAAGGCTCCATAGAAGCCCACAATGTAGGGAGAGTTACACTCATGCAACACTTGAAGCTCTCGGATGATCTGGTTTCTGATCGCAGGTTTGATCTCTAGATGAATGAGCTGAAACAGAACAGAGAATCGAGAGAGAAAGTTAATTCAGGATTACTTTCCTACACTACAACTTTTGTTTTTATTACATCCAAGACATCCAGCTGCACCCTCGGTTACTCACCTTCCGGGCCATGATTATTCCAGATGGTTTGTGGCACTCCTTGTTGACTACACCTCCATTGCCTGCACCCAGCTCACAGATTCGTTGGAAGTCATCATCTTTTAACTCGCCTACCTTGGCTTTCTGGGTAAGGAAAGCCTCTAATCGTTTCTTCTGTTGTTCATCCAGGTCCAGCTCCTCCAATATTTTCTTAAGTGCCTCTAAATTGGCCCTGAGAAAATGGATATGGGCTATAAATAATACATCTTTTAAGTTGTGCAAATGAATGACATATCTTATTCAGGATGCAACGTTAACTGGTTGGTAGGATAACTTACTCAGATGAAACATCTGTGTTGGTGGAGGGGGATAATCCATCGCCAGTGGGTGCAATGTTTAAAGGAACTGGTCTCTTTTTAGGAGGCATGATTTACTGTGGATAAACTATGGGCTGGGGTTAAGGGACACTTGTCTTTCCTGACTGCAAATAATAATCTACTGGGACTAACCTCTCGAAGTAGATATTTTTTGATATGCAGAAATAAGTATTAATTTCATAAGCACTGGGTTTGCAGGTTAAATAGCAAAAAACAGTGTTGTCTTGTGGACGCTTTCAGGACAAAACGCACTTCGCGTTTCCTGTCAGTTGCCAGGTTGGACAGTTCAATATGATTAATCAGGCTCAACACTTTGCTTGGTCTCAGACTTCTCTAAAGAAATAAAATAAAAAATAAACCCGATCCTTTTCTGATTCCCAATACAGTGAACAAGGCTTCAGATGATTAAAGAGAATCGGATGCTATAATGCTGCCGTTTGCTAGTTGGCTAATATTGCACCTACTAATGGCGGCTAGGTTATTTGGACACACAACTATTAGTGTTATGGTCACTGTCCCAACGTGCAGCAACTGGATTTTAAATTAACCCGCACTGAACTAGCTACGACGTGACAGCAAACCAAACATTTTGAGAAGCAGAGCCACCACTAGCAGCGAGCTAACTTTAACTGCTAGCTGTTGCGCGATACCAACACATCTAACAACGAGAGTAAGCGACTCTTTTACTTTACTTCCGGCGTTGTTTCCCCGGCTCTGTAAATTAGAAACACCAGCTCATTTGGTGCCGTAGTGTCGGTCAGTGTCGTATCCTTGCCCCTTCGTTTAAGCGGGCAGGTGTGTGTGAGTGTGTATGTGCGTGTGGTCGCTGCAGACACACACACACCGGGTCCCAGTAAAAGGCAGCAGCAGCAGCGGGGGCAGCGGCAGCAGCAGCAGCGGGGCCCAGGAGTAGCTCACACTGCTCGGCTTAACTACGGAGAGAATCTCGCGATACTTGAGACGTTGACAGTCAGCTGTGCAGTGTATGAAAATGGGATTATATTTCCAACAGCACTGTTCTCACTTATTATTAGACATGGTCATTGGACATTTGGTTTCTGAGCGTTTAATTTTTCTTTTTTTTCTTTTCTTTCTTTCTGGCAAATCTGGCAAAGTATAAACAGTAGATGATGCAAACTAAACTTTATTACATTACATTTATTACAATTGCATCAGTCCTGCAATAAATATCACCTTCATGAAAATTTATTTTGTTGAGTTTTTGTTGAAATAGTTGATCCAACTTCATCATTATATTGGATTGGAGTTTGTGGTGCTTTTGAACTGTAGAGAATACTTGCATAAGAAACGTGTTTCAGGTATAACACAACAAAATGCAACCGAATTTCACACTGCAGCCACCAAACTGTCACCTGAGAATGGGATTAGTTCCACCCCCCTGCGATATATAGATGTATAGATGGAGGAATATATGGATGGGTACTTAGGCACCTACCTAATAAAGTGGCAACCAAGAGAGCAGGTCTGTAGACCTTGGCATGATTGGATTCATCATTTGGGCACACAGCACATTGTTCATGCAATGTCTAATGTCAACTAGATTTTGACACACATAGCTCATCTATAAGAAATGACAATAGGATTATAATGTAGCGTGTACGTGCAAATCCCCTCACACATTTGTAATTAATCAAATTACCAAAACCAAATGACATGTAGCTAGCAGACCTAGGACACTGGATCAACCAAATGACATGTAGCAGACCTAGGACACTGGATCATTAGTGGTTTGGAGCCCTGGGGAAATTCCCTGCTTTGCTCATCTGGTACTCTACAGCAGCCAAACATCAGTGGTGGGACAGGCGGGCATGACAATAGCTTTCTGAACTTTTTAATCACCATCTTTCACAATTCACTGGTGAATGTATTAATCATTAGTCATTAGTAAGCAAAATAAAAAATAATAATTTCAAACTGAAAAAACACAGCTTCCCAAGTTTATACTCACTCTAAGAAAGCAATACGTATATACTATAGTCTAGTATAATATATAGTGTGTGTGTGTATATACTGTATATAAAATGTAACTTTCCATGTTTTACACTTGTGATAGGTGGCAATTACTTCATGCAGATAAGTTTATCAGCACATGAAAAAAACAAACAGACAAAAAACAAACTAACAACACAAACACACAGTAGAGTGAATTTATTGAAAGAATATTAAGAAATGCCTTATCTCTTCCCCAAACAGATAATTTCCTTGGGCTTTAGGCCTATAGACTACAACTGATGTGAAATGTAATCCAGCCACTTCTTTGTGTATAAAACACAGATGCTGGTCATTTCAAGATGGTAGAATTTGAAAATTTGTTTCTGTACTGTTTGACAAGCCTCAACTACATCAATGTCACACTAACATATCAAATCCCACAGAAACACTGTGCATTTGTTGTAATATAAAGGCTTTTTTTCCTCCTGTGACCACTTGAATCTTGCTGTGTGTTTTCTTTCAGCAGGGGGAGCTCTTGCTCATTTATTCGCAGCCTTCAGCTGTGTCTGCTCTGATTGTAGCCCCTTCCTTTGGACAGCAGCAGCAGCTTCACAATAGAAAGAGGCAACAGAGAAAGGAAAAAAAATAAAAATGCACAAAATCACCAACATCTCTAACACTGTCAATGTAGCGGTAGACCTGCTGTTGATGCAACAACAGTTGTGCCTATCCTCCTTTACATTACAATATCTTCACGTTCCAGTTTTATTGAATTGCTGCCTAATTCTTGGAAGAGTGATAATCTTTACTTCTGTTAATCATAGCTCACACATCGGTATATATGGCGACATACCCTCTGAGAGGCTTGGCCTGGGTGATAAGGTCAGGGAGTGTGGTGTTCCTGGTGTCCGGCAGCAACATAATAACAACAGCAGCCATGACGCTGATTGTGTCGAAAACAATGTATGGGAGGATCTTGCTGTAAACACCCTGCAAACAGAGCAAAAGGCATTTCAGTTTTTTCAAACCTTCAAATTACCTGACATTTTGACCTGTGAAACAGTTGTAATGAATACTAAGCATGATATGATTTTAGTAATAATAGAAATGTGTGAGAACAGTGCCATCATCAATGATTTTAGCTTGAATTTGCTTTTCCTGCTCTCACGAGTCAAAATATCTGTGACCTGTGAAAAAGGCCAATAGATCTGATTCTTTAGGGAAAGATACAAAGAGGAAGAGTGCTGTAGTGCGGTTCATGATATTAAAAGCCTGGTTAGTAAGTTCTATGGATGCAAAATGAATGCATACAGCAAATGCAAAATGACAGGTAAAGCACCATGATGACAGACTGCATGCAATAACAAAAGAAAGGATGCTGATCAAGCAAATACGTCAGGCCATAGCAAAATATGAAGAAATCTCGAGTTTCTCCATATATGGTATGAGTGTGTGTGAGAGTGTGACAAATCTGTTATACTGAGTCAATGCAATCCCTAAATGCAATACTAAATAACTTGAGTATCTGTTACCTATGTTCACAGTGTATCACTATTTCCTATAGTTATAGACACATAGTTTTGTGAAAATAAAACTACAAGAACAGAAAGAAGCTAAATGAATACATTAATTAATCAAAACAAACAAGCAAATAAACAAACAAAAACACTTACCCATGTAAATCACATAGGGACAAATGATGGCGCCTATTTCTGCAGCTGTGGAGGCGATCCCGATTCCCATGCTCCTGACCACAGTGGGGATCAGTTCAGTGAAGAACACATAGATGAAGCAGTAAGCAGCAGAGACACCCATCTTTCCTAGCAAGGCTAATACCTGCAGCATGATATGCATTTCTGGAAAGACAAACAAACGTGAGGACTAGACAAAACATAATTAATTTTACATGTGTATAATGTTTTCTAATGTCCAGTTTAGTCAATGTTGTAGTTTGTGTCTACAGTACAGACCCTCGGGAAGCAGCCCGATGACCACAATCACAGTGTAGAGAAGAGGAAAGTGGGTCTGGGGACCTGGTTAACCAGCAGCAAAGAGGCTACATTTGCCACCATTTCAATGGCAGCAGAAATGAAGCAGTTGAGGTAGACATTTCCATTCAAGTTACTAGTATTTAGAGAGAGGCCATAGTAGACCAGGGCGCCAGACATCCTGCAGAAACACAACAACAATACAAAGAATTATCGGCACTGAATAGCACTATAATGCAGCATGTTTAAATTATATATTGTTTTCCTATAATAATGCTATTTAATGTAGTGCTTATTACACTTTAAATATGATTGAACACTGAAATTGAAATCTTTTCACTTCTGGTCATCTGGTCATATTGTGACCACCACAGTAAAACAAGCCACTGTCTGATGACAATTACACAATAATTTAAAAAAAAATAAAAACTCTTCAGTTGTGTGAAATTATGATGAAAGAGGATAGTTCATGTTATCGGAAGTACGCTTCATGTAATAAAACACTGCAATCATTGTAGTTAGTAGGATTTATTCCCCCCATTAAAAAAAAAAACTGTACCTGCAATTACAATATATATGTCTAAAGGCCTCCAAACATTTCACTAATCAAGAAACGGGAGTGTGTAATATAAACCATATATATATCTATCTATCTATATATATATATATATATATATATATATATATACCGTATATTATTTTTTTTTTTTCTTCTTTTTTTTCTTTTTTTAAGTATATTTTTTGGGGCTTTTTTGCATTTAATGGATGGGAGAGTCGAGAAAGAGACAGGAAATGGGAGGCAGAGAGGGGGAGAATGACATGCAGGATAAGGCCGCTCGGCGCGGGATAGGAACCGGGGCCTCAACAATGGGGTGGGTGCTCTACCAACTGAACTAAACACTGCCCCAATATAAACCATATTTAGTAAGGTTAAAAACAGAAAACAGATTAAAGAAGAGTCAAGTCTACATTACCATACAAAAACACTTAGAATGGTGATGTTCCTCATGTTACCGGTATGTATCAGGTGCTTATAAGTGTACGCCTGCTCCTGCTCACCTTCATTTTGCTGAATCAGACATACGTAAAAAGGACAAACAACAGTCACAATTGGGCCATTCTTGAAATCAGAGCACAGTAGCTTCTACATGATGAGTGGAAATTACAGTGAACAAAATAAAAAGTATATACCATGAGCTCCAAGCACTCTCCAGCCCTGAATATGACTTCAGGGGCTTGGCTCAGCCTCCTCCAACCGACCTTTCTGCAAAAGCCAGCGTGGAGACTCGGGAATCAGCCTGAACAGACAAACAAACACACGTACAGAGTTCAGTGAACATATGAAAAAAAATTTTTTCACAACTTCAAAGGGATGACAGTCAGAGGGAAGAACACATTAACATACATCTACAGGATGCAGACAGTGTTAATGACTTAAATCAGTATGTGGTTGGGAGCTGAGCCATAAGACTCAAGACAGATGAAGATGTAGGAACGGATGACAGACGACTTTACCTCTATAACATCATGTGACTGAATAAAGACGGACATTTATCAGCTCTGAGAATTGGTGTAGGCCAGACCAGTGATAGACAGCGTAGATGCAAAGAACCAACCTTACAGAACTAAATGAAAAATCCATCTACCGCCTAGCAAACTCCATAGTTCAAGACACCACTCACCCACTGCACCAATACATCACCCCACTTCCCTCAGGACGAAGATACAGAACCCTCAAGTTCAGGAGGGCTCGCCTGGGAAAAAGCCTGATCCCTGAACAGCAGGCCCCGCTGATCTGTCTGTCCAACACTGATCTGTCTGTCCGCTGTTTCACTGTGTCGTCATGTATGTTGTCACTGGTGCTGTGCATGTTGTTGTCGTTGTGTGTATAATTACCTGTTGTTGCGTATACATTGTTGTCTGCCCTGCTGTCTGTCTTGTTATGTATATGTCCTCGCTGTGCAGTCTGTGAAGACAAATTTCTCCATGGGACAAATAAACTTAAATCTAAATCTAAATCTAAGATAGCTCACCAGCAGGCTCTGCTGGTCAATAATTTCTTTATCAAAAATTGAGTGAACAAATGTTACCCATATACTCACCTGTGTAGAATTCATTTGACTGACAATAGTCTTCTTTTGAATCGATTTCACCTAAACTTGGACTATGTATTAGAGCGATTCTTGGTTCCACTAGATATAAAGCAACTTAATAAGATTTTTGGGCAAATCCAAAAATGGAAATGAGAGCACTGAATAAAAGTTTTATGAAAAAAAAAAAGATCTCCAAGGAACAGCTTGCACTTATAATACAGTGAGATGGTACATCTATAGTAATAGATTTTAACTTAGTTGCTCTGCATGTTTTATGACTGAATTTTTTTTTGAATCAATGAAAAACAATAAAATGTTTTTTGGCTATAAAACCTGCACACTTCTTCATACAGCCATACAAATTCACATGATGTCAGGGAGTGAGTGGGTACACATGATATTGATCACATAACTCTAATATTATCCCTTGTTGGTGAAAGTGATGCTGTTACAACCATACCCGGTCTCCCCCCTATACATATTTCTTTAATTGTTTTGTCATTAGAATCTCTCTGAAGTCATTTTTTGTCTCTTTGTGGTCATTCGCCCAGCGGGCCCATCCAGTGATGCCTTCAAACCATTGATCAATATCATTTGTCAGACTTACCACCACGTTGGAATGAATAGGATGCTGGGTATAGCAGTAGCAACCAGCAGCATCCTCCAACCTTGTGTGAAGTACGCAAAGAGCGGCAATGAGGCAAAACCGATTGCAAAACCCAAACTGTGGCCCAGCACACCGAAGTTCGCCCTAGCAGACTGGCTCAGCATCTCAGACCCTGACCAGGAGGAGGATCAAGAACATGGCTTTGATGAGAGAAAACAAAATGGTCAATTTCTCCTGGGAAAAGACGGGGACTCTTTTAACACCAGTAAAAGTGCATATTCTGTTTCACCCAGTACGAGTGATGTCATGTAATTGGACATCTGACCAAGTCCTCTCAGACAGTTGAAGACACAGAACATGATCCAGTTGACTGAGGCGGCTTGGATCAAAGCAGAGACTGTTTGTAAAATCATGGTGAAAAAAAGAAACACAGGTTTCCTGCCAAACCTGTAAGACAGCATACAAAACACAACAACACAGTTATGCAACACCAACTGTCATAATGGTGCTGGGAAAAAAATGAATTACCGTAATTACATTTTTTTCCATGCAAAGTAATTTAGGACACAACTACAACTGCAACAAGAATAAAAGTGATACAAGATTTAGTTGGTTAGGAGGTGACCACTAATAAAGGATCCTATCAGGTCCCCTACAAAGAATAAAGAAGTGGAAAAAGGGACCTTCCATGCATTGTCACACTCACACACCAGATCCCACTGCAGTTCAAATGAGAGATGACAGTAGTTCAGATTACTGCAAGACAATTGTCAGTAAAGGCTGAATGATAATTTCACATATAAACATGAAAAAAATATGATTAATAACTTGTTCTGCACATCCAGATACCTCAGACAAAATGGTTGCGGCGTATTTCTCAGTGCTGTAATCCCAGCCATCCAGACATGGCTCTGTCATTACTGAGAGCTCCACATCAGTGCCATTGCGTGTGGAGTTGATCGATACTTTGCACTGGTGCTCAGGTGTATCCGAAACAAAAACCAAGATTATTCCCACATAGCCACATGGAATTGCACTTAAACAGAACAGAACAGAACAGTTATTAGGATTTGAAAAGGTCCGTATATGCCCAGAAAAGACGTCATTTCGTCGAAGTCTTTGGGTTTTCCAGCCATCTTTGATTGCAAAGAAGCCCAGTGTTATGTGACTAAATCCATACCAAGACTCTCCCACAAGTTCAACTTCTTTGGCTACAACTGACAAACCAGTTTCTGAATCTCTGAAGAGTAAATGTACAGTAAGACAGTGGATTGTGTGCCTATAGTTTTGTACTTGTTCATAATGTAAAATGTTGAACTCAATCCAATGATAACCGTGATGAGGTGAGATGAGGAGAGGCCAGTGAGAGCATCCCGAGTGATATGATTTTGTTAAATGTCCACTGATGACTGCATCATACACTGAGGCTGGTGATACATCAAGGCACAGACAGTAAGACAGCTTTGTCTGCGCCTTAACATCTCCACAAGAAAGGATGGTATTCAACTCAGTGACAAGCGGTTGGCCTGCAATTCTAAAAGGGCAGAAAACATAGCAATGATAAAAACACAGAAACATCTGTTTACAGTAGTTGTGTATCCAACCACAAGATGGTGCAACATCATGTATCTTATATTCAAATAAAGCAATAAAGTAGAGAAATAAGTATCCTTTAACTTTGCTTAACTGACGGTATCAGTACCACAATTATACTAATAATAAGACAGATTGTCTGCATGACTTGTAACATTCCTCCACTGGATCACAGTATTTCTCAGTGACACGTCAGATAAAACAATCCGACATGAACGGACCTCCTGTGACCTTTGATCACATTAAAAATTTCACCTTAAACAAGTCACATCACATCTGCAGCCTGTGTTCGTCCACCGTGACCCCTCGCCTCCCCAACGCCAGGTCTTGCCATCCTCCAGCCAGCGCTGTAACCATAGCAACACCTCTGCGGCCAGTGCGTGAAAATGTCCTCTGACCTCCCCCCCCCCCCCCCAGAGGGGTGACCTCTGGCCTGAGGGGTCATTGAATGGGGTCAGGGGGTCGGCTCTTGCTAGAAGACAGTAAGAGCACTTCACTGATTGGCTATCATTTGCCCTTTCCATACCCTCATCTATGTAATTGGCGTATTGACCAACTGGCCCTTTTGCACATTGTTAGCAGCACCTTATCCAGTTTACGCAGGGTAAAATGTAGGACGGAAGCTGCTATTCCTGATATTTATGTGCCTGCTAATTATTTTAAAGGTGGCAAACCTGAAAACCTCACACATTTTCTCCATCCTGCCTCCACTTCTTATGATGCTGAATCATAAAGCGAAGAGGAAGTAAATCAACAGATGAAAGACTTTTAAGACTATGTCTATGGCACTTTAGATAGTCAAGTAAGCTGCTGGGTAATGATGGAGGAAACCCCCCGACATCCATGACGAGCATTCGCCCCGGCCTTATCCTCTCCCTCTTCTCTTCTCCTCTCCCTCCTGATGATCTATGCCTCCCAGGCCCATCACTTGTCAATATCTCTACATTAATTTGAGAGACTGCGTGGCAGCGGGAGAGACACTGTGTGGGGGGCAGGGCTCTCTGAGCAGGTATGGAGGGAGGCATGGTGGGGGAGCAGTGGCACATGGGAGACAAGGACATAAGAAGGAGAGAGGCAAGCAGAGGAGGAGGAGAAATGAGAGGAAAATGAGGAAATGGAAGCGGGATGAAGGATGAAGGGAGAGCTGAGCGTGCGGTGAGAGCGAGAGGACAGGACAAAGAGGCTGTGTTTTGCCCATTAACCATTCTTATACATGACTTCCCTTAAATATCAAACCCCCCCTCATCCATTTGTCCAAATGAGTCCTGAAGTCAGCAGGAATCTGTAATGATAATGGTTGTTTGAGAGCGGAGGCCCAATGCGAGGAGAATCCATCACTCGCCGGCATCAAACCTTCCAAACCTCTGCGAAGAGAGAGCGGAGCAGAGCTGTGATTCACGGCAGGAAGAGTGCTGCGCTTATTTCACTGCAGACATATCACACACCTGCACCTGCGACGACTCCCGACACCTCTCTCCACACGCTTCAACCCCCACCTGCTGTAGCAAAAGACTTCCGGTGCGTTGGAGCTGACAATCAAAATGACGGCTCGGCCAATAACCATCTTCTCTCCTATAACCCTGACATCCATTCCTTTGGGCTCTGTGGTATTTTCAAGCGACCCCTCACCTCTCACCCCTCTCAACTCTGACCCCATCGTGCATGGTCCAGATTACACCAGGGAGCGACAAACCTTGTAACATCATGACCTTGTTTCTGGTGACAGAAATACACACACACACACACACACACACACACACACACACACACACACACACACACTGCGTGATCTTTCTGTGTCAAGTGATTTCATTAGCTCAGCCCTCGTAGCTGCTTTTTAAATTCATTTTCTCTCCGGATTCATTTCTCAGACTCTAATAACCACTGGTCTTTGCTGAGAGATTGTTTGTCATCTTATTAATTTCACTCTATCATATAGAATAACGCTCCAAACATAGAAAATCGCCCTAATGCAACACATTTGTGCCCTAAAATTTACAAAAATCCTTAGAAGATGCAGGTCAGCTTTCTTTCTCCTCCTGCTTTTGTTTGCTTTCAGATTTGTCACCTATTTCTAACAGACTTATTGCAGAACATTTGAAAAGGCTCTAGGGTGAGTATCGAGTGCGGCTTGCTTCAGTGAATATTTCAGCCTAGAGGAATTCTTTGAAGTAATGGTCTGCTAAGTAACTTCACTGCATTGAGCTCAATAGTTCCTCCACACTACTTACAGAAATGATTTTTCTTTTTCATGCAGCTACGGCTGAAAAATTGTCTGTACCATGCTTATTTGAAATTGAGAAATATTTGCAGCATTCAGTAAATTCACAGGTGTATATATATATATATGTGTGTGTGTGTGTGTGTGTGTGTGTGTGTGTGTGTGTGCAGCAGGACGGACCTCCAGATTTTCCAGCTCTCCTGCAATCTAATGGGTTATTTGTCATCTGCAGAGTAAAGGATTTTTAAAAGTCAAGCCAGGACCGACTCCCTCCCTATCCTTTCTCTCACCCTCCCTCTCTTTCCCACTACCCCCCTGACACTCGCAATGGGAGATCGATAGGTTATTGATCAACTCTCTCTATCGCCAACCCACCAGACTAATCACCTTAACACCAGCCCAACTCTCTCTCCCTCTCCTCTCCTCCTTCCTCTTTCCTGTTGCTCTCCATTCCTGTCTCTCGCTCTGTTGCTCTGTCTCACACTCATTCACAGAGTAAACACCGCTTTTTCTCCATTTAGAACCCAAAGCCCAGCTTGATGACTGTTTTCCCCCTCCGAAGTAAACACACACACAGAGAATCTCTAAATTATCCCTATATTAAATTCACATCCTTGTATCCCCTCTTCCAGTTGCCAATAATTGCCTGACAGAATCTGTGTAGCGGTGTGTTTGGATAAAACAAGAAAATTTACCATTGTGGAAAGTGTTCTTTATCCGCCTCTCATTTCTCTCACTCCTCGTCTCCTCCGCTCCCCTGCCTCCATCTCTCTCTGTCTGTCTTTGTTCGAGGGCAAAATCGATGGAGTGTATGAAACCAGCATATTTCTCTGCCTCCTGCTGGAGGAAACCTGAGGGAAGCAGACATGGAGAAGGTGGTTTACAGTCAAATTGTGCATTTCTATTTGTCTTTTGAACAAGCTTTTTTGTTGTTTTTAAAATCATGGACATTTTTTTTTTACTGTAACTGAAAGCTCGTGGTAAACGTTTAAAACAAAAGTGTCAAATTTTTTCATGGAGAAGTTAGGAAAGAAAGGCTGAGAGAAACTGTGTGTTTACATATGGGAGGGATTCGTTGGTATTTAGTATTTGCCACGTCCACTTCACCTGACAGATACAGGTCAGAGTTATGTAATATTATATCTGTGAATGCACAACTTGCAACAGCTGCTGTCCTAACACCCTGTCTCCCACACACATGGGCACACACATAAACCTTTTTTTTTTTTTTAACAAACTAATTAAGTTGATCTGAAAAAAAGTTGTTTTCCACATTTCATCTTCAATTATACGGTTGAATAATTCAACAGCTCAGCAAAACGTTTGCAACAAGAGAAGGAAACTGCTCTGTTCCTTTCTGTTCAGGAACAACAAAGTCCACAGAGGGCAGGTTTTTGTTGTTGTTGTTGTTTTGGTGCCGTTTCCAGGCCAAGTGAATGAAGTCCCTTTTTTTTTGGGGTACGGACAGCTAATAATCTGTTGCTTTGCCTCTGTATGGTGAAGATAAGAGTTTCTCCTTGTACGCCTCCAACTGCACTGAATGATGTGATGAAAAGCAGATAATCCCTGGAGGAGAAGCACAGTGACCTGTGACCTTTGGGTATAAAAATGCTTGAAGATGATGTTGTTCTAAATATGAAGTGGCTGAAATGACCGGGAATGTGCGATCCGTTCATACTAATACTAATCTACTCAACCAGAAGAATGAACCTGCTGAAAATACAGGGATATTTCACACATACTTCAATCCCCTCGACAGCTTTGAAAACACACTCCTATTCACCAACCCTTTACTTACAGACACACACGTACTCAACTACAGAGACAATATGGTTGTGTGAAAACACCAAGCACACACACACACACACACACACACACACACACACACACACACACACACATACACACACCTCACCTCACAGGAGAATTGATTGACTATTCTGTCTCAATACATCTCTCCTTCTGTTTCTTAGCAACCAGTGCCTGAGAGGATATGGATGCTGGAGAAGTTGTACTACTGTGCATTTTCAGTTGATAAAGAGATATGATTAATGAAAATGTCACCATTACCGCTGCATGTGGTGAAATGCAGGTGCAACGCCAGACAAATACAAGAAGAAACACACTCTTTGAACGTTCTTCTTATCTTACAGTAAACTTGAACGTCTACATTTTTTACTTACAGTAAAATACTCAACAGCCACAGGAGAGTTATAATCAATGACGAGTAGCCTATATAACAGTTTGGTTTTTCAGAAGTGTACCAACTGAGCGAGTGGATTAAGTTGTTGAGTTGTTTTGATCAATTCTTTTTTTTTTTATTCATAAAACATGTTTTTGTGTTGGTAAAAACAATCTTTAAGAATTCAAGAATATTTTTTAAGGCTATTCAGCTCTATTCTTTCATCATCACATTGTTAGGATATCCAACAATTCATATCAGTATTATGTGACACAGTTACATTTCCTATCAGAGTTTTTACTGTAATCAGATTACCCCGTTTTCTTTTATTTTGGAAAAAGTATTTAGAGTATTTATTTTAAACCTTTTAGACTATCTTATTCAATCAACCATAAATCCACTTAGGGGTGCAATACCCCACCATTTGTGTCCATCAATACAATATTCAGATGCGGCTTCATGAATCCACAATATATTTTGTATCAGGAGGTCAAATTAGATTGTGTGTTTCTTGAAGTAAACAGGCTTTCACTCAGTTTTCTGTGAATAAAAACTCAATGTGCTGTAGGAGACGATCTTTCACACAGGCTTCATGTCATAATATATCGAAGCTTCGCTTATTTCACACGTACATAAAAATACTCTATACACTGACAGTAATCTATCCAATATTTAGACAATGTTTTAATGAAAATTGACAAAAAATATATACATATATCACTCCTGTTTACCACAGCGCAGAGAAAGAGAAGACTGATGAAAAATGATCAAAGTGACAGACATCAATGTGGGAAAAATACAATATACTTAATGATTTGTTGTTGTTCAACTATGGTGTCTCTACTTTGTCCTGATATTGTAAATCTCTTAGCTAATGTCACTGTATCTTTCTGTTTTCTCAAAAAACACTAACCTTTTTATTTATTTATATGGGATCTTTTTTGTCTGTGGCTTGGTCATCTCACAGAGGTATTATCAATTCTTTTTTTGTTTTTTTATGTAAAACCGGCTCTGTGTGTTATTGTGTTAGCTGTAGACAGCCGATTGACTTTTTGCAGGTTAACCATCTTCCCTTCGATGCCAGCTACTGTTTGCACTGCTGTAAAAACCTGCAGACACATGATGCAGACTGTGCAATTCAGCTTATTTAGAGAAAAGGACAGAGAAAAAAAAACATTTGCTTTTGCTGCTGCAGAATATGTTGTTTGTTGTGTCCTTGTCTACTTTTTCTTTGCCTTTTTTTTTTTTTTTTTTTTGCAAAGGTGTCTTTATTCAAGGGGCCATTAGGCTTTCTCTGTGACAGATCTGTGGGGTGGTATTTTTTTTGTTTTGTTTTTAGGGTGGCTACAATATGTGAAAAAATATATATATATTTTTTATATAGGCTAAATATTTCTTGAATTAGGAAAGAATTTTATCATTATGTATAGCCTACTCAAAATTCATTTCAAGATACATTCAAATTCAGAAGCTCTGCATCAGCCTAAAAAACAGAGCTCTCCAACCCTGTCCCCTAAAAACTGCAGCCACAAACATTTTTTTCCAAATATTTTAATATTAGATAAAAATTTAATATTTTACTAACGCTAGGCTATAGATGAGTTAAATGCCCCGTGTTTTGGCCTTTGTCAGAAACACTGGGTTTGAAACCGTCAAAACGTCATAGGAAAAATAATATCTAAAGTGCAAAGAAATATCAAACGTGTAGCAGTTTAAATCTACACAAATAAACTAATTTTGACCACAACTTAATACACGATGAGTTTTTTCGATTAAATAAATGTAGGCCTACAGAATGTTTTATTCGCTTAATCATAATCGAAAAAAACTTGCAGCTTGTGAACCACATCAGTGTAAAAAGCTAAATTACAAACAAACGCGTCTATCATTATTAACCTAAGTGAAGGCAGGAGGAGCCACGTTTTAATGGCCTTTTGCTCAATAGATAATAAAATAACACGGTTGACATTTATTTTTCAACATATTTCCGGTGTCAGTCATTCATGCGCTACAGGTCAAAGCCTAACCATTGAAACGATCCCACACAAATGCCTCTGTGTTTAGGAAACAGCGCCGAGCAAGCACGAAGTGATCGATGATCAATATATCGAACGCGGAGATCAATTCCTGAACTTTATAGGAAACAGCTTAACCACGGGGCCTTATGATATACAGAAATAACAGGGCGTGTGGACGGACTTCTCCTCTTGAATGTATGGGCTACACTTTGCTAAAATGATGTTTGGCCCGCGAGGCTCTTCAAAATCCAGGAGTGATTCAAATCTGGAGAATAAAAGTAGAAAAGTCTTCGGCTATAGTTTCTATAGGTGTCTAAAGAGTGGGAGGAGAGGAGGCCTGCAGCTCACTCACAAAATGTTTGTCAGTGAGTGTGTGTGTGTGTGTGTGTGTGAGAGAGAGAGAGAGAGAGAGCGTGTGTCTTGTCACTCATGTTATTTAAATAATAATAATAAAAAAGGGCTACATTAAAAAAAAACTCTATCTGGAAATATATTTTCAGTTAATGAGTGTATTTGGACAAGAGAATAATGTTACGTCTTTATGCAACAGTATAGGCCTTTATATATTTATTAATGTGTTATATAAATGTATTAAACGCAATGACAAGGCTGTTGTTAACCAGCCTTTTATCATAAGTATTTAATTGTATTCATTTCTTAAGGCTCTTCAGTCATGGCACTTGGCATGGCATGTTTGATAAAGACGAATGGAAATAAACATCTTTCTTTTTGATTGATTATTTCTCCATTTGAACAAAAGCAAAGCACTGAGAACATGAAAATCCATCAAAATAAAATGCAAAAAAACACTGAGGCAGCAACATGACACAGCTGCTTTAAAGCCACTCAAATGTCCTTAAACTGTCCACGGTTTACTTCACACACTCTGACACACTCACACACCGACCCAGCGATCTGCTGCTCCAGCTGTCCACAGTGAACAGATTACGGCAGAGCATCATCTCACTCTCTCCGAAAAACAATGACACCTTAAATGACACCAAATTTATTTTAGCCTATTATATTATTGTTGTTCTTTTTGTTGTTGTTGTTATATTATAATTACTAATAATATTAGCGATGGCATTGTTAGAAAGTTAAAGTTAACAGTAAGCCTATTTTCAGTTACCAGTATCAGTTTTTATTGATTTAACATAATGAACAATCCAACTGAAGACTTGTGTGATTTGGCGAATAGCATATACATTATTGTAGCCTATATAAATAATATATATGGGCCTATACAGATCAGATTCTAAGTGTTATAAATTCCCTCATGAATGCTCTTTAATGACAAATTGACCTCTTGTTGTTCTGTGAAGGTCGTATGATTTCCTGTGACTTTGACTTGTATAATCTGGAAATATAATTAGGCTAACAAATGATCTTTTTGTATCTTGTACGCTCCTGTTTTCTCTAAACAGGACGACCTGAAGTTCATCTCTGCTCTTGGTGAACTTCGCACAAACCAAACAGCGTGTTGTGGTTTGCTGTTCTCTCATTTGTCTGCAGCGTTGGGATCCTAACTTACTTTGTGACCTCCCTCACCCCCTCGTACCCCTCCCCCTCCCCTTGCGCCACGTCATTAATCTCTGTCAATCAATACTTCGATCAGGTTTATCACTAAGCGCATAAATGCAAAACTATACAGTCCGTGGGAAAACAAAGTTTATCTGTAAGGAACTCCTGTGTCCGGCAGCTGATAGTCACTGTAGTTTGCGCAAAATACACGACAGGCCATCACCTGTCAGTCTCTGTCACGCGGGCACAGGTAGAGACGCGATAAAGGCCATAGGTAGCTACACAATGCGCGCTCTGATACAAACACCATGTGAACATGGGAAATGTGCCTTTTCTCAAAACTAAACCAGAAGCAGGGTCAGTTAAAACTGCATATCCAACATGAGATGATGTCTCCACTAGCTGGGTTTTCATCCCAATGAGGAAGCCTATTAAGAAATCTCTGCTCGTACCCGCCCCACATTTAAAACACACAGGGGCGCGCTCCCATCACTCTGACACGTGGCTCAGCCTGCTCTTAGTGGAAGCGCTGTTGGACCAGAGATGAGATATCGCCCTGGAGAGCTCCCATCCACATGAACGCATAAAGCGCCGAGACGCCGAGGAGTCGGTCGGTTCTGTCCCTGCATCGGAACAACAGAACCCATCTGCACCACGCTGGATTGATCGGAGAATCTGAATCAATGGATTGGCGTTCAAATGTAATTTTATCGCTCCAGGAGGGATAGGGGGTAAGAAAGAGCGCGCGTCCCTGAGTGAGAGTGAGCGGCAGGAGCCAGAGGGAGAGACAAGGGGGAGAGGGTGGGGAGGGTGGGACCGGGGGAAGTATATCCTTTCAGCTATGGAGCTCACCATGGAGAACATTCACAGCGTCTCCTCGCACTCCCAGGCGGGGGACCTCATGAACTCCCCGCACGGGCGGCCGTCGCCGTCCCCCAGCTCCACTCCCCGGAACCTCGTGCCGCACGGTCCCGGCGCACGGTCAGCCATGGTGTCCGGCATGGCCTCGCTCCTGGAGAGCTCCGGCGGAGACTACCGGACAGACCCGTCCGCACTGTCCGGTCACCTGCACCCGTCCATCACCATGTGTGAGAGCGGGATGAGCCTTAGCAACACGTACACCACCCTGACCCCCCTGCAGCATCTACCTCCGATATCCACCGTCTCGGATAAGTTCCACCATCCGCACTCGCACCACCACGCTGCCGCCCATCAACGACTCTCCGCCGGGAACGTCAGCGGCAGCTTCACGCTGATGCGGGAGGACCACCGGGGGCTCGCCTCCATGGGCAATCTGTACGGTCACTACCCCAAAGAGATGTCCGTGTCCGGTATGGGGCACGGCTCGCTTTCGCCGCTGTCCAGCGGGCTGGGCTCTTTGCACAACTCTCAGCAGCCGCTCTCGGCGTACGGTCCGAGTACGCACCTCTCCACCGAGACCAAGATGCTCTCTCCGGTGTCGGGGTTCGAGTCCCACGCCTCCATGCTGTCCCGAAGCGACCAAGAGCACCTGGCGAGGAGTTTAGGGGGTCACGGCCACGGCATGATCTCCAACCTCAGCGGCATGCACCACCACCCGCACAGCCACCTCCACTCCCAGGCGAACGGCGCGGTGATGCTCGGGGACCGAGAGAGGCACGGCCACGGAGCCGGCCAGGGAGTAGCAGGGTCGGGCATCCAAGCGGAAGAAATCAACACGAAAGAGGTGGCTCAGAGGATAACGGCCGAGTTAAAGCGGTACTCCATCCCGCAGGCCATTTTCGCCCAGAGGATCTTGAGCCGGTCGCAGGGAACCCTCTCAGACCTGCTACGAAACCCCAAACCCTGGAGTAAGCTCAAGTCAGGCCGGGAGACCTTCAGGAGGATGTGGAAGTGGCTGCAGGAGCCGGAGTTTCAGCGGATGTCTGCTCTCCGGCTGGCCGGTAAGAAACCGTCCTCTCAGTGGTAATATTTCACACAACACCTGATCAGTCTTCTTTAGCCATGAAGGCCACGTCCCACCTTTTATTTGTCAAATTACAAACATGCACACCAAAAAAAACTTGCGCAGGCCCGACAGCTTCAGCACCACGGACAGTTCCAGCGACTAAAACAAAGCGCACAGCGGCTTCATCACAGAAACGAGCACCGTGCGTCCAAGACATTTCCTCTAACAAATATTGGTCGTTAAATAGAAAGACAGGGAGTTTAATTGTTGTTCATTTAGATCTCCACAAACCTGTGATTTTCATGATTATACTTTGGGCGTGTACATGTGCGTTTACGCGAGCTGCTGTGGACTAAATTTGTATGTCTATATTTCTGATCGGCACGTAGCAAATCGCCATTGATTCACTATAAACCTCGGAATAGTTTCCCTCCCCCGACGCCTTTTTTCTCCTTCTCTCTGTGTCCGACTATAAACACAAACACACACAGAGCCGCGGTGGTGGGGCTACAGGGCCAACTAGTTGCGCGGGAGAAGCGGGGTGACCCCAGGCTGCCATGATCAATACGCCAGTTCCCACTCTTCCTTTTAAATGTGGCACACGGATCAATAGCCTACTCGTATCGGAGCTGAAAGACGCAATAACCGCACGGTCTCTCCGGCTTTTCATTTAGTGCTCTGTTGTAAAAGCTCTAAATTTAGACCATAGACAGGTAGAATCGCTCAATCTCATTACTGCTGGTGGCGACTTCCACTGTGCTATGGATCAAAAATATTACCACAAATATCACTCAATTAAACCAGAATACTTCTTGTAACTGTATAGTTACAAACAAAAACAAAACAAAACAAACTTACAAAGACATGGATTATACAGTAAACCTGGGGTCCAACCCAGCCAGTATATGATCCCCAGATCTATTTCAAGGCAACGTTAAGCTGCATGAACAGTTCTGATGAAATATTGATTGTAGCTGGGATGGGGATTGGTAACAAGGACCAGTATGGACTAGAAAAATATAGAGAATATAGACTTTCTGATGGCTGAAAAGACAAAGACAAAGGGCGACAAGACTACAGGAAAATGTGCCCTATAGCCTACCCAGTAACAGTGGAAAATAAGGGTCAACAACTTAGATGAATAGATGTCCAAGCCAACAGCATAAGTGTGACTATATTACAGTGCAATTGCCACTTTACAGTCAGACCTTTGATTTCCTGGATAATGCAGTTTAACAAAATAACAACACTACATTTGGCAACATCAGTAGATACTAGATAGATAGATAGATAGATAGATAGATAGATAGATAGATAGATAGATAGATAGATAGATAGATAGATAGATAGATAGATAGATAGATAGATAGATAAGGATTAGTAGCTGAGGCTGTGAGTGTCATTAATAGTGTAGCTCTGTCCTTTCAGTGTTTGCCTGGCTTTGCACATAGGAGATCAATAAGGCCGTTTCCCCTTCCCAACCCCCTTCTCTCTCACTCCCTGGTGCTCTCCCTCTCTGTTTTTCTTTCTCTCTCTCTCTTTCTCTCTGCAACGCACGGAAATAATATCACTAATCTTTTGCTGGTTAACCTGGCAACAGGCAGAGCAGGTTGTTTGGCTTCAAAAGATCAGCACAGAACAAAACAAGAAGAAAAAAATGTTTGACTTGACGACGAGAGGATGAATGAGAGCATGTTTCATAAAGTCAAACAATGCACACAGCCATTTTCCATCCTCGCCGCTCTTTTTCTTACCAGCTTCATCTTTTAATGCCTGCTAAACTTGCTTGTGCCATGAAAGATTCATCTCAGTCTGCCCTTTCTCATATTTTCTGAAGAATCCAAACAGACCAAATTGGGATAAAACTTCAGTCGGCCTGGCTTAAGTGCAAAGGCGAGAAAAGCAAAACTGACATGTGGAAAAAGAGCTGGAAGAGCTGGGAGATGCCATTGATTGAGTGAGGGCAGGCAGGTTTGGGCTTTGTGTGAACAGCCAGATAGAGGCAGGGTAGTGAAAGGATCAATACCGACCTTAATAATTGATAAGTATGAGGGAGAGGGAGGGGAGTGGAGAAGAAAGAGAGAGGCAGAGAGTGGTGATGTTAGCGCGTGTAACAGCATCTTCTAGGTAAGCAAAGTCAGATCTGTGGTTAACAGTTGAGGACCACACACCAGTCTCAGTGCCTGAACACCTCGGCAGAGGGTGTGTAAGTGGTTTTGAACAGCGCTGTTTACACCCCAAACATCCTGTGAAATATCAATAGCACAGATCTGACACCAGCGGGGTTGGTGTAGACTTCCAGTGCTGAAAAACGCAGACATTTATGAAGCGAGAAAAGAAATCTCCCTGGCAATTTGTAACAAAGGCTTTGAAGTATTTCTGGTGAAATGAGGGCAGGAAGGCTGGTGTTACCACGCAAATGTGAAAATATCAGAGCTGAGGAGCATCTTACAGTAGACAAAGAGCATCAGAGCATCAAGTCGCCTATCGAGTTGTAGTAATGAGTGCTTTCTGCTCATGTCAGCGAATCCTCAAAGCAACCCAAGGTTGTGATGTCATTTGATTTTAAAGGTTGCTATGCTTTATGGGGATTGTAATGCGTCTTTATGGAGGCATGCAAGCACATTTCACTGAGTGTGTGTGCACGCGCGTGTGCATGCACATGTGTCTGTGTGAGTGCTTCCACATGCACATGTGTGTGTGACTGGGTTATAGAGTGTGTCTGCACTATACATTGTTCAGGCTTATCTGACTCGCTCTGAATCGGTATTGATTTCCTCTCCTCTGCTCTCTTCGGCTCTTTCATTCTCTCCCTCTCTCCCCTTCCTTCCTTCCCTGCCTGCCTCCTCTTTCTGTCTCTTCTGGCTCTGTACCAGCATCAGCAAAGCAGATCCTTTGCCTTCCACCCTGATTCCATCTCTGCTCTCTGATCATCTCTCTCTGTAACAGGCTGAACTCATTTTGCATGGCTACGACACTGGCACACTGCTGCGAAACCCTCCGACACTCAGTGTGAATTACAGTGAATTACATGACCTATAAAAGCTACAGGATATACAACACACTACAAAAACAAGCAAGACATAAACTGTAAAACAACCTACAGCCAAATATTTGAAATGACCTTTGCCTGATGAAATTAGGAACAGTAGCACGTAAGAACCATCAATCAATCAATTAATCACAGCTCATCATTTAATGTTGAGGATTTGTTCAGGAGATGCAACGCTTTGTTTAAAATTAATGGTTTGAGTGAGGTGGGGGTGGAAATAGTATGTAAACCGACTGCTCACGGATATTCATGCTTCCTGCTATTTTGCCTAAAGGTGTAATGAAAATGAATGTGTAAAACGTGTGAACATGCTGCTGTAATGTCCAACTGATGCAACCCTTAAAACGGGCTCTTATTCTGAAGAACAGCCTGACATTGTTTTGGAAAACCTTCATTAATTACCTTGGTGTCAAGAGTGGAAAAGGCCTCCTGTGCTGAGCAGACAGCTCCCTCTTCACCCACACAGCAGCAGTCTGGTGCTAAAGGTGAAAATAACAATAAAACATTTAGAGCACAGATTTGTCTGACTAGTGATGATTAAATTATCACTTTTTAACTTTAGCTTTGTTGTCCCCTGGGGGATAATTATTACACAAAACTGCTTTAACATTATAGCCCTGTGTGTATAAGAGACTGTCTATTTGTGTGTGTGTTTTTAATTGCTTAGATGTATAGCCTAGCTATTTAAACAGATTGTTACAAAATGTCCCATTTTCATTCTCATGTCATTATTAAATCGTCGGGCAGGAGAAACAAACACAGACTCCGTTATGCCGTTAGAAAATTTATAATTAACTCTGCATTAAATAGAGTATTTTCAAACGATTTATACTTTGAGTATTATATTCTTATAAACATCAAATTAATTTTTAAAAACACTCAATGGTCGTGTCGCGCTCGTACAGGCCGCACATTTCTGAATATGTTAAGCAGACGTTGCTCTTTCATAGTTGTTGTTGTTCTCACCGAATTAAAAGTCTAAATAATGCGTCATTTTTTCGATAATATACGTCCAAATATATATAAATATCTATTAATAAATAGTTAAATGATTCAATAAGGGAAACGTTTGTTTAATGGTTTTGTTTGTGCCTTCTATAAAATCAAGCATTAAAAGTTCTTCACATCAGGTTTTCGAACAAATCAGATTTAATTAAGACGATCATTCTATTTTCTGATAAACTCTTATTCAACTGGGTATTTCTATAGACTTTTCTCACTTGAACGTTTCACTCAGTGACGCAGTTTATTTATTTTTTTGCGCTTGCATCGAGAGCCTCGTTTTATTCAGCACCATTTGACAGAAGCCTGTGCTCTCTGCAGTGGAAAATCTCTATCTATTTTTTGTGCTGTTTTGGAGTTAATAAAGTCTGTGCTGCACGATGCGATCAGGAAAAAATAAGGTGTGAATAACATTTAAAAAAAGCCCAGCTGAGGTTTTATAGACTGTAAGCCAATATCAGACAGACTGTAAAGCTGCCGATCACTCGTCTGAACAAGACAACACAGGCTTTACACGGACAAATAAACGAAAGCTTTCAAATAATCCAATCCTAATCAATTGAGAGGAAGCTATTTTATGGGTGAAGGGTTGGTTTGGTTTTTACCGCTGCTGTGTGTATACTGGTGAGGATGGTTGTTGTGGTGATGGAGGAGGGAGGTGATGGTGGGGGGCAATCGGGCGTTTTACCTCCCAACAATGAATAGGCCTGATCAATATAATCAATAAGCGTACATCTGAGAGGTGTGACAGAGAGTGATTGACGCCAAACTGTTTCTCGCCTGCAGTAGTCCGTCCAGGGCGGGAGAGGGCCCGTCTCACCGCACACAAAGCCCGATCTCATCCGTCCGTCCAGGCGTCGACTAGCAGCAGCACGGTGCGGTTAGTTCACCGTCTGCCCCCCCACACCCCATCACACCACACCTCCCCACCCCATCCCATCCCCCGACATCCACATCATGTCTCATCTTCACATCACATCACATCACAACACACACACACACACACACCTACACACACACACACACACACACACACACACACACACACACACACACACACACACACACACACACACACACACACACACACACACATCATCTTTTAGTTTACACATATGTGTTTTTCTGTATTTTAATTAGCCTAATAAAATCATAATAAATCATCATTTCATTAGATCTAGAGGCCACCCACACACACACACACACACACACACACACACACACACACACACACACACACACACACACACACACACACACGCGCACACAGCTATATATAAGGTTATAAGTGAACTGTGTGACACACAATCTACTACTTATTGGTTTTCATTTCTGTTAAATCCTTAAAAGGACATCTAGCTGCCATCTGATAATCTCATGTTTCCCCCTCTGCATATTCAATATTTCAAAACACACCAGGCAAAAGCCTGCAATCCTTCTGTTGTGTGATCCAGCCTGTATAATACAGCTATAATCAGCAGTTTTCAGTCACGACTGACTGAGTGTTAAGGGAAAATATGTTGTGTTTACTGCTATCTGAACTGCTTCCTGCTGATTGTGATACCAGACGGTTGCTTACTGTAATCTCCTGATAGGGAAAGTATCTCTCTCTGTTGAAGATGTTACAACATAACAGGATTTGTGACAACATGGTAAAGTAGAGCGTACAAAAGTCTGATCTACAATGACAGTGAACTTTTCACAGACATAATGTGTTTTTTGGCAATCAGATTGTTTTGAGGAAATTTTGTTATAACACATTTAGAGGAGGGACATTTACTGCTGAATATGAAGAGCAGTGATTTGAGTTAGTTTCCTTTTAGTCTGACATTTCTATCAAGTACTGACATGTAGTAATATATAACAGACAAAGGTCAGCCAAGATCTACCCCTCTCATCTTCACATATAAGTGCATGGTCAAAGTAGAAACAACAGCAGCCACTTAAGTGATAAAGCAGAGCTGCTCTTAAAGGAGGCACCAGCGCAAAAATGTGCACAGCCAGAGAGAGTTAATCTCAGGATCAGCAAGAGGTTGAGATTAAGCAAAGTGGCAGTTGCCTGACACCTTTAGCGTCGTTGACACCAGGGCATATGAAAGAGACGACATGAGCAAGTGCCACTTGAGACTGCTGAGCGTCCCCGCTTGTCTCTTCAGAAAAGCCCATTTGGTAATGAGGCAACTAAAGATAGCCTGCAACGGTTTGGTTCTTGTCTCAAGAGAGGCCGCTTTAATGAGCAGCTCCCTCTTTTCCTTCCCTGTGGTCCTATTCATTGCTGGGTAAGGGGATGTTCGCGGGGCCAGCGGAGTCTCATTTGAAATGGACCTATTGATTATCTGAAATATGTATTGACCAGGCAGGCTCGGGTCTTGTGCTAACTCCTTCGGCGGCTGTGTTGCTCTGCGGGGGCCTCTGAGCTGTGGAGTCGCATTTGAGCTGATGGAGGAGAACCAGAGTGGTGTTGGCATTGTAAAATGGCCGGTAGCACAAGTTGTTCGAAAAACAGGCATTACATATTAAATTATCACTATATTAGCACTAGCATTCAGTCATTACATTAGGGAGTATTGAGTTTGGTTTGAGGCAGCACTTAGAGAGCCGTGAGGAGGTTCTGGCATGGCTGGGCCTGAACCAATTGAATAAACGTTCCATGAAATGGTTCTGAAGTGCAGATCAATCAATATGGGGGCTATCAATCTGAGGGCAAATTAAAACAATTGAGAAAAACAACAAGAGGAAAACAGTTGAAGAAGTGGAGTGGGGATGGAGTGATGTAGATCTGTAACGTAGACATGAACGTATACAGAACCTGTACTCTCAGCTGAGGAAAAATATCTTGTGATTATGCTTTGCTTGCAGTAACAAACCATTGAACAATAGCAATTAAAACACATGCACGCTCACACACAGGCATGCATACACATGTGCACATTCATATTGATCTCCCCCTCACAGTCAAATCTGTTTACTGCTGTTGTCTAAACCCGCTGTAAAGTCATCAATCATTTGCATACACCACCTCCACATTGCAGCCAACCTTTATATCCTCACTCCCTCCTTTCCTTCCTCTCATCCTCCCCTAATTCCTCCTCCACACATGTGCACCAACACCCCAAGACAGAGGATGAATATCATTCCATACTTTGTTGTTTTTTTTCTTTCTTTCTTTCTCTTGGGCATGCAGGCCAACAGACCCCATCTTGCACAGGCACACCTTCTCTTTATAATACAACAAAATAATAATAATAATAATCAGTGACGTACATGAAAGTCATTCTTTTGTCCTCCTTCTGAGCTCTCAGAATGGATGACTGCCACTCTTTTCCGCCACATCTCCTTTGTTCTTCCACAGATAAACAATTTCTTCTCC
The DNA here is from genome assembly GCF_045865225.1 of Trachurus japonicus. NCBI lineage: Eukaryota > Metazoa > Chordata > Actinopteri > Carangiformes > Carangidae > Trachurus > Trachurus japonicus. Next base: position 36,362,081 of record NC_140923.1, on the reverse strand, counting down.
ATCTGTCTGTCACAAAGCGCGCTCTTGAGCTGTACTCCCCAACAAACACACTGGCGCGCGCGGGCGGACACACACACACACACACACACACACACACACACACACACACACACACACACACACACACACACACACACACACACACACACCTCGGGCTCGCGGATCGATGGGGATCGATCGGGTGGGGAAGGGAGCCCTGATTACTGGACCACGTGTTCGGGAGAAAACCGCGGAAAATCGATCATTGCAGCTTTTTAGGGCAGCAGCACAGAACAGACTCCCTCCAGTCTCCACAGCTAGAGCCGAGCCAACTGACGGTGCATCCAGGCACGGCAGACCGCTTCTTTGTCAGCATTTCACATCACGCTCCTCCAGTTTCAGCACAGACACACAGACCCACAATGAAAACAACCCATCCACCATGACCTCTTTTTTTTTTTTTTTTTAAGAGGATAATATGATTAGATCTGGACAGTAAATGATTAACTATCATTAACATGTCCCTGAGCCACTGTAGTAACTTTAAATAGACACTAAGTTTTTGAAAGTTGCGGGTAGCCCATTACCCACAGACTGCCCAGTGCCCAGCCCACTTTACATTAGGCTACTGATGACCATTTTCCAAACCATCTACATTTTTTGATTGATTTCTCATCCTCCAGGTGGCAACTGGTTTCACTTCATTTCACTGCACTTTAAAAATCAACTTCTAAAGATTTGAAATTTCAGGCAAGTTTCAAATCTTTAGATTAGCCTCCTCAGTGGCAGGCAAAAAGTGATCTTTGTGTAGCATTCAAGGACAGTTCGACATTTGGGCGCTCATGTCCAGTTACTGAAAAATAGATTTACATGATAGGCCTACTGTATGAATATCAGCAATAACAGAAGAACTGGCCGGTGACCAAAATTTGTATCTAGTTGTTTATTAAATACAATTAGGCTATTATCTCTACAACTGAGTTTTATCCAAGTGTTTTGAGTTGTAAACCGGCGTAAAAGAAAACAATGTCTTTAAGTCTTCAAGTTGATTTTAATACCATAGTGAAAGAAAACATCTCAAAGGTAAGAAAACAGTTTTAAGTTCCCCCAAACAAAATCTAGTTTCTTGTGTAACTAAAAAAAAAAAACAGTCTGTCGTTTCATACGTCACCAATCCCGGGGACGAGCGGCGGGCAAAATAAACCCCTGAGTTTGTTCAGACAGACCGAGAGTATTAGCATTAGCAAAACCAGTAGGTAATAGTAGGTAATAGGTTGTGTCAGACACTACCGGTTACAAGCTAGCTAGCTGGTAACGTGAAACAATAAAAGCCGCTCACTGTGCAGACGGTTCCGGGTAGGCCTGTCAGTCAGACATATTTTATTTAGTAGGCTACAGCAGATTCCTCCTGAGTCTCTGGTGCGGCTCCTCTGAGGATCATCATAATGACACAACGTTAGCTACACTGCTCTTCACCTGCCACCGTAACCGTGTAAGTACCAACACCCAGAGGGATAGATATAACACCTAGCGCAGCAACACTGTGCTAGTCAGCTACAAGCAAAGAAACACAAAGCTTCACTCACCCCGGTCTTCAACGACCTCCAGTCGCGGGTTGTTAAGATAAGATAAGATAAGATAAGATAAGATTACACTTTATTGTCAGATCACTCTGAAAGGTTTCACACAAATAATAACAGTGTTGTGGTAAATAACAAGCTCCTGAGTTGGTTCAGACGTGTAGCTGTGACCGACCGTCTGTTACCGATGTTTCCATGTCAACCACGTTGTTACGCGTCACTCAATCAACCACTGAACGTAGCGCGTGCTGTGCGGCGGTGGTGGGCGGGGCACAGGGCCTATCCTAAATGTATCATCAATGCTCCAGGTCTAGTTTTTACATATTAACCCACATTTTATATGTTAAACAAAAATAACAATCATATCAGAGTATACTTAAAAAAACAGCCTGCTTTGAGACAATGTCTTGAGAAGTAGAATAACAACTGAAACCAAGAAAATACACTGTAATCTTGTAAAGTGGTCTCATGCTCCACTACAGTGACTTAAGCTGATGTTTTTTGAAAGCTGTACAAAGTAGCTACTGTACAAATTCACAGCCTTCACAGTAACATTGTTTTAATTTTGTCTTTTCACTCACCAGTGTTGACTCATCGACTTTTTTTTGTTATCCTCTCTGTCTTTCCATTTTTCCACGCTTCCTTTTATTTCTTGTAAACTCTCCTGCATGTGCATGACAATTTTCATCTTCAGATTTGTGCATTACAATTTCTAGGCTACATACAATACAGGAAACAATCACATTTGAATTAAATATTCCCTGTACACAAACATGTTTATTTATACACACAGAAACCTGCCAATGGCCCATTTTAAATTTTTTGCTTTGAGTGATGATTTTCCATTGAGTCATTTAGGCCTAAATTCCTAAAGTCTTGATTTCTGTGTTGTTGTTTTTTCTTCACTTCATGTGATCCGTATGTGTCCAGGACATCTGACTCTGATGTAGAAATAATATAGTAGTATGTGTGTTGCAATGTTTGTTTCTGTGTTTTGTACCTTTACAGGAGCACAGACTATGTTGATAACAATAAAGCTTGTCTTTCTCTCCTCTCCTCTCCCCTCCTCCCTTAATCCTCTTTCCGCATTCTCTCTCCAGCCTGTAAACGCAAGGAGGAGGACCGAGGACGAGAGCGCAACCAGGTGCCAAAAAAGCAACGATTGGTCTTTACCGACCTGCAGCGTCGCACCTTGGTAGCCATCTTCAGAGAGAACCGCCGCCCCTCCAAAGAGATGCAGGTCACCATCTCCCAGCAGCTGGGCCTGGAGCTCTCCACCGTCTCCAACTTCTTCATGAACTCACGCCGCCGCTGTCCGGACCGCTGGGACACAGAGGAACATGGTCATGGGGTGCACGGTCACAGCCACGTGCACACTCCTCACGGGAACAGCAACAACAACAACAACGCCTCACCCATCCAACCCGGTACCTCCTCTGCGAGCACGTTCTCTAAGGCCTGACGGTGGCAGGATGGATCGTTGAACACATGCATGGAGGATGGAGGGGGGTGTTTTTACACTAAAGCAGACAGTGGGCTCTAAACCGTGATCCTGCATAGCTATAGGGTGTGTAGCTTCGGATCACTCATCCGATTCATCTGCTCAAATTGCTGAGGACTTGGGTAGATGAATCAGATCTTCTCAGTGCTCTGTGTGTTTTCTATTAATCTGAATGTCACTCATAGGGGCTAACTTGCATTTGAAATCGTGGCTCTTCAAACCAAAGATGCAGTAGCTTTAGGAGAGTTGCCCTCAAACAACCACAGGTGGCTCTTTGTTAATCCACCCGAAAACCAAAGAAAATCCATTCACACTTACGTAATCACGCTGTGGGTCTATGTTTAAGCCTTGAAATGGGAGGAGGGGGTTTGCCTCTTGTCAGGATGTAAACACACCAAAGAATCACTCATGACAAGGAACCGATAGGTTTCAGACAGGGAACCTTAAGCGGCCACACGTTGGTCTTCACAAATCAAGCAGAAATCAGACAGCAGATGTGTCCGCCGGGCCGTGATCAACCACTCCTTATTTCAATAACAGACACTGAGGCTGATTGAGAGGTGCATTTGAGTGTCAAGTGTCTGTGAAACGCTCTCAGCTGGTCCTTTGACCTGCTAACCACGTACCACCCCTCTGCATCACTGCATGCGTGTGTGTCATGCGTGTGCGTAATGTTCACATTGTGCCACAGGTGTAATTCCTCTGCAGTGATTCAGCCCGTTCCTGGTCAGAGTAACAGTGCCACCTGCTGTCTGTTTAGACCACATCTGGACATGTTGAGAGCATGTTGGTGCAGTTACAGCTCATATGTCCAGCAGGCCTACAGCACACTGTAGCCTGCAGTGTAGATTTCTATTAGGATGCAGACACCAATACTCTATATAAGCGTAAGTGTAGCCCTGTAAACAACAAACACGCTGAGACAAAATGATAAAACGAGATAATCCACGCGCCCTTTTATACATATTTGAATGTTTGTGTCTTAAGAGTTGTTGTGTGGCTACATGGCCATAGCCCATGAGAGGAGATTTTCAGGTTACAAGAGGAGAACAATCAAACTGGGACGACGCTTCCAATGTTAAAAGGTGTCGTCCCTGAGTGTAGGGAGTGAGGGGTGGGGGGTGGGGGTCTGCTCTGTTCTAGTGGCCAAATGTAGAGGTCAAATGTCACAATATAGGATCCTGAGTGCCAATGATGTTTGCCTCTTTATGATAATCAGAGAACAGGTGCAGCCTGCTCCGTCGCCATGCTCCCCGCTGTGTCTGGCCTGTGTCATTACAACCTTCAAACTGCGAGCACTATATGGGCATGTAGCCTATTCCATACCTCAGAAAAACATTGATGTGATCGACATGAAACACAATGAAAATAACTGTAAATAATCTTTAAGTTCATCTCTCCGTCTCTCTGTCTTATCTATTATCTATTTATCTACTCTCTTGCTAACCCCTCCTGTTGTGTCTTTCCTTTATTTTTCCCTCCTTATTATTGATGCGGGTATTTATAGTACCATAGACACATGGTTTCGCTCTCGTAACTATTGTGCTATGTTGTGCTGAACCTATATGTAAAGAAGCACCTTGTCGACAAAATGTAAAAACTTAAAGATTGAAAAAAAAAGACTCATCATGTCATAGACTGATCCTATGCACAGACAAGGAATGGATACCACAAGTGACGAACTGTGCATATTTGTGAATACCTGTGTGGACTGTCTGGATGTGAAGGACCTCTTCCTTGATCCCTGAACCTAGACCCCTTTGAACTGTCACTGTATTCCTCTGCTGATGGTGTTTTTTGGTTACCATGAGAACCGCCTCATTTTATTTATGCCTTTTTTTTTTTTCCTAAAAAGTTTTTGGTTGTTTTTAATTTTTTGTGGGCAAAGCCACTTGTTGTGTAGCATCTTCTAGCGGGAGATAATCATATTAGAGAGGAGACGCAGACAGGAGGAAGAGGGGAGCAGCGGGGGAGGCGGGAGCATCAGAGGCCTGTCATCAGACTGGTAGGAAACATCCAAGCGACATTCCTCCATGGGTTGGGCTCTGATTGTTACGTAGTGCACTATAACAGATTCCTTGTTGGAGGTGTCGTTTGGGATTTCTACTATAGAGTCCAGATGGAATTAAACTTTGTAGGTTTTTAGTGCAGATGTTTGAGGTTCAGACACAAATCAGAAGTGTAAGTGACGGAAACAGTTGTGTGTGTGTGTGGCTACCTCACAGAATGGAGTGGACTGTGACACAGCCATCAATACCAAAGATACTTCAAGCCTGCCATGTTCATACTGGACTTGGGACGTGCACACACATACACACACACACACACACACACACACACACACACACACACACACACACACACAAACACTACACATATGCATATTCAATCACAGGCGCAGATATGCTTCTATGTGCACATAGACATTTTCAGAGCAGTCGTGCTGCATGGCAAACACACAGAGGTGTTTGTCATGTGGGAAGAGTTGAGTGCCTTTTTCCTTCAACCAGGGGTTGGACTGCTCTGAACACATACACACACACACACACACGAACACACACGGGGTTTAAAGTGAAGGGGGGCACACACTGGGTGAAGGGGGAGCAACACTGGAGGGGTCCTCATGACATTAAAATCAACACTTGTTCTGATTTGAAGAGCACTTTTTTCCACACAAGAGGGTGGGAGATTGTTTACCGCCACCCCTTTTTTCACCCTTTTTTTTAAACATGCTGGTAAGATGTCATCTTATCAAGTCCTCTCCATGATACACACATGCACACACACTCCCACCAGAGATATTTTTGTGTAATTTGTAAACCGAGTGTAGGTGTGTGTGTCTATCTGGCAGTTTACAAAGCCCTCTGATCACATCTAACAACCAACCAATGAGCAATCAGTGCTCCGATTCTTAGAGCCTTCATCTCTTCAACACACATGACGCCCACCGGTGACCCCCATCCATCCAAACCCTCTTCGCTGGTCCCTCCGTCCAGGGTAGCATCACAACGAGGCAGGCATGTGTAGACAATTCATCTTGATATACCTCAAATCTTTATTGTAAAGGTTATGTAGTGAAACAATAATGACAATGTTTAGCAATGAGAGTGACATTAAAGTCACGGCAAAATGATTGTTCTGTTTTTATATTTCTTTAAACCAGCGTGTGAAGTATAAGCTGTTCGACATCTTTTGAGTTATTTGTAGGTTTGCACGTTGTCCTTTTTGTGTTAAAGAAAGAGACATAGGGAGTAAATGAAAAAAAGGTGGAAAAGGACATTGTATGACAAAGGAGCAGGGGGAGGAGAAGAAATCAGAGAAGAATTATGAATACAAAGCAGGATTTGGAAATTGAGATAAAGTCAAGGATGAGACATCAAGGACACACTAATTTATGTTTTGCATCATTTTTTGTTGGCCTATTTTGTGTTTGAAGAGTGTCTCCTATGTGTGTTAAGGTGATTAACATATTAAAAAAAAGAAGATCCAACCAAAGCACCTCTGTTATTAGGGGTGGGATGAGCGATTCTTTTATGCATGGATACTATATAAGTGTATATAAACTGCAGGATGAACTGTACCTCTACAGGTGGAGGAGAGGGAGAGAAACAGGGAAAAATATCTACTGGGTTTTGATTTCCAAATAATCTTTACATTCTTTTATAGCTCTGTCTTTTATGTGCTGTTTGTGTATTTGTATAAAAATGTGTATTTGTATGTGTATCAGCTTCATTACTGTGTCTCTCCCCCCTGTTGTAACACCCCGCCTCTTCCTCTTGTGTGGAAATAGCCTCCGCACATCCATTGTCTGCATCTGTATTTACCCCTTGTTTCATCACACAGGTGTGAGTGTGAGTTTGTGTGTGAGTTTCCCTGTTTTGTTTCTGTGTTTCAGCTCATCTGATCTGAATTTGATCGGCCTGGGTGTTTGTCTGCTTTAGGAGCCTAAACAGACAGAAGGCCAGGCAGCTGAAATGCGGTTTCTTCCAGTGCATCAAAATGGCATCATTTGCTTTTTCCTTCAGACAGACCTCAGAGCTCTGGAAGCCCCAGTGTCGATGTTCTCTTCCTCTTCCCTTTCCAATCAATCAATCAGAACCAAGTGTCTTTGTGATGGTAGAAGACAATCAATTTCAAATAGAGCAGAGACAAAGAAAAAAAGAAAAAAAAATAGGAGGAGAGAGAAAGAGCGATGGAGGAGGGCAGAGAAACTGACTGGACAGGAGAGGTGGGAGGAAAGGAGGAAGGATGGCTCTCGGAGAGATCAGTGTATGTGTGTGTGTGATCACCTTTAACCCCTTCAGAGTGACCTTTACGGTGGGGGTCAAGACACCCAGGACCCTCCCCCGACTTCAAGGGAGGGGGTGGTGGTGGATCTGACTTGTTAAGTGGACATTTAATCGAAGATGTTGATCAAATGCCTGCACACATATGCACAGAGCGCATAAACACACACACACACACACACATGGTCATCATCATGCAGAGAGCCTTTCTTCTGATCTTCATCTCCCAGAAATACAGTGAATATGTCAGGTCTGCCTTCAGCCTGTGGAGGGAGAATCAAGTAATAACTGGAACTGGAAGGAATAATACACCACATGAAAACCAGTATGGGTAAATTGTGTGTTTTGACTAAAACAAATAAAAAAACAAGCAATTGGCGGACTGGCTTTTCATTTTCTGTGTGATATTTTCTTATTGTGGTGCTCTGTTGCCACCTGGTGGTGTAAAGTTGTACATTACATGACTGCAGAAGATGTACCATCGGTCAGGGCTGGTTTGGTTTTTTTGGACTTAATCTGGAACATCACCACATTTCATCTTTTAAATATTTCATTTCATACACTTACTTAAATATTTGATGCTCATTTATACTTATTTACACTGCTATGAATATACCTCTGGGAAAAAATTACTTTTGCTTTAATTTATTTATCGTTTAATTGGATCCAAGCTTGTAATTATTCTGACTGAAAAAGTATCCGTCATGTGTAATGTATGAACTGACATTTGAAGATTTATGATTTGAGAGCAGTGACGGTAATTCATGAACAAAAACAGACACATCAACAGCTTTTAGGTTGGTGAACTATAAGTAGCCTACTTCCACCAGAGGCAACATTGACACTGATGTGGAGACGTCTGACTAATTTAAGTAGACACAGTCACCACCACACCTGAGTACCTATAGAAGCTCATAGGTGATGGTTAAGCAGGATTTCTTTTGTTTAAGTCTATATTTAGTTTTTTTCTTTTAATCCTACAGACTCTACCTTTAAGCTCTGCTTTTGGTCTGTACCGACTCATGAGGGAAATATCTGACTCTTTAACTCCTCTATCTTCACCGCCTGAGACTTTTATAGCTCTAATCTTAGATGAGCACAGCTGGCTGCCGCTGCTTAATATACGTATATGCCAACCAATGGTCTGGAAGACATTATAAAGCCCCACAGAGCTGAGCTGATGATTCTTTGTGGGGTTTCTCAAATTGAGTGACTTTCAACATAGCAAGTGCTATGATATTTTGTTAGTAAATATACTGATTATAGCGGCTGAGAACTTTGTGTGCATTAACCTAGATAATTATTAATATCATTTTCAATGTTGAAAGCTTTGGGTTTCATACTTGAATATTGTATTCTGCAGTTACGATAATTATTTTTGTTTTGACAACACGGAGGGACACAGGACACAGCTGACAGAGTCACATCATGCTTTTATGACGAAAAAGGAGTTAATTTACAAGACAGACAGTTTATAAAACATACATTGAAATAAAAAAAAGAACTTATGTGTTTTTATAGACAAGTACATTATTGTCTTATCCCTTCTTTTGAGACCAAGCAGCCATGGGACTGGGCAAAACATGGGAGATCCCTGGAGAAAAGAAGCAGCAGTTAAATCCTATATTACTATACCTACACTATTTACAGTTCAACAGTCATTTTCCTCTGTCAGACATGGCAAGGAGGTCTACAGATTGGATGACATGATATGGCTAATAGACCTAATATGTACAGTATCTGTTCTTCACCTCCAAGGATCGACACATTGAAAATATAAATGTGATAATTCGGGTACAGCCAGATGTTTGTTAAGCCAGAGAGAAGAAGAGTCCAGATGTCTTACTTATTGTATAACAGTCGCTACTGTCAGCCCAGCCCTTGACACAGTTCAATTTGACCAGCTGAACAACTTTACATTAGCTCTGCATTTGATTGGAGCACTCAACACCCATTCCTAGGTTTCAGAACTCGGTAATGACAATATGAAAGAGGAACAAATATGCAGTAGTGCAAAAATGAGAGTCATCGATTAAAAATGTTTCAAAGTGTTTCACGAGGTCGGTGCCAGGTTGATGGAGAGAGAGACAGAGCAAGAGAAAGACAGAGTAGACAGTTAGAAAACAACAGAGAGACAGAAAGAAAGAGAGAGGAAAGGATATGAACATCCCAGCAAAATTTGAGAAATACGATTCATTATTTTCCATTAAATGGGCTCCAACAAATGCAGAGTTATGTCAATGACAGCCTCCTCTCTCGGGGGAGTGGGAGAGGTGAGAGAGTGGTACTTCGGCACAGACCTGGAGAATAAAGTCAAATTCTGGCACCATCTCGTTCTTAAGAGAGGAAATGTGAAATTGGTAATGTGGAAACCTAGGAATGAGTGCCAACCAGGTCTGTGAGAGCTCTGTACGCCTCCTCCGACTCCAGAGGGATTCTGGGAGAGTGACAGGGTTCAAGATAGATCAATGCAAGTATGCCATTAATAATCCTATTCCCATACAGCATTGATCAGTCCCACCATCCTGCTTGGAATATCAATCGCTTTCTCTACAGCTTTACATATCTGAGCGATTCCTATGTGTGTGGATATAGGTACTATGTGAACAGGTACAATCATCTCATGTAAATAAATGCCTCCTTTGTAAGATGCACACTTCTTTGAATATCCATGAATGCAGATTATCACTCCTCCCTGGCTTTGAGTTGTACCAAATTCAAAACATTTTAGTAGTCTCATTTGTGGTTTGTTTCATCCAGTCCCATGGCCAGCAACTTATATGGCACCCATAGCTCTCCATACTAGTGTAGGTGAGAGTTTGGCAAGACCAATCACTGTATACAAAAGGCATGCATAGATTAAACCTGCTAAGACCACAAGAAAGAAAGTTTGTTCTCTAGAGAGGAACCGATCGTTGGCCGATCAGCTCTCAGTCATATACAGAGAAAGAATGATGCTGTGATATTCTAGTCGCCTATTGTTCGTTATGTAGGTGGTGAGACTGGTGGGGGCGTCAGAAAGTATTTGTCTAATCTACAGACTGAGTCCCAGCAAACCAGGTCAGCACTGTTGCTTTTGATCAAATGGAGGCCTGTCCTGATAACACCTTTTCCCCCACACGGGTGCCTGAGGTCAAAACACTCGCCCCAGACACCGAGAGTGGAGAGGAGGTCACGCTATGGCTATAAGAAAATCAGTGACTCACTGACTTATGAAGCTAACAGTCAATTTGCTCTCTTACGTGTTTCACTGTAAGAGACCCAGAGTTGTTGCTTTGTTTTCCTATCACATACAATACCGGTACATCAGTGGCAACAGTATGGTCCCATTTGTTGCTGTTACTCACATCGACCACTGGGGGTCAGTATTGCCACGTAGAAAGGGGGGCACATGTACTTGTCTGGTCAAGGTTAAGATGGAGCAGTTATCTGTCCAAGGTGCTTTTAAACAATCCTTCACCAACACTCTGCCACATGTCCTATTACACATGTGACTGTTTGCATTAACCTCTCTCTATCCAGTTAGAAGACCCTGTCGTAGGTAGTTTATCTGCTTAACAGACACGTAAAAAGCTAACATAACGGCATGAATTCAGCCTCCATTATTTATATGACACCCAGCTCTGAGAGGTCTGCTATGGAAATGAGACTAATAAGCCAAGTAATCACCCAATCAGCCGAGCTCACTTCTCCGTCATCCCATTACTGCTCCTCTCAGCTCCGATAATTCAACTCAAGTCTAATCCAATCAAAACAGCAGCTGTAGGATCTGGGGTAAGAGATGAATTCATTTAGAGCTAATATGGAGTCAGAAATGACCAGACCAAGGCTGCAGAGGTGTAGTGTTGAATGTGAGACTGAAATTCTTATTGTCAATATAGTCACAAATATATTAAAAGCACAACCCTCTTTAATTTAGGGGTAAAGTGAAAATATCCTCACAAACCAAACAAATGAATAATTAAAGCTCGGCTGTTAATGGTGCTGTGATTATCTGTGTCTAAGGGTTTGTCTTATTTTAGTCTCTGTCTTTGAAGAGCTCCCCAGTGGAAGGTATCCCTGACAGTGAGATTGCTGCTGCTGTAAATGGAGCGTCTAGACTACGGCACACCAACCCCAGGCAAGGACGAACCAGAGGAGGGAGCACAGGATTGCTCAGCCTACTTTCTCAAGAACCATGGCAGAGGAGATGAATCCGGCTCTGCTCCACCGGTGTCTACAAACACTGGGAGTCTGTCAGCCAGACTGAGGGCGACTGGCTTGGCTTGCAAAGCTGCTGGCACCTTCTCTTTGTGGAGAGCTGCTGAAGGATTGTTTAGCAAAGTCTTTGTTGTATCAATTAAAATATTTAACATAATCTGAAAACCTTTGATGATGGATTCTGGGTGGAATTTTTTTTTACACTGGAGGGAATAGTTGGAGCAGTTTTTCTCAGAGAGCATTCAGCTGGAAGAAAGGTCCCTCTCACTTTTATAGCTTGAATAGATACAAGTGCTTATTTCCAACCCTGACCAACATTGAAATATCAGTTTTCAGTGAATGAACTTTTTGCTTGTCTCAGTGAACCACAGTATAGGCAACAACAATAACCAAACACCCACCCCCCCACACCCCCCTTTCTACATTTGAAGGTTAAAGTGTATCAGCAGAGAAAATACATACAGTACAGTCCATGGGTTTTCGTATATCCAGAGAAAGATCCCAGAGTGGCACTGTGCAGAGCGAGAAAGTTCCAGTGACGGGGGTTTCAGGAATGAGAAGGGCATGAAATGGGAACCAATGTTTTTTGTGGTTTTTTTTCGTTGTTGTAGGAACCTGGGTCACCCCTTTCATCTTTTGTCTCCATTGATCCAATCACTGCTCCGTATTCGATGTCATCACAAGGAGCAAATAATCATAACACGATAACACTGACTCACAGAACACGTGTCTACTACCACACAACCATATTCCAGCCTAATACTGTGAACAGGGACAACAAGGGTCGGAAATGTTATTAAGAAGACAGGGGACAGGAAGAGGGGAGGAGGACGGTAAAGAGTGGGAGGAGGAGAAGATAAGAAAATGAAACACACCCTCATCTATGCTTACATTTGTGATTGATGCTTACACAACAACACCACCATAAACCACTAAAGACATTCTCACTGTCTTCTAGACCTAGTTTCCACTGAGAAATACCGGGGAATGGAAACACAAAAGGGTCGGCTCAGGGAGAGGAAATGTCCATGAAGGCAACGTCCTGTTCTCAACACCGTGCAAGCCCAAATGCTCGCTGACACATTGTTAATCTATTCTCATTCGGCCTCATGAATCTTTTAACAGCTGTTCAGTTATTAATCCTGACACAGAAGCCGGGGTTTCATCATCCCTCACGAGGGACAAAAATGGAGTTTGCAGGATATAGTTTGCAAAAGTTTCGAGAGCATGAGGCCCTGTCATACCTGAGGCAAGCCTGTGTGCAGAAACTGTTACATGTCTTTTTTTTAATTTTATTTTTTACAGTAGCCTAAAACTCTATTTACTTGCAACCTGTATGTTGCACATGTAAACAAATCATGAACCTAACCAATGTCCAGTCAGTCTAACATCAGCCGTGTCAGTTGGTTCAGTTAGTGAGTTACACCATCAATGAATTGATTCATTTGTGTGTAAAGCTTCAAACTAGTGACTGTGATAAATCAGGCTGCACCATAAAAACAACGTGAATATTGGCTACACATGGGAAACATCAGTAGTGATGGTCCGTAGTGTCACAAGTTGTAAAACCTCTTAAAATAACAGTTTTAGTGGCCAAATAACAGTTGGGGAAATACGTATTTCAGAGTTAGTATTCACCTATTTGTCTGTGCTATACCCATGTTGTTGACATAAGGTTTTGTAAGTTGAGGGATAGTGCTCATATTGATAAAATGTAATTTGAAATCCAACCATTTTACCTTTACATTTTACGCACAATATTTTGATCAAGAGTCATTCTGTTACATTTATGTGAACATTAATATGAACAGCAGTTGTAGCTGTTACACATTTCTACTTATTAAACACTTTAAATTATACTATGAACTTGTGTCATATCAACTTACAAAGACCTGTGCGCTCTCTCCAAAAGAGTTAAAGCTATCTCATGTTCGAAAAAAAAAGGGTACATATTTGTTTTTTGTTTTTTTTATATATGCCCAGTTTCTCGGCACAAGTTCACCCCACATACAGTGCGACTGCCAGATGCTACTTCCACATCTGGACCAATTCTGGCACACACACAAACACACAGTCTTCCAGGCTGTCAGCCAACACTGGAGGATAACAGCTAGAAACAGCCCAGATGTGAAAGTGTACGGGCCAGACTCGGGCTGAGGACCCAGGTATATGTGGGGCCCGATCTTTTAATTTAGCTGTCTCTGGAAGTGCCTCCGATTTAACTTGTGACACTAGATTAGGAACCACAGCTTCAATTGATGTCCCTTTTGTTGACTAAGATATTGCTCTGCCAACGGAGAGGCAGACTGCCTATAGTGTAAGTGAGCTTTATTGGGTCTTGAGAACAGAACAGTCCCACATGGAGGACGAGGAGCTTTAAAACGGTAAACAGCTAAAAGGTCACGGAGAACAACAGCTGAGTAAATTAAAACGGTGGACAAACTAAACAACAGAACACTTCAAAGAAACTTTTTTCTCATTGTATTTTTTTTTTTTTTAAACCACAGTACTACTCTCCACTATACGATGCACATGGCGTGGGTAGGGTTAACACGACTTCATTTACATTTGAATCCTCAGTCTCCAGCCAGGGACCCCTCCCAAAGGAGGACCCAGTGGGGGTGTATGGGGGGGGTGGGGGTGAGGAGGGGGGATGCACTGGGCTAGGGGGGCAGAGACATTCGCACACTGGCCGACTCAGAGACAGACAAAGACCACTCAGTGTCACACTGAGGCGCACTGTCAGTTCGCATCTCTATTGGTGCCTCACTGTGATTGTTGCTCCTACCGCTTCAAATAAACTTGATGTTGGTTTTGTGTGAATGCGTGTGCGTTATGGAGTGCAACTTTATGCAAGCACAGTTACAGCAGATGGTCTTGTGATTATCCCAACAGCTTGTAAAATGGCAGTGACAATAATTATTATTATATAACTGAATCATGCACACACACGCACACTACTGCATAAAAAAACAACCTACAGATACTATGGCTTTGATTCTTCACTCACAAATTTACAGTCAGATCAGTTCTCTCTCAGAGAATGACTTTTGGCTTCATGGTTTTACTTACAGTATTGTTGGAATGTACTATTTTAACAGAGCGATGTGTTGTTGTGTGGGTACACTCACTCTGTTGGCTAGTTATTGCACCTTTCCTGAGAAAACGTGCCATACACTACTGGGGATGAGTGTGCAGATGTTTCCATAGTGTAACTGTGTGTCCTCTGTCTGCCTCTGAGTATGACCCAACCCTCCAGGCTGCTCCCCCCTGGCAGCACTGGGAAGGTCAGGCATCCACCAACACAGGGGAGGGCAGGGACGGGGCAGGGCGGAGGCCCCCTGTTGATGAAAGAGCATATGATCAAGAGGAGAGAAAGCAGAGGTCATGCTCAGCGCTCTCCTGTGGGCCCCGGCCCGGTCCCCCCCCTTGCTCTCGCTTGTATTGGTTGCTATGGTCACCGTAGCAGCCCGTGTCCAGTGGGCTTGACTTCCTAACCAAACTCCCCAGGGCCACGGGCTGCCACAGCAAGTCACGGCTAGTGCGCTCATCCCAAACTCACACAGCTAACGTTGTCGCAAAGTCTAACGAAGATGAGGCCAAATCACGTTTTGTTTGTCTAATTGTCATTTATGTGAATGATCCAATTCAAATTCCTTCTCACCAGATCTCATAATCAGATCATCTTTGACATCCATTTAGCTTTTGCTCATCAAAGTGAATGACATATGGTATGAAGCGTTTGACCCATTATAATCCTCTTCACTGTTCAGCCGTGGTCAGGATAGATAAAGCTGGTTGTCATACTCAATAATCTATAGAAAACATATTCAAATTTTCTTTCAAAATCATGTGTTTTATTTAGCGGTATAAATTTACAACTTAACTCTGACTACATCCATGACTCTTAACAAGGCAGATTTTGAGGAGCATAGCTACAAATTCTATAAATGGATGGTAGCCAGGTCTTCTTACATTACATTCCTCTTAAAACCCCTGACTGCACAGAATACAGTAAAGGGAAATTTTAATCAAAAGGAAACCTTTTTTATTTCCTCATTTATATAACTGAGAGACAGGACTACCAGTATTTCACAGCTCATTAATCATGCCAATTCACAACTTATCTCCTATGGTTTTTAAATCTATTATTCTTATCAAGCATGGATGGCAAGTAGCTCTTTCCAATTGATCAATGTTATTGTACATTACGGTATAATTCAACCAAGTTTTTCACCACATGCTGAATGAAACCACTGAGAGGCAGAGAGATCAGGGTCATTTTGTTCTCATTCATAAATCAAACCAAATCATGTCATGGCTCTGGTTTTGATGTGGGCGCTCAATTTTGAATGGAGCCACAGACAGGAACTCACATTGAGCTCTCAGACTTCTTTGCGAGTCAGTGGCTGTGTGCGTTTGCGTGTGTCAAACACGTTTTTGGGACGTGCTCATGCCTCCCCCGAGGGACCCCTGGCTGCGTTGTTTCATATCATCTTCATGTTGAACTTCCTGGTCCCTCCTGAAGAGCCTCCAGTCGCTGGTTCAGATTTCCGGAAAGAGTACTCCACTGTGAAGTTGTTCTTGCGTTGGCCGCGTCCACGGCTCCACACGAACAACAGCAGGAAACAGAAGAGGACCACCCCCAGGAAGGTGATGCAACCCATTGCCGTGGAGACCAAGATGGTGGTCAGGTCCAAGGTGAACTTGAGGAAAACCCGTGTGCTGTTTAGATTTGTGTCGTTGAAGAACTCGCCACTGTACAGCGAGCGGTTGAGAAAGAAGGCTGAGGCGGCGTCAAGCGGCTGGCCACGCACTGTGAGCGTGGCGAAGTAGGTGTCATTGCCTCCAGCGTTACTGGCAATACAGATGTATGTTCCGCTGTCAATGAGCTGGGCGTAGCGGATCTCCAGCGTGCCACTAGGGAGAACAGTAATGCGCCCTGAATTCTTCGCTGTGATCCGTCTGCGCTGTGGGGAAATCCAGACGATAGCAGGTGCAGGTTCTCCTTCGGCTCGACACAGAAAACTCACTGGCTGGCCTTCACGAGCGACCACCTGAGAGAGGTTGTGTAAAGAAGGTGTAAGAGGACAGTCAGAATAGGACAGATGGTTATGTACGTAGCAGCTGTAGAAGTCATTAGCATCATTCAGTCATCAAACCATGTGAATTCATACAGATTTCACTAAATGCTAGGGATGTACTGAATCCTGGTATTTGGGGTTCTGCCGAATACCGTGTCCACTGTTTAAAGATTTGTCTGAATCCAAAGCGAATAGCTACCGATTCCTGCTCCCATCATCGGCCCATACAGTAAACACATTATGAATGCAGTAAACATCACACAGTCTGTTTTATTCTAACTGTAAAAAACAATGGGCAATAACTTTCACCACTATTTGGCATTTGAACACACCGACCATTTATGCTACAAGTCATTCAAGATACAGGTTTTTAGTAATTTTCTCCTTCAAATCAAGAAAGAAAAAGACCAAAAAGTGAAATTATATCCACAGAGCAGAGAAAATACATGCCTGTAAGTATTATTGTATGTGTTACTTAGGCATGTTTACATGTTTATGTTAAAATAACAGCTGTGTGTTCCTTTATCGATGCTAATTTCCATGAGCCTGTCTATGATGTTTTCCATTATATGTTAGCATCAAGCTAGTGGACTTTATATTTAGTTTGTGATAATGGGAGTGATGCTGGCTGTGCTGAGAGTGATTTGAATGTTGTTGTTCAGGGACGGCAGAATATCGTTCGTAAACCTTCATGTAATCACGGCGTCATTACGTTGATGTGTAGGGCAGGTGTAGGGTTCGGCAGAAACCGAACTCCATCAAAATTTGGCCGAATCCGAAACCAAATCCTGGATTCTGTACATCCCTACTAAATGCAATTACCTGCTGCAGTTTGCGGTTACGTATCTTAGGTTTCTGGCATGTAAAGTGATCGAAGAGTGCAGAGTCGGTGAAGGAGCTGAGGCTGACCCCCTGCACCTCCACCGGCCCCGCACACACCGGCACTCTGCCGTCAAAGTTGAGGGTCTTGCGTCTTTGCAGGATCCACAACAGACGGCAGTCACACATCAGGGGGTTCCCGTCCACTCTGAGGGTCTCCAGACTGTTGACAGAGTGGAAGGAGCCCTCTTCTAGAGTCTGAAGGTCGTTGGAGGAGAAGTTGAGCACCCGGATCTGTCTGAGGCCTCCGAGGGCATGGGGCTCCACCGTAACCAACCCTGTGTTCACCATGATGAGCTCCTTCAGCCTGAGCAGGTCCTTGAAGGCCCAGGGCTCCAGTGTGGTGATGGGGTTGTAGGAGAGGTTGAGGTGGGTGAGGTACGCCAGATCCTTGAAGGAGGCGGAAGGGACAGAGGTGATGTTGGTGTTGGTGATGGAGAGCCAGTGGAGGTTCAGGCCCTGGAAACTCAGAGGGGAGATGTACTCCAGGTACGGCCAGTGATCGATGTCCAGACCTCGCAGGTTGGAGAGTTTGCGGAAGTTCTGGTCCTCCAGGGCAATGATGCTGAGGTGACGGAGGCGAAGAGTGACAAGGCTGCGGAGATAGGACAGCGTCTGGCCAGAGATGGATGTCAGGTTGCAGCGCTCTATGGTGAGATCCTCGAGCCCCAGCAGCCCTGAGAACGCCTGGAAAACACAGATGAAAGAGGAGTTTAATGTGAATATTCAATGTTGACGTTTACATAAACAAACTTAAGACAAAATGTGGGTTCACACCAATCTGGTGACAGAAATGTAAAAGGCCCTTTAATGTGCCATGAGAAAGCTTGTGTCTTGTATAATAGACCTCATAAAATATTCCACTGCTAGAACAAAAGTCTGATCTTCCACGATCTAATTTCCAAGGAGATGTTTTAAAAAATAAATGTTCTTCTTCCATCCATTTTTCATGAGTGAAACAGTCACACAGTGGAGTGGCAAAATGCTGGACAGCTTACCTTGTGGGATATGTAAACCAGGTCGTTGTCTCCCACCTCCAGATGTTTCAGGCTCCTCAGGTCCTGGAAGGTGTAGTCCAGTAAAATCACCATCTTGTTCTCACTCAGGTCCAGACTGGTCAGATTGCCCAGCTTGGCGAAGGCCCCCATGGGCACTAACTTGAGCTGGTTTCCCCTTAACTTCAGCACTTTAAGATTCTGGAGAGGGGCAAAGGCATTGGCCTCTAATGTGTTAATGAGGTTCTCACTGAGGTCCACTTCCTCCAGTCGTGGGTATGGCGCCAGGTCGCCCGCGTGAATCCAGCGAAGTCGGTTCTTGCTGAGGTCCAGGAGCTGTGTCTCTGTGGGAATGCCCTCTGGGATGTTGGTGAGCCTCCGCCGTTGACACGACACCGACCTCAGCTGAGCCGAGCACTCGCACCGTGGCGGACAGGCCTGGCTACTTCCTGGCAGCGTCAAGGTTATCACGGCAACCAGAAAAGCAGCCAGGACCCACCGCCACACCCTCGGCCACGGCATTAAGGCACGCCCACCAGGGCCAGGTGAGCCAATCATGGCCCTGGTCTTCTGACTCCTCGCCTGTCGCAGGCAGGGTCAGTACACCATACACCTGCAGGACGAGATGGAGGGAAGACAGGGACAGAGTGGAAGCAGAGAGCAGAGGGACAGAAAAAAGAGAGTGAGTTCACGCATGAAGATGATGTGGAAAAAAAGATGGTCTATCATCCACCATACCCCGGGCTCATAAAAATTACATCCACATGGCTGTGAATTATCTATGTGTCCTTGCAGTTTAAGTAATATTGTACTGGAAGCTGGGGAGATCTGAGACATATCATGACATGACATTAAAATACAACTGACGAGACCCCATTACAGGAACACAGATCCCGTTAAGATATTTAACATAATTTGTCTTTTCACTAATTCATCTATGGATTCAGTTGGAAAACTGGGACACTGGGACCTTCTCGCTTCAGCTGAATTCATGCATGTTGCATCTCCTCTGCTCCTGCAGCACTGAGGCCGTCTGCTCCATTTTGACAAACACAATGAATTTATCATCACCACGCACCAACACAGACGGAGCTACTTAACAACCACGCACGCCGTCCCCGTCCAAAACACGAATAGAAGTAAGTGTTTGAATCAAGTCATATATTAAGTGTTTGATCAGGTATGTGCTGATGCATGTGTGCGTAGGATGTGGCATTTTGCTGGGTATGAATTAAAATTTGTTTTGGTCCCTCTTGCACGAAGATGAGATGAATCATTCGCGCTTTAACATTCCTTCAGGCAACCTGTCATCTCTCCCACGCACTATTTTTCCACTCGGAGACAGTCAAAGAGCACCTGGCTTTAGATCTGGAACGCAGCTCAGTGTCCGTCCAGTTAGGAGGAAAGGACAGGAACACCTTCACATGAAGAAAGAGTGGAAAGTTTGTTCTGCACCTTCAGAGACAAACTGCTTATCAGGCACCTCAGATGTTAAACTCCTGACTATTTACGTGGATGTTTGTTTTTCAGATGAAGTAAAATCGAGAGAGGATACAGTATATATCATCATCGCTGGGGAGCATCATGTTAAAATGCACAAACGGCACAAATGCTGGCAGTGGAAGGAGAACGAGCCAAACAGATTAATAATATATGGGCTGGTTTGTGCTTAATGGGCAGTCTTCAGAGGGTGAGTCGCACAGTTGAAAGAGCCAAAAGTCGTCAGTTCGCCTGGCCGCCGCCGGCTTCGCCTCAGTTCTCTTTCTAGCAAGTTGGATTTAGAAAACAGCTTCTTGAATGCCTAATCATATCTGACTGTTTCAATGCGTTGGCATCAATGGGCTCAAACAGGATGAAATGGGATTAAAGCTAAATTTAAATGATGGCAGACATAAATTCTTTGCACACATGCACACACCACTCATATTTTCACACACACAAACTGCACAAAAAAAAAAGCCCAAGAGATTGCGTCTCATCTACTAAGCCTCAGGCTGGATAAATCCCACAATTTTCGACAGGCCAGGAAAACACTCTGTTTACAGATCCTGTATCTGAAGGATCTGGTTGAAATCTGGCACCATTTCTCCTTTTCGCTTGGAGACAATACTCAGGCACGGAGAAGCTGCTGTGCCGACTGCTGCGGAAAGTGACCCATTTCTCAGCAACAGCTCAGCCTCGCACTGTCAACCAGCAACAACTCACCATGACCACAACAACGGAGCAGCAAACCTCAACGTCTCCGTGGAATAGAGCCCAGGAGAGGAACAGAGAGATCTGAAAAACAAACATGAGTATACAGATGTTCTGAAATAACGAGCTATTTATAAAACGAAATCAAACAAAATTTCTTCGGGGGTCCGTGCACCATCTGGCTAATTTTTTGGGGGCAGTCACATGATGATATTTGGGGATTGGCAACGTTGGTTGGCTAGTTCACTGCCTTGGCCCAGATTAAGATATCCTGACAGCTCTTCCCCCCCTCACCCCCCAAGGATGACTTCAGTGATCCTGTGACATTTCCTCTAGTGCCACAGTGAGCTTGACATTTGTGATTCAGTGTGAAATATCTCAACAACTATTGGGTTGTTTGCCATGAAATAAAGCAAACATTCAGGGTCTCACAAGGACAAATTCCTCAGATTTTTCTTCCAATGAGGCCAAACTTCAGTGAATAATCTCAACATCTACGCAGTGGGAGGCACGAAACTTTTGTGCAGAATGAACGAATCGTGATGAATCTTCATAACTTTGATCATAAGGTGAACAACTATTTTTTTTTAAATGATGGCCTGAATTTTTTGTTTTTATTGAAATATCGTGGAATATAATTTCATCGAGTGCCATCTTCAGGTCAAATTCTGTTTCTGATTACCTGCAGCTGGTGTTTATTGGGTAACACTTTACAATAAGGGTCCCTTAATTAACGTTAGTTAGTACATTATTAAGCATTAATATATAAACTAATCTGTTAATTAATGCTGAATAATGCATACATAATGATAACTAATTACATTATTCAACTTTTAAATGTATTAACTAACTTTGAGTAGTAAACGTTAATTAACGGCTTACTAATAGGCTACATTAATTAAAGCAGATATCAGTGGAATGTTTTTGTTAATATAAGTCCTAAATAGTCCTATTTTCCATCAGCAATCACTTACATGAAGTATTTCAGCCTAAACACGAGTCTCTCCGTCACTCTGCTCTGCTGTAACCCGAGGAGAAAATTTTCCTTGTGGGATACAAGTGTTATCCAATGAGGGGAGAGAACGGCATGAAGGGCTGTGTGTGCAGCCAAGGGATGCGCGTGAATGTGGTGACGTAGCACGAGGACCAATTGATGCCTGACAAGGGCGGGGGCTGCTAACTCATGGTGCGTTCAAGGAAACTCGTACTTTGTGTTTTTCCTTCCTGTGAAGTCATACCAGTTCGATCTGGTACGAGTTCACGGGTCGGAAGTTACGAGTGGCCGTTATAGGGAACTTTCACAGACAACAGGACGGTAAAAACACGAGCTACGGGTTACCTGGAACGCTACCAAGTCGTAGTTGTGACTTGAAGCTGTAACTTACGGTTTCAAAAGCCTGCCTTGAACACAGCATTAGCCGAAACGGCCATGCCGATGATATCTGCTTTAATGTGTTTCCTAATCCTAAATAATACACAATAATGATTGTTAATATATATGTAAACAGTTAATTAATGCTTAATAATGTACTAACAAATTTTAATTAAGGGACCCTTATTGTAAAGTGTTACCGTTTATTGATTATTTCCATATGATAAAACAAGTTGCTGAGGATAGTGTTACAGATTATCACTGCGAGCACAATACCCTGCTGATATTAACATTTAGCTTAAAGCACTTCTCTGCTTAGGCTGCTAGCATGGCTATACTCTATTTGTTAGTGTCTGTATGAGTGTGTGTGTGTGTGAGTGTGTTTGTGTGTCAGTGCACATCTGCCCAGCTCTTCGGCAGTGTGATGGATGCAACCTGCCTCCACACCCCCCTTGAGAGTCATCCTATGGGTCAGTGGCAGAGTCGCAGCATGAATCAGTGAGCTGACATCGTGGAGGCACACAAGGTCCTCACTGCTTGACTCAAGGACAGGCGGGGATCCTTAAAACACACACACACACACACACACACACACACACACACACACACACACACACACACACACACACACACACACACACACACACACACACACACACACACAGTTCATCAAACACACAGACCCAGAGGAGTCTGCACATCATCCAGTGAGCAGGTGAATAAATATACACCTATTCTCTCGCTGTATTTCCAAATACAGAGGATATTTTTTCAGCTATTCTTGCAGCAGGTGGTTTTAGTAGCAGATTGTCTCCGTCTGTGCATCTGACTGCCTCCATATTTATCTAGAAAGCTAAAGAGTACGGGGTTACTCTTACAGCATGTTCCTACACCTGGACAAGCGACACACACAAAAATCACAGCAGGAGTCCCCAAATCCACACTACACGCTGTAAATTAACATCTGCCAGATGCTGAGGCAACAGCAGTGGCAACTCTCTCGACAGCGAGGAAGACAGAGTGTGCCACGGGCCAGATGTCCGTGGAGAAAATGGAAGAAGAATGGGACAGAAATCAGCCCAGAAGCTAAAAATAACCAACTTTTTTGAGAGTCGACCTAATGAACAGATGTTGGAGGAATGACATCTATGCCCAGTCACACATACATCACCACAACGCTCATGACCACAGCCAGATGTCTCAAACTCCCGTTGTTTCACCTGATGTACACTGTCAGGTCAGTCTGATTACAAGCAGCGTGGCCGGGGAAAGACGCCTCTCGAATAACTGTGGAGAAAAATAAGGTGGCGGACATTGTCTTGGTGTGTATTTGTGTGTTTGTGAGGCAGTGTGTCTGAGCGTAAATAGGTCATCCATGCTGACTGGTAGCCTTTATAAGCCTTTATATTTGGCCAGCAGAGCGTGGCTCTCCTCAACCCTTCCTCTTAAGCTTTGTCTGTCTCTCTCTCTCTCTCTCATACCCACACACACAAACACACACACACACACAATAAAATCCTCAAAGAGACACAATTCAGCATCAGTGATGTATGAGCAGTTGAGCAGTCAGCAGGGTATTGAAGAAAACTTTTTACATTTTATTGTTACAAACAAACCGAGGCGCAAACCTGACGTTTTTACATCCGGAGCAAAGCTGACAGTTTGTACTTTCCATTACTAAGTAGCTATAAACCCAGTATTAAATCTGTGCTTAGTCACTCCTTTTTAAGCCCATGTCAAGAGTGGAATATAATTTAGCAGCTCTTTGGGTAAGGAGTGGGAGTGAACGGTCAGGGGAGAAGACGAGTGTGGTAAATTTCCTTCAAAACAGATATTTAAGATTTCATTTAAGTTTAAATTTGGCCATATTTGTCAGCGTAAAAGGTTCTTTAATCTGAAAAATTCTATTATGCCTTTTCATGGGCCCTCTGGTCTACATTCAAGTCTCAGTAAAGATTAAAAAACAAAACAAAACAACAACGCCTGAAGCTGTTGATGATGACAAAGAAAAATTGTCATCAAAACATAATTTGTGAAAAATGGAGAAAGAGCTTCACAAATCCACAGTGGGCAGAATATCAGGGGGGGACACCAAGATATGAATATGAATGAAAAACTGGAACAAACACAATATGAACACATTCACAAACTTCTGCTCCATCGTGACAACAGCAGCCGGCGACAGCCAACGTCGACGTGACCACAAACCACAGCTCCCGGTGTTCACAGAGGAAACTGAACGCTTTCCGAGCTGACATCAGTTCAGTGAGCTGCAGTGTGAAACGTCAAGGACGCTGCAGTCGTTTTGAGTTTGCAAAGAGAGGCGGTACTCATGACGGCGCTTGGTGCCATGCAATCCCATTGTAGCTTCACCCACTTCCTTCCTCCAAGAACTCTGAGTCACTGAGGCAGCGAGTGTGAACTGATCTAGAGTGACATGCTGCCTGGTTTGACCCTCAGCTGATTACGGACAAAAACACAACGTGGACTTGACTGCTGCATTAGAGTTTCACTGGACAGCACATTGCAATATACAGTATTACTGTAAAAGATAGTTAATAATTCAAAGACATGAAATCCTGTAGTTCAATAAGTTATGAGAGTCACATCCTTCAAATCCAGTTTGGTTGTTTCAGGTGCATGTGGAGCATGTTAAAGTTCTTGGATGAAGTTTAGATTACAGGCCGAGATGGTTCACAAAACTAAATGTGCACCAAGTAAATCTTAAATATCTTCTTCTTAAAAACTTTGCAAGTGGTTATAATCAGTATACTTCTTGATGACAATAAAAAAGGAATGTGGAAGCAGTGGAAGCTGTAGAAACTTGGAGAAAGGAGAGATTTACAAATTTGTCTTTCCAGAAAACCTTTCCAACAAAGTGAATCTTTAATTTTGATTATGATAAGTTTATAACAAATATTGGCCCAGGATGAACACACACACACACACACACACACACACACACTGGTCGACAAGCTGTTGAGCTGAGGATGCTAGGTAACATATCCAGACTGTCAGTCTCAATCCTCTCATATACTCCTGACAGCATGAGTCTGCAGCACAGCAAGTGGCTTACAGCACACACACACACACAACCAAATCGACACACACACCCAACCAAATCGACACACACACACACACACACACACAAACGGTTCATCATCATTTTGAAGAAGCATCCTTGCTGATGTCTCCTCGTGCAGAGGATGATGTTTCACGAAATGAGAGACGCTTTCTGACTCACGCAGCATCCTACTGTACCGTTTCCCCTTTAGCCGGGTGATCCCCAAAATACTTCACACAACGCTGTGAAATCTCTGAGCTGCATCTTTCCTGAGAAGTGCACCAAAGTGAGACATCACCAGTACTGAGAGTTTTTTATTAGGAACAAAAAAAGCAGCAGCAGGAACTGAGGAAGCCAAACTTCAGCCTCAGTTCTCCACCGGCATCAAAGTCAAAGCCAGAATCACATTGAAACAGAACACGATGCTCAGTGCATCAAGAACAAATGCCTGACAGCCACCGAGCATCAACAACGCAACAAACAGCTAAAACAAGCTGAGATGAAACCCCCAAACAATCATAAAATAATAAAAATACATATGCTGCTTTCGTTAAGGGGGGAAACTCTTTTCCAGTCCTCAAACGACTTCTCCGACAAGATCACACCATCGAAAAACAAGTTACTGTCGTCACGCTAAAAATAATTTTAATGTCAGAACCGACACACACACACACTCACTGACGCTATAAATGTCCATGAATTCAGACAGGAGCTGTCTGGGTTGGTGTGTGGGCAGGAGGTAGACAACGTTAAGTGGATTAGAAGGGAGATGAGCCCAAAAGGTCGTTTTATCCATGTGTGTGTGTTTGTATGCGTGTATCCAAGTGTGTGTGTGTGTTTGTGTGTGTGTCATGTTTTCACTTTGAACTTCACCAACACTGAGACCTCAGCGAGGGGTGCCTGGCACAGCGGGGAGTCTGACTGGCAAATCCCATGACACTGATAGGTTTAGTCTGTATCAGTTTCACTCATTGCAGCAGAACTTACTCAAAGTGATTAGTCACAAGCAGCTAATCCATACGACGCCATCACTGAATATTTACTGAGGTTTATGTAAGTTACCAGCCCTGCTCTATACTCTGTTACTAAGGAAAATGCTAAACTGTCAACATTCAACAGTTCTGCAGAGGAGATCCTGTTTGTTTTGTCTGTCTGTCGGGTGACGCGATCTCATGTCTGAAACCATGCAGGCTACAATGTGAAGGTGAACGACCTGGTCAATTACGTGCATTATTAATTAATTAATCCAAAACTACTGATGACTCACTAAATAATCAAGAATTTAATTTTTAACAAAAATAGTTTCTACTCTTACAGGTCATAAATAACAATGAAGAATATAAATAACTCCTCCTCCTCTTGGTTAAATTCGCTTCATGTTTCATTTGCAAATACATGGATTTGCCACCAGTCCCAAGCCGGCAGGTAGAGAGGGCCCATCAGGGACATTACCAATGTGTCGTTGCAGTGTCTAAAGGGGCTCCATCATGTTGTCATTGATAAGGACCAATGTCAGACGTCTCTGGGGGGGTGGGGGGGCCTTCCAGCTCGGTTGCCTGCCCTGTTGCCTGCGCCTCCGCCCCTGTACAATTTTTCGGATACTTTTGCTTGTATTTCCAGTTTATATGACATTATACTTCCACTCCACTGGGAATGTTACATTTTCTACTGCAGTAGACCTACATTTATCTCACAGTTTTAGTTAAGCAAGAAAGATACTGTAAGGACTGTACCACCGGTTACACTTGCACCTACACTGTACAGGGTTCCCCTTTGCCCTGGAGACAAAAAAAAACAGCCTTCAATTAATGCAGGAGGAGACGTTTCATCAACAAATACATTTCTTATAGCTTGTAAATTATTTTATTGAACCATGGTATTAACGTCTGTTCGCCTCTCCTCAGGGAAATATGAAATAAACGCAGTTTGCTGACAATAACTAGATATAAAATCAACAAATACTGTTAATACTCCGGTCTGAAGAACAGAGAAGCTGCCTCATTCTCTGGTGTCTGTTTACTGCTTCACTACAAGTATCTGATGCACAACTGGATGTTGGTGAGATCTCACCGTCCTTGTTGCTCCAAATATAATTTAGTGGAAGATTTTGAATCAATTGTGCCACCGAGAACATGCATATTGGGAAGATACAATATATTTACTTCATGTCTTTGATGTCTTGTGCTACTTTGTTCCCTGCTTGATTTTGCTCCCACTCAATGTGGGCTTTGTTATTTTCCTCTCTGTTATAATGAGCAACAGTGCTGTGTAGTCCAGATCATCAAATCCATGACAAACATCAATGAAGTGTGTGTGTGTGTGTGTGTGTGTGTGTGTGTGTGTGTGGGCATGCTTCAGTCTTCTGAAGTGATCATATCAGTACATCCAGTTTTTTTCTGCTGTAATTATTTTCTCTCAGCTCACTGTAAACCTCGCAGACCAGCAAGAAACTGTGTGAAGCCTTCGCTAAACTGTCCACTGTGGAAGCGTCACAGCAGCTGAACCCACTCAGGTTAGAGTGACAACTGGCAATTGGACAAAAGTATTCCTAATCCCAAACTTCAGATCTAAACAGTTTTCTGTGTCTCGGCTTTCACAGCATTGGTATTTCAACCTTAACGTCAAATCCCCTGTGTAACTAAAATAGATTAAAGTGGAGTCCTACATGTAAAGCTACACACACACACACACACACACACACACATACTCACACCCACACTTTCTATCCCTCTTTCTCCGCCTGTCTTTGTTTCCTCTCCTTCTTTCTGGGTGTAATCTGACAGCTGAGGAGAGTCCTCTGTTTGACAGTTGTGATAAATATACACAGAGGGACGGTGGGATTAAAGGGAAAAACAAAAACAAAACATTGCAGCAGCCAGTGCATCACTTCAAACACTGTTTGTTCTCTTCAAAAGTAGAACAAACGTCTATGAATTTATCTATAATGCTGTTGCGTCCCATCTGTTGCCTTTTATTTCTGACTCTTGTGGAACAAACGCACATTGACACGGATTGACAGATGTATTATTACATATTTTGAACAAACAAACAAACATTAGGACCAAAATAACAACAAAAACAATCTAAAGTTACAGAATTAACTAGTCATCATAATCATCTGACTGATTGTTTATTTTTTTTAAGTCTTTGATAAGACAAGATAATATGTAACTTGCAGGTTATATAAGATAACAAAACAAATGAAATGGCTGTTTTGACTAAAGCCAGAAAGCCAATCAGAATAACGTTGTCATCATCACATCTTTATTCCACTGAGATGATATCATGTGTTCTTCACATTTAAGAAGTTAATGATAAGAATAAGTTTCACATGTTTGTTACTGTCAGCTGTGAACTGATTCTCATAACAAGTTTGTTCTGTGTTGTTGCTCTGTGACAGAGACCTACACTGTCCAACTACTAAAAAACACACTGTGGCTCTGGGTGACGTGTTTGTTCATTATCATGAACATGATGCACACTGTAGTTTATTTTGGGTCAGTCCCACATTCACTGTCCTGCAGCTGGAAAATCCTTTGAGCATAAATAATCTGCATCTGAAAATAGTTTTAGACAAATGCACTGTTTACTCTTGACTAATGTTCGCAAAAAACAAAACAAAACAAAAACTACAATGGCAATTTTAAAAAGTGAAACATTAAAAATAGTATATCTGCTGCCACAGACAGGAAAATATGGATGATGATATGTATTGACAATAACAAAAATATAGAGTATACGGGTAGAATTAGGACACCTAATAAAAAAATAATTAATGAATTAAAAATCTAAAGGCCAAGTGGGTCTCTCTGTAAGAATCTTCTTAATGGCCATACTTTGATTATTTAGACTTTATGAATGCTCATTAACGTTATTTCTTTCTGTTCATGGTGAGACCTCAAGCTGTAGTGGAACTTTAAATTTCATACACACATGAATCATGTTGTTATTTCACCTCTATACTTGTGCACTTGGGGTGTAACCCATGTTTAAAAAAAGAAAGCAGCTTGCATACAATTCATTGACATTTTAAAAAACTTTCTTCCTGTTCTGTGAGTCCTTCATGTCTGTGTCACCAAACAACTTGTCGGGTGAAAACTGGTTGGTTAAAGTCCATTCATTCATAAAGTGCAGTGTATTTTCATTGGCCCCCAGACCAATACATACAGTATTTAATGCTCCTCTACAGTAGACAGTGGGTCTGCAGAGGTTAAAGGTTGTTCAGGCATCTAAACTCATCCAAAGTGTGATGTTTTGAAAACAAAAAGGCGTCACTTTCGATCAGAGCTCATCCTCAGCGAACTAACATGGATCCCTTTGTTTTACTGGAAGGTCTGGCACGATTAATTAGCTGTAGCTATTCTGATGATTCTCACACCCTGCAGTGTTTTGACCTGCTTTTCTCTGGCTACAACCTGAGCACATGGCTACACATGCTGAGAGCGCAGAAACATGAAAAGGCTCACACACACGGGCAGATACATATAGTGTAGTAAACAAACAACCGAGAGAAGCCCAGAAATCGAGCTTATCAGATCTGTAACCTCGCCTCGCAGCCATATGGCCTCTGCTCTGGTGTTAGGTTTTCACTCGACTCTCTCTGTCACAGTCATGGTAGACCTGTGCGCACTTTTTTCCACCACATGACATCACACTTTCCTCTGCGACTCCTAATGAAGTCATGTGATCTGCAGGGGGTCAGGGGTCACAGTGTTATAATAAATCTCCAGTGCAGTGGTCATTCGGGCTTAGTCGGCAGACATTCATGGCATACCGGGGCTAAAAGGAGAACAGATTGGTTTACATCCCAGCTAAAGTCCACCACTCATTATCACTAAATCACTGAGATTGTTTCAACTCTATATATTTATGTCAGAGGCAGCTCTGACTCACATGTGTGTACACATTGATGCCACATATA
The DNA here is from genome assembly GCF_045865225.1 of Trachurus japonicus. NCBI lineage: Eukaryota > Metazoa > Chordata > Actinopteri > Carangiformes > Carangidae > Trachurus > Trachurus japonicus. The sequence goes on along the minus strand of NC_140923.1, from coordinate 36,332,027 downwards.
GTACCACTACCTACACAGGCAGATACTAGAAAGTAAAGACCAAGAATCACAAAAACTTTGTGGTACTGACACCAGACAAATTTGTCCTCTTGTTCCTCACAAGTAAGCAATGTGCAAGAATGTTTCTCTAATTGCTAGATTTTCCTTCACTACATCTCTTCCATGTGCATTCAGCAGTTACAGCAACTACAAGAGTTGTCCTGTTATCCAGGATGGGCCTCATTAGTGAGCAGGATGGAGAAACTATAGCGTCCATTTCTTCCATGCTGACAGATGAACAAAATCACCTTCATGTTTTGGGTTCAGAGCTGAGCAGGCTCGACTCTGAACCCAGATGTGTGATGTGTTGAAGTGTCGTGTGCACCGGTCTGTGTGATACGGTGCTGCATGTGCACCATCATGTTTTTTCAGGAACGATGAAGAGCTTGCTCTGCAGATCAGAGGTTTGGACACCCGCCAGCTGGTAGGCAGATAGAAGACTTACAAGTCATTAAGTCTGGTACGTGCGCTGCTGAAGCTACACAAAGCTGCACAAATTGTGCCTGTGCATGCACGCGAATAAGCCACTGTTTACATGGCTTTTTATAAGTGTATTGAGAAAAAGCATTTAGTGTGGCAATTGTTTATCCTGGGATGTAATTAACCAGCGAGTGCAGAGATTATTACACCATTAGCAAGAGTGCAAGTTGGGGAGAAAGAGTTAAGAACAGCAGGGAGATAAAAATCATTTAATCAAACTTGACCTGTCTCCCTGAGAAAAAAAATCACACATGCAGACACCAATCATTTTGAGTGACACACACTACGACAAGTGACTGAACAGCCTGGAATTAGTCTTGCCCTTTGGGGATCTGTGGCCTTATTACTGGTGTGGATTGAAATGACTCATTAATTATCTCACACATGCTTCGAAAAAGCTTGGTCACCGCCACCAGCCGAATATGATGTTACTACCTCAATAAATACAGAATATTTTGTCTCATTTTCGCCCATCGGTGGAGTGTTTCGGTCATGCTGACGAATGTGGAGTCTTATTGCTGCAGAAAAAGACAGACCTCGCCTTCATGCAAACGGGAGACCCTGTCATCACAGCCCTGATGACTGGCCTCAAGATGGGATATGAAAGGAGTCCATTTCTGGTGTCATTTCCTTTCTAAAGGCTAATGAGTTCCCAGATAACAAAATGGTGGGTTGATCCCAAGGGCTGGTCATTGGAAAGGGAAATCACGTCCTCTGCTCCGCGCCAACAGAGCAGCTGCAGATTGTGATGATAGCTGGCCGATTTCTGTAAAGGAAAACATTTCCCCAGAGACATCTCACCTGAAAGGCAACGGCCCCTTTTTTCACCATGCACAGCTCAATGTGGTGTGTGTGTGTGTGTGTGTTTGTGTGTGCTAGTGTGCATGTTTGTGAGTGTGTGTGAAGTGTGGAAGATGTGTTTTTATATCCCTCTGGTCTGCAGAAGAAGAGAAATTAATTTGATTCTCCAGCTCGTTAGATCGGTGGAAGCCAAATGGGGAATCTAAGACAGAAGGCGGACGACACCTTCTCAATATACCACCCCGAATGAGACGGGTGCAAGAAAAAGTGTGATGAAAAGAAAGTGAAGGGGGAAGATTGAAACAAATAAGTGTGGGGCTGCATAATATGACCGCGATGTGAGCGATGGATAAATTTGGGCATCAAGGGAAGAAGTGATGGACACGGAGGACAGGAAAGTAGAGAGTATGATGGATGAAAGAGCAGGAAAAGAGCGGGCGAGGGTGGTGATGGTGGTGGCGGTGGTGGTGGTGGTGGGGGGACGCTCTGTCTCTCTCTGTCACTAATGATGGAGGAAGGTCAAAGCCATTCCACAGTTGAGAGAATCGAATGATGCAAATTAGGCCTGATGCTCAATCAGACGCCGCGAGAGAGAGAGAGAGGCCAGGCTCAGGAAGCCCGATGTTTCGCAACAACACATGCCTGGATTTTTGCATATTAAACATCCTCTGCTCATGAGACACAACATGTCAAAAAATGTTCAAGTGTCATTTTACAGTTTGAAAAGGTCACATATGTCCAGGGAAAGACGAAAGAAAAGAGGAAAAACCTGTGTGATTTGTACAGCTGAACGCAGCCTGACTGAGTGACTGACTGGTACGTGGCACAAATATATAACTGAGCGGCAAGTAAACAGAGAGAAAAAGGAATGACTTGGAGGGAGAACGGAGGGGGATGGGAGGAGTGTGACAGCTTTCCTTTCCCTAGTCTTTGAAGAGCAGCATGGTGCCGGATTCACACGGGAAGACTTTACGATGAATATGTACACAGCTTTGACCTGAATGCATAAACTGATTGCAAATGTATGTTAAAATGCACTCAGACTCTCTGACGTGCTATCTTGTCGGATTTCTCAAGACCTTGACATCAAATCAGCCTCGAGCATTTTAAATGACCTTTCGCTTCCATTCAATCCGTGGTGAGATAAAACCATATTACCAAGAAAGGATGTTCACGTACAGTGGAAATGTGTAGCATAGGTACAAGGACGGAGAGAGCATTGCATATGCATACATGGCAGGGATGTAGACAGCAGAGTAATTGCACTGCTTCATGGATAATAGTGACCCTGTTAGCCCAAAAGCTTATTGGCTGTCCGTCTCTCTGATTCTGCCAGAGCGACCAATAGGAGCCGTTGCTGCCGTTTCAGATGTCGGGATGAAGGGGTTGGAAAGAGAGGGGGGGAGAAAGACAGAGAAATAGAGGTGAAGGCATGAGAAAAAAAACATGGGAATGGATGACGTGGGGAGGGGAGAGAAAATGGAGAGTGACAAGGATGGAGATGTGGAATAAAAGAAAGCAGGGGATGTGGAGGAGAGAGCTGGATCCTTTGTACTGAGGAAACAAAAGCGACAATCCCTGAGCACTGATAAAACTGTTCAGCTTGTGGTTGTACAGCAGCAACAGAGTGTGTGTGTGTGTGTGTGTGTGTGTGTGTGTGTGTAAAAGGAGACACTGCTTCACAGGACATTAGGTGATCATCACACTTCCTGGATCCTCTTCTCACCAGAGATCCCAGAGGAGGACAAACAAGCCATCCTTTCTCTCTCTCTTTCTCTCTCACGCGCACACACAGATACACACTTTTATATGTACATACACACACGCGCGGTTGTGAAGGCTTTGTAAACACTGCAGAGCAAGGTGGTGAAAAGAAACAGATTACTGTGAAGAAGAGGAGGAGGAGGTGGAGGAGGAGAAGGAGAGGGATCACAGGGGAGGAAGTTTCTGGAAAGGTCATAAAGGCGGTTGAACAAATAAGGGATGTTGGAGGAGTGAGAAGACGGTAAAATGAAAAATAAAACACACAGGAAGGGAGAATAGAGAAGAGGAGGAGATTAAAGGGAGGATGAGCCAGAGGAAGAGACAGATCTGTGGATGCGGAGCAGGTTGACAGGTTTAGGGAGAGTTCAGGGTCGGTTTGTTGATTGACAGCAGACTATCTGGAGTCAGAGCACCGTGACAGCTTCTATTAGCCTCCTCATGTCTGCGCCTACATACATGTGTGGGCACTCTTTGGCAATATTTGATTTATTTATTTTCATTTTATTTCTCGTTTTGTTTGCATTTTGCACCGTTAGTACTGTAGGACGTCCATGAGCTCAGATTTGTGTCTAGAACTGAAGGTAAGTCAAGAAAGACTACAGATTTGTGTTTATTAATGTACAATTTGTTAAACTTGCTAGATTTTTGGGGATTTTTTTGTTTTTGCTGGAATGTTTTACGCACAAGTGGCTCTTTAAACCTTACAGAAACTCAGATTGAAATAAAAGATGACTATGAAGAAGAATTTGTTTGCCAGGTTTCCCATCCTGGCCTCAAGGTTAAGAAAATGAGGGAGAAAATTATTTCAAAATTGAATTTCAATGATTCACTTAAAATTGAAAAAAGGTGAGATGATGTAGCCCAAACTCATGCAAAATTCTATTTTCGAGTAAATCCAGGATGAAAGTGGGGTAGTTTTTTTTCGCACTAATATTGGATCCGTCATCTGTCAATCAAACGTCTGAGACACACACACACACACACACACACACACACACACACACACACACACACACACAAGCTCGGTCTCGCCCCAAACATTGAATATCCCGCCCGCTCGATAACGACCAATCAAATTTGTTTTCCTTACTCGGGTAAACTCGTGCGGCAACTTGTGGAAGGAGGCGCGACAAACAGGACAAACGGCCATTTCTGAACACCTTCAAATTCATTTTAAGGGCGGGCGAATGAAGAGGGACAGAGAGACTGACACGTGAACCGACAGCAACAACAGCTCCTCTGCAGCTGTTGACTGAATCACCTTGACCTGGACTGTGGACTCTGCACTTGAGAGGTAAGAAACTTCAACAGTATCACGTCGTCAGCACAGAGGAGAAATCATGGTTAGAAACATCTGCAGTTCCAGCACAACTGGACAAACTCCATCTGCTCAGGGAGCTTGTGCGATGGCCAGCTGCTCCTGGGCGTCATGGTGAAACTTTGAACTGCTGTTTCCAAGGTCAAACATGAACTGACAGACTCCAATATAAGAACGCAGAGAAGCTGTTTTCCCATATTTTTGAACCACTATGGCGTCTGCGATGTCTTCACCACTGAAAGAAACGATGATGGTGATGATGATGATAATGCATGTTACCGTAGGGATGGATCATAGTGAGTCTTTATCCGCAGGTGCATCCTCTGCTCTGGAAGAACCGGTTACCGCCGGAGGAATGTCATTATCCAGCGTTAAAACCAGATATGAGAACCCCTCTGCCACTGATTCATCAAATGATTTCTCTCCCGTGAGAAGTGAGTGATGGTGTACGAGTTTTCCTGAGAGAATATTAGAGTAGTCAGGGTCCTCGTGCTCCTAAAGAAAGCCGCTGCGGCGCTGAAGACACACAGAGATGATGGGAGCTCTCCCCAGGGAGCATCCGGTTAAAATTCAAGGACTCTCTCCGTCTCTCATTTTCGCTCTCTCCAATGCTCATCTCGCTCCCTCTCTCCCTCTTAGCGAGGTCACAGCTGAAAAGTTTCAATGATGCCCCAGGAGGCCGCGAATAATCATCCAAGTGTGCGTCTGCATCTATGTGTGTGTATCCGACCGCATGATTGACCTTATGTGCGCACGGAGCGTGTGCGTTTTCTTTCCCCCCCTCCGCGTTGGAGATCATGTATAGACGTGTAGGTGGCTGACCGCTCAGTGGCCTCTGTTGCGCCCTCGCGGGGGTTATCGGATCGCCTGCCGCTTCAAGTCGCTGCACCATTTTGCATCCCAAACAGGAGATGTGATGTGAGCTGATAAGCATTTTAACCTCTCCCCTGTTACTTCCTCTCTCTCTGCAAAGTATCATAAAATTCAAACAGAGAGCCGGTGGGACTTGTTTCGGGGCGTTCAATAACCGTCATTCCACATCTTAAACGCTGAATATCGAATGTGAGTCAAACAGAGTGAGACGGCAAGTGCTCCATAATGAGATCAGTGGATGTCTTAGAGGGAGAGAGCTGCTGAAATAAACTCTCTGTTGCATGTTGTGCCATCAAAGCTATTCATCAGAAATGTGCAGCACAGTGTCCGTAATCACCCTATCAACAAACATACCGTAAAGATGGCAAAAAATAAGGCACAACAAATGTGCACGCAACCCCCAATACACATGGTTGAATGCACACACAACGCAATCTTATACTGTAGATACACAAACACACAGAAGATGACTTTATACACCATCAATCCTAGCCCATCTGCTTAGTATGCAGTCTTTTCCCAAGGACAGAGAAGACAGAGAAGAATCTGCTCTATCTTTAAATGATAGCGAATGAACTGGTGGGAGGAATGAGAGAGAGGCACGAAGAGAGGAAGAGGAAGAAAGAGTGAGAGCTGCAGGAAAGGCGCTGACAGCTCGCCGCTTCGAAAATAGCCTGAACAGTGCGTCTCCAAAATAATTCCCTTTTTCTCCCTGATCCTAATTTCATCCACAGTGGCTGAATTATTCATTGTAGAGCAATGACATGCAGAGAAGGGGACAAAGAGTCATTGCTCTATTTTGATTCACATAATAAATTCATGACTCCTATGTTTAAAAGGAAGGAAAATAGATGGAGGAGGGAGGGAGGGGGCTCAGGCCAGGTGGGTGAAAGCGTGAAACAAGGATGACACAGGAAGGTGCAGTGTGAGGAAAACAGGAGATTGAGGAATAAAGGCTCTCAGGTGGAAGCGGATGTAGAGGGTTTAGAGATAAATGGGTTAAAGTAGATTCTCTGGAAAAAGAAAAAAAATCCACACACATGAAGGCACAGCTGACACAGCATATTAAGGCAGGATCAGGTGAGAGTGAAGCTGACAGGCTGGGTGGGGAAACGGGAAAAGGAAAAGAGTGAATCAAATACTACGGTTTATGAATAACTGTACGGGTCTGAATGTAAGACTCTAGTTTTGTCATGGGTTGTTTCTTCAAGTTCAGTGTTAACCTATGAAAGTTAACATGGTTTCTTATGAAGGAAAAATGAAAACAAGCTATTTATTTATGGATTGTATTAATCAAAATAATCAGTTTCCTAAAGGCAGCTACAGAAAAGTGGCTGTTTTGGTATTATTTGGTCTTTGAATGCAAATCTTCCTTCCTTGGACATTAATAGTGCAGCTCCTCAGACTGTGGCTTGTTGTTGTGTTGTGTCATATGATAGATGGATAGTTCATCTAATCACCTGCCTTTTCGGCATGTTTCAGATGTATGGATGTATGTAACAATGTGAACTACTGTATATCTTTTTCCTGAACTAATAGTGTCCCAGGGAAACTTGTCCGACAGCATTCATCCGTTAAAGTGCTTCTTGTCTTCAAATGGCCTCCAAAAAAACAACAAAGCTGGGTCATCTTTATAATGGGGCCAGTACAGTCGTTTGTAGGAAGCAAAGCACCAGATGATCTGCAGAAGGAGACGCATGATGACAAAGGAGCAGAGAAGCAACTTGCCACAGGCTTTTGTTCTCTCGCATTTTTTAACAAGTTGCAGAAACAAACTGAGTCAGGGGACACACGGCACCATGCAGACCGCGAGCTAACCTCTGTCTGTTCATCACTCTCTGCAACTCAGTGTGTGTACAGTAGAGTGCTCAAACTCAGCGTCTCTGCTTTGGAGTTTGTTTTCACATGTTAAAACACACCCTGACTGCCTTGCTAAAGGGCAACAAGTCTCAGACTGATATAACGCTGGTGAAAAACACAGAGGTCAACACGCAATTGAGCACATGATTCGATACAGTTTTGTTGTACAAACGAGAGGAGAAGCCAAGTAAAGAGTGATTTCATTTTAAAGAGGCAACATTTAGCTCCATGGGAACCTTTAGAGACACCAGTATACATCTACGCAGTGACTCAACTATTGGCCTCTTTATAATAGTGACACACATAAAGGACAAAGTGACACATATGTGCTGGCATCCCCAAGTGACTTCCACATGCCTCAAGTCCTGCAGAGAGGGTGACGCACATGTATGCCTGCGCAAATGTGTGTGTGTGTGTCTATGTGTGTGTACATGTACGCACACCAATGGTGAACAGTCCCCAGGCTTCTGCAAGCCTGTTTGTGTAGCAGTGAGGCAGAAGTAATGTCTGAATCTGTGCTCCCTCAGAGCGAAATATGCGTCTGTGTGTGTGTGTGTGTGTGTGTGTGTGTGTGTGTGTGTGTGTGTGTGTGTGTGTGCAGAACACGGGGTCAGTGCTGAAGGACATTACAAAGAATCTGTCCATCTACACTCACCCAAACAAATTACTCCCACAGCAGCATGGAGGATGTTTAAAATGAAAAACTGCACACTGGGATGAAAACTATAGACACATTCAAATCACAACATCTGTTAAGGTCCAACTGAAATTTGATTTCTCCCTCTCTTCATAAAGAAATACAAACTATGATGATACTGCAACGTAACAAGACAAACCCCATGTTTGACATATCTGTGGAGACACCGTCCAAGCTTCTCGGTGGGCATTTTTCCCATGGAAGAGGTTGACTGACATTTGAGAGGATGCGTTGCTAGGCAATGCACTGTCAACTTCCCTGGTGCACTGAAACATGTCATAGCCTCGTAGCCCACAAATGTTGACATAGCACGCTGTTCCCAACAGGCCCACATGGTGGTTACATGGCCACGGTTACATGGCATTAGCAAAGTGTCCATCTCACAACTGTTGGATAATGTTGTTTACTTTAATCTGGATCGTCACACAGTGAAGTTTCAGTTTAAGTTGACTGCTTAATTTAAGTATGTGTTGACACTGATGGCGGCTGACCGTAAGTGCAATCTCGTGTGGAAGTTTTTCTGTCCCGAGAGCAGCCACGACTCTCGATGTGATGTGCGTGGGAGGATTGTAAAGTACTGCGGCAATACCACAAATCTTGTTAAGCATTGCACAAGATTTAATCACAATGCAGACTATGATGAGGTAATACAGCGGCGGTCTGAGGACGAGCAGCTGCAGAGATGCTGCTACAGACTTCACTCACAGAGTCCTTTAGTTGTGGCAGACACTATCCAGGTACAGAGAGAGAGACAGCGTGTAGCTATAGGCGACGTTTATCACTGTCACCGACCGTAGGAAAGTGATACGCATCTCTCTGGGCTGCAGACTGTGTGTGTTGACGTTCAAACAACTGGGATTCCCTGGCTTCATAAAACCACAGACTTATTCAGATTCATATTTGAATTATACGCTAATTTAATATTTGGTTATTAAAGTGAAATAAATAAATTCATGCAACAGTAAACAGCTAAAGATCTGAAATTAATATCGCTGTCACAACAATTACAACAATTACATAAACACATTTCTAAGTTTCATTATTATAATCTTCAAAACATTGAATGGTTAAATGGTTGTTTTATTTCCAGTGCATTTTAATGTAAAGCATACATATATATTTTAAATGATTTACTCCACAGGCAACACACCATAACTTACTAAACGCACACCTGTGACCCAGTTCATTTTTTATGAAACCTGTTTGCTCTCAACTGTATTGGCAATACAGTCTGGGTTTTATTTAATCGGAAAGGAAAATAGCTGCATTGCACATATTAATCATAAACTGCTTTGTGTCCACCTACACAATAGGCTATCGGACCAATCAAATTCTTAGTCTGAAACGGAGATTTACACTAGTTTGACTACAGCTATTTTTGATTTCTTGATTTTATTTTCGGTTCAACTTTAAAGGATCATAGGGCAGGATTAATGAGAACGGCCAGTGACGCGACGGCCGCTGCGCGTAACTACAGCAACCAGGGAAGCCACCGGCACGGGAGCGCGCACAGACTCTTCACTGTTTACTTTACTTTTTACAGTCTTTCCTATCTGGGGAGGGAGGGGGGGTATTTTACTGTAGGTTCTCGCTCTCACAGACAGACAGACAGACAGACAGACAGACAGACACACACACACACACACACACACACACACACACACACACGCACGCACGCACACACACACACACACACACACACACACACACACACACACACACACACACACACACACACACACCTTCACTGTGCTGCAGCAGGAGGCTGCTTGTCTGTTCCTCTGAGCTCCTCTGCATGGATCTGTATGGGCTCCTGCTCCTACAGGCCGGTACCGAGAATTAACGCGCCGGGTCCGGGTGTCGGGCCGCATCTGTCAGGGTCCGCGGTCCCATGAAAACCACTAAACACCGGACATATTCATGATTTCATAAAAAAAAAAAAAAAACGGACGCGTCGCGGACACGGCGGCCAGGACGTGAAAAGTGGACGTGTCCGGGCAAAAGAGGACGTTTGTCCACCTGCCTGATAACGTTGTTAAAGTTATAACGTCGGCTTTTAACCGCTAGCTGCGGCTAACGGCTAATAATAAGACAGTAGTGAAGAGGGAGAGGGTGTGTAAGTTAGTGGCCTGCCTGCTGCTGTGTGCGTGTGTGAAGGGAGGGGGAGAGGGGGGGGCGGTTAACAGGGCTTTCAGTTGTGTTATAATACAGGGAGTGTCGCCACTCTGTTACTATATCAGTGGCTCTGCCGCGGTTGCCCTCTTCATGTCTCCATTCCATTGATCCATTCGAAGGCAGTCGTGGACGCGCTGACGTCAGGTCCGCCGGCCAGCGCGCGAAATTCACCCCCTGAATTGCAGCGCATTTTGCAGCACAGACCCCGTTCAGAGCAATGGAGAGATACGCGGGTGGGCTCGTTCTTTTTGGTTTTGAACGCTTCCTCACCCATTATTATTTAAAAAACGTAAAACGCATGGGTATTTTCCGGTATTTTCTCACAAATCCTGCCCTATGATCCTTTAAAGCAAAAATCACGATTATTTCCACACTTTAAAGTATTTTGACACAACTCTGGTTCCTCCCTGACCCTTTCTCACTCAGTCTTCCATAAAGGGCATCACATTTTAATTTCTGCAGGGAGCAAGCAGTGTTCAAGAAATGATACTTGAATCATTAAAATCCAATTTGCGGCACCGAGGTACAACACTCCATCATGGCTATCAGCCAAACCCTCCCCTCAACCTGACAGGAAAACCTGGTTTGTATTGTGCCAGAACAAACTGAGGGATCAGAGGAGAAATCAATAGCAATACAGCATTCATTAACAGAGTCCTCATGGATCAGAAAGCTGTTCATCTACTAAGAATCACAGATGAAAGAGTGAAGGAGAGAGAGAGAGAGAGGGAGGAGAGAGCAGAGGGGGAAAGTAGAGCGTACAAGTGAGACTGATTGACCTTATGTGTATTAAGAGTACGCGCCGCACACACACACACACACACACATGCACGCACACACTGACAGAGACACTTCGATTGTGCTCTTGCCTAGAAGGCATGCGGTTAGAGTTAATGAATAACGTCCCCCCTGCCCTGAAGGTCTGCTCTACAGATGGCATTAGATGGTAACACACACACACACACACACACACACACACGCACACACAGACACACACACGTCCTATGTTAGTTGTGAGGACAGGACACCCATTAACATAATTAATTCCTTGGCCCCTCACTTAAAACTTAACACAAATATGTCTAAACCCCGAAACCCTTCCACTAAGACCCAAGAATTAACCGTCTCAACCGGACCGACCGAAATGACAATGGTTGAGGAACAAAACACACACAAACACACAAACACAAACACAGAGCCAAAAACAAAAGAGAAAGTGAGGAGAGGAAGCGGAGCTCCTGCATCTCGCGTGTGGTCATTAATTGAGTTGCATTATTAAAACGTAAGGTGACACTATTTAGCCTGCACTGACATTCAATCAACACTATCAGATATTTGTGAATGCACACACACTTACTCACTCTCTCTCTCTCACGCACATATGTAAAGGGTAATCTTCTCTCACTGACCTGCATTAACATCTGCGGAGGGAATGGGAGCACAGGTGAGTGGAGGACAAACTTCATGACCCACATCAACATTTAATGGAGTCTGAGAAACATGAGTCTTTAATTCAAGCAATGCAGGTAATGAGAGGTCTGCCACATGTACACGTACACAAACACACTCACTTAGGCTCATCAAACTCATAGGGATCTGGAGAAAATGGATAAAGATATACAGTAAAGTGAGTTGTTGAAATACACTGAAGTACCAGTCTGATGAGAGAAAAGACAGAGGTCTGGCTGTGTGATTGATCCGAGAGCAGCTTGACTCTTCACATCCTTGTTAAGATTGTAAATAGTCGGGATTGATTTCTTTCTGAACCATCAGCTGCTGCTTGAATACCAGTGAAATTACATTTACTGACTGAACAGAGGAACAACGTAGCAGTGTCTGTTCAAGGCTTGAAGCTCAAAGGTCAATGAATTAGCTGCTTTAATGTGTCCATTGTGGAGTGGCCTTTCTCTTTCTCCACTATACTGTGGCTGATACACGATATTGACGCGCATGGGTGCAATTAAACCAGTCCAAACGAAAGTTTCAATGTTACTCAAGATGGATTTATTTGTCCTTACCATAAATAACTTAAATTCCAGCACTGCATGTCACGGTAAAAGAAACGTGCGCCTCATCAGCCACTTGCTCACCCTAATCAAATAACCCCCGTGACCTGTAGTGCCTTACATCACTTCCTTGTCCCCAAGAAGTAACCAAACACACCCCACCAAAATAAAGCACAAAATAAACATCAAAATGAAACCCAAAACTGGCTCCTACTACACATTGTAAGAACCAATCTCTTCATAGCCAGCACCAGGCCGGTTTATTTCCTTGACTCTTTTTCCGCTGCTTTGTAAAAGCTGTCAAATGGAAATGGTTGTTGGTAGGGAGTAATATTAATTGCAGTTATGTGATGTTATGGTTAAAGGCCATCTGTCTCCATTCAGTATATTTTTTCTGGTTCCTGCGATGGAACAAAGAAATGTCTTAAGAAAGTAAGGTGTCAAAGTAAGAAGCTCTCTTCTGAAAGAGGTGAAGCCATAAAATAACTTTAGACAATGAAATCAAGTCTCTTTAAAAATACACGTAAAGGGTTTGAAAGTAAAATGAGACCCTTTATCTGACTTTTAAATGAATTTGTATCGAGCTGAGTGATCGCAGCAGAATGGGATGGACATATCCTCAAGGACTTTTTTGAAGATTTTTGTAATTTCAAGGCAAGATTCAATCATCACTAAATTCAATTTGAGAGTTTATTTTACAAAGATTGGGAATGGCTCCAGGGACGGTTGAATCAGACTGAAAAATGAAGCAAAGCTAAATGCTAATTCATTATGAGTGTTGGACGAGAGATACCAGGTGACCTTAAAACTTTCCTATCAGAGCCACAGAGCTGAATGTGAGAGTCGAGAGAGAGAGAGAGAGAGGAGGGAGAGTGAAAGAGAGACAGACAGCGAGCAGGTCCGCGAGCGGAAGAACGAGCAACAGAATCTGAGGGGCCTCGGGGTCACGTCTGAGAAAATGCAGCCGGGAAAGTAAATTAAAGTAAGCGAAATGGAAAGCGAAAGGGCATCGTGAGGAAAACAGCAAAAGTGTGAGAGAGAATAATTTATCACAAAAAAGGGTGGGAGAGTATTAGAAAGAGGAGAGGTGAGGGAGTAGCAGGTTGGGGGAGAAGAAGGTGATGGGGAGGGGGTGGGGGGGCAACTGCAGAGCGGTAAAGGAAGCCTGAGCCTGTAGACGAGTCCTGAGTTCACATCTGCGGGTTATTTGCCCTGAGATTGAAGCCCCACTTGTTCATTTATTGACTGGGCTCATACCCAGTATTTTACACGCTCGTGTGCGACGACACCAGCAGCAGCCAGCGCTTCAGAAGCCTAATAACCTCAGTGAACACACACATTCACACACTGAGTGGAAATATTACACCCTCACTCACGCTGTTGTGCTGAATGATACTGGAAGCAAAACCATTAAATTCGGTTTTGTGAACGACCTCTGATGCAACCTCAAGGCTCTGTGCTGTAATTCCACACTTAATAATAAAACTAGTGTATGTGTATGTGTGTGTGTATGTGTGTGTGTGTGTGTGTGTGTAGCTGTGGGCATTGTAGAAGTGTGTCTGCGCCCTTGTCCGTGCATGCGCCTCAATCACCATCTGGCAATCTAATAGCAGCAAATCTCCACGCAGGACATCGTTTAGACCCTTGGTGCATTTCTCAAGGTCAATCATCATCTTCACACACACAAACACACACACTGAGACACACACCCGTCCTCACACTGAGATCAAAGGTCCTTCAGCACGCCTACGTACCCCCGGTCACCTTCCCAATCAAAGCCTCTCGTGCGCGGCCCATCATAGCTCCTTCCCTCCTCTCCCTCCAGCAGGAACAGTGTGCTCACATCTTCCTCTGAAGCTTAAACCTTCTGTTATAGCAACTTAAACACAATCTGTGTCTCATTTCATAGCCGTGCCCATCATTCTTCCCTGTTACGAGGACACTGAACTCACTAAATTTGTTGCTGAAATCTGGCAACACTGCCACATTGTGAATAAAAAAGCGGAAAGGTAAGGGGAAAAGTTTTGTTCTTGAGCACTAGGTTATTTATGTTTTGATTACAGTGAAGAGAAAACTAAGATGAACGGTGAAATTATTATCCAGACTAAACATCGCAACTTGGCTGAGGACAGGCTTGTCCTGTGGTGAAACTGAACCAAAACAAGTTTGCTGTTTGTGGGTGTCGAGCTCGTCCAGATTTATTAAGGAGTCGACTGCCAATACATCACACGCCATGTTTCAATACACAGTAAAAAAAAATGTAAACTGTAACATGAATGTCCTGACTGATCCATGCTTGGCAACATTAAGTGGGCCCACATAGTTTTTGCTTGTAATGTGAAGTTTAACATTTTGGATGTGCATAGTTGTGCTATTTTTTTTATTTATTTATTTAGCACAAACAATATCATATAAATAAACAACATGAACAATCAACATTACTGGGATGTGCAAAGGGGAGGTATGAAACCCAAGAGGGCTTATATGAAAACCTCACCCAACATATTCAAAGATCAAATTTGGTACGGTTTAAAAACAAATAACATAGGAAAATAATTGAACAATAATGAAAAATAAGTAGAAAAGTAAGAGATTAAACAGTAAAATATAAGGAAATAAGTTATAATAGTTGTGCTATTTTCTCCAAATAAATAAATAAATAAATAATGTCTTAAATGAATTGTGTTTTACAATGGTGGTGTGAATGTCTAATCTTTATCATTCAATTACCTATCTAACTGATAGGATGATGGGGAAAACTACACAAAATGAGAAAAAGGTTTGAACGCAGCAGACGGTGTTTTATAAATAAATAAAACTCTGTGTTTCCATCTGTGAATCTCTGTCTCTCCGTCTCTATCTCCACCCTCTGTCCCCAGGGTGTGTCTGGAAACTATCACTTTGCCACTGTGTCCACTCACTGGAAAATGACATCAGCAATCAGCACCTGTCAAGCTCCGGGGCCAAAACATTTTCACCCACATTTTCTCATTTTTCTGTCACCCTCTGAAGTGCTTCGGCCCCTGCGACCCCTCACACTCACCTCGGCCCTCTTTTATGTAATCCACGACTAAATCGCTTTCCCCATCTCCCTCTTTCTGTTCATTACGTCCTGTTCCTCTCATCTTCCTCAGTGGTCCTATACTATACTATATGTCACATTTCCAGTATCAGGCTCCATCTGTGTCTTTTCACACTGTCTCATGGGCTTGGCAGGAGAACGGACTGCTACACTTCAGGTAGCTGTCACACTGCTGCGCTAAAAGGATTATACTGGGCTGGTGCTGGAGGTATGTGTGCCTGTAATATATGGATATGTGTGTAGCACTTTTGTAGGGAAGAGGTTGTAAAGTGGGATCATTACCACAGAGGTGCCAGGGAAGAAGAAGAACAAGAAGAAGAAAAGCTAGACAAAAAGGTGGTTCAAGAAGTCAGCAGGAAAGAGAGGTTATGATTCAGGGGGGGTTACAGCTCTCTGGCAAATCTCTCCTCTCTCAGACGCCAACAGCAAGTCTGCCCATATGCTGAGAACGATCTGCCCGCCAGCTCTGTCTGGGTTTTTTTTCCCTTCTTGTTTTGTTTTGAAGACGAGACTGTGAACAGCGATAAAGTTAGGAACCCAAACAAGTTAATGAGGACCAGGAAATAATGAGCTGATTGCATGATTAGAGGCATAATTCGTCTGTACACTGAACGGCTCCCACAGCTATTTCATATTTGCATATCTTTTCTGAATCTAGGTGGAGCAGCAATAACATGAAGCCGCTGCTGCGTTCAGGGTCACACTCCTTTCACTCAGGTTTGGGCATCCGTAAGAAAACGGCCATGAAATCACCACCCCATCCTTCACTTTGATTGTTGAGAAGGCAGACAGGAAACTAGCCGGCCATGCTGTCCGGAGGGGCAGAGCCAGGTAAAGGTAATTGCTTAGCAAGAGAATGAAACAGGAGATAGGATCAGGAGGGAAAGGGAGAGGGGGTGACAGCCTATAATTGGAAATGGAGAAAGAGGGACGATGGTGGAAAAAGAGGTGTAGAGAAGAGAGGGGGAGGTGTTCAGGTGGAGAGGTAGAGAGAAACAGGCCGACTGCCATGAGCCATATGCACCCTGCCACAACGTGACATAACACATGGCCCCTCATGTCATGTTACCACACATGGCATCCTGCAGCGTAGCATGGGTAAGCAGAGCTAAACATGTCTCACACAAGAGCTCACAGACAAGTCTTCACTTCAACTCTTCCCACACACACACACACACACACACACACACACACACACACACACACACACACACACACACACTGACAAGTTTGCCTGTCATCATTTTTTTTGTGTGTGCACAAATTATGTGTGCAGGACGAAGAGCTGTGCAAAAGTTAATGTGATGAGCGGCGCTGTGTGTGCTGAGACGAGTGGATTGTTTAATTTGTCCGACGACACGTAGGATTTATTTGCATCATCTCTGACAGCTCACGAAAGCCATTATGAAATGCCTCTAGTGGTGCACAGTAAATCAGTAATGTTATAACAAGATGTAGATGGTAAGAAAGCATGACCACACAAATCCGCACACACACACAAACACGCACACACGGTATCTCTCCTTCCTTTGCTGCAACAACTATCTCAGGGCAAGTAGGGAGACTTGTCAGGGTGCGTAGTCGTCAACACTGAGGATCTGCAAACACGCACTGTTGCGTCTCGAGTGTGTCTGCGCTCCGATGGTAAAAGCAACAGCAACGACGGAGGACAAAATGTAGCTACATATAGCCTATAGTATGTGTGTTTGTGTGTTAGTGTGTGTAGTATAGGTGGACATACCCAGGACTGAAGCGTGGTCCTTGATGCCTCCTCATCTGTCCAGCTGTGCGCGAATGTGACTGTATTTTCCTCCTCCTCCTCCTCCTCCTCCTCCTCCTCCTGGCTCCACAAGTTCCGCTCCACACGTGCACTCCTCGGATCCCCCCTCTCTCAGTCTGCTTCACTCTCACACTCTGGCATCAGCAGCTGTGCCGAACCTGCCACTCGTCCCCCCTTCTTCTTCCTCTTCTTCTTCCTCCCTCCTCCTCCTCCTCCTCCACCTCCCTCCAGCAGGCTCGTATGTACACACCTCCTTTCACTCCTTGTTGGTTATTGTCCCCCCCCCACCACTCACGGGAGGAGGAGGAGGAGGAGGAGGAGGGGGAGGTTCATTGGAGATGTTCCTCTCTTTCAGACAGTGCTCCTCAGTGGGTCGGGGCGCCCTCCATCTCCCCCCGGTGTGGATGTGGGATTATGAGAGAGAGGAGAGGGAGGATGATGGGGAAGGAAGGAGCGTGCTGTTGCTGTTGCTGTAGCCGCCTCCTTCACTGTGATCGCCTCTCTCGCGCTTAGGATGCTTTTCACTCTCTCCTCCTCCTCCTCCTCTTCTCTCCCTCTCTCTCTTTATCTCTCACCACCTCTCCTCTCTCTCTCTCTTCTCAGTCACTGTCTATCTGCTGCTGCTGCTCCGGCTGTTTGGATTTACAATTCAGTGAGCCGCCGGGTGTGAGGTTTAGGGAGTGTCTCTAAACAGCCAGGCACGGGAAAAAACGAAGAGACTGAGATTAGGGAATGGAGAAACGGGAGAGAGGGACACGACTGCATTTCTAACAAATAACAGAGGAAAAATACTCATGATAATAATGAAGACAATAATGTGTAAATTACAGGTGTGTAAAAGCTAATTGGATGTTTTTTTCGTTTGTTGTTGTTTTAAAAATATGAATGGATTAAATGAAAGAAAAAAATGAAATGAAAGGACAGATCTGTTTTTCTGAAAGATAAAATCTTTGATGAAGGTAATCTTGGGTGGAAGGTGATGGTCAACATTTATCTTCATTTTGAAGGTATTTCAAAAACAGTTTCTTATATGAGGATTAAAAGAATACGCGGTCTTGACTGATGCAGTAAGAAGCTACTATGGGTGGCCAACAGGGGGCGATAGGGAAAACTGTGGTGGCAGCATGAACATTGGCATGAAGAGGCGCGGTGCAGAACAGCGAGACACGCTGACATGCGTCTCGGGTGGTGTTCTGCATAGAAAACCATGGAAGCAGCTGCTTTGACATGTAGCGTTTGGCGCTTGTGTGTTTTGCACTTTTGTAAAAATAATTTAAAATTCTGGACAAATTCTGGAAGTTGCAAGCAAGTGAAAAGTCCCCAAGGTTATGATCCTGTCAGAAGTGGTAGCTTCTGATAGGATCAATACACATGAACAGTATGACCTGAGCACCATGAATCAGTTTTCTATCAGTTATATTTATCTATATAAATGTTACTTCCAACAATAACATTCCTACTAGACTTTTGTTGTATAATGTCGCTTTTCCACTAGCGTGGTATGGCACGGCAAGGAACGGTGCGGTACGTTTTTTTTTTTTGCTTTTCCACCAGCTACCTGGTACTTTTTTGGTAACGCCTCAGCCCGGGTTCCAAGCGAGCCGAAGCGATACTAAAACATGACGCCAGCCAACTGCCTTCCACTGATTCCACTGAGTCGCGAGTGCAACGTCCGACACGAGAATCAAACCCGCTAATTTTACTCACCAACAACAGCGCCCACTGATCTGTACTGAGACTGTTGTTGTTCTTTCATGTGAGTTAAATGACTGCTGTGTGGGAAACCACGCTGTGGTCCATTAACGAGGGGCAGACGAGTGAGTTTGGAGCATAGACTGTAAAAAGAATGGACGTAGCGTCCGTGACGTCATCCATTGGTTTTGGGGAGTCGTTTTTGTGACTCAAATATGGCGGCCTGAACAGCGCCATGTTGGATTGGCCGGCCGAGAACCCGCCCACTGGCCTCGAAGCAGCTGTCCACGGAGCTGCTCGGACCTGTCACTCAACGTTTCCGCGCCCTAATTGGCCAGAGTTTTAACCTAATAACAGTAAAACGGTAGAGTTAAAAAAAAATTCACCCCCCTCAGAGTGTGTGCGGGGGTAGAAACTATCGATTGAGACGAAAAAACGTTCTGACACCAGGCTTTTAACATGTTTACTGAGGATGTAAAGTCGGCGATTTTAACATGGGGGTCTATGGGGAATGCTCCCTTCTGACACCAGCCCCCAGAGGAATCCGAGGGGATTGCAGTTTTTTGAACGCGGAAGTGAGCTTCACTTCTCAGACCCACAACTGCCCCCTTGGTTTGGAGCTGACAAGAGGATTGAAAAAAGACAGCGAGACAACGTGGACGTAGCCGCCATGTTATGATGACCCCACCCACGTTGAGGAGGAACTAAAGAACTCAGCTGTAATGGAAAAGCACCTAAATCGAGCCGTGCTGAGCCGTACCATGACCTTGCAGTGGAAAAGCGCCATAAGACAGATGTCATTTCTGTCTACCTGGATGGGAAGTTTGCATTCAAGAAAACCAGTGCAATTTTTTTGTTCTTGTCTTGCAGTGGATTTTTCCTTTTTTCCATTCTGACAGCAGTAGGAGTTAAATGTTAAACCTTTGGGGCTTTTCAAAGACAACCAGGGCTTTAACCTGCAGAGAAACACATGCTTGGCTCTGTGACTTGAATGAGATAATGGGAAACAAACTGTCTGGCTAAAGGAGACACACAATATCTGTTTTCCTGCAATAACGTCTTCGGATACAGAGATAAAGAGCCAGCTCTCTTAATTTCCTGAGAGTCAAGACCCTTGACTGCAAGAGTCCAGTTCAGCATGTCAGCTACTGAGAGCTGATTCTGAGATGCCTTCAGGATATTCATTCAAATCTTAAAATCTGCACGGTAAAAATCTGGTTGCATTGCATTCGACTGGTGGTCTTGTGAGTAATTTTCCTGCAGTGTCGAACCACACACCAAGCTGCCCTGAAACAATATCATATCCATCACAACATACAAAAAGCGGATTTAGGCTCCAAAAATGACTCTTTGTGAATGTCACTCTCACAGTGGGTTTCTTCTGTTTAATCACCTCCCCCATTTTGCCTGAAGCACGCAGATAGAGGGATCGAATGAGAGAGAGAGAGAGAGAAAAATAGACATTTCTATTGTTCGGTCCTGTTGCCTTGTCAGGGTAAATCAGATCACAGGATACAGTTTCAAACACACACACTGGCGGAAACACACACAGAGAAACACACTCCTCTAGCCTGACTGACTGCCCCTGAGGTCAGTTAACAGCTCATCGCAGGAAAGGAGAAGTCTGGCCTACGACCCTCAGGCCAGGGGTCGAGCATGTCATGATGCCTGGTGGAGGCCAAGTCCAGCAAATACATAGCACCCCAACCTCTGAGCCAATCTGACCCACCACCCACCACCTGCCCACACACACACGCATACAGAATCACATTTTTCTTCCGCTACAGCAACAGCAACAGCACATTAAAAAGTCAGGTAACCCAAATACCAACCCATGCACATAATTATCAGAACAACTTAACACAAATGTCTGAAGGCTAAAAACAATGAAGCGATGATGACATTTTATACCCTAACGGTCAAAGGTCAACTCCACTGTCTGTGACATCGTAATGTTCTGCAAAACACACTTGTGGCCATTAGTCAGTGTCATATCTGAAGAACAGAAGAGGAGGTTGTGGCCATATTTCCTGTAACTTCACTTCACAATTGCAAGATGGTGATTCTAGTTTAATTTTTATTCCAACATTTTCAGATTTCCACCTCTAAGATTTTCTCCTATGCTGCAATCCAACTCACTCTGACCCAAATACTCCTCCTCTCCCACAGCAGCATAAATCTCATCTCTATGTTCAGTGTTTTTCAGAGCTCTCATACTATTGCCAAAACATGTCAAGTGTGTCAGGCTCGCAAACAGGTACGTGATGTGGTTTGCACACATTTTCATAAGCACACGTATAACTAATAATGTCAATGTGGGCTCTGTTTTATAGCAAAACCTTGACAGTGTGACAGTGAGCTGGCTTCAACCAGGACCCTGAAACTGCAGCAGTTCAATGGATTTCAGCCATCGTTGATTTGATTATTTACACCCGTGCTCTCTCACTGTGATTTGTGTCCAAATTCGTCCCTGTGAAATAAGCTCATTGTCACACATCGGCTGGCTCCGGGTTTTGTCCTCTAAAAATAACCCCCACCATATTCAATAGGTGAGTTAATGTTATTGTTGTCATTCATTCTCTTTTTCTGTGTGACACTGTATTGACCCCATTTATATCAGTAAATGACTGTGAAATAACAGCTGTTCTTATCGGTGTTGAAAATGTAGCGATTATTTATTACATTGATTTACTAATTAATCAAAAGCAGAAATAATTGGTGACATTTACTGCTATGTTGCTTTCCATTACCCACACGAGCACCATCTAAGATCCACATCTGGCACATCTGTAAAAAATGAACACTTAAGTCATTTGTAGAGCAGGCTGTTATAACCCATATAGTTACCTTTTGTTGTTAGTCGACACGTTATTGCCATTATGAGGGGGGTTATTTCACGCAAAACTATGAAATTGTTTGTTGTACCTATGAGCCAGCCTTCAACAAAGTCATTATTATTGTGAACATGACAACAAAGATCATCAAGTGTTGAGAAAATACATATTTTTACTGAAAAATCAAGTAGTTTTTGTGTTTTTGTACTTAGTCAAGGTTTGACTGTTATTGAAGTAACCATGGTGATTATCCGTATGCTGGTACAACGGCGTGGTGGTTTACTACGGTAAGTCCAATAAACACTGAGGTCCAGGGGCATCGTTTAGTGCAGTGGGGTGCCCCATATGCGGAGACTATAGTCATTGCCGCTGCGGCCCTGGTTTGATTTCACTGGCTGCCATTTGCAGCATGTCATTCCCCCTCTCTCAGTCTCCCCAGTTCCTGTCTCCTTACAGCTGTCCTATCAATTAAACGCTTAAAAGCCCCAAAAATACTTTAAAAAAAAACAAAACAACAACAACTGAGGTCCAATTCATGTGCTGCTGTCGGTGCCTTATTTCAGTTTTCAGGACACATCAGAGGGTTGAAAAAATTACCTACATATCTCATTAGGTTAGAGGACTTGAATTGAACATGCAGTCTACATGTGTTTTACAGGAACAGAAAATGATATATGATTTGGTAAGAACAGCTGGGTGAGTATAGTTGTATTTACAACAGATGAAGTCTGGTACCATCCTCATCACTGTGCTCAGTTTAGTCTCTCCCTACATGACACATCCATTACAGGGAAACACACGGGAACATAACCAGACTCCTGTCAATTAGGGGTGTTTTATCTGTGGACAAATCCAGTGCAGCCGTGACCGCGTGAGTTTAGGGTTACTCTTATCTGATGACAGTGAGGCTGTTCGACTTTAATTGACTGCTCTCTAACTGAGTCGCTTGTGCTTGCACAGTTTCAAGGAAAAACTTTCTCATGTGTGATTTATTTTAAGGCATCAGGTGGTGTTTAAGTTTTAATGTTAATGTTAACATTTACATAATTTGCTGCAACATTTGTTTGCTGAACCATTATTTTATAATGTTTCAGATTCACGCTAATGTTACTGATGCAATGCCATCTGACTGAAGCAGATGGCGTCTTCCCACTGATGTGTACTTTATGCTGCTAACAACCTTTGCACTGTGCAAAATTGCAACTGAATGTTTTTCCAGAGAAAAATAATAAATGTGTATAACTCTATTGGTAAACCATATTCATCAATTCAAATAATTAAAAAAATACATAAATCAGACTATTGCACTTATTTATTCCCACAAATTGTTTTTGACTTTCTGTAACAACCCCCTGTGCCTCAAGGTCATGGAATTATTTCTGTCGCTCAGCTCCACTGACGATTCTGGTATTTGTTTTGTGGCTCTTGTTTGAGCTATGGCAAAGACGTCCTTGTGGGAGCACAGTGACTGCAAACACGAGATGTCTTCACGGTGGGGTGCAGAGTGTGAAGATTATGGCTGCAAACGTAAGAATTTGATACCAAGAACGGGTCACACATGGCAGCCAAGTGACAGTCTCCTTTCTCAAAGCGCCACTTTTGGGAGGACTTTCATTTGCACTGACATTTAGGACAGAATAGGATGACATTTGAGTTGTGAGTGTATGTGGGACACGGGTCAGACATAAATGCACCAGAAAGCTTGGATTGAATACATCAAGAGCTGCAGACAGTCTGTGCCAACTATGAAACTCCTGAATAGTGGCATCAAAACTCTTGTTTATTCACTACAGAGACAAATGGAAGAAAGTATATGTAATAAATGTAGCTAGTGAGGGTATTTTTTAATTATCTTACCTAATTAGGTTTCATTACTCCTGTGGAGATGATTCATGCTCACACGTACCTTTTCTTGTCACCTTCTCCAGAATCTAACGATATGCAAATGAATGAATCAGGAAATTTGATTTAAACAGGCATTAATTTATCTTTTTCTCAAGCCTACATGCTCCCTCACAGCAGCAGTGTGGTGAAACTTATCACAGCCTTGTTCATTACTGTTGTGTTTGGCAACTTCTCTGCATTTCATCCTGTTGAAAAGGCAGACAGTCAAGAGCCAAGTGGATCTACATCGCTGACGTGGTCACACTCTCAAAAATACCACACACTTCTCATATGACCTGAGCTATTTCTCATCAAGTAACTCTACACTGGGGATGTCACAGTCGGAAACTCCACAACATAAAGCTGTTATATATTAAAAACGCACTCATGCAATACTCAGTGCTCATTTCCACATTTGTCCCAAACATTGATTAAAGGATACATCCAGATATTTCAAGTCTATCTAAAATGTTCTTATAGTTCATAGAGAAGGGATCATACTAACACAATCTTCTTTAAGAAATTAGGAACAAAGAACAAAGAAGCTTTTATGCAAGAATTTATTTGAGCACTCAGCTATCTGAAGTCTTATATCAGCCTATTGGCTGAATGAGGCCTGCAGATTTTTGCCATGAAGTCTACTGCTGTGATGCCAGAGGAAAAAACAAAAAACAGTATCACGTTGTCATGTGAAAAGTCTATTGTTCTAACAGTGTCTTTTTCATGTTGACAATAATAACCTGAATTTTCATGATAATGTTAAGAATTATTTTTTAAAAACACAAGACTTTCACATTTTCACAATATAACACTCTTTTAACATAAGCTTGTATGTTGTGAATATATAATGGAATATAGGCTATTAATATAACATAAAAAGACATTAGCAATAAACCTTTTCTGTTACAAAGTGATATGTTTTTTTTTCTTCCTTTATCTGGCATTGTGGTGTTATGCTTCCATAATTAGTGAAGTCACTTCCTATTTGACATTTAAATGCTTGTACAAGTTGTGCCACATACTCAAGCAGGCGGACCAGAAACGTCAAAACAGGAAAAACTGAGTGCCAGCCATCTGAGGTGGAAAGTGTGCAACAGCCGTCCACTTACTGTAAGTTCCAGTAAAGACACAGTGGGAGAAATAAACAAGTTAATTCAATGTTTAGGGTAAGTCTGTGGGGCTGTGTTCAGTTTAGTCAAACAAATTACACACATTAGTTCTTAGTAATTCGAACATCTGAACCTTATTTTGAAAACAGCAAATTCCAAACTGGGCATTGTATTTGGATTGTTCATTTGTGTGTCTAAAAATCAAGCAGGAGTTAATTATAAAATTATTGTTCCTGCAATAAAACTGATAAACTTAACATTAATTGCGGCTGTGTGTTATGTGAAAAGTGTGTGTTTGTGTGGGTCAGACAGCGACACTTCATCTGTGTCTGTGCCATAATAAAGTGAGTGGCCTGTAGCTCAGCCGGTAGACTATAGTTCAGCTTATTCACTGCTCTGCCTACCTGAGCCAGCCATGACGTCAGGTAATAACTTTGTTTTCATTGTGGCCCCAAACAAAAATGGATTTGGGAGAAAACAATAAAAGAAACTGAAAGAGAGAACTTTTTTGTCCTCCATTGTTCAGTCTTCTCCCTCTCTCCATCTTTTACTTTCTCGTCTACTCACTGCTCCCATTTGGCTCAAAGTGAAATATCACTGATGACACATTCATTAGAAACGAAATTAGGGAAGAGAGGAATAGGAGTTAGCTATGATGCTAACTGTGTTGGCAATACAACATCGTTATCTCCTCTACTCTGAATGAATGAGTGTGTGTGTGTGTGTGTGTGTGTGTGTGTGTGTGTGTGTGTGTGTGTGTGTGTGTGTGCGTGTGTGTGTGTGTGTGTAGGTGTGTGTGTGTGTGTGTGCGCGCGTGCATGTGAGTGTGTGGGTGTTATTGAGAGTCTTATCAGTGGAAACAGACCTGGACGTGAGCAGGGTGGCGAACAGGAGGAGAATGTGGAGGGGGGTGGAGGAGGGATAGTGTGGAAAAGCAGGAGTGAAACTGAAGGATAAGAAAAGAAATAGGGAGACTGGAAACAGGCAGAGATGGGGAGATGGACGATAGACACATGGAGGATATCAAAAAAGGGATAATGTGTTGTGAACGAGGAGAGGGCGAGATAAAAGGAAAAAAAAGGAGGGGAGTGGAAGAGAAACGGGGAGCAGATGGGACGTGATGCGGGTGGAAAGTGGGAACAGAGGGGGGGTGGTGGGGGATCGGGCGGAAGATGAGGACAGAAGTTTGTTGAAGGAGAAGATGCCTAAAAGGTGATATGGAGGACTGGGCAGGTGAAGCGAGACTGGCCTCAGAAATTAGGTTTTCGATGGGCTGATCTCGTGTGCAGGTGCCTCGAGGACGGGCCGATGCCCCCATCGCTCACTTCTGGCTCTTGTACAGAGTGCTGCCATTTTAAACTGGCCTGCAGGCCTATAGTATATAATCAGGGGCCGTATTCACAAAGCCTTTTATCTTACCGCTAGGAGTGCTCCTAACTCGCACTAAAAGTTTTTACGTAGGAGTTTTTTCTTAAAAGCTATTCACAAAGCAGCTGAGACCTACTCTTACTAAGGATAAATCACTAAGAGCAAACTAAGAGTGACGCCCCTGGTGACGCCCCGTTGCTATGGATTACGTCAATTCTCGTGCACGAATTCGAGGCGCTCAACACGGTGATTGGTTGTTGAGTGCCGGCGGCGCCCCCCTCCCCCTCCCCTCCCTCCTCCTCCTCCTCCTCCTCGCCGCCGCCGCTCCGCTACACTTTTTTTTTTTTTTTTTTTTTGCTGTCAGGTCCGACGGGGCTTTTCAGATTGCTTCGAGTCCAAACCACTGTCTCTGCTGCCAGGTTGGGCTCTGAACTTTCTGACTTTCTCTCTGCCATCTGCATCTTTCTGCTACAGTTTTTGTCGCGTCTCACTTTCTGCAGTTTGACGCTGTGCAAATGCAACTCTATGAGGGTCAGTGCGTCCACTCGCAAAGCAGCCGCTGGTTTTTTTCTTCCCACATTTTAATATTAATTTTTACATTCGTTGACAGCCCTAATATTATATGGTGATCATAATAATGATGAGAAAAGAAAATGCATTACCCACATTTGTGGCCTATAGCAGGATTTGAACCCACACTGACAATAAGTTTAGTTTATTGGGGGAGCAGCCTTATCACGTGAGCTATTACTACTAACATGTGTTTAGCGCACCCACCAACCTTTTAAAAATATTTTTGGCTCACATCAGCACGACTGCATCGCAGCAGTCGCAGTTACCTCGGTCCGACCGTTGTGACGCCTATATTGGACAGTTCGTCACCGTCACTCCTCCCGTTTTATAGCGAAAATGTTGGTGATGACAAAAAAATAAAAAATAAACACCGACAAAAAGGCACTTTGGGCATCAACGAGCAAAGGGGCAGGTGCTCCAGCTTCCCCCTCTGCAGCAATTCGCAGTCCTCCATACATTTGCCTGGCTGCAGCCATTTGCGATTCTTTGTGAATAGGTCTTACTGAGTTAGGAGTCCTCACGAGGACTTTTAAGCTCTCCCAGACTTAGGAGCTACTTTTAGGCATAAAATACTTTGTGAATTACTCTTATTTTAAAAAACTAGGAGTCCTAAATTTAAGACTGACACGCCCACTTTTTTTAGGAGTTGCTCCTAAATTCGGCCCTTAGGAGCTACTTTTAACCTTAAGATTCTTTGTGAATACGGCCCCTGGTCTTACACTGGGTATAAAACTGGGTATACAGTTTCTTCTTCTTTTTAAATTGGGGACAAATAAAGTGTTTTTGAATTGAATTGAATTGAATTGAATTGAATTGAATTGAATTGAATTGAATTGAACAACGCTTGAAATGTTCATCAGGGATTTGGAAGCTTTGTCTAGAACTGCTCACAAATCACTTGATATTTGTCTGCATTATTTCGATTGGATTTAAATTCACACAATAGATTAAACTATTTTTCAACCACTTTGTGTAAATGTGACAAATCATATCAATCTTTCACCTGATGAATGCTCTCAATCAGAATATTGGGCTGGATGAGCTGACAAAAGGCAGGAATTAGGAGGCCGGTATTGGTTTCCCCATAGAAATACAGTAGATAGATGCCTTAATAATTTTTTTTATTGTAACCATGGCAATTCAGGTCCTCTAACCTTAATGAAGTACTTATATTAATATCAAGTTATAAGCTTTTCCCAAACCAAAGCTGGTTGGGAAGGTCTGGGTCGCATCAGGGAGCAGGAGCGAACAATCTTTAGTTTAGATTGGAGCTTGTTATAGTTTTTGTCTGTTAATTGAAATGAATATTAATTAGAGAAGCTTTAGGCCAACTGTGCTTGTGCTAGTAAGAAGAAATGTCCCCAGTGTAGGAAGACATCATTAGACTCCTGCAGTGCTGTTTTTATCCAAAGCAAAGTTGAGATGTAACAGTTTTATATCACTGAAAAAATGTGACGTAATGTACAAACAGCCCAAAGCATCAAACGTCTGTTTCCTCTGTGCCCGGTGCCGAAAATGTTCTGATCCAAACAAGCAGTGTGCTCATCTATCTTGTCCAGGTGCTGCGTCCCAAAAAAAGTGTAACTGTGATTTATATCCCCCAGCACTGTCGCCTGCAACCATTAAATTACATTCTCTTTTACATGAAGGATAACATAATGTTTTGAGAACAAATTGGCTCTTCATCATGCAGATTTGGACGTGTATCGCTACAACTCAGGGTTCTTGTTAATGTAACAGCCCAAGTGGATAATATCCATGCCTTACTTACTGTAATACGAACTACTACCCATAATACATCACAAAATCATGTCCAACATAGACCTCCAAAATTGTCTCCACCACTCAAAGTCCGTTAATTCACGTGTCATTGGGCTTTCAACCAAATCACACTGCCCTCACCAGAAGATCAAGTTGTCATACAATGCAGCCATTCAAACATGTACATGATGTACATTGGTCAGAGATGCATCCAGGTGATAACAGCATCTGTAGGTTGATTCTTGTTGGTTCCTCCTTCCCCTCTCTTTGTGTTTTGAGTTAACCTTTATCCTCATCTGTTGAAATAGAAAGTGCATTATTCTAATACCTGATGTCTGTTCCTTCGTGACTATGATGATTGATGAATGATTGCTATATTTGCGTTCAATGTATGTTTTTATTGTATTGTTGTTTTTATTGTCTGTCTTTTATGTACTTTTAGTGACTATGGACCTCTGGTTTGTGTCCTTAATAAAGTCTTCATTATTATTATTATTATTATTAATTGTTTTCAGTGCATATAATAAGATAATGCGGTGAGTTATCTGTGTGCTTTTGCCATTTGATCACCTGATGTAGTTACATGTTGGCCACGTCTCTGTGCTACCTGCAGTCCTTATCTGCTCACGCTGTGGTTTTACACACCAAACCTCAGCGAGTTGAGATTGATCTATTTGATCTATGGTTATCCCGTGTCCCCGTGCAAAAATGTAGCTCTAATCTCTGCAGCTCTTAGACCTTCAGCACATGGCAGCTGTAACATGTCTCTCCTTCAGCTCGGCAGGAACAGTAGCAGCTACAAGAAGTTAACAACTCTCCAAGCTGGATGTAAATATTCAGCATGGCAATGACACACAATGTGACGTTTCTCAGTAATACCATCAGAGAGAAAAGCATTATCAGCATTTTGCCCTACAAACACTCCACAGCGATGCAGCGCCCTGAAGGCACTACAAACACACGTCGCCTCGCTCAGAAGCCACAGCAGGAAGCCAGAGCCAGAGTGTGGGAAGTCTAACAGAAAGTCATCACAAAAGCTTGGACATAAAAAAGGAGGTGAGGAGAGGGGAGATGAAAAGGAGTGTCAATTTTTTTTTTTTTTTTGAAAGAGATCGGGACCTAGCAAATGGATCTATCGAAAATAAAAAAGCACTGATAGAAAAGCAGAAAAATGACATTAAAAATAATCATATCTGGAAGGAAAAGATGGAGTGCGTGTCTGGCAGAGATAGGTGGAGATAGCAGAATGATAGAGAGGGAGGGAGGGATTGTGTATGTGTACGTGTACGTGTATGTGTGTGTGTGTGTGTGTGTGTGTGTGTGTGTGTTAAAATAGTAACAACTCTGCAAGGTGGTGAGAGAGAGTGAGTGTGTGAATTAAGAGATATGGAGATATGACAGGAGGGGCCTTTCGAAAATCAATACAGCTATGACTGGAGAGAGATAAAGTGGATTGAGGGAGAATTGGGGCAGGGAGGGAGAGAGACCGGTGACAATAAAGCCGGAAGAAGGGCAAGGGAGGCAGAGGGAAGGGGTGAGGGAGAGAGAGAGAGAGAGAGAGAGAGAGAGAGAGAGAGAGAGAGAGAGAGAGAGAGAGAGAGGGTGTGATTAAAGGGAGAGCAAGATGATGTGAGAGGAGCTGTTGTTTGTCCTCGGGCTGCTCTCTTCGAGGAAGGACAAGGATGTGGGGGTGGTTAGCAACATTTACTGACACAAACTGTGAGTGTGTGTGTGTGTGTGTGCGTTCATTCTTCACAGCAACCAGCCACCAATAACATTATATAAGAATGATCAAAACTGAAGAAACCATGGCAACTGTAATCCAACAGCCACTAGCTTCACCTAGAGAGAACACACAATATCAGGTGTGACAGTGTAATTACAGATGCTTAATTTTGCTTTTAATTTTTTTTTCTTCCAGATATTAAAAAATAAAATCTGTCTGTAATAATTCCAACCTGATGTTATTTTTACCACGAGAGGAGAGAAGAGCTCGCAGCCTAACGGGGAAGAGATGTTTATGTTATCGTGCCACTGCAGACCACGGGGCTCTTAGTCAGAAAATTCCTGCCTGGAGCCCAGACAGTGACGGGCATAGCTTCTGGGAGATGAGCGTTTCAGGCCTGAAACAGAGGCATGATGGACAGAAGATCAGGGCATCTGGGTCACCATCCTAAATGACTCCCTCGCTTCCAAAAACTCAGGCACAAGCCTCCAACTGCTGTCTGGATCCCTGGCTTAGGAGAGGATGAGGGGGGATAAATGAGGTAGCTCCAGAGAATGCTGTTTCACTCGCTGCAGCTTAAAAGCTCATTTACATCTGTTTCACCCTCACGCAGGGCTAAACTGGGCCTTACATGGCCTAAATACCAGGTACCCCACCTGTCTTCAGTCTTTGACCCAGAGACCACTAGACTCTCGGACCATTTAGCCAGATTACTGATCATTTGCCCCATATCTGATTGTTTATTCTGCAGTGAAATAAAACCACAGCATGTACAATGTGCCTAATGCCTCGTGTGTACAGCCTTTATCAGCCACAGAGCTTGAAGCCAGAACTATCCTTTTTATGATTTACAATGCATGGCTAGAAGCTAATTCAGGGATTTAATAGCAGTTGCACTCTGAGCCATGTTGTTTCCACCTTTTTAATGTCTAATGTCACATCGCATATGCAGATGTCCCATAACCCAAATTTCAAAACAACATTGTTTACAATTGTCACGCTGGCCACTCTGTCCGAGTGCTTTAAGTTTAATGCTAACATTAGCATGATAGTGTGGGCTCGCAATGAAGCTTATATGCTAACATTTAGTTGATTCAGTTATCTAAGTTCTTCTTGGGACAAATATGAATGCTTGTACCAAATATAATAATAGTCCAATGCAATAGTCCAAATGTCCACCTTGTTGTTGCACCAAGTCAGGAGATGATTATATTTATCAGTAACCCTTTAATTTACAGGCTGCTAATTACGTGATAATGTCATAGCCAAGAAATAACAAGTATTTGCGTCATAATGTCTAGAAATAGAAATAACGGTCAATTTCATAGCAATGTCGAGAAATATAGCAAAGAAATAATAATCTTTTGCCTTTATAAAAAAACACGACGAAATTGACTGTACTATTTCTTGACATTACTACACCATTATTTGTTATTTCTTGGCCATTTCTTGACATTATCACAAATTAGTGGCCTGTAAATTAAAGGGTTACCTATTTATCCTCTGGGGACCATGAAAGTTTTATCCATGTATCAGCACATCCAAGCGACACTTTATGAGACAAAAGGTACGGTTATTTTGTTACAAAGCATATATTTTCCATGAGTGTGCAGGGCCTGAAAAGACAGCTAAACATTAGGATTTTTGATCCAACTATCTTTTTTCCTCAGGATTTTGTGAACAAATCTCTGCACAAATAATGTCTGACATCTCCAACAGTCACCAAATACTGACTCATTATTTACAGTATACCAGCATTGAAGTATATCATCAAAAATATTCCAATATTTGCCTTTGCTATCATTTTCCATGCCTCATCTTCTTAACTGTTATTGGGGGCAAATATACTTTGTGTGAGGTCATTTTGCCTCTAACACAGCAAGAGATTTAGAGACTCTGTTAGTTTCAAACTAAAGAAGAAAGGCTTGGCTGCTCCTTAATATTCAAGTCGACTCTAATGGTCAGGAGTCCTGTGGGGACCTGAGGGCCTCCACAATGAAGTAAGGAAATAGTATCTTTGAAATAGAGTCTGCTAGCACACCCATTGGGGCCTTTTTCAATTTTATTTATTTTACGATAATTAAGACCTTACTATCAAATCTAAGAACCACTTGAGGCCACTGCAGGGAGGAGAATAGCTAGTAGAGTGGTGTGTGATGTGTGTTGATGTGTGTTTCATCAGGAGGACACGTCTGGAGCCAAAGGAGAATAAATCTAATGTCTGTCTCAACTTTCACATTTGAAGTTTTCCAGCTTGAAATAATGTAATATACATCATTGACTCCAAAAACTCAGGTGTGAATAAAACTGAGTGTGTGTTGGCGGGGCGGTGGCGTGGCTGATTGCTTCCCTCTCACCATCACCTGTTGATATATTATCATTATCAAAAAATGCAGTGGGAAGAAACAGAAGGCAGGAGGCATCCTCTCTACGAAGCAACAGTCTCCATTCAGAGCCAGTAACAGGGCATCTGTCACAGTTGGTCATGTAATACTCCATCACCGTATGGGTTATAGACAAAATCTGGGTTCAAGCATTTCATTACAGTATGTTGTTTATTATTCCTGTTGCTTGGATTGCAACAGGAATAATGGCGCTGCAGATGAAGCATTTCATTCAGTTTTACATGCTCGTTGAAACCACACTATTTTTGATTGAGGCGTAATTTGTTAGGAAATGCGAAACCACAAATTCACTTACATACAACCTTCGCCTATGTTACCCTGATCAGGCTGGCACAGCACACAAAGACAAGGAGCCATTCACACTAACACCCACATTGGTTTTTAACCTTGCTAAGTCAGGGCATTGTCAGTCTGTTCTGCACTTTCATCCTTCCTGTGGACTGTCATGACATTAATTATCCTAACAAATATGACGACTAATGACTTTGGTGACTTCTCCAGCGCCACCACAAGGCTCACATCTGTGATTTTGAGATTGAAATGTCTCAACAACTATTCGATGGATCGCCATGCGGTGTAATTCAGACATGAGTAGCTCATGTTGAATTGTAGACAAAGGTGTGATCTGAGGACATTATAACTATTCAGATCTGTTGTGTTTAGTGTAAATGTTTGCATGCTAAACAAATCTGGTGAATGTGGTAGACACTGAACTACTAGTCTCCAACCTAAAACTCCTCAAATCAGCAACATTAATAAGGACTTAAATTGTTATGGTAACAAAAATAAAGACAATGTTAAAGAAGCCTAAACTTTTGCTATAGGCAATGTTAGCACTGATGGCTGTTTACTTACCAGTCTAGGAGAAAGGTCGTGAGCTCAACTCTGTCTTCAATAGTGAAAAGCAACCCTCTTCTTTTGCTTCTGTTTCTATCACCTCTTTTCTTTGAATGATGTTAGCGTGGTGGTGATGATCATCACTTTCCCACATCCAGTTTACTGTAGTGTCGAGTCTGTGATGAAAAAGCAGTGCAGCTCAGAGAAAGTATTATAACAACCTCCAGTGTAAGCTCAACAAATCCAAAGCTCCAGGCAACTGGTGAGTAAAAATTCTTAATGCTAAATTAGCAAAAGCAAAATAAACGGCTGCTTTGAGGCTGTGGAGTGGTCATGGTTCGCTAAGGTTTCGCCACAGAGATAACTGTTTGGTTAGGGGAAAGTTCATATTCAGGCTAATATACAGCTTCACTGAGCTCTCAGCATGACTGAAGACTGCTTAAAAGGATAGTTCAACATCTTGGCAAATTCGCCTATAGTGCCATAATCCCTATAGTCATATTAGGCAGTAGGTTCATTACCTTTAATTATCGGTGCATGTTGTTTTGAGATCTGCAGTACAGGTCCCCTGTCCTTCAAAACTCATAAAATACACAACAACTCCAAAATGCTCTCATGGACAAGTTGTGACCTGCACATTCAACACGCTATGAAATGATCATGTATAATTACATTACAATAGTTACATTACGACACATGAAGCAAATACTCGGAACCACTTGCACTTTTCCAGCAGCCATGTCTGGACTGTAATCCCGGCTGCATTTGCCTCGAAAACAACTACGTCTCGTAATGTTACATTATTTGTCAAATTTGCCCAAATGTTGAACTATCTCTTTAATAACAAAAAACATAAATAAAAAACAAACAAACAGTAATTTTAAAAAGGAGAGTTCATCATTTCTCAGAAGGAGATTAGCCTAGTGAGAAAATGTTTATCATGCATTTAAACTAGTCCCACGTGATCACTATCCTGTCACTCTCCTCTGTTTTCCACTCAATTTCACAATGGGTTAGATTGTGCCGTGTGATATTCTGTGAGTGCCCAGGTGTGCATTGCATCTATTGTGTCTGGTGCTGAACTGTATGAATATCATTGTACTGGGAAGACAAAGGAGTGATTGTTAAGCGGTGGCCCTCTGTTATAAGAGCTATTCTCATATTTCATTATACTTCACTGGATGAAAAGCTGCTGGCACAAAGAGATAATCTTTGCTTTTTTTTTACACACTTTAAACTTAATTTTTCTATTCATAAAGAGACATAGTTTATGCATATATTCATCTTCATTGCTTTCCTTTTTCTGTTCCTCATAATGTCTCCGATAAATGGGAGCGGAGCCTGGAGGAGTCATTGTACATGCTGGCTGGAGATGAAATGAAAAAAAGATGAGTCAATTAATGGGAAGAAACAAGAATAATGTCTTGTGTCATGTGGGATGAAGTGTGAGGATCACATATTGTCACTGCAGTATAACACAGACACAAAAACACGATTACTGAGGTCGTGCATCTCTCACCCTGTGTTAAAGACTGTTACAGACATACAGTTTGTGTGCATCTGTGTGTGTGTGTGTGTTTGTGCAAGGCATCGGATGATCAAAGAAAATGTTTTGTGGCATGTGGAGAGCCAGAGGACACAGCACTGAATCATATTGGTTGCTCCTCATATTAGATTCTCTTGTTTTATTTTGTTTTTGTGTTTTTTGTCTTTTCACGTGACAACACATATCTCATACCTGAGGCCGCTCTCACCTCCCTGTTATTGTGGACTTTCATTTTCTTGGAGCATCGATCTGATTTGAACTACAGATGTTGGGAGGAAAGATGAAGAGAAGAGAGAGTCAGAGAGAAAGAAAGAAAGAGAGAGAGAGAGGGAGTTGTTGATTTTCTTTGAGTCTGTGAGTGCCGAAGCATTATCTGCTTTTTAGAGGGTGTTGTTGTTCAGAGGCAGCCGGCTGGAGAACCCTGCCTTCTGTACCTAATCGCAACCGAGAGCGTGACGCCCTGATTAAAAACCCAATGAAAGCACTCTAACACACACACACAAAGACACACACACAAAAACACAATCGTTCTTAGTCAAAATCCAAACCTTTTTCTTGAGTTTGTTCGTTACACAACAGCACATTATGTTGTAGTTTCACAGAAAAGGCTTTGATATATTACAAATAAATGAAAGTGTAATCAGAAGTGCATATGTGTGGGTGTCTTCAGCTACTTGAAAAGAGTGATTTTCATGTACCAGGAGCCATGTCTGGGGATGGCATGCACTGTGTAAAATCAACAATAAGGTCCAATCTCACACTGTGAAGGGTAGCACAGACACACATTAGCGCATGCTGGGGCTGTCGTTTGATGTTGCTGCTGCGAATCCCAAAGAAGCTGGGAAAATCTTTGTGGCTCCAGAAAACAAGAAAACACTGGTAAGGAGCTCACATTTCTCTAGATAAGGGATTGCTGGAAAGGACTAGTGGATGTAATATAGCATGAATTACTAGGATAATGTCCATGAAATCTAGAACAACTGATAGGAGCTTTTTCTGATTTGAGACAAATATTGGCAGGATGTTTGTCTGTGCCGTCCAAAACCATTTTTAAATCACCGTTGAAAATAAATGTGCTTTATGAGTTGACAATGCTGTGGTTAAGGTTTTGACAGGTTTAAGCAGAAAGATGACTTAATTGTAGGTTCAGGGAATCATAATGGCTTGCATTAGAATAACAGTTAAAAACAGGAGATGGTTGGTTTTCAGTGCTTTTTAAGGTGCAGCAGCGGTTATTGTTATATGAGTATGAGAAACAGAATCAGGGGGACACGGGGAATTAATAATAAGTCTGCAGTGTTTTCTTTATAGAAGCTGTGACGTCCTTTTGAGGCTGTGTTCGTAGACTGATTGCGTCACGGTGGTGTGACGCATGATGTTTTGAAAGCTTTTTCAAATACAGCTAAGAAAAGATTCACTGCAGGCCAGTAATCAAAATAGTATGCTAAAGTAGCCCCTCAGGAAGCTTGTGGATTACACTTTTAAATGTACTAATTGGATTTCAGTTTATACCTTACAGTAACATCTAATGTTGGATTACACACATAATGTTAGATGTAAAAACCCTGTTATAGGGCCTGTTAAAAGTTTCACTGTCAAGGTTGCTTGGGAAAAATGTGAAGGGTGGACACAGCTGGTGATGCAACAGTAAAAAATCCTCTGTAGGCCAGACCATCTTGCTCCCATTATACTTGTTAGGGCTGCTAAGACGTTCTCTAGATAATTGAATCAGATCAACTGGACTTAGCTTTTGTCTTTGAAGACGTTTCGCCCCGTATCCAAGTGGCTTCATCAGTTCGTATTGGCTGTCTGAAAAATGGTGGAAGACTCCGGTATTTAAGCCCTTTGAGGGTGACACCCAGGTTTGGTGTTGGTTTTGTGGTGTATGCTGAAATTAATATGTCTCAATCCATGTCTGTAAATAAGCAACAGCTAGATCTTTGTAAAGTATGTGTTTTAGATGCATGATGAAGCACTTTTGCTATAGTAGATGAATAATGGTTAAGTTTGGCTGAAAAAAAATTGCGTGCTCATTGACTGTAACACCTCATTATTCACAGTGACTGAAAAAATTTGCTTTTTAGGCTCTTTAAAATTAGCATTTAGTATAAGAAATTGTATCTCCTTAAAAAGTGACACTGATGTTTCCAGAAACAAAGCTTGATGGCAGAGGTGGATGAATCAGATGTAAAGTTGAAGCAGAAAATGTTCAATCAGCTTCACTACACGTGAATAAAAGTTTAGCCAGTACACACACACACACACACACACACACACACACACAATGATGGCGAAGTACATGTAGTAACCTGTTAGCAAAGGACAAAGCAGTAATGAATCTTTCACAGTCATCACTCCTTTACCACTCTAACCTTTTATTCTTTGCCCCCTCCCACTTTAGCAGCTCTCAACCCCGTGGTCATGAGCAGTGAGCGGTGATGTTCTATGCATAAAAAGAGACGAGGAGGAGAGGGAGAAGTTTAATTAATTTCCACGTCTCTATCCCCCTCCATCCACCTGCTCTATAGTCCTAAGCAGCAGAATATAACCTGCAGTCAAGCCCAGACCTCCATGGGAGGATTGCAATTAATTTCTCAAAGCCCTTAATCATACCTTATAACCGCATCCACCCGTTTTCTCTCTCTTTTAAAGGGATTCATCCAGAAGAGAAGAGCACAGCACAGATACTCTTTTTCGTCAGCCCCACAGCTTAAACGTCCACAAATAAACATACTCACACCTCAACGTTATGCCAACATTTTCCCTTCAGTCCCACTCTGTTTTGGTGGCTGCAGGTATATGGAGGGAAATAAATTATACTTTCATCAGACTGCAGCATTGGTCTTGTGTAGTATTTGGTGAATTATATATTTGCATTTTCTCTGTGTAATTCACTTAACTTCACAGTATCACTGAGAAGTAGAATTGCTAAAAGTGTAATATGAAAATATGATTATTTCATTTTGCAAAGGATCTGAGGTGATCAGGTAATTGGGTGTAGTGTTTTGAAAAACTGGGCCCTGTTTTCAAATTTACAGTTTGCTTAACCACAAACAAAAAAATGAACAAAAATGTACAATTCATGTGTCGATGTTATTTATGTACAATGTCTATGTTAATTTATTATTTACGTAAAGTTTATTTGTCATAATTCTTTGTTTTCAGGAAACTCACACTTGACTGTTACTGTTTTAAGAAATGGGCTTGATATAGAAACAGAAATGAATTCTTGTTAAATAAAAAAAATATAAGTGCCATATCAGTACCTCAAGAGTCCCATATGGGACTGATTAAGATCTCAAACTTCAATCTCTAATATTCATAACTAAATAGTATTGGAACCATGTGGAAGGGATGAAATTGCTGTTATGACCAACAAACTACATGTTGTTGGCTGTTGCCTCTATTTTTGGACTAACGAGTGTAAGCCAGCAGCTGTTTGAAAAGTATGTACAGTCAGTAACATATAGAAAACTTTTCTTACTGTAAAAAGTTTTGCACCTACTGTATGTAGAAAATACTGCAAGAGGGAGAAGTTCTTTATTGAGCCTTGCCACCCACACTCTCCAGACATTTACTCACCTTAAAACCTCCGCTACTGACCTGCATTAACTTTAAGAACACGATTTGAACCTTTTCTGCTAAAAAAAAAAGAAAAAAAGGTACAAGTATTGAATGTGACTAGGCTGTTCTCTATTGGCACATTTCTCCTCTAAAATAAGGAAAAAACAAATTCTTCCATTAACCAACTTCCTCTTTCCTGCTGCCCCACTTCCTGTCCTTGTTCTGCCTTTCCCTCCCAGGATGTCCGATCTGCATGAGGGGAGAAAAGACGGCACATTAATCAGCACTGGTGCTACTTACTGCTCCCAGGACAGACTCTGGCACACACAAACATTAAAGACACTGAACCTCATGCACCCTCAAGCTCCCAGAGGCCTCGGAAAAGTGGTGCAGCCCCATGCTGTTTAAGCACTCGGGGCGTCTTGCAGGGTTTAGAGGAGGAAGGCTTAGAGTCAGGTTGTAGGAGGTCAGGGAGAAGGGCACGGAGGGATGGAAGAAAGAGAGAGAGGAAAAGATCTTGGAGAAGAGGAAAGTGAAAGGTGGGAACTGGAGCAGCAGAGGAAGAGATTAACTGGCCTGAAAGAGGGAGGTCTAAATGGGAATATATAAAGCGTGAAGTCGAGGAGGATTGACAAGTGAGTGGGTAGAAGTGAAGGGAAAATGGAGGCTTTGGCAGAAATACAGTATGAAATTGGTTGCAGAATTAGCGTGCATTTGGAGATGTGATGGCGGAGAGGCCAGAAAATGAAAGGATTGTGCAAAGAGGATAACGGAGAGGGAAGGTGGGAGACTGTTGAGGCTTTTGGTGGTTACCTCCGTTCACCTCAGACTGAAAAACATATCCCTCTGTATTTTCAAAGCCACACACCCACGCCTAGCTTACACACTCTTATACACACAATATAGGATCCTGATCCCCAGACCCCGCGAGTCCAACACAGAGCTTCTGCCACCACACTTTCTCACCCTGCCTTTGTCTATCTCTGTCCTCGCTCTATAGCTGAAGTGAAATCAGGCCTGAAACACGGAGAGATTATTCTGGCACACTGCAGTTTATTACACCAGAGCTACAGAGCAAGAGCACGGCCAATACCCTGCACATACCCTGGACACTTGTCTCATTCATTCGCTAATGATTTTATATAAAGATTTTAGAGTAGAGGACTAATCCTCGATTGCCCGGTAAAGACCCTGTAAGCCGACAGCTAGCATACCTTTCCATAAACAGAGACAGGTACTAACAGCTGGCGCACTGTGCAACTGACTGTATTGTGAATTCACTGATGTGATGTAATGCGACATTATAGTTTCTATGTACTTTAAATAGCCTGCTGCCGCCATGCAGTATCCAGCCATGGTATGCACGGACTCTAAAGGAACACGCAGGGAGATTTGTAGCTCATTAATAGCACTCATAACACACTTACTTCCCATAATGCAACTTGACAGCATCTATAACGATGCCCTCGTTCCCATGTATTTCAAATGATAGGTTTGACAAAACCTGATGACATCATTATAACGCTGTCAGGGTTATTTCTTCAGACATGATAATAAAGGAGATTATTGAAATTACCTTAATTTATGATCAAGGTAACCTCTGTATCCATGGTGAAAAGTAGATATTCATGGCGTGGCATCAGTACAGACATTGTAACAATGACCAATGGGTCTGAGATGCTCCTGTCTTCTTCTATAGTATTTGTGCACCCATATCCAAGTGCGTGCCTGACTCTCACCAGGCTATTACAACTGACAGGAACAAAAAAAAAAAGGTGTTATCCTTTTAGATTCCTTGATGTGTACATTTGCGAAGTCAGTGTGTGCTTGTGTGTGCAAGGTGTGTATGCGCAGGAGCAGCAACGTGTGCAGTGATGCATGGCC
The DNA here is from genome assembly GCF_045865225.1 of Trachurus japonicus. Lineage (NCBI taxonomy): Eukaryota > Metazoa > Chordata > Actinopteri > Carangiformes > Carangidae > Trachurus > Trachurus japonicus. Next base: position 36,291,969 of record NC_140923.1, on the reverse strand, counting down.
CATTCTTCCTCCGATCGGGACATCTGATAATAAGCCAATCACCGGGCCCTGATGGAGACAGGTGAGTGATGAGAGCTCTATCTCCCAGCGGACGACGAGACTGAGGGGGATAGATGATGTGTGCTGATGCAGGCCGGGCTGCTTTTCGCCTGGCATGACCACCTAACACCTGAGACCAGGAGCAGTGCAGCACAGCAAGCCACAGCTGATACAGGCCTTATTGTTATTATAGAGAGCACACACACACACACATACACACACAAATACACAGTGAATTATTGCCTCAGCATAAGTTTGGCAAAGTGAAGGCAGGGGGAAAAAAACACAGTTTGTTTTTTGTTTTATAATTCATCATATCTGCAGAGAGGTTGGTAGTTCTGAGCTCTGTTTACATTCACAGGAGGAACCAATTATCTTGTGATATATTAACAAATTAACAAGCACTTGGTCAAGTGTTGTGCCATTTCGTGCATACAGAAGAGAAAACATTGATAAATGAGGCTCAGGTTTGCATTAATTACTGCACTCTAACTGCTCTGAGAGAAATAAATGGTAATCTTATTTTATTTTGGCACCTGGCGAGGGACTCCTACGCACCGCTGAAATGGAAACAGTCTTGGACTATTATTACGATGCACACATTGATCACCCTGTTACCACCAGCTGCAGGTGCACATCAGGAGAAACACAATTACACAATCAAGCAGACATTCCCTTACACATACAGTGCACAAGCAGCCTGTCACACATGGGCCCCTCCGCCCCTGCATTGATCTGAATATTGATTGTTATTTTTCATTGCCATTCTGTTTAGAACTGGGATGTATATCTGGCTCCCTGGATTACTGTTACTGCCAAATACACACAACTCCAGAGCACTAAAAAACAGACATGAATAATCACCCAAAATTTCTAGATGATCTGTGATGGCATTAGGCTACAGGGTCACAATCATACAAATAGGCCGAGGGGAGGATGAATCAAAGGAGGCGACAGCAAAACGCTTCTCATCTGTGCAACACATGCAAGAAGAAAACAGTCAGAATAAACTGTGAACGCATCTTGCATGTTCAAAAATTACTGCTCGTTCTTGTGTCTTTGAGACCGTTCTCATAGCTGCATGCAAAACCGCAGAGGCATGTACAATGTGCACACACACGCCCAACAAACAGGCAAAAAAGAAATCTGTCGTCAGGTGCCAGCAAATGCACAGTGGGCGTAACAGTCACATATGCGAGCCTGCATGTGAAATCAGAGGGGGTTTGTCTGAGTGCCTGCAGCGGTGAGATAAACAAAAAGCAAAGCCTTGCCCATTTGTCAGTGAGTGAGTGAGTGTGTGTGTGTGTGTGTGTGTGTGTGTGTGTGTGTGTGAGTGTGCGTGTGTGTATGCACGCGCATGCATCTGAATCTCCACCTTCCAGGACAATACAAGCCTGAAGGAGACCAGGGGCATATTTCAGTTCGATAATTGTACATTTACTGCCATCCTTCCCTCCACACTCCCTCTATCTTCTGCTTTTTCTTGAGCTGCCTCATTTCACGGCCCATCAATACAAACTGAGACTGTTGACTGTTTTGTATTGTTGTTAGCCTGTCATAATGCCACTAAACTAAACTAAATGTCTCACAGATAACATCTTTTTGATTACTTACATTTCATTTCTGTTTATGAAGTTGATATAAAAAGGAATAATTTTCAAGTGTCAGTTAAAACCGGTACACTGCCGGTACGGACATTGCAAAAAATAACTTATGTGGAATCTGATGTGAGAACTGCACTAAGAAAGTTGGAAGCTACTTTGAAGTTTCTTAGTTTTCTTACAGCATGTGTTGTTTTTCTGAACAACCCCTAGACACATGTTGTTATCCCTCTTTTGCTGTATATACAGTACATGTATGGCTTTGAACTTTTGGACTCACTTTGAAAGTGATGCACCTTATGTACAAGTACACCTAGTGAGACTCAGAGAGAAGAGAGGTGTGTGGGAGACCAATGGAAAGAGAAAGTGCATGTGTCTGTTATGTTCTCCGCTTTGATCTCTCTTGCTATTATCCACTTTTGCCTGCGGTCAAGTGTGCAGCTGTCATGGCTCCCCAAGAAACAAGGAGACAGACAGTGATGAGTCCTCAAGTCTCCGCTGTCACTGCACACAACGCATCTTATGTAAGCAGAAGACGACAAAGGGAGGGAGGGCAGGCAAGAGGGAGGGAAGACACATGAAGACAACGAGCAGAGGCGAAAACGAAGGGGAAGAGAAGAAAGTGTCAGACAGGCGGTGGGAGAAAGGAGAGGGAGACAGAGAAAGACGGCGAGAGCTGTCATCATAAAGAGTCTGACTCATTCCTACTGTTCTGGATATAGCACTGAGCTGAGAGGCATGTACCTAATGTACGACAGCTCGAGAACAATTACATTCCTTCAAACCAGGATTAGACTCATAATATGTGAGAGAGGGGACTGGTCTCTACAGAACTACACCGAGAAAAGAACTCAATTTCCAGAGGCTGCCACCAAATTATGTCTAGTTCTGTTTCAATCTACTCTTCAGTATAACAGCGAGACGTTCAGGCCAAGTGTGGCTGTTTCTACTTATGTTTCAAAGACATTAAACACCATTCAGTGTCAATTCTTGGCTCTTGAAAATAAGGGGATTGTTTTAGAATTGACTTGTGGCTCTTAATATTTAGGAAGTATAGTAATATCACATCTTTGCCAATTCTTCCTCAATTTTAGTGCTTTGGATAATAAATCACAATACCAGAATGATAATATGAACTTATATATAGATATATGAGGTTTATCTATAGGGGAGCTTTATGCAAGAATGTCTGATAACACCAGCATTAGTCAGATATATGATTTATATTCCATCATCCTCATTGTACCATTGTGTCTGCAGCTATCTGCAGAGGCAGTTAAGGGCCCCCGCTTGGCATGTTCTCCCTCTGTAAGTGCCTCCAGAAAGGACTGGCTGTGAAAGCTGCAGTCAAATAGCTGTAATTATCTACAATCAGTTGACAACCAGGGAGCGGCTGAAAGGCTGCTCACACACACAAACACGGTGGAGGCAGCGAGGCTCGGAGAGGCGCAGAGGATAATATATCTCAGGGAAAGAAAAGAAATATGGCCGCAATGTTAGCTCCAAAATGAAGCAGCAAGGTTGTGAAAAACATGTCCTAATTGAGACCTCAAATGTAGCTTAGCAGATGTGAATAATAATCAGTGTAGACACTAACGGTGACCAGCATCTCTAAAGCTTTTGGTTATGTGTTTCTCTCCCCACTGCAGCTGTCTATTTGTTTATAGCAGCTCTCTAGATAAGACAAAATAAACACATAGAGACACGGTATAAAATAATAAATTAAATAGAAATCAAAGTAAATAGACAAAACCAAAGTGTGTGTTTGACTGAAGCTCCAGTAAAAAGAAGAAGAAATCTCCAGGCTTTTGTGTTGTATGTCAAATGTACATCACAGCAGCATGAATCCTGTCTAAACATGTGACATACAGTACTATATAATTCTATTGTCTAGCTCAGAAATTGAGATCTATTTACAGACTCTCTGGTGCGGTCCTTAATGTTAATTTATCAAACTTATCAAATTTATCAAAGTATAAAAAGAGCCCTTGGTCGTATTGCATGATTTTCCTCAGCAGATGGAGTTTCCCAGTTGTAATCGTGCAGCAATTTAAAGAAAGAAAAATAAAACTCCACAACACCTGGGAAAACTGCAAGTTCTGATAAGAAATAAGTGATGTGATTGAAAACTCCACAACAGCTGCTAAAAGGAGCTTCCACTGAATCTCAAGTTCATACACATATTTATGTCAGATTTAATTTCAAAGGTTTGGTCAGAGCTCACTTTTACCCAAAAGCCCCAATTTCTTTTCACTCTATACTTAGATACTAACACTTAAACAGTGTTTCGCCCCTACTTAAGATAAACATCTAAGTGGTGTTACAAGCCTGCTGCTGTGCAGGACCTAACAACTGTAATTTACCATATCTTGGCCCCTTAGACTGAGATGATTATATTCTAAGAGTACAGGCTGAACACTGCCACTGATGCTCAGACCTAAAACAACAACAACCTAACCTGCACATGTATTCTGCTCCTTGATTAGGCTGAGAAGGCAGCTGATAGACGAGTAAGAGGATACTTAAGGATGTTGCCATGCAGCAGTCGCTCCACTTAGCAGCTGTAGTAGAAGAGTGAGACAGTAATGGAAGATTAGAAGCCAAGTTTCTGAGAAAACAAACACATAATGAACTTACAATCATAGACTACCTATGCATTCACGCTTTCTATTTTCAAGGCTCATGGGAGATGTGGTGTTGGGAATCAGGGTGCAAATTACTTCTCTGTCTTAACATCAAATAGTCCAACTAATAACAGCACCAACCAGTCTGAACTCCTCTGCCTTTTCTCTGATGTGCACACAACCCCCTGCACCCCATCTGAAATTGACTTGCAGTTTCACAAATTCATAATGAGTTTAAGATACTGGAATGAGTTATTGATTATAGACCCGAGCAACTGACATGCATGAACATGTTTGACTGGAGGTGAGGGTGGAGGTTGAAGACCGCAATTAAAACAGAAAGGACTTTTAGCCCACTAATCGTGTGATCAAAGCTTAAAATCTTGCATGTCTGGACTCATGTGTACATGTGTACATCTTCCAGATGTTGATGATGTGGTCAGTGCAGCAGTGATAAATCACACTCACACTCGTTGGTGCTTGAGGTTTCACATTACTCGTCTCCCACAGGCGCCCACGTTTCTGCTGGAGCATTAGGGCCGTGACAGAAGCTGCGAAGCACTGGCCTGGAACTGCTGCTCGGGAGCACGCTGAAAGGCTGAACAGCCTCAGATGAATAGATGGTAATTAATATACATAGCACCCGCGAGACCGCTGTACAGTCTCAGGACAAATTACTCCATCAATAAGGTGGGCTGCAGACACAATGAGAGACAGAGAGGATGAGAAGAAGGGGGGAGAAATCTGTAAGGCCAAGCAACTCTGGGTGTTTGACTGTGGAAGCATAGTGATAGGATTCTGAGGAAAAGAGCCAAAGACTAAAATCCTGCCTCCCAGTGAGAGCCGGTGTTAGAGGGTAAAAACTTGGGAGGAAAGGTCCAGAGATAAGGAAAGATTTAGTGTAGCACCCTGAAACCAAATGGTATCAGTATCTGAACACCTCGGCATCAAAGTCACATTAAAAAAGGAAGCAGGCTCTGTGGCAGGGAGATGATAAAGTTGAATTTAATATTCACAATCAAACACTGCCAATTAGATTTCCACTGGCTTTTAAGAAATCCAATATCTCTAGACAATTACTCTTCTCTCTTCTTCACTTCTCATCTTCTCTAGTTTTTCTGTGTGCGCATCCCATAATGATGAAACAAGGTTTCAAGATATTTCGGGAAGAAGATCAATGGGAGGAAACACATAACTTGTATATGATGAAAAATCCTTTGCCTATAATCCTCTTCTCTGATTGGCCCATACAGTTTGTCCACCAGCGTATCCCAGCATTCCTCTGGGTCATCATCTCATTCCCACAAATATCTCTCTGGACGTTACACCTCTGTTTCCCCATCCCACAGTGGGACATTGAGAGGCAGATTATCAAATTGTTTGGACATTTGAACATTAATCTGCCTGAGGGCACAGTCCGGATTACTAGCGCTGCACTCCCTTGTGAACCTGGAAGGACTCACACTCACACACATGCTCTGGTCAGTTAGGCTACATGTTGTGGTCTCTGACACATCAAAGGCTCAAACAAGACGCTTGAAAAGATACAGAGCAGCAGAAAAACACATGACGAGTCCCACAGTGGCTCCAAGAGAACATGAAGGCTTTGGTTTGAGATTCAAAGTGAAAGACGAGCAGCTCTGAGACATATGACTGAATCCTTGTGGATCCGGCGCCGTTCCTCTTCAAACACAGGTTTTACAGTGTCAGCACTGCGCTGCAGGGCGGGCAGGTTGTCCTGTGAGGCTGTCTGACAAATGAGGGCTGTTGGTGCAGGCCCACTGATATACTCTCAGGGTGGCAGCTGCTTGTTTTGTGCATGATAATGTTTTTCAGAGTCTTTTTAATTGTTTTATTTAAAGCAGCATGTAGAGATAAAGTTAATGAAGTAGTGAAAATGCCAGACTAAATAAAAATGAGAGTAAAACAGTTTGAATCTGTTATATTTTATGGGCTCACTTTATTCTGTACATACACCATAAAGCCTCAGAGGGGAGTTGTGCTGCTGGGTCAGCAACACGGAGAGGAGCTAAACACTTGTCAGTGCGTGCATAATTTAGCCTCATATAACACTCACTCACAAGGCAAAAAACATATTTTATGCTAAAGTAATTTTTTAATCCAACATATATTATGCAGAGTAAATACACTATACTCTATGTAGTTCAGTTTAACATTTAGTTTACACAATGTGCCTGTCCCCTGTGTATGAATAATTAGAGGTGCTGATGTTGTTCCATAGAGGGTTGATTCAGTGAAGCCCAGCTCTTCATAAAGAGCTCAACAGAACAGCTGCAACATAAAACACGACCTCTTGTGTTTGCACTTTCCTATAATATTGTATGACTTTTGGTGCATGTAAACAGTCTACAAAGTCAAAAGACTCAAGGTACATGCTGAACAGAAAAGGTGCTGACTCTGTCAGGCCATAATCCACTCTTCTTTTCTTTACTCTTTGTCAAATGTCTTTTGGACATGAAATTTCACCATTTGCTAACTTGAGACTAAAATTGATTTGTTTTGTTACCTGAAACTGGGGTTGCTAAGGAATCAAGCCTGTGCCTTTAGTGGATTAAAAAGGTTGAGTATGCTTTAAAAAATTGTTTGTAAGAAGACATCTCAACATGTCTTGGAGAAAATATATTTATAACCAAACGCTCAACCTCAAAAAGCCTGTCATCGTGGAGAGAAGGACTCAATGAAACAGACAACAACGGAGGGAATAAGCGTACACTTTCAAAAGCTGCTGGGGTTTTGTACTTGGTTATATGTGCAAGTGACGAGTGAAAAAGGAGAGCTCTCTTACCTCCGTTCACACAGCCAGCTGTTATGTGAATTGGATACAACTGTCAGATTGTCAGCTTTGAACCACCAAGGCCTTAAGAGAGACTCAAGTCCAACTCTGAAGTCTGCCACTCTGCAAACAGGAATGTGAGACGTTAACATCACAGTTTTTTCACAATGACTGTAAACCAAAGCAAAGTAATTAAATCCAATATTAATTCAATCCCCGTTAGTCATTCAAGCCTGTGACTTCCAAACAGACTACAGTTAATGTTGTTTCACGCTCCACCATCTTCAGTGAGGGAGGGCATGGAGCAGCTCCCACTGGGTGCTGAACAGTCAGTGCGTCCTCTGAGCACAGTCCCCATTATGTAAGGACAAAAGGGGACAAAGAGCTTCACCAAGCTCAGATCTCTCCAGTGCCTGAATTTGGAACGTAGATATCCGGGAGCAATGTTTGCTCACTTTATTGGGCTCAATGTGCCCACAGGAGGCTCGCGTTGCCCTTGACACATTCTTTAAGACTTTGGGCCAAATTTGGCACACTTTCTGTTATTGCCTCAACACTAGCTTTCAACTTTTATTGACATTAATGGGGGAAATATGTCAATCTTCAGACTCATTTAGATAATGTTAGGCTTAATTTGGAAGAATCAATTATCCAAATCAAATGCTTTTCAATCAGCGGTAATTGAAAGGACTGTTGACACAAATGGTGAACTCCAACCAGTGGTGAGGCTGCATCCTTGGGACTAATGAGCAGTGACAAATCAACGGAGTGAGTGTGTGCATTTGGTCAATTAAGTCTGCAGACAAACTCATTATAAGTAAGATTAACAGTACACATGACACCACTGTAATGTTCAGTATGTGCACTTTCTACTGGACTATGAATCCACAAACACGCATGCATAACAAAATGTACAATTTGTAACATGAACAACTTAACAATTTAAAAATCAGGGAGATTCTAGTCAAGATTAAAGTATAATCACCTGGAGAAAAATGTTCAACATCCCAAATGTAATGTAGTTTTGTAACAAGTCTAAGACGCTGCAGCCAGGCTAGCAGCTGTGGGAGGTTGACATGCACGGCCACAACAGTGCTCTAAGCTAAATGCTAATGTAAAGTACGCTAACACACTGAAAAGAGACCACACAGCATGCTGATGTTGAGCAGGTATGATGTTTATAATGTCCACCATCTTCGTTTGTCTGTGTTTTGCACATCAACAAGAAGGACAACCGATATGACCACACAGAGCCAGCATGCCTGAAAACTCTTCTAATGATAGGATGGTAATGTCTTGTATCTCTGGTGATTTGTAGGTTACATAATTGGTAAAAGTGATAGATATCTTCAGATACCTTGATGGTTGTGAGATAGTCAAAAAATACTTGATTAATTAAACATGATTTGTGTCATTATATAAGAGAATGATGAGGGATGATGATGCATCACATGTTGACACCTTTGCCTTTATCATGCTCAGCCAACCCACGACAAAGGTAACGGACCTCATGTCCAATTCAGTGTGATTATGGGTAGGCCTACAGCGATGTGTGATTCAGCTGGAAAAGTCCCAGCAAAGGTATGAGTCAACATTGCCACTAGTCTGTTTACCGACACTCAAAGTGGCCTGCTACCACCTCACCCTGATGTAAAAGGGTCATCTTCCTTTTCCCCTTTGTTGGTGGCCTATTTGCGTTAAATGGTGAGTTTGCCTTAAAGCTCCACCCCAAACAAACACAGCATCAGGATACCTACTGTACTCCCCTTCATATATACCTATCTACCATAACCTAGCTATATACAGTACTGTAGGCTGACAAAAGATGCACTGTATGGCATTTATATGAATGATATAAAGAAATAATCAACAAAATGGCTGTGTGCGTAATAAGTGCTTGATAAAGCAGGTGGGCCTGATGGTCAGCTTATGAAAAGGGAATATGACTGAATGAGACTTCATCTATAGAACAGAGCTGATGAAGTCCATCTCCAAAGTACAGTGGCGCCCTCTGCTGATGAAATATGAAACAGGATTTAAAGACAGACTAGAAGAAGAGAATGCAAAGCATCTAAAATTAAATGTTCACATTTTTGTCACTTTTTGTGTATATATTCTAAATGCAGAAACAGATCTGCACCTTTTATTTATAGAGGTGTTACCTTATTGTAACCCATTGTACCTATAGGACTGATGCACTGTAATTATGTTGATACCAGATAAGATACGATTTTTTAATCAGGTTTTTCTGACATAGTTTACAGTGTACCACAACCTGTGGCCTTCTTTTCTCTTCTCAACGCTCTCCTGGGATGTGACAGCTGAATGGTGCGTGGTAGGCTAATGTCAACTCTGCCTCAGTCAACGCCTCTGAATGACACTCAATGCTTTTTGTTTTTTCATTCCCCAGCACCTGTGCTTGGCTGTCAGACAGTTTAGAGCGTGACTCTCCTGCCATCTCAGAACAGGAACAACGGGCCTCTCTGACAAAGGTTTCCCAACGCTGCCCAAGGGACCTCAAATGTGGAGGCAGGTAGGTCTTTATTTCAATCAGGCCAAAGGTTATGCTTCGTCAAAGTAGAAGCTAGACAACAGGATAATAGTAACACGAGGCATTTTCCTTTGTGTGTATTATTTATATGCAGTGTGTATCCACCTGTCTCTACAGTGTTGCCTCATCTATTAATAGTGGCTAGGACATTAGCTCAACGTCCATTTAGAAATGTCATGTAAGACATAAGGGCCTCACAGCATTCATCTGTAAATGTGAAGGTCAAGAAGTTGCTTCAGTTTTATTCATAAACTGGAGAAGGTGACCTTTTGCTTGTATTGTTTTGCACAGCCAAAAGAAGCACTGATGAGACCACAGAAATAACGTAGTTTTGAAGAGCACTAATAAGCACAATGGCACCAACATTGTGAGCCACTGCATCGTTCTGTTTTTGGAGGGTAACAGCTGGCAAAATACGTGTTTCTAAAACAAATGTCAGCAATCCATAAACCAAACTGGCCTCTAACTGCATATTTATGTGAAATGTATATGTCTAAATATGCTTAATCATTTGAAAAACAAACATGTTTTGAGCTACCTCAGTCTTCCTCTCTCTCAGGGAAGGGATGGACGAAAGCTATGAGACATTTGAAGAGGAGTTAGGGCCAACAAGAGCAGATCCTCCTCCACAGAAGCCTGTTCGACAGATCCACAGACCAGGTGGCAACGCACACACACACACACACACACACACACACACACACATAGAGAGATAATTTGAAATGCATATAAAAGCTATCATCCTTTGTGCATATATTGTACGACTATAAATACTTGGGAGCAGCAGCCAGGGGAAGTACTGAAATACGACTCCTGGTCAAAAGCAACACAGTGATAATGCACCTCAGCTGTGTTGGATGCTTGGTCAAATCATCTCACCAGTCTATGTGGTTTAAACACACACAGTTATACTACAGTATTTGTTGAAATGATGCACTCTAAACATAAACATGCCTTGATTGTCGATGTTATCATGCTGATGTAGGCCTATGTGTTTACTCTAAGCACCTTTGTACTCAGTACAGACAAATAACTGCTAGTGGTGTATCTGCAGTATAACATAGACTTTGGCACAGTGGACTTTTTGTTGTTGTTGTTGTTGTGTGTAAATTAGGTTAATAAAATTAGACATATGTTTTGGCAAAATGAATGTACGCATGAGGACAAATTAGCTCCAGATTGAGAGAATGGCTGTTTGGACTTTTGTTTGTTTATGGTTTATAATCTGTAAATCTCCATCTGTTTCAGAAATGTATGCTCCAAGAAAAATTAGAGAGGTTAGTTGGACCAACAAGAACAATTTTTTTTTTGTATTGCACACATTTCCCTAATATCTCTGTCCCTCAAAGCTAAATGTTGTCTTCCAACAGGAAATGGCTTCAGTTTCAAAACAACCAAGAGCAGAACTCAAGACTTTACCCAGAGAGCCCAGCTTCCCCAGAACAAGTGAGCCACCCCTATCCTTCTCTGTGACCCCAGACAGCTTTTTGCAAAGAGTTCAGTATTTGGGGAAATATGTTGATTTACTCTGGGAGACTACTTTCATGACATCTCTTTTACACTTTGTTTTTTTTAATGAATGAAACCATGTACCGGTAGGCTATGTTGTATATTGGAATAGATCTTGTTTTTGTTTGACAGGCTGCTGGCTGCAATTCACATTGACCAAAAAACCTTGAGGGGTTTAAAGCTTTTGTGTGCAAGAGAGAAAACCAGTTCATTTCCAAATCTTACTTGCATTCTGCCATGTTCTTTTTTTTTTCTCACCCCCTTCCAGCATCCTTGCAAAAAGCCTTGTCCATCCAAAACCTGACACAGATTGAGACACCATGGGAGAATGTCACTCTGAACCGATGTCTGTTTGTGGCTATCACCGTCCTTGTGCTCACTTCAGGCTTACAGAGGCTCCATGGCAAGTAGTCTAGTTAGAAGTGAAGTGTGAGGTACAGAAACCGCAGGCCTGGTGTAACCGGGTGCTTTATTTTAAAAACAGAAACGTTGCGTGGTCAGGGGACTGTAGAGGAGGAGGAAGAAGGCGTTGGACTGGTGACGAGACGATCAGGCGGATTACGACACAGAGGGCAACCACTGGAGGTGAATTAGTATTGGTTGCTTTGTAATTCAATCTTTAAATGAAGACCTCATCATTTACAGTGTACAGTACAATGTGTTCTCTCCCCCTCTAGCCTGAAACATCTCTGTGGGAAGTCATGTTTTGGTGGCTGCCAGACTTTGATGACGAAGAGGACGAGGATGAGGATGAGGAGGAGGACGATGGAAAAGTCAAAAGAGGGCGGTCAAAGAAAGGAGCGATGGCTCGAACATCAAGAGGTCTCAGAAACAAGCCGCTGCCAAAAAACCTCATGAAACAAAAGGATGGGAAATTAAAGGACAGGAGAGCCAAGAAAACCAGGGCTGATGAAACCAAAGAAAAGAAAGAGAGAGATAAAGAGAACGACCTGGTGGAGGAGGCAGATGAAGACGAAGGTGAAGGTGACACAACACCCAAGAAGAGTAAAAAGTTGGAAGACAAGAAAGAGAAGAAAAAATCTCAAAAGGGATGAGTTGCTTCTTTGCGTCAGGCACCAATTAATTTCTAGTTCATCTATATTGATTATTGACATTTGCCAAAGGAGGTAGAATTGGATTTAGTGCTATAGATTTTCTCTGTCAAACCACGATTATGCTGATAAATATTGAGATAACAGGTATTTAACAGGATGACTCATAAACTTTTAAAACACATTGATTTATTGAACTTTAAATAAAAATAGATTTTAAAACAAGCATTGTGTAAATGTAGTTTTTCCCAGTTCTACACAATGTAAGTGGGATTGCAGTCAAATTGTGTTTGGTTTCTCCTGACTTTATATGAAAACGGTGTCATAAAGTAAAGTAATTGCTCGCCAAAATAGTTCCATCCATGGGAAAATACCCTTACATGCCTGACGTGACGTTAAGCCAATATACATGATTATACAGTAACACTAGTATCATATCCAGTGCTTTTGTGTGTTTGATATTCCTACAATCTTTTTCATTCTTAAAAAACAAACCTTTAATTAACATGATTTGCAGATGGGTCAGGCTATAGCCTACATAAAATAAAGAAATGATTATATCCACAAGATTTATATACCCTAGATCATAACCACCTAGAAATGCTGTTAAAGGGCTATTACAATTCATAAAACTCAGTTTGCTTGCCAAAAATGATTATAGCATCACCATCTACCTTGATAAGTTTTTTTTCTGCCTCAAAATGATTTCATGTCATCCATGAGGGTTATTCTGTTATACTTCACCCGGTCCATTTCATCTGTCGGAAAGCCTGTCGGGGAAGAGCTCTTTCTTACAGCCACACAAAATATTTTTCAAGGCAATGAGTCTGGAGTCTCAGATAATCAGAGAAAAACTTCATAGCAATTCTGGAGAAAATTGCTAACAATGACCAAGCTATTAAAAAAGGTCAACTTCCATTCACAATGCAAAGTACTCAAGGAAAATTATTCAGAATGAGGTTTTGGGTTGTTTGGCTGAAATGGTTTGATGTGAAACTACAGAGGAAGTGAAAAACAGTGGGGTCTTAAGCATCATCAACAGTTTTCTTTGGTACTCAGTTATTATTATAATAGTGCCATCCGGGAGAGTTTTCTTCATTTTGACTCAGCTGTAGGGCTAGACACAGCAGGGCTTCATGATAATAGTCCACATATTGGAAAGCTAGGCAATGGAATACAAAAGCAACCTTGAGGGCCAAGCACGTGACTGTGCTGCCACCATGAGGGGTAAACATTTGGGTCCAGGCTGGAAGCGAAGGGCAGGCAAAGTATGCCTTTTACATCCATTTCAGTGCCCACTGTCAAAGCTGTCACAGAAGCAACAAGTCAATCAATCAATCAATCAATTTGTTTATTTTGGGCATGTCACACATGGCCGAAAGGGAAAGCGGGAGAAGCAAAAGCTTATCTAGTCCCGCCCCCATAATCTCTTCTTCCTCTTAGAAATTCAAAGTGTTCACATCTGGCTCATACTATGTGCACACCAAATGGCTGAGTGTGCAAAGGGAGAAGTACTTACCTGCGCTTAAACGAGTTCTGCAAGACAGTCCATGGAAACAATGGTGAAAGATCCAGTGAGGCTCAAAGTCTTCGGGGACAGATCTTCAATTTAATGTGCATCTTGTTTCATTTAGTAAAATCTTAAACTTTTGTACAGGTGCTAAACTTTTGTGCGTTGAGACTGTTTCAGGTCAAATCTGACCCGTTTATGTAGAAAATGATTTTAGATTCACCAGTGTGGGGCAAATCAAGAGCAATGGTGGTTTTGGGGAACTGAAACTGAAATTGTAAATGACATGTCTGTTCCCACCGCATTTGCCCAGGTTCCCAGAGAGACACCTGTTGGCCTTTGAAAGGTCTTGGAGGGATCTTGAAACAGTGAAAGTGAACAGTGAAGTTGTTTGGATTTGTGCAGATTGCCACGTCATTGAGTGATTGACCTCTTTTTGGCATTAAAAAAAAAAAAATCCTCTGTAGTCGGCACTTATCAAGGGTGCCCACTCAGCTGTTCATAGTAAGAAGTCAAACCCCTCCAATTCACATGGAGTGAATGAACTGTCTGCAACAAAGATCAAGTTTGTTTTTTAATCAAAATTGTGACCCATGTGTCATTTTTGTCCTCCGCCTTTGACATCTGAGAACTGCTTTCAAGAGCCTAGTTAAAGTGTCTTCTTTGTGAATACATGCTTCTGTAACCCCAAGTAATTCTGAGCATAAATATTTGAGAAACATCCTTCTCTTTTCAGAAAATGTGTTATTATGCATGCATAAATATTCCCGTATGCAATGTCTTTGTGAAAACAGAGTTAGAGGAGCAAATGTTTTTTTCTCTCTCCGCAGCATTTAATTACAAAAACAGATTCTTAAAAGATATCTGGGTCAAAGCATTTACACAAAAGTGTGGTAAATATTACAATGTTGCAATAACAGACTGTTCTTCACATTTACATAAACCAAACAACTGTATAAAAATCTACTAAATGTGGATTTTAAACATAATCTGAGGAAATAAAATTAAATGTACCTGTCTTATCAAAATTGAGACAGGCAGTGAGACAGTGTGGCTGCAGCCCATGTACGACAGCAATCATAATCTACTGGTAGATGATCAGTTAGACATTGACAGGCCCTCGGGAGGTGGTGGCCTCATCGGCATGGGGGGCATGGGCATCTGAGGGGCACCTGGGGCACCGGGTGGGAGAGGAGGGACAGGCATCCCTCCTGGTGGGGGAGGCGGCATACTATCATTTAGTGAGCGAGGTCCAACTCCACTCATGAGAGGAGGGGGACGCTTCACACCTGCAGGAGGCGCTGGACCGCTGGACTGTGTAACAGCTTTCTCCATCTTGAAGTGAAACTGGAGAAAGAACTGGGAGGAAAAGAGAATACCATATGAAAGACGGTGTTTCTAAAAAATAAATGTTTAGGTTAGTTTGTGGTGGTAAATGATTATCCACTTATCAGTACCTGTTTAGTTTCTCTGTTCCAGTGGGTCCAGAAGCGGTTTTCTGCTTTATCAATTTCTCTACTGGGGACCTATTAGAGCAAAAGAAGTGCATATCAAAGCAAGAAGAAAAAAATATTATCAAAATGTAGAGCAACAGAGGTGTAGCCTCCACTTACCTTGAAGGCAATAGTCTCATATGGCTCAGCAGCAAGCAGCAGGTACTGCCAGCGACGATCAGGGGGCTCAATGCGCTGTTCGTAAGCAGACATGAAACGATGCCTTGGTCCAATTCCTTCAGCGACCTCTGGGTAGTCGATCTGACAAACAGAAAAAAAAAGAAAACTGTTTGTTCACAGATCTGTCTTTTGAGAGTCAAATCTCAGTGGTAAGAATTACTGCTACAGAAAGAAGTATTACAGTCTGTGAAGGATGTGAGGTGGAGCCTAGAAATCTGTGACACAAATTCAGTCTACTCGTGCTTTATTCGCAGACATGCCATGTGAGTATATACATACAGTATATAGGATGTTAAAGTGTTGTATAACATAAAATAAGCTTATTTTTACAATGAGAATCCCACCAAACATACAGTACATACCTGGAAAAGTAAAGACTGCTGTCCGGTCTCAGGGTCTCTCTGTTTGGTCACTATATCAAGGAGAGAGCGAGAGAGACAACGGACATGTATTTAAATACAATATAATTGCAGTGTATCTAAATTGTGACTGCACTGGTACATAACAAGCATACCTTTGTATCCTGGTCGACCAATTTTGACAAACTTCTTGACCTCAACTTTAACTTTGGCTGGAGCTGGCTGAGCAGGAGCTTCTTTGGCCTCTTTGGCTGCTCTCCGTGCTCTGAAAAAAACAAAACAAAAAAAAGCACCATTTATAAACACACTAGACACATCAAGTTTTTAGGTTTCTCGGTCACAGGTGAGCAATGTGCCACAGTTAACAATATAAACATAAAAAGGCATATTTAGATTTTGCATAGCAATAACTGTAACTTGTGCATGCATCTGAAAACACAAACTAAACTAAACAATAAGAAGCAACAGCATCTACTTTTCCTTATGTGACACAATAGGGTAAACATAAAATGTAAAACTTACAAATTGGTCTGATGTTTCTTTCCTTGTGTGTGAGCCAAGTAGCTGCCCTGTAGAGGAGATTATTTTGTATTTTTAGGATACTTGAGTTGCAAAAAAAAAAAGACACAAACTTCAGGAGACCTCATAATATTTCATCCTATGCTTCCTCACCTCATTGTTATGAAGTGTCAGACAAAGCTTGCACTCGTATGATCCTAAATGATTTTTCATAAAATATGGATCTTTGTTGATGTCGATGGTCTCCAGGGCCAGCTGCCGTAACCGCTCCCGCCTGTCACGGTTACTCTCAGAGGCAGACGCCACTCCACCGCTCCCCGTCTTCCCTCCAGCTCGATGCTGGAAATCCATCTTTGCAAGGCGATGGACTCAAACACGGACCTGAGACTCCAGTCAAAACTGGACCAGAACTCCCAGTGGATCCTTCCTGATTAACTGGGAACACATAAAACACACATTACTGTCAAGTATGTCAAAGTTGGTTACTGACTCAACATTTGCTGTAAACTTAATATAATCCACCCAATTGCCTATTTACCATGTCACGAGTTGACTTTAATAGTTGTTTATTTAAAAGTTGTTTATACCGTTTGCCCAGCTGGTACAGGAAATAATAGAGCATGTTCTTTACGCTAGTGTGGACTCGGTCTAACCAAAGATACCGCCTTTGGTCTAACTACTGGGGAGTAAAGGGAAGGGGTGTCTAATCGCATATTTTGTCAATTAAATTAGACAATAAGCATATTGCTTTCGTATCATGCTACAACACAAAAGCGCTTTAATGAATGAAGCTCCAGTTAACTGCGGTATCTTGGCTAGCTAATGCTAAGCTAACAGTATTACCGGCTAGGAATGAGTAGCGTTTAACTCCTCCGAACGGTTAAAAAAAAAAAAGTAAATCGTAGCTGGCTCGAAACACGTTATAATAAACCGGTTAGCTACACGACGAAATAATAAGTAATTACTGGGAAGCTTGATAAACAGTTTTCTTTGTCCAAAACACTTACCAACAAAACGTTAGGATCACGCCAGCGTCGACTGCCACTGCGCATGTCCGAGTGACTTCTCCTTCTTCTCGGTTTGTCGCCGGTTGGCGGCTTCAGGTGGTTTACCGCCCCCACCTGGACTGGGGCGAGAGCCGAGTTTGTCTCTGACAAAATTAAGATGTTTTACGGTTTCCAAGGATCAAAATTCCGGAAATACGGAAGCGTGGCTCGTATCGGTTTAATAATAATCAAGAAAAAAAATTAAAGAAAAGAAAGAGGACTTTTGGGTAGTCTTAATTATAAAGGCACACTTCCTCTCGTTTGGCCCTCACCGGCTTCCGTATCTACACCAGTGAGGAGTGTCACTGAGAAGTGTGTGTATCATGAAGGACAGCTCCTATGCCACAGCTTGACCACACACAGAAATGACCAAACTTTGTCCGTCACATTGTAAAGACATGCGATAGCGAAGTAACGGCCTGAACTCAACGGTTTGTACGGTTAAATAGCTGCTCCGCACGGTCGTTAGCGTCAAACAGCTACGTTGTAATGTGCTCGGCCGGGGTAACACTGGGTGGACTGTAGCCACCGTGTTTGTGTAGCTGTGAGTTGAGTCTTCAGCCGGTGTATCTGCGTCAGTGACCGTGATGCGTTTTAACGAGAAGGAGCTGGTCTCCCTGAGCCGCCAGCCCTCGGAGATGGCAGCTGAACTGGGGATGAGAGGACCCAAGAAAGGAGACGGTAACTCTCTACATACACACTAAATATTCTGCTCTTATCACTTCCCCCTTTTCCTGTGATGTGGGCAGCTTTATGTAATGTGACTGTGGGCACCAGATCAGTTTGATATTTGTGTCATCCATCCATCCATCCTCAGACTGAATCCTAAAAAAAAGCACCATCTTATGTCCCTTTTTCCAACAGTTATTAAGAGGAGGCTGGTGAAACTCGTCGTCAACTTCCTCTTTTATTTCCGCACCGATGAGGAGGAGGTGAGTCAATATTTGAACACCTCACCTATTGTTTTGAAAACGATAACAATGCATCAGTGTAACGCCATCATCCATCTGTCTCAGCCTATCGGAGCGCTGCTGCTGGAGCAGTGCCGGGTGGAGAAGGAGGACAGCCTCAGCTTCACCATTGGTGAGTTTCAGTTTCCTCAGACCTACATCCTCATTTCACATCAGTCAACACACTTTCACACACTATGATGACGCAACTTGCATGGTTGTGCTGATACAGTACTGTTAATAATATGTCACTAGCAGCCACAGAGAAATGCACCAAGTGTCAGTATTTTCTGTATGCTTTATTATGGATTTCCTTCTAACTCTTGTTTTATCTGTATGTAGCATTCCTGGATGAAGCAGAGAGGAAGTATTTGTTTGAGTGTGACACTGAAGAACAGTGTGGGGAGTGGATAGACTCCATTATCAAGGCCAGGTAATACTTATCATTCTTTTTCTCCATCTATAAAGATCAATATGCATTTGGTCCTATATGAGCTATTAGTAAAGTGGTGATCAGTCATTGTAGGCAAAAAATACAAAATTATAAATAAGATCATCAAAATAATAATTTGGTTTACTGGTCATTAGTAATTATTGTTTTATACAGAGCTCAGCTGAAATGACTGATTGATCCATCCATGTCATCCATACTATGCACTGTATGTTTATGACCATTCAGTCTTACAGATGAGAAAAAACATCTCTGTTTTGTTCCAACATAATTACACCACTGTTGGTATGTTTGAACGTTAAAGCAAAACTGTGTTGACTAGGAAGTGTGTATAGCTATTTATGAGCAGCATTCATTGATTATTTTGGCCATGTTTGTGGCTTCGAGTCTGCAGCAAGATGCTATTTGAGCTCTGTGGGTACACTCACATGGGTGAAACTGTTACAAATGAATGATGCAGCTGTTTCCAGAGATGCAGTGTTAACAATGTGACTTGTGTAGAGCTTTACTACTTAGTTGGCCTTGTCCTGTGTTAAAGCTTATGGGGAAAACAATACTGCTCCCAAACAGAGGGTAACACAAGGGGATCTCAGAGCTCCAGCCCTTTATTTGTGTTCACTGTGAACTGGGCAGGCATGGTTCAACTCCTTGGTTTATTTTCTACTGGCAGCATTAGACTAATACATCTTTGATCTATATTATATTTACTTGACTGGACTTTTTTTTCCTGATCTGATGTCACGTTTATTTGTCCTCTCATCTCTTGCAGTTATGAGTTCATGAGGAAAAACTTGATATTCTATCGAACTGAAATCCACAGGCTCACTGGCAAGGTGAGGTACCTTACAGCAGTGTGTTGATGCACTACACGCCTCACGGACGGTGCTTCTATCCAACGCTATCATACCATAGGAATGCTTAGTGGAAAATACTCTGGCTAACCGTGTGAAATATATTGGTATCAATTTCAGCAAAAGGTAGAATGGCAGGCAACTCAATGGTTTAAATATAACATTATAACAGATTTACACTTGAATTTTCAACTGTTGGACTTTAGAAAAACTCATAAGAAATGAATCTTCTCTGAAATTTGGTAAGTCAGGATGATCCACATCCCTCAGTGTAAACATTACTTCTTTGATAGATGGCTGTGGTAAAAAGAAAAGAAAAAAGTCCTTAATCAGAGGACTGTTGCTATTCTATAAACTCTATTGTGATGGAGGCATAGATCTCAAAGATCTAATCTTAAAAATCAAACCAATCTTGGGTGCATGACTACATGCAAAATCTCTCTGAGCTTGTGTGCAATTTCAACGGACGGATCTGTTTTATCTAAATTCTGATACTGCTTCAATAACAGATATCTTTTTCTCTGCAGGACCCCTTGGAGCAGTATGGTATATCAGATGAAACTCGCTTCCAGGTCAGCAATGGGCTACAACTTATGCCTAGGGATACCTCCTCGCTGTAGACCAGCGTCCTGCCATTCCAACATTCACTCCTAACTGGTTTGCAAGCCATGGCGTTACCATTCACACTCTAGTCGTCTAGATTTTCACTGCTTTGAATGTATTAAGTCTGTTTGATAGACTTGTGCGGTTGTTATACGCATGGCATATGAGGCTATGCAAGGTGATAACTCATTTTCATTGATAGATGTCACAGGCAATGCAGGGGTTTTGAAAAATCAACACTGTCTTATTTTTAATTTGGGAAATTTTACATGCATTTCATTTTCAGATGCCTCAATTCATCAGTTTTCTTTGTAAAATACCTTTTATTCTGTGTTTTCTACTGGACAAGCTCTACATTTACACTTGGGTCAGTCATTTTAAGCATCTGATTGTACTCGTGCTTCAAAGCTGGTTGTGACTTTCTTTCAGGGCTATTAGCATGATTTTAACAAGAATCAATCCAGGAAATATGAACGTTTATTAAAATTAATGTTAATCAAGTAAGTGTACACTGTTGAAGAAATACAGGATCATAAGACCATTAGAAAACATTTGACAGTATTAACTGTCCTTTTTTTTTAACATGAGCCCTTTGATCTGCTCAGTTGAGCCACATTTCTCCATTTTTGCTTATGGGAAAGAATATTTTTAGAGATCGATGTATTTATCAGCCAGCTAATGTAGAATATTCAGTTTTTAAAACTATACTATTGCACATATTACTTTACTAGGTGTTGAGGGGTTTTTTTATTAGTCGTATTTCAATTATTACTTGAACCTAATGTACCTTTTCTGTGGCACTTTGAATCTGATTCCTTTAGCTAAGCTGTTGGACCATGTTGGGAATGAGACTCTTGACATGACTTCTTCTTTGTCAGTGTAGTGTAATAGTGAGTTAAAATGTTGTGCTCTTATCACATTTCACGAAATGGCATCGCTGTATCCTGCTACTCGCAAGCAGGATAATTCATTGATTGTGTGTCCAGTTTTAAAACCTTTTGCACATTGAATATGTTTAGTCTGTTTTTACTTTATGTCAGATTGCATTTTTTTCACTGGTATCTCTCTCCTTTTTTTTTTTTTACTAATAAAAAAATTGGAACAATATAAATCCCTGCCATGTGTCCTCTATTAACCGAAATCAAGATCAAAATGTCTCTAACACCCACGGCCAGTTCACTTCACTGTGCAACTGCTGTGAGTGATGGTTTCAAAATGTCTATGGCACGTGTATCTTTACACTGAGTGCAGAATGAATCGGTGAGTAATACAAAGAGGTCAATGTTCAGCTGTTGCATGTAGATGCTTCCTGGTGTTGCAGGATTGTAGTTGCCACTTCATACGAATTAACATGTTAACAGTCTATGGTTAACAACACACATATGCACCTTCATTTCACTATCTTCATGGGGACTCATCATATGCATTCAACATTAGGTCCACCCCTTCTTTTTACAGTCTATGGTCCACCCACACACTCAACAGCTGACCCCACAGGAAGCCTGTTGTGGTTGGATCCAGATAAACACACTCATTTCTTTGTGATGACACGTATGCATTCTCTCATCTCTTACCCTAAACTTTAACCATCACAACCGAAAAGTCTTATATCCTCTCACTACTCACATACCCTACATTTACTGTAAGTCCAACCCAAACCCTACTGTGGTTTAACTACAGCTCCATCAAAGTGTTGCAGAAAGTGAGGACCAACAAAATTACCATTTAGCGAATAGTTCCTTTTTCGTAAAACCAAGCGTGTGTGTGTGTGTGTGTACTGAGCGTTTTCTGACACGTTTCCTTAGCAACGCAAAATGTGTGATTCAAAAACAGTGACGTCACGTCCTTCCCGTGGTGCTTAGCGAACCCAAATTGAACGATCGGCAAAAGAAAAACATTTGTATCGTATATGTTCTGCTTTTTAAAGAGTAAAAGGCACAAAACAAAAACATTTCAACTGGAGCCAACCCAGCAAGGAACACTGCTTCAACGGTGCCCGGCAGGAACAGGTTATCGGGCCACAGTGAGTGTTAATGTGTGTGTTGATGATGAACAAACAATGTTGCTAATGCATTAGCCGTGGAGCTAGCTCCTTTTACGTTAGGTCAGCTGAGCTAGCGTTAGCATTAGCACAGTTCCGTAAGATTGGATAGTTTGTGTTTTTTAATGCTGTGGTTTATAATAGAGACCATGTTGTGTCGTATCTTCTGAAAGCTGTTAAGTATTGGGAGAGAATTTCCTAGGATGATTGGTGGAAGTGTTTCCCGTGACCATAAAGTTTGTCGTTTCGATATCATCCAGTTTAATGTTGTGGTGATCGAGTGAAAGCTGTTTATTTTTCTTTACTGAAAATCATTCGCAGTTTTCGATTATTGTGGTTCTCGTTTCCCCGTGAAGGATTTAGACGGTTTGTCACTTAGCCCTCAGCGAATCACTGGGTCATTACACTGTATGTCACGTCAAAAACACACCGGACTGTATCGCTAAAACAAAGAGTGTATTAACCAATCAGCTGGTCTACAGAGAAAAACAACTAACAACAGAAGCCTTCACAATCCACTTTAGCAACTGATCAAGCAAATAATCAATTTTTCTTTCTTTCTTTTTTTTTTTTTAACTAAATCCAGTCTCTGAGATGTGAACATCTGCTGTTCAGCTGATTTACAACCTGTTTGAAGACATGACTTGTGAGCTGATGCTGTGTAACAGATGGAGCAGCTTAAAAACAGGAAAGAGTAGTATATAAATTGATTGATCAATAATAATGGTTACCCGCAGTGCTACATAGCAGCCTTGTATGTCAGTCTGCTCTTTGATCATTTATGAACTAACTAGGCTTTTTTTTTTTTAAATCAGTTTTGTTAATGGCAGAAATATCTCATTACTGGTGGACTGGTTCCAGACATATGAGTGTTAAAGCAAATAGTTATACCAGAGGTCAGCAGGTTGTGATGTTGTGTCTCTTTTGTCCACTGAGATGTCAAAAAAAAATCTCCCGTCATATTGTGATTGTTTTGTGTCACCCTGTTTTTCAGGCATCATGGATCAGGACTATGAGTGCAGGCTGCTCCGGCAGATTAACATACAAAATGAAAACGCAAGCCCCATAGTAAGTAAAGGATGCCACTTCTACATTTCGTTTATCCCTGTCCTCATACATTAATACGTTGTACCCAGGCCTGTACCTTCTACCAATACTTTTTTCCAGACAGGACCATACGCATGCAAAGTCATTTGGTCTTGACTAGTATGATTAAGTGATCGACTGTAACATGATTATAGCCCCTCCCAGAGGGTATTGTCAGGTAGCAAAGGATTTAAGTTGGGCAGAGAGGGTGTTACTCTATATGTTAGCACAATAAATGGCCAGGCTTTGATTTGACAGTGCTTCTAGTGCTGAGTGAAAACAAGCCCTTACTGGCCAAATGACTGGGTTTTGTGAATGTTGCCTCCTGTTGGTAACACCTTGAACAAATGCACCATCTGCCGCCTAAATTATCTTCCTTTTATCGTCAAGTTTTCAAATCACTGCCCAAGGCCTGTTTGTGTTTGGTCGCCAGTCAATAAATGCTTTGTCCTCTCCTTCCCTGTGTAGAAAGCTGTAGGAGCGGTGCGAGCCCTGACACCCACCAGCTCCCCCCTGTCCTCCCCTAGCAAGCATGGCGATCGCTTCATTCCCTCCCGGGCCGGAGCCAACTGGAGTGTCAACTTCCACCGCATCAATGTGAGTCTGCTGGAATACTTCACTTACTAGCTCGCTGTGGTGTGCAAGGAAACATTATGTATTCTGATTTTCCTCCAGTGTATCTGTAGCTGCTTTTACAGTTTTATTTCACAGATTTGTTTGATAGTGATCTTTTATTTGTTTCATATTCTGACACAGGAAATTGAAAAGTCGCACAATCAAAATAGGAAAACCAAAGATGGCACGACAGACAGCAACAAAGGTAATGCATCCACCTTTATATCATGAGTCTGGAGATCAGGCATAAAAAAGTGTGTCATGACAAAGTACGTTGTGATGATTTTATTAGTACATCACTGTCA
Organism: Trachurus japonicus; assembly: GCF_045865225.1. Taxonomy (NCBI): domain Eukaryota; kingdom Metazoa; phylum Chordata; class Actinopteri; order Carangiformes; family Carangidae; genus Trachurus; species Trachurus japonicus. The sequence continues at coordinate 36,267,790 of NC_140923.1, read as the reverse complement.
TGAAATATTCTGCTCTGCTACTGAGAGACAGGAGGAGCAACATTGCTTTCCTGCAGACATTTGAACGTTGTCAGTTAATATGTGTTAGAAATTGACGTGAGGGTACACAGTATGCATTTCTTGTCTTACTTAACTCTTAATAGTTGTCTGAGTTAATTCAGAGTAGAATTTTAGGAAACTATTTTAGAGCTGTATTTTTCTCTTCAACGACATAGACACTGTGATGATGGTGAGATTGTTGTGATTTCAGAATAACCTGCATTGTGAGTAGGGATGTGACGATAATAGATTTTTTTTGGTACGGTTATTGCCAGAGAAATAATCACGGTATTACGATTATGATCTGATTATGATATTATAATCACGATTATTATGCATTAATTAATTTCACAACACTATTAATGTGTTAAACCAAATATAGTTAAACTATACATTACTAATTATAAAATATTTTAAATATCTATTAAAATATGACCAATTATTAACCCGCCAGGGGAAGTGTTTGAAATATTCAAGTCATTAATTGTCATCAATACCAAATGTTTAAGTTAATTTTAATCTTTTTTTGTAATTACAAATGACACTCAATGACACAGCATTTAAATTCCTACCAATTCAATGCTACGTTAGATAAATGGACCAGTATCTGTACATTCACCTTTACTTTGGCGCACATCTGCCGACACGGTTCATACATAATCTTTTTTTGGAAAGTGACGGTATTTAGGAATCTTTGCGATCAATTAATTGTGGCGTTTAATACCACAATTAATTGTGAAAACAAGTAATTGTGACATCCCTAATTGTGAGCGCTAGTTAGTTTAGAAACGATTGTGATAGGGGTGTATCATAGATCGCCCCCGCAATTCTCAGTCCTGAGCACACACATCCATCTCTGCCATCGCTGGACATTTAGTTGGAACTTTTTCCCCTTTCCAGCTCACTTCTACAGACATCCCTGTCCGCTGCAGTCCGACTTGATAATTTGACCTTCTCTTGTTTACTAAGCCCGAGTAGGCTCGTGGAAACCGGAGATAAGGACTAAACCAAGCTTAGTGCAAAATTCTCCCTGATCTTTAGAGATGTGAGAGATGGGCTAAGACATCGCAGAGGGAGCACAGTGTTTGAACTTAATCATCTCGACAGCCTGGTTTGATTTCCCCTCTGTCTCTTCCTCTGCCTTCAGCGGATGGTCTGGCTTACTCTGCCCTGCTAAAGAACGAGCTGCTAGGTGCGGGAATTGAGAAAGTCCAGGACCCCCAGTCAGAGGACCGGCGCCTACAGCCATCCACTCCTGCCAAGAGGAGCCTTTTTAGTGTAAAAACAGTCAACCAACCCACGACACCTAATATACTAGCATTTTGGGTGTTTTTACTGTATAAATAATCACCTATTTGTGTTTTGTAGTACTCTGTGAGCGCTAAGAGGGCCCTGCCTGAAGAGGATGGAAACACAGTATCTCCATATTCTCTATCACCTGTTAGCAGCAACAGGTAAAACATCTCCCCTGTCATGGTAGCTTTTTGATTAACGACAAAAAAAAGCAAGGTGAACCTCACTATATCCTGTTGTGCATTGCAGCCAGAAACTGCTACGGTCGCCAAGGAAACCTACGCGCAAAATATCCAAAATTCCTTTCAAAGTTCTGGATGCTCCGGAGCTACAGGACGACTTCTACCTCAACCTCGTGGACTGGTCCTCTCTGAATGTGCTCAGTGTTGGACTGGGTACCTGCGTCTACCTGTGGAGTGCCTGCACCAGCCAGGTGTGTGTGTGTGTGATATGTATGCATAAAACACATTGTCAAAGAAAAAGATAAAGAGTATAAACTTCTCTCCCAAACTATGTTTTTCATCACTGGTTGTGTGTCATACACATTGACCAGAAAAGTCTTAATGTCTGTGTTACTCTCCATCTCCGTAGGTGACACGTCTATGTGACCTTTCTGTAGAAGGAGATTCAGTAACTTCAGTTGGCTGGTCAGAGAGGGTGAGTTTCTCTGTTGTCATCTCTACAAACTATTATCAGGTTTCACTCCCCAAATAAACACAATTGAAGATTAGTCAAGATGCAAATCATGCAATGTGAGTTTTGGTGTCCGTTGAAGTTGTAACAGAGTACACTCTCCTTTACCCTTTTTCTATATATACCAGGGATGCAAACAGCGCGCTGAAGAGCGCAACTCGATTTTTTCATGACCATTTAGGTGACTTGTGTGAATCGTTCAGATCCGAAGTTTTTGTTTTTGAGGGGAGGCGGGGGGGGGCTGTGCGCCGCGGACATGCACGGTTCCCTACGTTGCTGTGTCAGGCAGGTGTTTCCCACGGAGCTCTGCCCCGTTTCAGAGGTGAAGGAAGCCCTAAGTGGAAAGACGTCGCCTCCGCGATGTAGAATGTGTTCAATTCAAAAAGTGAAACTAACACATTATATATATGTCCATTACACACTGAATGAAACATCCCATGTCTTTATTTATTCAGTTTATTTTAATAGTAATAATTCTGACTAACATTCAGTGAAGACCTAAAATTCAGTATCTCCAAAATTGAAATATTGCAAAGGAATTTTTTTTTTAAAGCATTTTTAATATAGAAATGTTGGCCATCTGAAAACTATGTCCATCTATATGCACTCAATACTTGGTTGGGGTTGAACTACTGGAAATGGACTTTTCCGTGATATTGTAATGTAATTATTTGTTAATGGTGAACCCCCCCCCAGACAATTCCTCTCTTTTTTTGGTCCTGACCCGTTTGCATCCCTGATATACACTCCAGGCCAAAAGTTCATTGGTATACTTTGCAATAAAATAAACATGATTATTATAAAGAGTCACTTATCAGAATACATTTTAACATAATCATCAGGTATTTGGGTTTTTTCTTGCAACAGCATGGCATATACAAGGCATTCATTCCACAAGTTTTTTAATATAGGTGCCAGAAATTGCATTCCAAGCTTTCTTAAGTTCATCAGTGAGAGACTGCTGATTCGTGGGATGCACTTTCCTGACTGATTGATCCAATTCGTCCCACACAAGCTCAATTGGAGATTTAAGGAGACTGAGGAGGCCAAACCATCTTTTGAAGAACACCTTCCTCTTCTTTTTCTGACTTTTTTTCTATCATATCATCATAACTTCCAGTTTCTTCTAGTCTCTTTAGGTTGTGAATGTCTTTGTTGGACACCATTAGGCATTTTGCAATTTTCTTTTTCAGTGTATCCTTCTTCCCTCAGTGTACAAATCTGTACTCTTGTTTCTTTACTCTGTTACGCTGTTCTAGCCATTTCTGTGGTAGTTTGTCAGACATATGAAGATAGTTGAGATTTATTGGGATGCATGTATGCAAACTCTCAAAAGCTGAAGAGCTAAAGTGAATAATGCAAACTGTGATTTGTTTTTGTTTTTTACTTTTGAACTGAAGTTGTGACTCTTGCAAATCTTCTCAACCCTCTTTTCTTTTGTTAACATTTATTCAGCAACGGTCTGGTCACATCAATGTATACCTAAAGGTAAATTTAGGACAACGGTGCATATCAATGAAAGCAAAGTCTAATCACAGTAAATACATCCCAAAATCCACAGAACTCATACTGGTTTTTAAGAAAGGCATTGTGAACAGAAACTTGAAGTTGCTTCGAAACTTTTGGCCTGTTGTGTAAGTGTTTTTTTTTTTTTGGGGGGGGGGGGGGGGGGGGGGGGTGATCACTGACTCATTTAACACGGCAGAGTAATAATAAAGTGTACCGTCTATCTTTAGGGGAACCTGGTGGCAGTGGGGACTCACAAAGGCTACGTACAGATCTGGGATGCAGCAGCAGGGAAGAAGCTGTCAGTACTAGAAGGACACACGGCCAGAGTGGGTGAGTCGAGGGAAGACAGAGGTGGAGACAGTGGCGGGGGTTGAAATATCACTACCTTCATTCATTTTGGTTTCACAGTTGTTTTGCAACATTTCTCATTCATGGTTGGTGAATCACCCTCGCTCATGTCTGTGTTTCATTCTCTGCTGCCAGGTGCGTTGGCGTGGAATGCCGACCAGCTGTCGTCTGGAAGCCGCGACCGGGTGATCCTGCAGCGGGACATCAGAGCTCCACCTCTCCAGTCCGAGCGCCGTCTCCAAGGACACAGACAGGAAGTTTGCGGGCTCAAATGGAGCACGGACCACCAGCTGCTGGCCTCTGGTGGAAATGATAACAAGGTATGCCGACGGAGAATCTCACGTGCACTTCTGTCAGCGACACATCTGAACCAGGACAGCTTTTTCACGACTTTTCTTCTTTTCTCCTCGCCTTGTTGTCGCGACTCGCTGTCTGCAGCTGCTCGTGTGGAACCACTCGAGTGTCCTCCCGGTGCAGCAGTACACTGAGCACTTGGCAGCAGTGAAGGCCATCGCCTGGTCTCCGCACCAGCACGGTCTGCTGGCCTCCGGAGGCGGCACCGCCGACCGCTGCATCCGCTTCTGGAACACTCTGACGGGGCAGCCGCTGCAGTGCACCGACACCGGCTCCCAGGTCTGCAACCTGGCCTGGTCCAAGCACACTAACGAACTGGTGAGTCTTTGATTTGGACTGTGCTGGTGTGAAGTGGTAGCCTCGTAAACCAGCCTCTCGCGGAAACGCATTTCATTTCATTTCTCGGGAGAGTCTGGCCTCATTCCCCCTGTAAGCGTTTGGGGTGGGCGTGAGCTGGGCGGGAGTAGTAGCGTTGACAGACAACCCCATTCAGCCAATCAGCAAGTTGGTGTAGTGACGGGGCTTTGCACTAGCCTCGTAAACCAGCCTCTCGCGGAAATGCATTTCATTTCATTTCTCGGGAGAGTCTGGCCTCATCCCCCCTCTAAGCGTTTGGGGTGGGCGGGAGCTGGGTGGGAGTAGTAGCAAAGACGGTTTAGTATCTTTGGTAGTAGCGTTGACAGACAACACCATTCAGCCAATCAGCAAGTTGGTGTAGTGACGGGGCTTTGCACCAGTCGGTCCCTGATTGGCCAACATGCTGTGTCAATCACAGCGGCGACGCTGATTGGCTCGGCCTTCTGAGGGTTTCAGGCCAAACGCTTACAGCGGGGATGAGGCCAGACTCTCCCTCAGAAATGAAATGAATTGCATTTCTGGGAGCGGCTGGTTTACGAGGCTAGTGAAGTGGGTGCAGAGTTTGATTTAAATCTTTCACTACTCGACATCTTGTGTGTTGCATTTTTTATATCCTGTTTTCATAACAAAGATGCCAATCGTTTACACCGTTAGTCAATGTTGGTTCACTTTCGACTTGAAAACTGTTACTTTGCATTAACCATGCTTCCAGTTCTTCAGCTAAGCTGTGCATGATTTCTCCTGCAGGTCAGCACACATGGTTATTCCCAGAACCAGATCCTGGTGTGGAAGTATCCCTCTCTAACTCAAGTGGCCAAACTTACAGGACATTCCTACAGAGTACTCTACCTGGTCAGTACACTGTGTGTTTTTATACTAATCTTGTCTGAGCCACAGCAACAACAACAGCTACAACATTTCTGGAAAAAACATAATCCACTGGGAAATAATTAACCATAAATACACACACACATTCAGAATCCATCAGACCACTTTCATTTTTCTGCATTTATTAAGACACTGCATTTTTATGCTTCATCAATCTACCTCATCTTTACATGTCAGACCTAAAACCAAGGCAAATGAGGAATATAACTTTAAGAGTTGTTTTTGATGCTTCAGTTTTATCTGTGTACATTTTCATAAAATGTAGGAGAAAAATATTTCAGTAAAAAAAAAACCTAGCATGATTGCAAACTGTGAAGCCACTGTATATTCAGTGTCTAATAATGAGCTGTGTGTAGGCCATGTCACCTGATGGAGAGGCCATTGTGACGGGGGCTGGAGATGAAACTCTTCGGTTTTGGAACGTCTTTAGCAAAATGAGATCCACTAAGGTATTTTACACTCTCTGTACAGTCTTTTTTTTAAATGTAATTATTTCCACTATAGTTTTGCTTTTGCTTGATCTGTCTTACTCTTCTCTGTCTCCCCCCTTCCTTTAGGAGTCAGTGTCAGTGCTGAATCTTTTCACGAGGATCCGGTAGTGACCACGCCCCCCCCCCACCCCCCTGTACTACGAGGGAATAAAGCTGGGAGGGGAATTTATCTTTGCATGTATCAAGCTGTAAATGGGGCCCCGTCTTTGAGTATTCACCTCAGTAGTCTGCAGAGGGCACCCCTCGATCGCCCTTAGTTTATTTAGCCAAGTTGTAGCCGGAGGTGGAGAGAAGAGAAGCAGGAGAGGTGCACAGCCTGAGTGTGGCGGACAGGGGACACGCATACAGTACGAACAGTATTCCACCTCCTCGTGAATAATGATGGAGCCACTGCCTCCTCCCGCAGACCAGAGATCTCTGATGAGGTGCAGAATTCGGGGCGTCATTTCCCCCCCACATGATTATGTTTTGTTTACAGACTGATGTTGTGCATACCTGCCAAATATTGAGTTTTGTCCTTTTTGATTGTCTATTTATTTTATTTGGGTTTTTATTTTTTATTTTTTACATATTAGTGTGTTTTGTTTTGAAGGCTGGTAGTTTTCATTATCCGTGTGTAACTGCAGTTGCTGGTCTGATCTGTGGAGTATGCATAGCTTTGGTCAGGTTTGCAGAAAAATCCAAGCTTGCCATTTTTGTATTTTATGGAGAGATTATGATGTTTCATGTACACTGATAAAAGATTACATAATCCTCTGACTGTCTGACAGTTGTTCATGATTAACAAGGATTGGGCCTGATCTTCTGTTTTTATTTTTTAATAATTGACAAGTTCATTTTATTCTAACGATATTAAGCAGTATTTGCAAATATCGTTCTAACATTTCTCAAGAAAAGTCAACATATTTTAGAAGAGAATAACTAATTTGTAACACTGTGCATTAGATCAGTTACTTACAGAAATAATACACATGTAAATGGGAGATTTCTAATGCGACTAGTGTGGAAGCTTTTCACTCATCTTGTTTCCTTACTCTCTTAAATGGAAAATCAGTCGAGCAAAAATTAAAACAAAACCACTTTGCGGTCTGTAACACAGTAAAAACATTTGGGAACAAACCAGACAGTGAACTGCTCTTCTGTGCTGCATACGCTAAGATATTCAAGCTCCGGGCTCTTGTCTCTTGCTACTTCAGACCATTTCTGTGTTGAGCAGTTGTGCTATTGTGTTTGTTTTTTTAATCTAAAAAAAAAAGCACATCATATCATTTGCTACATTCTCTCCTAATTTTACCTCCTTCTCCCCCTTTTGAATGCTTGAATCAACTAGCGTGCCACATTCAAATGAATGCTATTTATTTGTGTTGTGAAAGGTTTCTGTGGCGTGTTTGTTTACTAATGTTACCGGAGGGAAGCTGATGAGCAGTTTCACTGTTAAACTCTGTGGAAATTTCTTTTAATGCCACTTCAGAATCAAAGCAATGCTGCCAACTTGAATTACAGAAAGAATGTTAAAAAGAAAAATATTTCTGTACTGAGAGATAATCAACAATTAAATGACCATATCTTCTACCATGTTGGTGCTGCTGTTTTATCATCCAGATACTGAAGAGAAGATGTCTTTTCCTCTGCTGCTTATCTTTTTGGACATAACACAAGAATTTATACACCAACCATGACAACAGCACAAATTACTAAAAGGATGACATCTAATATGAAGAGTCAAAGGCTAACATCATAGACATCATGTTCTACCTGTGACCAGTGCAATGGTGTGGCTCTTTTTTTTTTTTTTTTTGACTCTACAGCAATGGTGGTGAATGATAGAGGTGGAGCCGCATACGTTTAAGGTTTTCCAGTAGTTATTGCACATTATTTTGCCCTTGTTAATTTAGTGTCAATACTTTCTATTTACTTTTTTTTAATGAGCTTGTCATGAGCCCCCCATAATTGTTTCTTCTTCTTCTTCATTACCACTTCACTTGAAGCAGTGCTTCTTGGAGTCATGACTTCTCATTCAGTAGTTTCCTTCCTTCCATCCATCCATCCATCCATCCATCCATTGTCTACACCCCTTATCCATGCAGGGTTGAAGGGGGCTGGAGCTGATCCAAGCTGACATAGGGCCAGGGCAGGGGTACACACTGGACAGACTGCCAGTCTATCACAAGGCTGACACATACATACAAACAACACTAGTTTTTAACACTAGTAATAAGTCTTTGTATTTCTATGTTGCCTCATTTGGTGTTATTTATTTTTATAGTCAGTCATATTTATAGTCAGTCTCCAAGACGTATCCATTTAGGTTGAGGCTGAGCCAGCTGTAGCATATAAATCACAGTTAATATATTATACAGAATAATTTTTGCTTCTCCTTTGTCACCTGTCTGAACGATTGTCATCTTCTTGTAATACAATGTGAACACCAGAGGGCGCTTCCAGTCTAGTGATTCAGTGCTACACTGCTGCCACCACACCCATACAATCAACCTTAACCATGTTACCTTAAAGGTGAGAATCAGATCTAAAAGTCGCTAGAGGAATATCCCATCACTAATGTTGACTGCGTATGTAACAGGCCACGAGGAAGGTCAAACATCCCAGCAGGCAGCTAACATCCCCACAAGGTATCTGGTTCCGCTTCACCTTCAGTTTAGGTCCACATTTTTTAGAGGGAGAGTGTTTAACAGCAGCAGAACACCCTGTGGCTTCACCTTGTTCCCTGGAAGTCTGAAATTTTTTTATCATATTATCAGTCCAGCCCACGCAAGCATAGTTTTGACCCAGAGCATGAAAAATAACAAATGTTCGCCGCCTCCAAAAGCTCCCACACCTCTGCTTGTGCCCTGTGGCCTATCCAAACTCACTCTTACACATTTAAACAACAAATGGGTTTTATCAGTGTAAACAACAGCTGGAGGCTCTAAATACATGAAGCAAAGAGGGGATCTTGAATGATTCTGTTTCTGTGTTTGTGATAAATTCACAGACAGAATGCAGAAATCATCCAGAGTTTAGACTCGACTGAACAAGGGAAGGACGAAATTATGACAAATACTGCCATTAATTTTGTGACTTCAGAGACTAAAGGCCCTTGTCGTGAGGTGTTCTCTCTTTTTTTTTCCTGGGTGAAGATGATGAGGTACTGCAAGCCTATGTGACTCAGCTTCTATCAACACCAAGCCTTTCTCCCCTTCAAACTCCATTATAATGTCATCTAAATGACATGCATGGTCCATTATAGTGATCAGATAAATCATTTGAATGGAAGACATTCATCTGTGGCTCTCGGTGGGCACATGTTAACATTAAGCCCTGAAAGCAGAGGGGAGAACAGAGGGGGATCACTAATATGCATAATCCTACCTCCTGATGTTTCTATCAAGAGGCACAGAGTGCGATGTTCGTTATACAACTAAAGCCTCACAACACAGCGAGCATGATCTTCCCCCAGGTTCCTCGCTAAGCCCTGACTCTTGAGTTGCATTGATAACCAGCCTGCAGGGATATCAAAGGTACAAGGCCTTTGTGGTAACTAATAGTCGCAGCCACCCAGGCTCCTTTTTGGTCATTTTGTCAGAGGGAACAGAGCTCGGAGAGAGCTGGTCACTCATGTGCCTTGTTCACAAATACACTACAGTCACTCACCCCAGCAGCACCTTTGCATTCATAAAATGGGGGATGGGAAGGGTGTTTTTCCACAGCCTGTAAACTATAACGAGAAGCCAACTAGCAGGTTTCAGGCACGATGCAGTGATTTGATTTAAATAGCTCAATGGACAATAATCATAACACAAAAAGGGGGGTCGCAAAATGATAATAAAAAGACTCAGTCGTGTCTGATTGTCTTGACACCCTGGAAGATTGTGGTAAAATGTCACACAAGACCCTGAACGCAGTATGACATCTTTGTCGTGGTGCCATTTATTGTCTTTCAGGGGAAGGAAGTTCAACTCTGCTGCAATAATGCCACTAATCAATATAAAATAAACTGGTTCCAGTTTGAATTGCTTCCTTTTCTGTGCATATTGCTATAATATAGACTGACATTAAATGATGAGTCTGAGTCTTTATGATTTTGTACAAATGTTGGTTTTCCAATAATTCTGTCTTCCTGGTGATGGAGCTCATGTTCATGTAGGAGAGTGTAAATGTATGGTTCTTTAGAGACCTCTTTCATAAAGCACTGTTGTGTGATAAATGGTCCTGAGGCAAAAAGAAATCTTTCACTTCTTACAAATATCAAAAGTCACAGATTTCATTTAATTCATGGTCAAGGGAGAAAAACTACACCTCTGTTCTGCTGCTGCTCAGCTCATGCAAATGTCCTTCATCACTTTTGGCTACTGTGTAGGTCACTTACATTACAGTAATCGAATAAAAAGTGATATTGAATCAGAACTCTTTTGACTGAAAGATGTTCATTGAAATCACTGTTATTGGACTTTTGTGTTGATGTTTATTGTTTATGAATGGATCTGCCTAGAGAGAGAGAAAAAAGCTGTAACAACATTAGACTAATTCTGTGTGTGGATATATTTGCACAGGATATTTATTTTCTCCAAAGCTATTTATTTTTGCACTTCCATATTTTACTCCCATTGTTTCCATTGCAGATTAATTAGATGTCTAATCTTGATCTCACAGTTCACATTTAATTCAATTACATCTGAGCTCCTCACCACACAGCAGCCAGGAGCTCAGGTGAAGTCTTCTCCACTCTTGGGACTCATGATTTCAATTTAGGATTTGTGTGTCTATGCGTGTGTGCGTGCGTGTGTGTGTGTGTGTGTGTGTGTGTGTGTGTGAGGTGTTTCCTCGATCAGATTAAAATTGCATACAAATTTCCCTGCTTTATTCCAACACTAATCAAACCAGAGCGAAACCCTTTCTTTAAATAGAAACCCAAGTACTTCCCAGCCTATATCCTCAGCCTCCATATGTTTTATTCATATGCATCCTTAACCTTCATATAATGTAATTTAGCCGCCGGTTTGGGCCGCACCCTTAACAAGGTCTGAAAAAACCCCGCGTCCATTGGTCTCCTCTGGCGGTCGTCACTACACAGCTACCCGCCTCCTCCTTGTCTTCCTCCGAGCAGCAGACGTATATAAACACACGGCTCCGTCTTCCTCCAGCCTACCCAGTAACATCACCATGTAACCATTACGTGGAGCTTAGATATGGGAGGGCGCACGGGCAGCGACCGTGGCTGTAAAAACCCAACAGAAAGAGACGTCGGCGTCACCTGTTGTTCCCGTCGATGAACGGTGAGTCCATCACTTCTAGCCTGTTCTGCTTGATTTATGAAGAGGGACGCAGTGAAGTGGTGTTTATCTTTGCAGCACATCAATATGTTTGCATTGCTACCTCGCTGTCTTTTTCCTTGTTTTTTTTTTTTTTTCCTGGTTTATTTGATTATTTTTTGCACTTCAGCACTGAGTGAACAGACTTGATGAAGCAACAGGGCTCCGAGCCGTTCGGGGGGAGAAAAGAAAGAAATAGGCTGTTTAAATCCCGACTGCGTCTGAGGGAAATTAAATGACAACCTCTTCCTCCTCTTCCTGCCTCGCCTGCGGGTGGGGGGTTGGGGGGTTGGGGGGTGAGGGTGCGGGAGGAGGTGGAGGATGAAGAGGAGGAGGTGGAGGATGAAGAGGAGGGGGGTTGGAAATGTTTATCATGTCGTCATGTTGCCGTGATTTTGAGGGGGAAAAAAGATAAAACCGAGCGTCCTTTACGTCAGGACCAGGGTGGCTGCAGATCATAAATGTCACGCATCAGGCGGGTTTTGGGAGGCTTTATAACCTCCTGAGAGAAAACTTCGGTGCAGCAACAGGTGGCATGTTTTTTTTTTTTTTCCTTCCTGGGCCGGAGTCGAGGCGAGATGCTGAGGAGGAGGAGGAGGAGGAGGAGGAGGAGGAGGAGGAGATGGACGGCGGTGGAAAAGTAGGGCGTCATTCAGCACCGACACACTGGACAGCTCCCACGTCGAGGGCTAGACTCACTTCCATTAAGCTGCGATCTTTGACGGATCAACAGGTTTATACAGGTTTTTACAGCCTTTCCTTTTCCCCGCTCGTTTAAACTATGTTGACATTCCTGCTGAATATTAACACAACCTTATGTTCAGCGTTCAGTCCAATCCAGCTGCTGCTTGGAAACTAAATGGACGGTTTTTCCAGATGTCAGTGTGCAGCAAGAGCAACAGCAAATGAAGTCTGTATTTTTTTTTTCTTTCTCCATCAGTGGACACCGTTGACCATCTCATCTGAGGTCTCCTCTTGATCAGCACCCCTCTTTTCTCTAATTTGCACTCAACCCCCCCTTCCCTCCTCTATCCCTCCATCCCTCCCCCATTCCCTCCTTCTTTCCTTGCTTTCTTCCTTCCTCTCTCTCACTAAACTGTCCCCAGCCTCCCATCCCCCTCTTCCACTGACTCCCAGTCTTGTTGCATAGCTACCAGCTCAGAAACATACTGGAGATGCAGGACAATCTGTCTGTCTCTTGTCTCTCCCTTTCTTTCTTTCTCTCTCAGTCCAATTGTGAATTATTGGAAAGAAAGAAAAAATCAGTTGAGTTCATTTTCTTTTTTCACATCCCCTTTCTCTCCGTTTTCTAAACTGTGCACAGCTTTCCATTCATTGCATATGTTCAACAGGGCTGACTCTAAGTGCCTGTGCTGTGATCTTCTTTCTCCCTCTATGTACTGCTCCCCTCCTCCTCCTCCTGTCCCCTCTTTTGAGAGGAGCTGAAAGGTTGGCATTACAACAACAAAGGAAGGATGGAATGTCAACAGGCTTCAGAGAGAAACGGGTTGAGGGAAACACAGAGATGGGAATTACACAAAGTGTCTCCATCTCGGCCATCTGAAGTTCACAGTGTGCCACCAGCCAGTGGCCTGGCGACACATGTCTACCCTGAAATGCTCTGAGGTCCACACAGCTGCAAAATCAACAGCTTCTGTTTGCCATTGGTACAACAGTGGAGGGAAGATACAGACTTTAAGTATTTCAAGGTTTGGTTGTGTAACAAGGTTTTTTTTTTTCTTTTATTACAGATTGAAGCAGTGGACGAGGACAGAGAGGAGGGGATGCAGAGGGAAAGTGTTGGTAGTGCTGAGTGGAAGACTAGTGATTTTGTTGTGACGCTGATCAAAGAACAACAAGTCCCAGTCTGCCTCTCAGCACAAGCAGTGTCCTTCTGCCTCTGTCAGATTTTAACCTGCATCTGTCTATGATTCAGAATCTGTGCACTGTTTCAATGTTGGGGTTTCCTCTTTATGCTCTTTAAAACACATTTAAAGTGTTTGGCCTTAATGTAAAAAGCACCATTTAACCAGGGGATATTTACCGATGTAGGATGAAACCTCTTGTGTAATACAGTGATGCTGCTTATGACAGACTTAAATAATAATGTTTTCAATTCATTCCTAAATGTTAATTGTTCATTCATTATTGAGCTTACAGAGTTTCTGTCCTCTTATATTGGTGGAATAAAACTCGGATGTAAACCTCATGTGTATTTCTGCGTTTTCTCACATCAGCACCGACACCCACGTGACAGGGTTGGATCTGAAATCCTCACATACAACACACACTGGCTGCAGAGGAAATCCCAATGGGGGGAAAAAAAAACAACAACTGTCACATCATGTCCAACTTACTACACTCTATTCTCCTCAAATGTATCGGTCTTCCTTGATGGGACCAGAAAGCTTTACTTAACATTGTACCATGTGCAGCAGTTTCAATACTTTGACTAAACACATGGCATCTATAATTAAGCAGGATCTAAATCCCTCTGTGGACCTGAGCAGCTGTATTCGCCTCAGTTGTTTTAATGTCTGTAGTATTTCCTCAGCATATGTGACCATGTGAATGAAAACGAGAAGCCAGTTTTTCAGCTTTGGTGGGCAGAAGGCCACTAACAGGAGAGGTCATGGTGGTGGTGTGTAATGCACATCAAGTGATTGCAGTATCATTAAAGCAACCAAGGAGGCCTAATTAGTATTGTAATTTTTTTAAGTGTCAGATGGGTGACCTGACTTGCATGTGGATTAACACTGCTGAGCAGCATGGTGCTGAAGAAACCACTCAGTGTGAGCTTAGTAGCAGTGTTAGGGGTTCATTAGGATCAGAAATAACTTGCCCTGTATTACATTACCCTGCCAGTAGTTGGTCTCCTTATGAGGTGGATGTGGATGTAGAGCTTTGGTTATGACAGTAAATATAAGATATACAGTCACAATGAGAGGTGTGTTCACACAGCACAAGTCTGAACCTGTTCTCTGCTTCTCCGCTGGTTTGCCAGCTGATGCCATGTTCATAGAGAGGAAGGAAATTAAGACAGAACACACACACACACACAATCACAGAGATACTGTAGAATACGTTTTACCAACTGTACATATATTGTATAAAAAGAATTGCAGGGAAACACAGATTTTAGAAAAAAAAAAAGAAATAATTTGGTGAAAAAAGGACTGAGAAGGTTTGAGGACAAAAACAGAGTAGGTAATAACACATCACATGTACTCAGTCTTTTTTCTGTTGTTACCAGGATACCTGCATGAGTGACCTGACAAGATCCCCATTTTTGTTACGCCTGGCTAACACAGTGCTTAAAAAAAAAAAAAAAAAAAATCAGTCATAAATGAAACAAAGTCATTTTATTTATTTATGATAAACCCGAACAGATCAATGCAAACTAATGATTGCTTGATTGAGTAGCTTTGAAATTCAAAGCTGACATAAACCAACATGCAAGTTAGCTACATCTGAAGGCTGAATCACCTTTATCTCCACTGACACTAAAGGCAAAAATCAATCATGTCACCATCTCCTGTTAATATTGATCAGAGACAATGCCCACAGCCTCTCTCCACCCACAGAGGCTTGAAACGTTTTAATTAAAAATGCATCATGGATGGTCTCATTCACACTGCACCCTGTAAGTCTCCAGATTGGCGGCATGCTGGTTTTTCATATATAAAAACCAGGGACTGGCTTGTGTTGCTAAGCAACACAAAAGAGTCAAGTGCATTTGTTTATTGGCCAATAAGAATGCAGACAAAGTTTCAAGGTTTTCAACAAAGGTCCTGTAATAATATAACTCACAGCAAAAAAATGGAGGCGAGCATTCTCTAATAACAACCTTTCATATATATCAGGGAGTGTATAAATAGTGTAATGCATAAAGAAGTTTCCCTCCTGCATCCTCAAGCAGCTCATAAATCAGCTTTCAGGCTGTTGGGTATAAAATGTGACTGATTTATTGTTGGTTTTAGCTCCATAGAGAACATACAAATTACAACTAAATCCATTCTCTCTTATGTGAAACATTGTGCATGAATTAAAACAGTACTGAGGTGGTTAACAGTGAATATGATCACGCCATCAGGCTCTTTTGTTATATTCGTGGTGGTATGATCGCTTTGTATGTATTGTACATATTGTTCCATTATGTTTGTTTTCATCTCTTTCACAGTCCAAGGTAAAGACATGTTTACCTCTTTTACATCCATCTCCAACTTTGTGGGCCCCCGGGCAGCCTGCCGCTCACTGGATGGGGACAGGATCACACATCACAGCCATAACCAGGCTCACACTGTCCCTTTATTTTTGCCTGGATTAAAAGTCGAATACACTATGACCTTGTGACAAGATTCTCATTCAAAAGATACTGAAGTTTGTAATTATTGTGTCTAAACAACGAAAGCTGTTGCCAAGTGTCCGGGCAGATGGTTTTGTGAAGAAAGAAAATGGTAGAAAACAGTGATGGATGTGTAAAAGGAAGTGCACAACAGGTGACAAATTGCATCAGACACATTCTCAAGAGCACAGACCTCGTGTAATGCATGCACTCCCTCCTCGTTGTTATTACTATCTGGGCACCCAGCCTGGCGTGATGGTATGCCAACTGTTCCCCGATTTCTGTACTGGCACCCATCGCCAGCAGCACCCTGGCACCTCGAAAAGGGACTCTAGGGGAGGGAGAGGATGTCAGCAGTCGGCATGTGGCTACATGTGTGGTCAGGGGGAGCAGGAATCGGGAGAGAAGATGTCTGCTCGTCATCAAAGCCGGGCTGACATTTGACGAACAGACACAGATCAACCCTGTTATCAGACAGAAGCTCCACCTCATGGCAGATTGTGATGGGCATAAAATAATTAGACCAGGGTCATCTCTAATATCATTTTGTTGGTGCCGAGTTATGTACAAACATGAGATAAACTGTAGTGAAAAGGGACAAGCAGTCGTGACTAATTATGTGATCTCCTCCTCATCTAATTTTTACAGCTTTCCCTTTCGTAAGATGCATCAGGGACAGTGGGACAAAATAACTGCTGCTGTTTTCAGCTGATTGACTGAAAACAGGAGAAAGCTGTTCACTACAAAACCGATTCAGTGTATGCAGCATTTTCATCGCTCCCTTTAAGAGGCATAGCTGACAATTACAAAGTAATCAATAAGGATTATAATAATCTTCAGTTTATAGAGATTCTACTGCTGTAAGATAAACAGACATTTAAATGACTCTGATGCTAAATGAGCTTCTATGTAAGTTAATGGCTTCTGTTACCTTGATTTCATTGGCCTTTGAATACAGAGGCTAATCAGGAATTTGATTAAAATAGGCAACAAGGTGAAGTAGGAGAACCAGAGGGAAACATTATCCTGTGAGTCACTTGACTTTTTAAAGAACGACAGACTGCTGCTGGAAGTCTATCCAGACTGCCATAGTTCAACAACTGCAAGGTGAGCTGCGCTGAAAGTTTGTAGCTACAGACATCTGCTGCTTCCCCATGATGAATACTGACTTTTATCGGTCCATGACTTTTTCTCTAGCACCACCATGAGGTTCACATTAGTGGTTTTATCCACTGAGTGGACCGTCTTGAAATTTGGTCAGTCATGTTCTGTCAGTATGAATTGATCTAGTGCCATCATCAGGCCAAAATTTAAATATGTACAATTTGACCAAGATATTTGTTTAATACCTGCAAAGCGGCTGACATCCCCAGTACAGGGCCAACCAGCAGGACTAAAGGCTCATAGGTCATTGCTGATTGGTATTTTCTGGTGCTGTTCAGTTGTTAGTAACTTTAATTCATGTAATGTATTTCTGTCTGGCGAACATAGGAGGTTTAGTTGTGACAGTGCCAGCAGCTTAAATGAAAAATAAAAAAGGCAGGCGAACATTTTTGAGCAGCTTCCTGATCAGGTCAAAGGAATCCACCAATTTACGGCCTACAACAGGGAGTCATCCAAAAAAAACAGACATAGTCTACCGGTTAAAAAAGAAAAATAGCTACAATGACACAAACTGCTAACCCTATAGTCTCTCGTGCTATTTTTCGAGATGATTGCAGGCTTTTTTCTTCTTCAAGTTTCAACTTGTGTCAACGTCTGCTCACCTCTTCCAATTGTATTCATGCATGTTTTTCAAAGGAGGTCATTTGAATGACACCAGAGGTTCAAGGTTCATGGCCTGTGCGTTTTGCCACACAGCTACTTTCTAACCCTTTTTGTTAGCGACCTTTTGCTCTCAATCACTAAAGTACGTTGCTTGAAACTTTTATTCTGTCATATAGGTTGGAGGCAAAATCTTTTCAATTTCAAAAAATATGTTTTACTTTTGACCACTGCAGTGTGCATGAATTACAACAGTACTGAAGTGGTTAACAGTGAATATGATCACGCCATCAGGCTCTTTTGTTATATTTGTGGTATGATCGCTTTGTATGTATTGTACATATTGTTCCATTATGTTTGTTTTCATCTCTTTCACAGTCCAAGGTAAAGACATGTTTACCTCTTTTACATCCATCTCCAACTTTGTGGGCCCCCGGGCAGCCTGCCGCTCACTGGATGGGGACAGGATCACACATCACAGCCACAACCAGGCTCACACTGTCCTTTATTTTGCCTGGATTAAAAGTGAAATACACTATGACCTTGTGACAAGATTCTCATTCAAAATATACTGAAGTTTGTAATTGTGTCTGAAGAACGACAGCTGTTTCCAAGTGTCCGGGCAGATGGTTTTGTGAAGAAAGAAAATGGTAGAAAAGAGTGATAGATGTGGAAAAGGAAGTGCACACAGGTGACAAATTGCATCAGACACATTCTCAAGAGCACAGACTGCAGTGTAAAGATAAGGGTGGCACTGAGTCAATTCACTGTATTCACAGTGGTTAAGAAGACACGTCTCCTAGCTCATGTAGTTTTACAATTTGCATTTTACATGTGTAATAAACACATATGATGACCGACACATTAAGGAAGTATTCACATTTTGAATTGTTAAACTTTTGTCACTTTAAGAGCAACAAATATGTAGCTGTAGACATAAACCAGGAATCATGCCAACGACAGATACAAACCTCCTCAGTACAATATACTAAATCATTGATTTTTGTTTCACTGGATCCAAGCTGTAACTATTTCAGTAATCTCTTGACATGCCTGAAGAAGCCACTCAAGTTACTCATCAAATAAAATGCGTTGTCTGTTTGATTAAATGAACACGTTGCACTTCTTCTTACCACCACGATGGAACACACTCCCCTGAATGAAAGCAGATCTCCACTGAAACACAAACAGCCTTCAACAAATAACTGGACGAGAAAATTATTTTCAAGCAGCTTTGTTTTACGTTCATAAAAATGTCTCAAGATTATATTTACAGAACAAAACATATTAAGGGTCACAAATAACAATATTTTGAGGCCTGAATATATCATATCACGTCATTCAGTTTTGGCAAATGATAAAGACTAAAGTCTAAAATACGAAACAATGTTGGTGGCCAATTTGAACTGCATAAATAGTGTAACACAAACACCACAGAAACAACTTGACATCAACATCAGTATTTTTTCATATTTCATAATGTAAAAAAAACATAATAATATGATACATGATGTTTTAGATGAGTCCGTTTTTTTTTATCCATGATGCGAGTCTCTTCAGTGTTTATGCACTGCAAATGAAATCTGAAATTCACTGTGATGGTAAAATTAGCACACGGGTCGAATGAATATTCTATATTCAACAATCTGAGGCCTACCAGTGACACATATAAAGCACAGCAGACGAGTTTTGCCAAAAAGGTTACCAGCAGCACAGCCAGATGTTCCGGGTGAAATAAATAGCACAGGCATATAAAACTGAAATGTAACATGAGCAAAACACAGAGGTATAGGTAAGAAAGCTGGATTCTTTTAGTTTGATGTGTCACTTAAAAAAAAGTATGAATTTGGACTTTGAAAGTTGCACTATATAAGTATGTTGTTTAACCAACTCAAATGTCTAGCTCCATGTCATCTGCTGGGCTATACAACTGGTCTCAGACCAGCGCTATTTACACTGATGAGGGACGATTTGCCATTGTATTAACTTAAAATTGATATTCAAAAACCCAGATCTAATGTAAGAATGAAATAAGCCTCTGGGGGGCGAAAAAGAAAAAAAAAGGAAGAAAAAAAGATGGGGCTTTTGATGTCGGCACATTGCGTCCCACTGCAGGAGAAGTGAAATCTGTAACACTTTAACAGGTAACAACTGGTCGGGATGAAGATGAGCCGTCAGCTGGAGATGAAACTGGACAGTCAGTACTAGGTGGTCTTCACGAGATCGTAGACGTGGATGTGAACGTCATCATCGTATTTGATGTAATATACCGTGGGCTTTGCTGGAACCTGGTAGATGACCAATCCTGTCCTCTTCAGACCGTTATCTGTAACATACTCCACCTGTTTACCCACAAGGCTCTCTGGCTCCTCACCAGGCTTCCTGTCTGCCGGCAGCAGGTGTTTGTTCTCTGGACAACAGATGGATAAACAAAGGAGGCAGATAAGTTAGAGAAAGAAAAATGAAACCAATGCAACAGGAACAGGCAATGTCAACAACTCCAGGCAAGAATTTAAACATCTGCAAGACCCCTTAAGGTTAAGAAAGTCTATTATCTGCTGGACCTTGAGCCCTCCCTTATTCCTGTATCCGGCTTGACTCCCTGTCTACCTTTATCACAGTCTTATCTGTTCATGGTAACGACAGACTTTAGCACTGACTTGAGAAGAAACTGCACAAAATGTTCAGAATAAAAAAAGAAGACACATAAGAGTGTTTTGCAATGCAGACTATGTAAATTTGTCCTGTTCCTCCTCCTCCCACCTTTCCACTAGAATCTGAAACATTTTGGGATTTCTATGCACATCGACAATGAAGCTTGTGTGTTAGCGTACCGGACTCAGGCAGGACACGCAGGTCTCCGTCCTTATAGTCGTCCCACAGCTGGTACATGTACAGCACTGGGTCCTTCTCGTAGGTGATGTAATACCAGTGGGTCATGATGGGGGCTCGGGACAGCACCATGCCTCGCCACTCGTTTTTCTCACCGTCCTCCTTCTCGAACAGATGCTCCACAGCTCGGCCCACCAGCTCCTCCGCCCCAGGAGGCACCTTTATTTTATTATTCACTGCAGTGAGGAGGAGACACTTTGATGAGCCTGACAACTTGAAAACAGGACCCAGATGATTCAGTATATTGAGACTTTAAAATATCAGTATAATGCTGACTAAAGACCAAAATATGCTCAATCAATTGCACTTAAAGATTATAGGCTACTAAATTATTGTATACCATATGATGGAGGTTTGGATGGAGGATTCTTTTAACCAAAGAAAACATTTTTCTAATCATTTCTCCTTGGAGTCAAGCGTCGATTGGGATCGATTATTCACAGTCACTGTTATCAAATGAAGTGGTAAGCTGTCACATTTTTCATGTTTTCTGTTCTGTAGAAGTTTGATTAATTTTGATCCAACAACAACAGTGTTTTTGGAGTAAACAGAAGAAGAAGAAGTGGGTAGTTAGTGACAATAGACCATCACACTAGACAAAACTCCTCACGAAAATCCTAAGAAAAAGCTGAAAGCACTTACAGATCTATACAACGCATTCATAAAGTGTTCAGACCCCTTCATTTTTTTCAGTTTGTTATGTTGCAGTCTTATACTTGGAAAAAAAAAACAACCTCTTCATCAATCTGTGCTCAATCACCCATAATGACAGAGTTTGTGAAAGTGAAAATAGAATTTCTGAATTCTTTGCAAATTTGCCAGGTCTCTTCAGACATGTCAGGGCTCAGTTTTCCCTAGGCCGCTCCGCTGTGTTGTCCTGACTCTGAGCTTCACTGTTAGGATGGTACTGGTCAGATGATGAGCGGTGCCTGGTTCCCTTCAGACATGATGCTTAGGACTCAGGCCAAACACTTCAATCTTGGTTTCACACGACCAAATAATCTTGTTTCTCACAGTCTGAGTCATGTGAGAAACAAGTGGCTTTAATGTGTTTTAATGTGTCTTTCATTGAGGACTGGCCTCTGTCAGGACAGACTGGTGACACGCTGCAGTGATGGTTGGCTCGGCCAGAGTGACCTCTCTCTAACAAAGGCCCTTCTTCCCTGATACGGCCGATCTAAAGAGACCTGGTTGTTGCAAACTTCCTCCATTTAAGAATTATAGAGGCCACCACGCTCTTGGGAACCTTCAATACTGTGGAAATATTTTGTAGCCTTCCTCAGGTCCTCTCCCTGAGCTCCTTCCACCTCATGGCTTAGTTTTTGCTTCAATGTGCATTGTTAGTCATGAGACACACAGCATAGAAACATCTCAAAGACGACCAAGGGAAATGGAAAGCAACTGAAATAAATTGTCAGCTGTCACAGAAAAGATCTATGTATTTATATAAATACATTTCATCTTTTTCCTCTTTAAAAAGTTTACAAAATTTTCGAAAAGGGTACTGAGTGATGAGGGAAAGGCTGTTGGGCTTAGAGCTGCACATAGAAAAGAAACGGAAAGAAACTGCAGGGGTTACAAATGCGTCGTGAAACTTACCGACTTTCTCTGCTAACACCTGCAGGTTCGACACGCGGTTGTCTTTGAACAGCTCGATGCCGTAGACGCAGTCGAAGCCGTCATATTTGACCATATAGAGGGAGCTGTTGACACTGAGACGCTCCAGAACCGTGCCTTTCCATTTGGTCACGTTCCCCTTCTCCCTCCAGGTGTGCTGGATCCTGCGGCCAAGGAGGTTGTCAGGGTCTGGGATCAGGGTTGATGCTGAGCTTTCACTCAGCTCTCCACTGCTACGCTTCCTGTTAAAGTGGGACAAGGAAAGATAGTCCGTGTTAATGTTAATGCAATAGTTACAGACTGAAACTACGATGCACTTTCTGAGGTACTTTTTCAGTTGATATAGGTTTCAAGGTATTCCTTTTGAATGAGCAAGATGTGAATGAACTGTTGCTGTGCCTTTACCAAACATCCAAACAGGAGTTGTTTCTCTTGACATGATGAACTTGACTGTGTGGAAATGTGCACATAAGGGTGTTGGCCTGTCAATGCTAACTTAACAGCATCAGGAAATACACTACACAGGATGATTAGTAAACAAAATATAATGAAATCTGAGCTATTCTAGCTATTTATAGTACCTGTATAATGTGCCAGTTCTTCGGGTAGGAGGAGGATTCATTTACAGAGTAGACTAAAGTAGTGTTGTCACTGTGTGTATCTCAAATTATGTTGTGTGCACAGTACATCAGAGTCAGAGGAGTTCAGGTTGAACCTACCTGCCCCGTTTCTTCGACATGTTTCCATAAATTCACGCGGCCCTGTGAGACACGAGACAAGACAGTTGGTGAATATAACAAGAGCAGCTGGCGACCCCAGTCCTCACTAACTAACTCACACTGGTTCCTTGTAAATCACATGTTATTTGGGTTTTAACCTTCAACAGACTGACTTATCTCACCCAGTGTCTGTGGGTTCAATCAACCACAGCCATGCAAATTAGCCAACAGCCCCGCACAGCCGGATGTAAACAACATAACTGCGACTGCGACGAGCTCAGTGCTAATGCTAACTAACGTGGATTAATGCTAATACATACTACAGTTCATACATTTATACAGCTAACCGTGGGGGCTAGGAAATGTTTTAACTTTACCGAGGCCAGCGGAATAAATGTCGACGTGTCGAGTATCACAGGAAATGTTTAACCACAGTGTAGCTATGTGTGTGTAAAATTGGAAACAGCCAGCAGCCGACATTAATCAAGACTTTCAGTCACTGTTGAAGACAAATGAGCAACATTTCAGAGAATTTGCCTCCTGCATTTCTACACATACGCTAGGTGAACAAAAGGAAATGCATCGCCATGTACTGTAGGCGCTGATTCTGCACCCTGGTAGGAGCAACTAGGTAGGAAACGGAAAAAATTAAAATAAAATAAAGACTGACCCTTAGAAATCAATTTCTATAATAAATGTGGTCGACACGTCCTATAGGTGGGAGCCGTCAGAGAAAGCTGTTCGCCTTACCTGATCAATAATTTTCACATGTGTTTGTCTTTGCAGAGCAGATTCCTCCAAACGCAGGAGCTGGATACACGGAAACGACTCTGACTGAGAACTACAACTCCCATCAGCCCTTCACCGCGCCCAAAGCATCATGGGACTTGACGTCAGCCGCTGCTACTTCCTTTCAGTTTCAAAACCATACCTGCAGGCCCCAAACCCCTAATACATCCATGCCCAAACCACAAGCTGTGTTGAAAAAAACAAAACAAAAATCGCTGTATTGTTTCAGCATTTTTGATTCGTGTCTCCTTCTACACGTGTTAACATGTAAACTTAGTTTTCCAGGCAGAACATTTATGGAAAATGACTGAAAGCACACATTTCCCAGTTTCCCACAACTTTTCCACTCAAACAAAAGGCGTTGGTTGTCACACTAACTCGCCAACCAAAGGATAGTGTCACAGTATATCATCGGTATTGAAGTGATCAGAATTGGGACCAGAGTTCACCTCTATAGTCCCTGCCTTTAACCTTGAGGTGAGAAGATTTGACTTTTTTTCATCTGTAAGTCTACGTATGTATCCTCACTATTTTGGGTGGACTTTAAACACAATGGGTTTATAAAATGAATTTGATACCATTAGAAAAGTATGAAGGGAAAGCTGTCAGTTGCTGGCCAGCCAGCTATTTGCTGGATGGTTGAAAACTTTGTTGCTGGCCAAAAAAATCCAAAATTTCCAGTTGAGGTTGGTTGTCCTATATGTTTCACAGACGCATCCTGCTATTCATTGTAAAAAGGTTTAGCTTAACTTTGAGATGAGAGGAGATGACTAACCACTTTCATTTTCAAAAGAGGTAACAATGTGATGCGGCACTGAGCTGCACATGAACAGGCAAAATAAGGCTGATTCATTATAGGCTACTTAATAATGCACCAACAAATCAAATATGAGACAGAAGGATGTGTTTATAGGCCTGTAACATGTTTTTTTTTTTGGCTAAAATAACTTCTGTAATGAGTTATTTAAGATTTTACAAAAGGGATAGGCTGTTCATAAAAATACATTGCATGCTAACCCATTATGTTTCCACGTTAACTGCTAATTAGATATTTGCAGTATTTTGTCAAAGGCAAGCCATAAAACACCAAAGGAAAACGGGGCTTCTTTGCACCTGAAATGCTTGTTTTTACCACAAGATGTCATACTAAACACTCTTGTAACAGACTTCAGATGTTGGACCGACCAGCATGGAGAGTGAATGATGCAGTATTCTTTGGTTCCTGTCTGACAGCTTTTTCAGGGTGAAAGCTCTTGGTTTTATCTCTTGCCATAGCTACCACCTGTATATCTATGACTCACCTGTGTTGTGGAGATAAAAATGGCGCATAAACCTTCATTTCCTGTTTAATGTTAATCACAAAGACATCAGTAGGGATATTGCACTCTTACATTAATGATTGTGGTTCAGGGAAAAACAAACTGTTTGTGTATCAACTGTATAACTTTGATAAGTGCCACACTACCTTATTAGTTATTAATTTTGACTTATTCATGTTTATATTTCATTTTACTGTAAAATACCACTATGTTGACGCACAAACACCCATTTACCATTCATAGTAGGCCTACACACTTATGACCCATAACAGCTGTAATAGGTTTGAAAACAGCAATCACAGACATAAATGACAAGCCTGTCAGTTAACAGCCATGTCATCAGGATCGTCATGATTTTGTCCACATCTACCATTAAGGTCACTGAGGTCATGTCCTTGGTTTTTTATACCTTTTACAGTTAAACATGGGGTATTTTACAGGCTCAAGGGCACTTGTTTTCTGGATGTCCATGTTGGAAATCTTGTCTATAGCCTTGATTATGCCATACACCTGCCTTAGAAGTTGCAGCTTTATTTAATTATGTTAAGTTAAGGTATTTTATCTTTGAGATCATCTCCAGTTGGTATTATTTCATAGTCTGGCATCCCTCCACCAACATCATTAATTAGTTTACCCACAGAGACACAGTTTGTCTGTCTTCCATTAGCAGCCATGTTGGATTGAGTGGTTAAAGCCACAGGTCTCTCAATTATTGAAAATCATGACTCTGGTTTTCAGATCAGTTCACCAAATGCAGAATTGCTAGTAGTAGTAGTAGTAGTAGTAGGTTTTTTATTTAAATGTGGTGTCTTGCACCATAGGTGCCCAGCCCTCACACACACACACACTAAAAACAAAACAAAACACAAAACACCAGCACACACAAGAGGATAAGGAGGTCTGAGTCCATGTTGGTGCGCTGCAAGGATGATGGCCTTCCTCAGAAAGCTAGTATTGACACAAAGCTGTCCGGCGTCCAAGGTTGCCTCCTCTTGTCCTTGTTGTTGTCACAGCAACAGAAAAGACCCTGGATGTTGGAGATGTTGGAGAAAAGGCCCTGCTTCCCTCCTTCCTCTTTTTTTCCTCAGGTTCTTCAGGTTTCAGGGCAAAAAGAAATATGGAACGAAACAGCTTCTCTGCATGTTCCCCAAACCAGCTGTTACATCTTTTTGTTTAAATCTAAACTGAGTGCATTTTCGCTCTTTCTCAGTTGCAAGGCCCCAGAATGTGAATCTCAGTGTTTACTCATCTGTCTGACTGACATCTTCTGCTGCTCCTCTCCTGCAGGTTTCTCCAGCGCTGCCATCTGAGGAGGGGGAGCCCACAGCGGCCCGCTCCCCTGGGACACCATGAGAATACCGTCTCCAAAAATAGAGGTCTCCTCCTCTCCTTCCATCCTGCTCTTTCAGATCTGTCTGTTCTGTCGCTTCAGTTTGCTTTACTTTACTGGATGGAGGACACACTCATGCACAGGAATGATTTGCACCCTGCGGAGAAAATGCTGTTGATGGGTTTTGGTCAAGTATTGCAGGGAGATTGCATAGCAGAGCCGTTAAGTCAACCCAAGGTTAGCATGTATGTGTGTGTGTGTGTGTGTGTGTGTGTGTGTGTGTGTGTGTGGTTTGTGTGTGTGTGTGTGTGTGTGTGTGCGTGGTTCCATTGATTAGATATCTCTATTCTTAGCAACATCCCTATGCAACCTGAACTGTGGAGGCTTTAAAGGGATGGTGTATCATGGGTGTATCATACATGTCTGGAGCTGAATCAAAGTTGACTCTGGTGTGTGTGTGTGTGTGTGTGTGTGTGTGTGTGTGTGTGTGTGTGTGTGTGTGTGTGTGTGTGTGTGTGTTGCAGCTAAAAGATAAGTGTGCTGTTAATGGCTGTTTTCAGCAACTGTAATTAGCAGGGCTCTGTTTCTGTCAGGATCAGCCAGCTCACCTTTCTTCTCTTATATGAAATGGCAGATATGAACATGCTCAACAAAACTGTGTCAGACAAACTATGAAGATACAGTATCTTGAGTATTATGACTTGGGTAACAGGTCAAAGACATGATGCAGTGCAATGTCAAGTGGTGTAACTGGTATTTTTTCATAACAACCTGACAGGAAAATACCTGACAGGAAAATGCATTTGGGCTCAAATAAAATAAATATAATTCACTTTTGCAGTGCAACACTATGACCCTTAACAACTTTTACATATTTATCACACAGTATTTTGAAAAAAAAAGCGATGTTTTTAGGATATGTCCTGCTCAGTATTAGCCTCGTAAACCAGCCTCTCCCGGAAATGCATTTCATTTCATTTCATTTCATTTCACAGGGAAATGAAATGAAATGCATTTCCGGGAGAGGCTGGTTTACGAGGCTAGCTCAGTATTGCCCAGATGCATTAAATTTTAAATACAGCAAAAAATCTATTTTAATTAATGTTTTCAGAAAAAAAGTACATTTTTACTACTTAAATCCACTGTATATATATATATATATATATATATATATATATATATATATATATATATATATATCATTCTTTTGTGGTTACACCATTTGACATTTGCAGGGGCATTCAGTCTTAGTTTTGTTAAAAAATGGTTCAAATGACATGAAACCAACATGAATACAAAATGTAATCTGATGCTTGCTTTTAAACATTTTTTTTAAAGATATTTCTGAATTGCTCATCTTGCCAACCTTTATTTGTCACTGACCCTAACACTCAACACGTATAGGCAGTATAAACGTTAAATAAATAACAATCTTACGTTGTTTGAGATTAAAAGGAGTTTCCAGACATGTTAAGAACAACATGTGTGTGTTTGGCTGGCTGCAGGCTGTTCCTGAGTTTTCTTTCATGTTTAGATGAAAGATAATTTCCCCCTCAGTGCTGAGGCTCGTTTACATGTCTCATGTAGTAATGTCATCCCTATAGAGGTGTATGTCAACACAGTGAGGAGCGTGGATCACAGAGGCTCACCCCAAGTTGCCTGTTATAATATATTCAGTGTAATAAATCTAAATCCCTAAGGTCCCAAGTTCACAATTTCTTCAGAGAGAATGAGTCACCTTTGGGTGCCATGTGTATAATTTCATCTATAATTTAGTCTGGTGTATGTGATGATGAAGTGCTGTATAGTCAGGTTGACAGTCTGGGCCTCCCCGAGGTATTTTCCTCATCTATTCTTCATCCTGTCCTCAGCTACGGTGTGAACTAGTGAGCAGACTAGATTTACTGGGCCTCGGACGCACTGGGGAAAGAGAAGCTGTTGGCGTTTCCATCCTGTGCAACATTTGATTACACATGCCGGTGATTTATCTGGTCTGATTGTCAGTCAGTACTAAGGTCCTTGTCAGCAGTTTAGCATTTCCTGCAGAGAGTCGATATCTGTAAGACTGACAGAAGAGTACCTATCTGTCTATGTATCTATTAGTCTATATGTCTCCTCATCCAGTACACAGAGTGAGTCTGAAACATACAGTAGGTGCCAGTAGGCGGTCTTTAATGACAATGACTGCTGCTACAAAGTGCTACTGAAATAACTGCATGATTAACAGCAGTCCTTTCTGAGAGCTAAAGGTAGCCGTGGCATCTGCCATCTACCACTTAACCATAACGCTAAATGTTTCAATGTAATTATATCCAGTCAGTGTGATAATAAGTAAATCCTCTCATTAATTGAGTCTTATTGTGTAGCTCTTGCTGTCACAGCTAATTGACCCCAAGAATGAGGTGGAATACATCTGCCTTCATTTGTGCACAACTCTAATTAACGCCACCACAAGAACCAGTAAGTGGCGCATGTGTGTGTGCGCGTTTTTGTGTGTGTGTTCTTGCACTCTTGTGGGTAACATGGGATCTCTTAACCCCAATCAACTGAGCCAGACCATATGGAGAGAGAATCATAAAATGTAGTACAATTTAAAACACTATTTAAAGATTCATTCCTCTCATATTTCATCTTTTACGATTAGGATATTCATGTCACACAACGTCATAACACTGCTGATAATTACATTAGCCGAGGTGCTCTGTATGTGCTGCTTTAGTACCAGCTTTAGTACTGGTTTTAAATGATGTAATAACAGTTATATTGCTCTGTAAAATTTCATTGCATAGTGAAAATACAGTGTTCATGAGGGTTTTGACTTGGTGACCTTTCTATTTCTCAGTAGATTTGGTTAAGTTTGCATTTGTTCTACTACAACAAAAAGAGTGTCAGATACATCTGATATTTATCCATTACTTCTGGTTAACTACGTACAGGGGTGTTTCTAGACACTCTGGGGGCCCCAGGTGAGAGGCACCCCACCACCACAACCCACAAACATTAACCATTAATTTAAAAGAGTTCAAAAACCACTGATGATTCAATTTTGCAGTAACGATGCTTAATGTTAACATTTATACCAGCAAATCAACATACAAATGAATTAGTAACAGTTTAGACAGAACAAGCTGATCTACTGACAGCAGAATTGATGTTGGTATCAGTGTTGGTATCAATGTTGGCGTTGCATCTGGACAGAGTGGTCATAAGAGAAACGATGGGTTAAAAGATGTAAATCTCCACAGACCTATAGAGTCAGGTGATGTTCATGTTGTGTGAGCTCACTGACCTCTACCATTCACAAGTAGTCAGGTGATCCCCCGTTAATATAAAAATATTGATTAACTGCAGGATACAAGTGCCCTCTGCCCCATACATCTGATGTACTGAACACCAAAGTGAACATTTCATTGGATTTTTCTGTTTTTCTGTATCAGCTCGTGATTTTGCAGTTTCTTTAAAGAGACCTTTCTTTTTCAAATTGAGTTAAAAGTCCATTATCTTGTCCTTCTTATCCCCAGCAACTAAAGTGAATGGGAGGGGTTGAGCATCTTGCTCAAGGACACATCAGCAGGACTTCTATTGATGATGATGGTGAAGATGTAATCTGACGCTGCCTTCTTACGGGAGAGCCTCGGTGACCACCACCCTGCCACCTCACAGAACAGACTCACTCCTCCTCACATACTAAAAAAATATCTGAGCTTCATTTATTACCTTACTGAGATGATTCATTATATTGATTATATTGATTACCCTCTCAAGGTGCATTTTCACGTAATGATGATTATGGTTTATGTTGAGTAACAGAGCTATATAGCCCTCTGCAGTCTTTCTAGCAGGCTTCTGGACTCTTAGTGGACTCTATCTGGCGGCCCACGCTTTCTCTCCCTTGTTCTTCAATCCTTTAATCTCTGCATAAACCCACTCTGACTTCATAGCCCTGAGTCATACTGTATCACATCGGACTCCTCTCCTCTCCTCTCCTCTCCTCTCCTCTCCTCTCCTCTCCTCTCCTCTCCTCTCCTCTCCTCTCCTCTCCTCATTCACGATGTGGTCTTCCTGCCGTTGTTATACAGACAGCAGGGGGTGCAGAACACACTTGAGCAAACAGCAGGAGCAAACGCTTTTGCAGCTGACTGGGGAATTCATTCATTCATATGAACACAAAAATGTTGATCCTCTGCTGAAATAAAATAAGACATTTAGAATTACACTCAGTTACAAACATTTAGGTTTCAAGTTTCAAAACCGCCGCTGTCAATAATATCTCAATATACATTTATTTCCTGGATTATATCACTGGTATATTGCTGCGTAACGTGTAGCTGGTGCTGGTTAGTTAGTTTTTTAGCAGCTGACTTAAGTCTGCCTTGTGGTATATTTTCTTCAGAACTTGCTGCTGTTATAAAGTCACTATTGGTAAGTACAGCTATAAATGCAGCCCGTCCTGACCAATCAAATAAATGCTTTCTGCCCACTGAGCAGTGTAATAGATAGGATTATCAAGCTTTGCCAATCACCGATTTGCACAGACTAATTTCTGCTCAGAAGTGCTACGGATGTCCAGTAAGTGGAGCATGTGCCTCCAATTTTTATACTGAGTCAGAGGTTTTACACCCGCAGCACAACATACGGGAAAGATGTCGATCAAGGCAAATACCACAGCACGCTGCACGTAATGAAGAAACACAATACGCACAACAGCAATGTGGTTCAATCCACAAAATGCCATCTGTGTCCAGAGGCTGTCACTGTTAAAGTGGCATTAAATCCTCAACCTGCTCCTACAGGGGGGGATATAGTTACTGCAAACTGCAGCAATGTGCAGACCATTTGTGATGATGCTTTTCACAAAAACACATGATGTCAAACACACGTCATCTGACCACAAGGCCACCAATCTGTTGCTCCTGTTTGAAATAATAGATGCTGTTTTTTTCCTGTTTCCTGTCAGCTGGTTTGTTTTTAAAGAGTCCGTGTAACGAAAGCACAGTTGAAAATGACAGAGCAGGTTATATGGAGTAACAATATGCCTCATCCTCTTTGGCTGGGTGTGTGCGTAAGTGTGAGTTGTTGGGTGGGGTGACAAGCTTGGTGTGGGGGCTTGTGGATGAGGAAGTGACAGAAGTGGAGAAGAGAGCTGGTCTGCAGCTTTACCCTTCCAGTGACTCAGCAAATTTCAGAGATGAATTTTTGTAAATAATCCCCTCTTCTCATTCCTGCTCCCCTCGCTCCTTATCCCATTTTGTTCTCCTCGCTCTCCACCACCCCCCTCTTCCCTACTCGCTCTCAATAATCATTTATGTCTCATTACTTAATTGCTTTTGCACATAAAAATAACGTTTCATCATTGTAATGACTCAATCAGAGAAAAGAGTGACAGCAAATTTGAGCACTCATCGTCACAAATCCATCGTCCATTATAGCTCCTTTTCTAGACAAGGGATTGAGGTGGGAAACATAATCTGGTGAAATAAAAAAAAATAAAAAAGGGGGAAAGGCATTATTTAAATTCTGTTGGTTTGCGGTGGGACCTTCAGCTGAATACCCATCACTGACATCCCTCATCTGTTTAGTGCAGAGACAGAGACGTCAGAGGCACTTTGCTGAAAGCAGAGAGATGCAGGGACAGAAATAGACCATACTGGGATATCTGAGGAGAGGAGGAGAAGGGAGAGGCCCTGGGTATTCTGCCATCCTAGATAACACCATCTCTCCAGCATGGTGGGGTGGAGACTATGGGGGACATGAGTGTGCAGTGTGCACTGGGTCATGCACTGATCTGGTGTGTGTGTGTGTGTGTGTGTGTGTGTGTGTGTGTGTGTGTGTGTGTGTGTGTGTGTGTGTGTGTGTGTGTGTGTGTGTGTGTGTGTGTGTGTGTGTTTCTGAGCCATGAGGTGGTTGAATCAGCAGTGTGGTCTGACAGAGGACAGGGGAAAGGAAATAAGCTTACATGTCAACTCTGTTATAGACCATTCATAGGGTGGCCATTTTACTTTTGACGTCACGCTCAGGGCGCGAAGCTCAAATCCTGCCACTGAAGAGACAATGTTGTCCACTATTTTCTTTTTACTGCCTCCCAATCGATCAACAGTTGAAAAGACAACCGCCACAAATGTTGCTTGCATACATTAACTTATAATGTTTCCAGTGGGGACTGTACCTACCTCTTACATGTCAGATTTAAACTTTAAACCAGTTTTTGTGTCCTCTTTGTAAAATCCTTTTGGGAAAAATCAAAAATTAATTTGCCAATTTATTAGTCCGACCATTTTGCCATTCTCTCCAAAGATTAACTCTAAGTGTTGAGGCTTATTTTGTCATTTCAGTTTTATGTTGATTGTTAATTTTGCTTTGTTAAACTGGCTCATGAATATGATCTGGTGGATTAGTCAGAAGAAAAAAGGCAAGGCAAGGCAAGGCAATTTTATTTGTATAGCCCGTTTTACAAACAGTTTGTCTCAAAGGGCTTTACATGGCATCGTAACAACATCCTCTGTCCTTAGACCCTCACATCGACTGAGGAAAAACTCCATGGAAACCCTTTTAACAGGGAAAAATCGGAGAAACCTCAGGGTGAGCAACAGAGGAGGGATCCCTCACCCAGGACGGACAGACGTGCAATAGATGTTGTTACAGACAAGAAAACAGTTTACAGTTTATGTCACAGAATGTGCGAAATATGGAAATGTTAGCAGGAGTTGATGAAGGCAGCCTCTGGTGAGGGGGGGGGGGGGGTCCGGTGGATCTGCGGAAACACAGAGAGAGTGCGAGACACCAAGGCCAAACTACAAAGTGCAGCAGAAAATGACAGTTCAAAAATATACTGAGGAGAGGAGAGGAGAAACATAATAGAGAACATCTGAAATACAGTGTCATAGATGTGAAATGTAAAGTCAGCAGTGATCACATTGCTCTTCTGCCTGACTTGTTGGTTATTAGCACATTTGGGTTTAAGGACTGACCCCAGGACAGCCTGGTGATTGGCCTTAAATGGTTGAACTGGCCTTAACAGCTGAGGAAATGGGATTGGAGTTAAGGTCAGGGTTTGTTTGTTTGTTTGTTTTCTTATGCCATGGAGTTGAGTAGTCCTAGTAATTTCAGGATAAAAGTGGTGGACAAAAAGATGACACCAACATGTCGACAACAGCAGCTTCGTGCGCTACACTCATCGTTTGGGGCCATTTCTCCGTCACTGTTTATCTGGCTCAGGCTCAGGAAGCTCATGTCCCCGATTCTTAATCACACCTACCTACCCCCCCCCCCCCCCCAAAAAAAAAACAGCAACAGTGAGCTCAGCATCAGACCTGTTTGAATCAGGAGTCAGTGGGGATTCTCACATCGGCCACGTCACGCTGAACCAGGGGTCACCGTGACTGGTTTGACTCCTCCTCGAGGCTTGCTGTGCCCAGGTCTCACTCCCACTGCTTCCCATTACTCACCACTTATTAATACTGGTTGGACTTGTCACATGAAGGGCAGCTATGATGCACGGGTTACAGGCCACGATGAATACAGCAGATATTCTAGTTGGCATGAGTTCGAGAGTCATCAAAAGCATTTTCAATGGCAACAAACCAATTTAACTTTGACTAAACAGTTTTACTGTCATTCCTCATGAGCACAATAATGCCCACACCTGTAGTTTGTGATTATGCATCTCCTCTAAGAAATTATTTCTGTAGCTCACTCTATAGCCAATGTAACATCTTGTCTCAGTAATTTGCTCTAGGATGAATGAGAGTTTGACAGGCGCTGCCGCTGGCTGAGTGGTTTTTTATGAGCATGCTGCACATTTTCACACTTATACTTCCATCTTGCAGCTTTCAGCCAATTATTCTGATCAGTGGAATGACCAGAAGTTAAAGGACCATATCTTTGTAATGTAATGTAATCTTTCTCTCCCCCCCCCTCTCTCTTCTTGCTCCTGTCTTTTGTTACAAGACTTTTTCCCCCCTTCGTGACACTGTTAGTCGGGATTGTTCAGTTGCAAGTTATTCCACTCACCTTCGTGATGATGCAGGTCACAGTTGTTCATGTAGTGCAGTGTGCAGGCAGAAACACTGATCATTAGATACACGGTGAGTTTTACATGACAGTAAGTCGGTATTATTATTATTAAGTCATACAGGATGAGCAGTAAACAACACAAATAAATATGGTGAACCGCCAGACACTGTCAGAGTTTGCTGAAAAGGCAACGTTTCTCTCCTACACACTAAACTCACTAATCAAATCAAAATCAACAAAATGGTATGTAGCATAGCGTAGTGTCATAGTGGGCAGTGATGTCATACATCATCATCCTTCAGCTCCCTCAGCTGTTGGTATTGGTGACTTTACAAAGATCTATTGTAGCTGCAGAGTAGGCTACGTGTGGCTGCACACACCCCTGAAACAGAGCAAAGCTGCCTCTGAATAAATAAAGATAAATATGTCAAGTCATGGTGGGAACACGCAGCTCGGTGATATGGCACACACAGGCTCATTAGACACCGCAGTCAGCGCAGAGACCACAGTGCATTTTATTGCCTTTGTTTGTCTTGCCCGACTTACCCGAGGTCTTTTTATTCCCGGGTGAGAGAGAGAGACGAGGGCGCTGCGAGGACCCAGGGGTGCTCTGTGTGAAGTTGATGGATGCCGTGGGGTTTGTCTACCCTCCTGACAATTAGACCCCCCTACCCCCTCTCCTCCTCGCTCAGAAACAATGGCCTGCTTGAGATGCCTCAGCACAAAGTCATCAATCTTTCCTAAGGCCACTTACAAACACAACTAGAGATTATGTTTCTGCATAAAGTGCTGGAGTCCACTAGAAAATGCAGGACCCCAGAGCAGCATGTTGGTGATTGTGGTCACATAGCCAGGCACGATGACAGAGCAGAACAGACTGGCCCCTGGGTTAATGCTCAACATCAGAATTAAATAGCTCTGTTAAAGGGTCACAGCAACAAAGTTTGTCTTGTTTATAGTTTTTCTCTGTTTTGTGTCACTTTCTCTGCCATTGTCCAAGCTGTTGCTTAATAGATTTCACACACACACTCACTCACACACACACACTCATACAGTGAATCTGCAGCAGCTAGCAGAGTTGAAAGTTGTTAGTTGTTTGTGTCTCTATATACAACTCAGCTGTGTTAAGATGAGAGAAATTAATTTGTGTTTATGCTCGGGGTATGTGTAGTGTAGGTCATGCTAAGTCATTAATTTATTTATTTTCTAGGACTTTTTTATTTGTTGCCTAAGGGATCGTGTTCAGTATTAAAGACACACGTGATGATGATTAAAGCTCATAAGGGACTACATTTTACATGTAACAGAATAAATTACACTCCATGTAAACACCACAGTGAACAGGCACAAACTGATTGAAATTTCGAAAAGTTAGAGAGAGAGGGAAAGAGAGAGTTTAAACATTTTCATAAACTGCTCAAAAAGTATAGTATCCCATGGAAACAGCTGACTCAAAATCTCCAGTCTAAGTGAAACTACAGTCGTTGCCTTGCAGTCACACACCTCCAGTCACGTTGCAAGAAATATGGTCACTCACAACCTCTTCCTCCATGTCTGAGATGAAATGTTGTCACTTTGTTCGTTTTGTGTTATATTGTGTCATCCATGTTAGGTTATGGTCAAAAATGTATCTTGTGGGGTCACTGCGACCTTGACCTTTGACCTATCACCATGGACCAGTAAAATATAATTAGTTTGCCCCGGTCATCAACCCCAGTAATTCCACTGTTTGCTTTTTAAACAACCATATTTTTTCAACCCTCTGATTCAACTTAAAGGTTGAAAATGGAGAACAGAATCCCACCATGTATTGATATAGATAGGGATTGCAACGACAGCAAAATAATTCCAGCAGTCGGTTGCCTGACCCTTGCTAAGTATAACACACTGTTGCTAAGGACGCCGAACCTTGAACCTCTCTCTGCCTGCACACTGTGGCTGAAAACCAAACCTGCGATCAGAGGCTCTGACCCGAAGTCACAGCTCTCGTCTCGGTGGCACCGCGAGTCCACGACACAAACACCCCCGTAAACCGCAATCTCTTGTTAATGACAGATAAGACTACACAAGTACACACATCATAACACATCGATCCACCGATTGATTATAAAAAGGTTTCATTGAAAACAAATGCACACGACCAGGAGGAGGCTTAGCAAAACAGCGGAGAAGTGACCCCCAATGCCAACTACTGGCAGGTACTGTACGAGGTAAACCGGAAGTCATTGTCGAACCCGTCAAAATTTCTTAAATGAATTAATTGTAATTAATTGTATTCTGCACCCCTCTAAACACCCCGTGAATGTATTATTTTTGAAAAAATATAGCTTTTAATAAGTGTTCTCCATATTCAACCTTTAACTTGGGTGTCAAGGAATAATTATTCCCATCTTTCCACTATATTTGAACAATCAATAATTGTCTGATGATGAAAAT
The DNA here is from genome assembly GCF_045865225.1 of Trachurus japonicus. Taxonomy (NCBI): domain Eukaryota; kingdom Metazoa; phylum Chordata; class Actinopteri; order Carangiformes; family Carangidae; genus Trachurus; species Trachurus japonicus. The sequence continues at coordinate 36,231,285 of NC_140923.1, read as the reverse complement.
AAGTGTTGGTTGCAGTCTCAAAGTACTCCTTGGTCAAGGTCTTATATAGGTTAATCAGCTTCCATTTTCATCTCAAACAACATTACATGAGTAAAATATAAACTGAAATGTTTCTAGTTTAATTACACGCTGTAAAAGAGAAGAGTCTCAAGATTGAGGATTGAAGACACATCACAGTTTACTCAAGTTGAGATAAATTCTCTTACATTATTATTATAATAATCAAATTGTGTATACAACTTAAATATAATGAACTTGGGGCTTTCAGACTCCATGGTCGTAGAAGGCAGTCTGTTTTGTCCTGCTGGTGTCAAGCTAGCATGATCAAAACTAGAGTGACTACAATAAACACAAATAGTGGGTTGAAAGGTTGAAAAGCCGTTTTTGTGGGCATATGGGAAAACTGCATTGTTTACATTCATATTTACTTCCTGCCTTTCTTTCCTGGCACGTTACTGCCACCTGTGGATCGGTGAAAGTGTGAAACTGTCAGCTGGATTGTGCACCCTGTCGCCTGGTGCACGTGTGAACAATACAGACAAAACGGGGAGACACTGGAGCCAAAGTCAGGAAGTCCACAGGACACCTCTGAGTTAAACAGACAATCTGTCTGACACACTAATACACTGGGTGGGTGGTGTGTGCCGTCTAACTGGTTAATAAGAGCTCTGATGAGGGGCACACACACTCTCATGATGAATATTTTTGTCTTTCTCTCTCTCTATCTATGTCTTTGTGTGTGTGTGCACATGCATATGGGCTGACCGTGTGTGAATGTGTGAGTGTGTCTGCTCTGATGAATAGCCACAGTGTCACTGAGTGCAGACCTTGACAGAGCAGAACAGATGAGATGATTCAGAAGCCAAAGCATTGTCCTGGCTCTCATCACTTCAGCTGGCGACCCAGAGCAAATATTATCAGTGGAAGTGGATGATGGAGTGAAATTATTGAGTGGGGGGCCTTCGTTTCCTGTCACATAAAACAATCGCAGCTGAAAGAGTATGAAGACTCCAGCAGATTAAATGTTTTGCTAATGAAACAAAGTGCTTGAGGGAGGAAAAAAATACTGCAAATACTATATCCTCATGGAAATGTGGATTTTTTTTTCCATTTCTTCATATTTACTGTTCTTCATTTTCTCCATTTCCATTTTCTTTTTCTTTTTTCTTTTTTTTTTGTCTCATAGTGTCTATTTATCTCCTGTTCTCTTGGCCAGGAGGTTCATGGACATTTCTGGGTCGTCTGTAATGGGAAGTGTTTAGCAGAGCAGATGCATGGAGTGCTGCTCAGGCCAGCTGCTCATAGAGAGCCCAGCAGCATCCCTCTCTCTCAATCCCTCCCTCTCTCTCTCTCTCTCTCTTTAAAATCTTTTTTCTTTCAAAGAGAGGAAAAAAGCTTTCAGTACCTGGAGGCCAGAGCAGGGCAAAGTTTTGAAATTTTTGCTTTGGGTATTGACAAAATTGTAAAAAAAAAAAAAAAAAAAAGAAAGTTCGGTGGGAATCGTTGCTGAATTATTTAACTCAGGAGGCACAACAGAGACCTTCATGTAAACGGGTGCATGATATTTACAAGACACTGCATGTACAAGCTTCATACTGTGTGCAGGATGTCCTTGTCACTGCTGTTGCCCTCTTCCTCCTCCCCCCTCAGAGACATCCTCCTCATTACGTAATTGTTGCTGTAGATGTAAACAACTTGATAAAAAATATTTTCAAATGCTGAATTTTAGCGGCAATCAGTTTTCCTGTGGCTTTGCATCAAGTCTGAATTCACATTTCACTTATTATAATTACGACATCACCATAATAGGCCTACAACAAGAATTGAGAACAGATGGTTGTTGCCACAAGATAAGAAATAATCAATTCTAAACAACATATTGATAATCATACAGTTAGATTTAGATGTATTATGGAATATAAGTCAGTTTTTAACTAGGTTTTTAGCAAAGATTTTCACAAATGGCACAAATTCCAGGATTAGTGGAAACCCCAGCTGCGAGGGAAAAATATATCTTTGCTTTTTTCGTGTCTTTTGATGTACAGCATGTGCAGTTAGTATGCCACTGAATTACAATTTGGCCTGGATCACGTGATTTGTTGGCCATGTGTCCTTGGATCAAGACATTATTGATCAGCCAGGAGGAAAAGAAATATCTCCTTGTCTAAATGAACAATAGGACCAAGTAAAACAATAAAACCCCCGCAGGGACCACAGATAAGAAGACCAACAAATTCAATTTGTTGCGTTTTTATAAGATGACATATCCTGTAGGAGACCATGTGACCCTTCCCTTCTGCCTCTTACTGCGTGTGTTTCTCTTCATCATTTCAGCTTGACGTACTTCTCACTTCCTCCCCGGCCCACTGTCCAGCAAACTGTGATGTGACTGAGGCTGCCTGCGGCTGTGAGATGACTTACTGTATCTCCTCTCTTTCTCTCGCTCTCTCTGTCTTTGCTCACTGACTCATTCATGGACTTGGAGCTCAGACCAAATGCTAATCCTGGCATTCAGATCAGAGCTGTGGATGCTCCCCCAGTGCAGAGCGACATGGCTGAAGAAGCTTCAGCAGAGAGAGTGGGGGGAAACGTGAGGGATGGGAGGACGAGCCTTTGTGCCCGTGTGTCCATTCCACTTACGCTCACATTCACAAAAGTTAGCTAGCTCACTACCAAACCTGCTCTTGTGAATTGCAGGAGCTGAAAATGCAGATAATGTGCTATAACTGGGGGAAAAAACCCAGTGGGACACAGATGTTCTGAAACCTTCTAAAAACGGACAATAAAGGAAGGTGATGATGAAGACCAGTTGTGCCGAGCAGTTCGAGGAAAACAGGAAGGAGATTGATGGGAAGGTGTGGGGAAACCAGTAAGCAGCTAAATAAGCAAATTGCCCTCTGGAGGTAAACAGCCAGGGGGGTAGTGCAGGAGATGCTGATATGATTAATTGAAGTAGGACAGCCAGGGACACAGCAGAGGACCGGCACTGCAGAGGAAACGAGGTAGAGGACAATCCT